>NC_047091.1:14368458-15017344 GCF_902459505.1 Geotrypetes seraphini
TCCCTGGGGCATAGTCCCTGTTTCAAAGGGCGTTAAGACTACATAGTGGAATGTTGAGGTCGCCCCATGTTCCATCTCATGGCATAGGTGACCAGCTAGTAAGTGGTTCAGTTCCTCAGTCAACTTCACAAGGTTGGCAATGATGGCCTGGATGATCTGGTTCGTCCTTGCACGCTGGAAGGTCTACTGTATATCTTCCTTCCATGACCCTTGATTGGGCATCAATTCAGATGGATAATGACCAACAGGGGTCCTGTGGTCCTCATAGTGCCTGACTGGGTGAGGTGCCCGTGGTATTCTGCCCTGGTTCGGTTTCAGTGAGAGGAGGGGCTTCAGCTCAATATCCTCCTTGTCTCCTCGCACAGGACCCAGTTGTGCTCCAGGATCTGGATTGTTCTGGTCTTACGGCCTGGCTTTTGATCATGCAGCCTTGGTTGGTGGATACTATCCTCCTTCCGTTGTTACCACTCTCCTCCACAGCAAGAAGAGGTTTTCGGTTGAAACATAGAAACATAGAAAAAAGCAGCAGAAAAGGGCTATAGCCCACCAAGTCTGCCCATTCCAAGTATCCCTTCACCTGAATTTACTCCCTTAAAGATCCCACGTGAGTATCCCATTTTCTCTTAAAATCTGTCATGCTGCTGGCCTTTATCACCTGGAGTGGGAGTCTGTTCCAATGATCCACTACTCTTTCGGTGAAGAAGTACTTCCTGGAGTCGCCATGAAACTTCCCTCCCCTGATTTTCAGCGGATGCCCTCTGGTGGTCGAGGGTCCCATGAGCCAGAAGATATCATCTTCTGACTCGATGCGTCCCGTGATGTACTTATATGTTTCAATCATATCTCCCCGTTCTCTTCTTTCCTCAAGTGAGTACAGCCGCAATTTTTTAAATCTTTCTTCATACGTGAGATCCTTGAGTCCCCAAGACCATCCTGGTGGCCGTTCGCTGAACCAACTCAATCCTCAACACGTCCTTTCGGTAGTGTGGTCTCCAAAACTGAACACAGTACTCCAAGTGAGGCATCATAACTTCAGGTCTCCTGCTGACGAAACCTCTGCGGATACACCCCATCATTTGTCTTGCCCTGGAGGAAGCCTTCTCCACTTGATTGGCAACCTTCATGTCCTCACTAATGATAACCCCTAGGTCACGTTCCGCCGTGGTCCTAACCAAGGTCTCGCCATTTAGTACATATGTTCTATGCGGGGTTCTCTTACCCAGGTGCATTATCTTGCATTTTTTAGCATTGAAGCCTAGCTGCCAAGTAGTTGACCATTGTTCCAGCAACAGTAGGTCGTGTGTCATATTATCAGGTAATAAGCTTTTGCCTACTATGTTGCAAAGTTTGGCGTCGTCGGTGAACAGTGATACCCTTCCTCTAAGTCCTTGCGTCATATCTCTTATGAATAAGTTAAATAGAATCGGGCCCAGGACCGAGCCCTGCGGCACTCCACTGATCACGTCCGATGCTTCGGATGGGGTACCGTTCACCACCACCTTCTGAAGTCTACCGCTCAGCCAATCCCCAACCCATGTAGTTAGAGTGTCTCCTAATCCTATCGATTTCAGCTTGTTCAGTAATCTTCGAAGAGGGACGCTATCAAATGCTATACTGAAGTCCAAATATACCACGTCCAGTGACTCTCCGGCGTCCAGTTGTCTAGTAACCCAGTCAAAAAAGTTAATCAGATTAGATTGGCAGGATCTACCCTGGGTGAACCCGTGTTGGTGTGGATCACGCAGTTTTTCTTCATCTAGGATTGTGTCAAGATTCTGTTTGATCAGTGTTTCCATGAGTTTACACACTATAGACGTGAGACTCACTGGTCTGTAGTTTGCTGTCTCTGTCCTGCAGCCCTTTTTGTGGAGTGGGATTACGTTGGCGGTTTTCCAGTCCAAGGGGACCCTTCCTGTGCTTAGGGAAAGATTGAAAAGAACAGATAATGGTTCTGCCAGGACTTCCCTTAACTCCCTGAGCATTCTGGGGTGTAGGTTATCCGGTCCCATGGCTTTGTTTACTTTGAGTCTTGATAGTTCGTCATAGATGCTACTGGGCGTAAATTCGAAATCTTGAAACGGGTCTTTCTGGTTATCTCCCGTCTGCAGCTGTGGACCAGCTCCCGGCGCTTCGCGGGTGAACACTGAACAGAAGTATTTGTTTAGTAGTTCTGCCTTCTCAGAATCTGATTCCGCAAAGTTACCGTCCGATTGCTTCAGGCGTACTATCCCATCTTTGTTTCTTTTCCTGTCACTAATATAGCTGAAGAAAGATTTATCCCCTTTCTTAATTTTCCGTGCTAGCTCTTCCTTCATTCGGAATTTGGCTTCTCTGACTGCTGTTTTGACAGCTTTAGATCTGTCTAGATAGTCCTCTTTCGCCCCCTCTCTGCCTAAATGTTTGTAGGTGATAAATGCGTCTTTTTTCTGTTTAACTAGGTCTGAAATTTCTTTACTGAACCATTTGGGTCTTTTGTTTCTCCTGCGTTTACTTACTGTCTTTATGTATCGGTCTGTTGCTTCGTGTAGGATGGACTTCAGAGACGACCACATATCCTCCACATTGTCAGATATTGCTTGTTTATGTAGCTCCTGATGGACAAAATCTCCCATGCGGTTGAAGTCTATGCCTCTAAAGTTGAGAACCCTTGTTGCTGTGTTTGTCTTAGGGAAACCTTTCTTGAGGTTGAGCCATACCATATTATGGTCGCTGGAGGACAGTGTGTCTCCTACTGAGACTTCCGTGACACTATCTCCATTGGTGAGAACTAGGTCTAGTAACGCTTGGTCCCTGGTGGGCTCCAATACCAATTGCTTGAGACGTGCACCCTTTATGGAGGTTAATGCGAAGGCTTGGTGATGTTATCTGGAGTGTTATCTGGAGTGTTATCTGGAGTGGTAGTTATGGAAGCATGAAGTTCCATCTGTGCCATTGATTCCCCACAGTCTGGGGTTCCTGCAGGGTGGCCTCTTCCTGGGCCTCCCTGTCGCTCATCTTCAAGTCTGGATTGTGGGTCTTGCTTGTTGGAGTCCTGATCCCTGGAGGGGCTCCCTGCCTTCTCCTCTGGATGTTGTGCAGCTCTCACTGTGGTTCTTCTGTCCATCCTAGACTCTTAATCTGGTTCTCTGGTCACTGGCTCACCCACTTTATGGGCCTCTGGAGTGAGCATTTTGAGTGCATCTTACAGTCAAGATTGTTTTCCTGGGGGATCATTGTTTTTGCCCATAGGGTTTCCAGGTTTCATTCTCTCTCCTGCTGGGATACATTTCAGATTTCGGCAAGTTGCTTTGCACTGTTCCTTCCTTTTTTCTGGAATTGGTCTTGGTTTTCCATATTACCCTGGTAGACTGCCTTTCTGCCTTTGCTTTCAATGGTTCGAGGGAGCAGGCTCATTTGTTGTGGTTCCTGACATTTGCGGTACTGGGTGGTTATACTTGGGACTTGTATATCACCTTTTTGTAGTTTTTACAACCACACTCAGAGCTGTTTACATACAGGTACTTCAAGCATTTTCCCTACTTGATTTTCATCTCTCCAACATTTTTGTACTGGCAGGTCCCGCCCGTGATGGCAGGCCAGCATCCAGGGCTGCCATTCCCAGATGGATCTGTATGGCCATTTCTTCTGCTTCCATGGCAGATGGGACACAGCCCCCCTCTCAGTGAGGGCTCATTTTACTTGAGGCATATCTTCCTCTTGGGCAGAGTGGTTGGTGTTCTAGATGGAGATATTTGTAGTGCTGCTACCTGGTTCTCTTTTCATACTTTCACCAGGTCTTACAGGATCACTGGTTTGGTCAAGCAGGATGCTGCTTAGAGAATGACACGGTGGTTGTTACCCGTGGCTAGCCGTGGGTAACCCGCCAAAACGGTGACAAAAAAAAGGTCACCGCGAGTATGGGGACAAGGCCATTCAACGCCCCATGAAGCGGTGAATGGTCTTGTCTCCGCAGACGAGCATGCGGTCCGGCAGCCCCCTCTCTCCCGCCATCCGTCAGTGCATCTCCCTCTCTCCCTTTCCTTCTCTTTGTGGCAATTTCGCATTGTAATGCAGCCAGAGCCTTGAAGTTGCATCGCGTGTGGTTGCTGGAAAAGTCTCCTCTGATGCAACTTCCTGTTTCCGGTTGCATCGGAGGAGACTTTTCCAGTAGCCAACGCAACGCAACTTCAAAGCTCTGGCTGCAATACAAAACGAAATCACCACAAAGAGAAGGTAAGGGGAAGAGAGGGAGGAGATGCATGGCTGGCTGATGGGAGGGAGCTGCTGGACCGCACAAAGAGTGCTGGGGGTGGGGGGATGGAATGGAGAAGATGCTGAAGCAGCCTGAAGGGAACTGGGGAAGAAAGAGAGGGGAGAAGATGCTGGGAAATGGTGAAGAGAGAGTAGGGAAAAGACACTGGGAAATGGGGAAGACAGAGTAGGGAGAAGACGCTGAGAAATGGGGAAGAGAGAGTGGGGAGAAGACGCTGGGAAACAGGGAAGAGAGAGTAGGGAGAAGATGCTGGGAAATGGGGAAGAGAGAGTGGGGAGAAGACGCTGGGAAGTGGGAAAGAGAAAGTAGGGAGAAGATGCTGGGAAATGGGGAAGAGCGAGTGGGGAGAAGACGCTGGGAAATGGTGAAGAGAGAGTAGGGAGAAGACGCTAGGAAATGGGGAAGAGAGAGTAGGGAGAAGACGCTGGGAAATGGGGAAGAGAGAGTCAGAGGAGAAGCTTCCGCCCACACACAAACGCAACTGCACAAACACTCCGGCGGCTTTCAACAAGCTACTCAAACCTTAAAACGCGATGCAAAGGTAAGGGGGAGGGAAGGAGATGCAAAAACTGCTTGAGGGGTGCCGAAGGGCAGTGAGGTGGCGAGAGGGAAGGGTGGATGCTGCGAGGACGGGGACAAGGTGGTGAAGGGGATGGCGGGGACGAGGGGGGTGAAGGGGACAGTGGGGACAGGGTGGTGAAGGGGACGGTGGTCCAGTGATGGGGCAGTGACGGGGACAGATTTTTTCCCCATGTCATTCTCTAATGCTGCTTTCCCTTTTCCATTGTAGCAGCAGACTCATCAGTCCCACTCTGTTTCTACAGGACTGCTCTGTTATATCCCAATAATACAGGATTCGAGTGGGCTTGTACAAGAACGAAAGATTAGATTCTTACCTTTGCTAATCTTTCTTGTAAATCCACACTCTATTTCTGGAATCCACCCTATAATATGCTGATTCGCCGATTGTCTGCCTTTGAAAGTACTGGTAAACTGGATTTAAATTTCCTGACCTTTCTAAGTATCCCATGCAAATGCATTTAGAACTTTCTTTTGGGGAGGGGGTTCCTCTGTAGCCCCCTTCTATATGTACAGGCTGTGTCTTTATATAGCACTATTTGTTTTGTTGTTCAGGTTCCTAACATTTAATGATCTGTTTCAATTGTTTATGATTGTTCTCACTTTCTTGTTCTGAGCAGATTTGACTTATTTGTTGGGGAGTGTCCCCGTACTCCTCTCTTTTGCCTTTGTCCTCTACAGATGTTCCTGGATGCTTTGTCACCAACTGATTTCCTGGGAAGCCAGTTCTAAGGGGAGGAGCTCAAGACTCTGTGTTATGAGGCTTCCTACAAGCTCTGGCGAGTATGGGAAAATAACCCAATAGTCCAAGAATAGAGTGTGGATTTACAAGAAAGAAGATTGGCAAAGGTAAGAACCTAATCTTTCATTAAATCACTTGAGACTAGTGTGTGCATGCTGCTTTGTATTTTATTAGGCATTTAGACCAACCACATTTGCTTAGATATTTAGACCTGCATTGCTGAGCAGGGCTTTTATGTTGCTTGCTCATATAGAATGAAAAAAAAAAACAAGCATTGAATTAGAGTTACCTGCCTGCACCACTCCTGAATGGCACTACCTGAAAGTGGCCCCTGGATACTGCCATCTCTGCGAATATATACTTCTCCCCGGTCTGTATCATATAGCACTGGCTCCCTTGCCTGCTTGCGAGGATGCACAGTCAGTTGGATGACCTTGAGAAACATGCTGTCAAATCCAGCCTTGATCACCGGGAGGAAGGTTAATGAATAAGCTTCAGGGAATACAGGAGGCTTGAATCCCTTTATCACAGAGTCCACTAATAGACGAACACGGTCCTCTTCTTTAGGAGTGCACTGTGTGCCTACGATGATACCGCTGTCGTCTACCCCAATAAAAATACTCCCACCCTCACTGTTCAAGAAGGCACATGTGTATTTGCGTATATGATGTTTGAAAGTCAAGCTTAGGTATTCCCCTCCCCCACGCTTGAATTCTACATTCCTGGTCTCAATACCCATAACTGCTCCATAAAATAGCTGCTTTTGGCCCTTGACCTCTAACTTGTGAATGGCACTATCTGATCGCGTGCCAGGCATGACAACAGCAGACCAGTCTAACCAGTTGCCCATGGGCATTTTGGTTCTGTTATCAGACAACAGCTGCATCTTCAAGAATTCATGAACCTTCTTTTTAGACTTCTTTTGAGGGAGCTCTTCATTGGGCGATTCATGGACATTTCCATGCTCAATTGCCTTTTATACAAAATAAGAATTAGTTAAATGACTTAGTCTACTTCTATAACTTAAAAATGTTAATTATTTTCACAGTAAGTTTCAAGTTTATTAAATTTTTGTTATGTACACAATATCAAAAACTTCAAAGCTTATAACATTTTAAAAATGAGGGGAAGAACAAAATTTTTTTACACAATTACATTCAAATTCTATCCATTCTAATACATTACTGGTACGGAAGGTGAAGGGGATGCACAGGGACAAACTCAGCCAGTTCTGTATCTGAAGGAAGGTCTCAAAGTATAAATAACTACATTAAAAATCTCTGCCCTCTGATTTGAAGCTTTGAGATATTTTTCCAATTTTTTTTTTTTGTTGGAGGGCACTATGGGAGAGAAGGTGGAGGGCTGTTTATTTATGGCCAAGCAACTTCCCCCTGTTCTCTTAATTTTTTTTTAGCTTAGTCTGAATCAAATCTCCATTAGTTTATATATACTGTAGTAGCATGAGCTTTCATGTGCAGATAAGCAGGGGGGGGGGTTCTCCTATTTTACATCTTTTTCACATTCTACTCCAGTTATTGCAGTGGAAATCCTTTGATGAGAGTTTCACAACAGAGCTTCTTCAGAAACCTGCAATCATTGTCCCTAAATTTGATTACTGACTGTCAATTTGAATGATAGCAGAGGATAGCCTAAGGATTGCTGCCTCTGTAGCACCCCCAGCAAGAGAATCACAAAGATCCCCTGCATAACAGTGTATATAACAGTTGCTAGGCCAATCGCTCCAGATTTACCAGCAATGGAGAAGGGTGACTTCGACTTCAAACGATTTTAGAAGTTTAAGATATGGACTCTGTTTACTGAGGTGGAGAGGGGAGGAGGGATTTGGGGGGTGATGGGCACAGTGGAGGGTCTAAAGCAGTGGTCTCAAACTCGCGGCCCGCCAGGTACTATTTTGAGGCCCTCAGTATGTTTATCATAATTACAAAAGTAAAATAAAACAGTTTCTTGATTATATGTCTCTTTAGCTATAAATGACAATATTATTATTAAGACTTAGCTAAAAGGAAAGATTTATAAACTATAAAGAGTTTTACCTTATACAAAATTGTAATTTCTTTAATAAGACATTAACTATTTTTTCTGATGTCCTCCAAGTACCTATAAATCCAAAATGTGGCCCTGCAAAGACCACTGGACTAAAGGATCTTTTGCTGGTTTAATAATCAGCATGGGTAGTTGGTTGTACTTGGTTAATAGTTGGGACACTGGTTTCAGTTTGCTGTGTCCTATGAGTTTCAAATAACAATAAAAACTTAATGAAACAAACAAAAAAAATTAGTACAAAGCTGTGCAGATGGTGATGTCACTGCTCTGGAGACTGCAATTATTACGGTAATAACAAATTTAAATTTGGAGATGGATGTCTGGAACTGCCTGCTAAGAGAAGAAACTGTCTGAAAAATGGACTCTGCTGTGGTGTAGATGAGAACTGTATATGAATTCAATAAAGCATGGGACAAGTACAGAAGATTAAAAGTTTCTACACAATATTAGAAGCAGATGAAACCATCAAGGCCACTTCTGGTGGAAACCATGTCCATACTGGCCTTGGGCATTGGTAGGCATGCCTAGTCGCCTCCACAGGCCTCCAGATGCCTATATTGTAGGTGTCTTTCGTGGCATGGATTTTTTTCAAAAACATGCATCCAGATTGGCTGGTGAGATGCTGGTAGGATGTCTACCACCGTCTACGATCGGGATGCCATTTGGAGAATTAGCCCCTGAGTTTTTAAGCTTTAATTTTGGTAAATTTTTTTTGTATATATATATATATATATATACACACAAGTACAGAAGATCTCAGAGGAAGAAGAAGGGATTGTAGTACCGTACTTAGTAGTAGATATGATTGAGCAGACTTTATAGTCTGTTTATTCCCCCTCCCCCTCAGTATTAAAAATGCATTGGCTAGCATGGATCCCTAAGCCTCCCCAGTTGAAAAGTTATTTCACTGGAAACCCCCCACCCCTCAGACCATGTAAACATGGGGAGGTTGGTGATGTACTTCCCTCCTTCAATGCCTGTACTCACCCATGCATGCTCAGTTCATGCATATGAACTGAGCATTTGCAGGGTGCGGGTATGTGTTAATGGAAGCATGCCGCCAACATCCCCAGTGTTGGCAAGACTCAGGGATTCTGGCAGACAGTGTCTTCAGTTGGTGGGGCTTGTGGATCTTCACTAGCTATACTGAGGATGTATGCCACCATTGGCTAGGCCTGAACCCAAAGTGGATGGGCCTCTGCCCACCTGTGGTACACCACTGCCTGAATACACTCAGGAAGAATAGGCACTTGACTCAAAATGGGGAAGATTGGAATCATTTTGTTTCCATCTATTTTATTGTGGATTGGTTTTCGTTTTTTTTTTGGTGATCCACTGAGAACACCATGAATTGGATATGCTATAAACATATTAGTTAATATTTTTAATTAAAAGTCTGGGGGGGGGCAAGATGGCGACTGAGCAAGACGTGTGAGCGAGAACTCTAGCTTCTGCAGTACAATTTTACTTGTGATCTGTTGCTTCTTATTTTCCTCATGCCTAAAAGAAGAGGGAGACCGAGGAGTAATCTTCCACTCCTTTCTGGTACATCTGTACCGCGTCAAACTACAATAACATCTTTTGTATTACCTTCAACGGCGTTGGGCATATCCACGGCTGTGCTGCAGGGAGGGCAGAGCTTGGAGGGCGATATTTCGCTTAGCCCGTTGGAACCTTAGCCTCCCCCGGCTCCCAGAGAGGCAGCGAAGGCGTACCTCTGCATGGAAGACTCTCGCTCTCAGCAGCAAACCTGGAAAGAGCGATCTCAATGCTTGCAGAAACATTGCAGCATAGCGGGGGGAAAGTGGTAACATAAGAACATAAGAACTGCCTTCTCCGGATCAGACCTTCGGTCCATCAAGTCCGGCGATCCGCACACGCGGAGGCCCTGCCAGGTGTACACCTGGCGTAATTTATAGTCCACCATATCCTTATATGCCTCTCTTAAGGAGATATGCATCTAGTTTGCTCTTGAAGCCTAGGACGGTCGATTCCGCCATAATCTCCTCTGGGAGGGCATTCCAGGTGTCAACCACTCTCTGAGTGAAACAGAACTTTCTGACATTAGTCCTGAACCTGTCCCCCCTTAGCTTCATTACATGTCCTCTAGTCCGTGTCAAATTGGACAATGTAAATAATCTTCTCTGCTCTATTTTGTCGATTCCTTTCAGTATTTTGAAGGTCTCGATCATATCCCCACGCAGTCTCCTTTTCTCAAGGGAGAACAATCCTAGTGTTATAAGTCTGTCCTCGTATTCCAGTTTCTCCATACCCTTCACCAGTTTTGTTCCTCGTCTCTGCACCCTCTCCAGCAGTTTTATATCCTTCTTTAGGTAGGGAGACCAATGTTGGACGCAGTATTCCAAGTGTGGTCTGACCATTGCCCTATAAAGCAGCATTATAACTTTCTCCGATCTACTCGAGATTCCTTTCTTTATCATGCCCAACATTCTATTTGCCTTCTTTGCCGCTGCCGCGCATTGTGCCGACGGCTTCAGGGTCCTATCTATCAGTACACCCAGGTCCTTTTCTTGTTCACTCCTCCCCAGAGTTGCACCTGACATTGTATACTCGTATTCCTTATTCTTATTGCCTAAATGCATTACCTTGCATTTCTCCACATTGAACTTCATCTGCCAATGTTGAGCTCAGTGGAGACCTGAGCCTGGGAGGCTTCCTACAGCTCGAACAAGAACAGTCTCTTATGCCCGATCTCAAGCCACTTTCTAAGCCCTAAGTGATTACACTAGACTCTCTCTGGGCTGCTATTGAAAACCTCCAAATGGTATAGTAACATAACATAGTAGATGACGGCAGATAAAGACCCGAATGGTCCATCTAGTCTGCCCAAAAGTAAGTTGTGAAGGGGTGTACCAACTTCATTACATTGTCTTTGAATGTCCCAACGAAAATTGCACAACTTGAACAGGGAACTCAGAAGCAAAATGAGAAGATTGGAGAAATTGAGAAAACTACAAACGAAATAACCGTTATTAAACAGCAGACTATGAGTAAAGCTTTTCTTTTAAGGAAAATTGAGAACTTAGGGCTCCTTTTACAAAGCCATGCTAGCGGGTTTAACACGCGTGACTTTTCATCACGCGCTGGCCGAAAAACTACCGCCTGCTCAAGAGGAGGCGGTAGTGTGCGCTATTACGTGCGTTAAACCTCTAGCGCGGCTTTGTAAAAGGAGCCCTTAGAAAATCAGAACAGGAGTTTAGATTTGAGATTCCTGAACTTTCCTGTTCCTAAATATATGCCTCCGAGGGAAAATTTTTAAGAATTTCCTGACTACCGTATTGAAAGTTCCGGAGTCCAATTTTCCTCCAATACAAAAAAAAAATATATTTTCTGGAAAGGACTCTTAAAGATAAGAATGAAGCTGGAGAAGGCCAAGATGTTACAGCTTTACTGGAATCATTAAATATTGAATCATCTGGACACGCCACGTTGTTGGCTACTTTTGTCTTTCACCAAGATAAAGATACGGGGCTCCTTTTATCAAGGTGCGTTAGGGGTTTAGCGCGGAGGAATACCGCGCGTTAAACCGCCTGCCGCGCTAGTCGCTAACGCCTCCATTGACGAAGCGTTAGTTTTTTTGGCTTGCCGCAGGGGTTAGCGCGTGATGAAATGTCCGACGCGCTAACCCCGCTAGCGCACCTTGATAAAAGGAGCCCAGGGTTTTGAAGTTGTATTATATAACCTGAAGCAAATTTCCTACTTAGGTGAAAGAATATACATCTAACTGTTCCCTCTAAGCTGAGCAGGAGTCCTCCACCCACAGTCTCACCAATAGAGGGTGCTGTTTTACTGTCACATTTTTCAATTGTGAGGGACAGGCAAGTTCTGCAGGACTCCAGGGAACATACCTGTCCTTAGCGACTGAAAATATTCCACCCCCTAGTGGTAGCAATGCAGCTGGAGGACACCTGCTCAGCTTAGAGGGAACACTCCCGGATGTCTCTAAGTGGACCCAAGCTAGGAGAAAGGAATTTTTAGTTTATCGAGATAAAGTTCTTTCTTTGGGTGCTTCATTGAAATTGAGATTTCCATGTAAATGTTTCATTTCCTACCAGGATGTTAGATATATCTTTTATGCTCCAGTTCAGCTCTGTTTCTTTTTAGACAACATCGTATGATTTTTCTCATTCATGAAACCAGTTCACCAGTATTTTTCTCTTTCGATCTCTCACAACCACTTTCTTCTTTCTCTTACCCTCCCAATGTACTTTCCTTTTATGTACTTTTCTTGAAAAATTGTATTTCTGCCCTCCATTCCTATTGTTTCTCAAGTTTAATTACCCCTGTTGGTCTAGTTATAAATATTATGTATCAGTGATTTCTTTAAAATCTCATTTTTATTTTTGTAAAACGCTTTGTAATTTGAAAAGCGTTTCATCAAATAATTTGAATAAACTTGATAAAACTTGATAGAGGGAAAGGGGATTTAATTCATTTGCAGCTTAGAGGGGAAATGGTGTAAGGACCAAGCCAGTGAAGAAACTTGAAAGATTTTGCTCAATTTCTTTAGTTGAAAGTTTTTCTTCTTTTTTTTTTTGTATTTCTCTCCCTGGAAGATTTGTAACTTGCCCCCAGTCAGCTTGAGGACTATTGGCTCCTTTTACTAAGCTGCGATAGCGTTTTCAGCGCGCGCAGAATTGCCGTGCGTGCTAAACCAGCACTACGTGGCTAGAACTAATGGCAGCTCAATGCTGGTGTTAGCATCTAGCGTGCATGGTAATTCTGCGTGCGCTAAGCATGCGCTAAAACCGCTATTGTAGCTTAGTAAAAGGAGCCCTATGTTATGTATTATATTTTTAAGAACATAAGAACATAAGCGTTGCCTCTGCCGGGTCAGACCAGGGGTCCATCGTGCCCGGCAGTCCGCTCCCGCGGCGGCCCCCCAGGTCCATGACCTGAAAGTGTTCCCTTCCCAAACTGAAATATCCATACCCTATTCGCTCAATGTCCTGTACGGTAAACCTCTATCTGTACCCTGTTATCCCCTTCGCTTCCAGGAAGTCATCCAGTCCCTTTTTGAACCCCAGAATTGTACTCTGTCTTATTACCTCTCCGGGAAGCGCATTCCAGGTGTCCACCACCCTCTGAGTGAAGAAGAACCTCCTTGCATTCGTTATGAATCTGTCTCCTCTCAGTTTTTCTGAATGACCTCTTGTTTTAGTTGTCCCTGCTAGTCTAAAGAATCTGTCCCTCTCCACCTTCTCTATGCCTTTCATGATTTTATAAGTTTCTATCATGTCCCCTCTCAGTCTCCGCTTCTCCAGGGTAAAGAGCCCCAGCCTGTCTAACCGTTCGGCATATGAAAGGTTCTCCATACCCTTTATCATCCTCGTTGCCCTCCTCTGGACCCTTTCGAGTATTGCCATGTCCTTCTTGAGGTATGGCGACCAGTATTGGACGCAGTATTCCAGATGTGGGCGCACCATTGCTCGATACAGTGGCAGGATAACTTCTTTTGTTCTGGTAGTGATACCTTTTTTGATAATGCCCAACATTCTGTTCGCTTTTTTTGAGGCCGCTGCACATTGTGCCGCCGGCTTCATTGTGTTATCTACCAATACCCCCAGATCTTTTTCCTGGCTGCCTTTCCCGAGTACCCTCCCTCCCATCGTATAGCTGTACATGGAGTTCCCCTTTTCTTTTTTGGTTAATTGGGTTTATTGTATTATATATGTTTTTTCTTTCAAAGTTTATGCTTTGTATTAACTTGAAAATTATAAATTTTTCAAACAAAAGTTTGGACAGGGAACTGCAAAGGCAAAAATAAAGGAAGATTTAAAATGCTATCCAAGATAGACAATGAGGCTCAAATTCTCTAAATGATTCCCCCTTTTTTTGGAAATGGTTTTTAAGGGTGATGAGGCGGAGGAATTGAAAGAAAACTCAGTGAACCTGGAGATGTAATAAGCTAAACTGACAAGTTAAAGAGTAATAAATCACCTGGACCTGGGACATTCACGTGGGATCCCTACGAGGGTCGAGTTAAGGAACTAGGTCATTAGCACTCAGGCTTAATGAGGTGGGTCAGTAGAGTGGGCAGACTTGATGGGCTGTAGCCCTTTTCTGCTGTCATCATCATCTTTCTATCCCAGGGTACTGAAAGAACTCAAACACGAAATTGCTGATCTATTAGTGATCTGTAACCTGTTGCCAAAATCGTCTGTAGTATCCCTTTTAAAAAGGGCTCCAGGAGAGATCCAGGGAATTACAGACTGGTAAGCTTGACCTCAGTGCCAGGCAAAATAGTGGAAACATTTATAAAAAATAAAATTGTGGAACATGTAGACAAACATGATTTAATGAGACAGAGTCAGCATGGGTTCAGCTGAGGGAGGTTTTGCCATACCAATTTCTTGACTTCTTTGAAGGTGTGAATAAACATGTGGATAAAGGTGAGTTGGTTGAAGTAGTGTATCTAGATTTTCAGAAAGCTGTTGACAAAGTTCCTCGTGGGAGGCTCCGGAGAAAATTAAAGAGTCATGGGTTAGGAGGCAATGTTCAATTGTGGATTAAGAATTGGTTATCAGACCGAAAAGAGAAGGTAGGGTTAAATGGCTATTTTTCTCAATGGAGGAGGGTAAATGGGTGCAGGGATCAGTGCTGGGACCGGTGCTATTTACCTTATTTATAAATGATCTGGAAATTGGAACTACGAGTGAGGTGATTAAATTTGCAGATGACACTAAATTGTTCAAAGTTGTTAAAATACATGCGACTGTGATCAACTGCAGGAAGATCTTAGGAAATCGGAAGACTGAGCATCCAAACGGTAGATGAAATTTGATGTGGACAAATGCAAAGTGATGCACATTGGGAGGAATAATCCAAATCATAGTTACCGGATGCTAGAGTCCACCTTGGGGAGTCAGCAACCCAGAAAAAGATCTAGGTGTCATCATAGACAATACGCTGAAACCTTCCGCTCAATCTGCAGTGGCAGCCAAAAAAGCAAATATTGCTGGGAATTATTAGAAAAGGGATGGTAAACAGGACTAAGAATGTAATGTAATGTAATGTAATTTATTTCTTATATACCGCTACATCCGTTAGGTTCTAAGCGGTTTGTAGAAAATATACATTAAGATTATAAATGAGAAGTAAGAAGGTACTTAAAAAATTCCCTTACTGTCCCGAAGGCTCACAATCTAACTAAAGTACCTGGAAATTAATAAAGAAGAGAAAATAAAGATGGTTGAAAAAAGAAAAATTCTATGTGAACTTATAGGATGGAAATTAAACTGACAGTGAAGAACTGTATGAAAAATACATATGAATGCAGTTAGAGAGGGTAGGTTACAATCTATTTATGGTATTTGTTTAATTGGAAGGTGTTAAGGTGGGTAATTTGGGGGAAGGTTATCTGAAGGTAGGTGAATCTTCTGGAGGTAAAAGAGGAGGGGTTAAGATATTTGGATGAATTTTTTGAAAAGCAGGGTTTTGATTTCTTTTCTGAATGTTTTGAAGTTGTCTGATATTGTCATAAGATTGGATAAGATAAGATAAGAGAATGTGATAATGTCTCTGTATCGCTCAATGGTGCAACCTCAACTTGAGTATTGCATTCAGTTCTGGTCTCCTTATCTCAAAAAATATATAGTGGCACTAGAAAAGGTTCAAAGAGTGACCAAGATGATAAAGGGGATGGAAATCCTCTTGTATGAGGAAAGACTGAAGAAATTAGGGTTCTACAGCTTGGAAAAGAGACAGCTGAGGGGAGATATGATTGAAGCATACAAAATCCTGAAACCAATAGGAGGAAATATTTTTTCACTCAGAGAATAGTTAAGCTCTGGAATGTGGTAAGTGCGGTTAATGTAGCTAATTTTAAAAAAAGGTTTGGACAATTTCCTAGAGGAAAAGTACATAGTTTGCTGTTGAGACAGACATGGGGGAAGCCACTGCTTGACCTGGATTGGTGGCATGGAATGCTGCTACTATTTGGGTTTTTGCCAGGTACTTGTGACTTGGATTGGCCTCCGTGAATACTGGATTCTGGGCTAGATGGACCCATTGGGCTGACCCAGTAAGGCTATTCTCATGTTCTAACATTTTTAGTTGAGTTTGAAAATGCCTACCAGCGCCTAAAAAAATTGGAGCCAGAATCGCGCCTTCGTAGGTCCTTTAGGCCGGAAGTGGCATTAGGCGGCCTAAAGCACCTCTCTGTGAATCTGTAGGTGTGATTCACGTCATAGGTAGGTACCGTAAATATTGGCCAGTAAAAACCCTGGCTTACATTTACCATGCCTGCCTTTGCCAGAGGCACAATTCTGTACCCGGTGCCATCGTGTGATTGACACGTGATCGGCGGCCTATTTTAAGGTGGCTAACAACAATGGCACAAGTTACAGAATCCAGGCCTAAGTCTCTAACTCTATAAACCTGAAAGCAGTTTTACACTTAAGCATGCAAGTTATAGAATAATGTCAGTTGTGCATGTAAATGCTAATTGGCAAAACTACCGATTTTGCTCTAATCGATGTTAACACTAATTGGCAGTAAGTAACAGTTTCACATGTAACTGCTCTTAGGGCTAGATTCACTAACCTGCCCGATCGTGCCCGATCCAAAGCCGACCCGCGGCAGGCTGACGAATTCACCAAGAGTCAGCATGCAAATGGCAAGCGATCGGAGGAACGCCTCCCATCGACCACATGGATCGCTAGTGAGCAATCCTGAAGTATGCGCAGACCATCTTCTTCGTCTGTAGATGGTCTGTGCATGCTTACAGACCTGCGAGCTGTTTTGTTGTTTTTTTTTTTTTTTAACTTTTTTAATAATTTGCGAGCCCGTGGTTTTAACCTGCTTTAAACCCGCGGGTTAAAACCATGGTCTTGCAATGCGGGGGGAAGGGCAGGAGAGTCGGGGCGGCAAGACAGATTCGGGGCGCAGGGCGGCGAGTCGGGGCAGAGAGCAGGGCGGCAAGAGGCGAGCCAGGGCGGCAAGGCAGGAGAAGTCGGCAGAGAGCAGGAAAGGTCGTGAGCGACTGGTACTCACCAGTAACTTCTTTTTTGATTGGCCAGCCCAGTCGGTGTTCCTGAAAAGGTTTAGCGAATCGCGCCCTTCCTGCTTTGCCTGCCGTTTCCCCTCATTTGCAAGCACGGATCGGAATTGGATCGGCCACGCGGTTAGTGAATCGGGGGGTCGCAAACCGATTGGTACATGATCAGTAAGCTTTGTGAATCTAGCCCTTTGTCAGGATTCTGCAAATTATTCATGCAAAATCCAGAGTCTGCAACTTCAAGTGCATGCATTAAGCAGAGCAGCCTCTTGCCTACCTGTCTATATGACGTTTTCCTCTGACTTGTTTCCCCAACAATCAATGTTTCTCCTTTCATTACTAACTTCTCCAGCAGACTCTGATTCAAGACCGATGTTTGCTGCAGCTGTTTCAGTGCCATCTGATACATGCTTTCGGAGTCCAGGTGGACCAGTGCATAAGCAGAGCTCTCATTCTTCACTATCTGTATGTTCTGCTTTTGAAGGATGACGTTAACGCCAGTTAGCATTTCCTGGAGCATGCTGCACAAACGCTCCTGGGAATATTCTGTATTCAGATGGCCCACAAACAAAGATAAGAAAGGGAGTTGCTTTGGTAAGTTCTCTATTTCAAGCATCTCCTTAGTTGGAGATATCCTGTCCGGTTTAGACCTATCCACACTTGTAGGCGGCAACTCTGCTGTAGATGTATTAGCAGTCAGGAGTTTCTCAGCACTTGCACATGTCTCCTCCAACATGGACACTGATGCTTTTACGGATGACTCCTCCGATTTGGACATTTCCTCAGTAGTGGATGTGTCTGCTGATATTGGCATGTAATTTCTTGAATTTGTCTTCTGCTTTACAGGGAGTTCCGCCATGAGTTGAGCTGAGGAGTTCTAATCTAAGGTAAATTTTAGGAAGACATTTTCATCTCTGCTATCTCATACAAATTAAGGGTCCAACATTCAGCCAGCCGCTGTGAGCCTTTGCTCACTGCTGACAGAGTTATTCCCAGATATTGAAAGCTGGGACCTATGCAGGCTTTAAGTCGATATTCAACACTTAAGTGGCCATGGGTTGGTGCATTAAAAATAGGACAGACTTTTATGTGGTCCCGTTTATGCACTAAACCTGGCTGCTCAAAGGCTGAATATTAACCCTTAAGTGGCCAAATGCTGGCTCCGCCTCTGGAAAGCCCCCCCAACATAGCTTTGAGTTAGGTGTAGAGAGTTGCACGGGGACAGAAATCCCACCCATCCCCGCCAGGATGCTCTCCATCCCTACCCGTCCCCGCCAGGATCCTCTCCGTCTCCACCCATCCCTGTCAGGATCCTCTCTGTCCCCACCCATCCCCGTATGGAATTACCTCCATCCCCGTCCGTCCCCATAAAAAGCAACAATTACTTCTGACAAGATCATCAATTCCACAGTTTCTTTTGCTGTTTTCCTTGTGGAATCTCTTTGGTGGAATCCTTTTTTTGTTTTCTGTTCAGGGAATTAACTTATAAACCCCCTCTTTTACCAAGGCTGACGTGTCCATTATATTATATGGACGAACCCTGCTTCCAAAGCCTTCCATCCCCGTGGGAGTCCCATTGGCTAGAGGGGTGTCCCTGTGGAAGTCCCGTGGGCCAGAGGGGGGGTCCCCATGGGAGTCCCGTGGGTTAGGAGGGATTCCTGCAGGACCCGTGGGATTCCCGCGATCCCCATTCCCTTGCAGACCTCTAGTTAGGTGCTAACCGGAAATTTCAGTGGCACTTAGCCTGTTAAGTGCCACTGAAAATTAGCACTTAAGCCCAACCAATCTATTAATCAATCAGGAGCCAGCTAAACCACTTTGAATATTGGACCCTAACTGAATAAGCTTCAGTTTACTTTCAAAATTGAAACCATTTAAATACTTTTATAGCATATTTGAAAGTCCAGAATATTAATCTAAAAATTAGACCAATAGAAATAAAAGTGATTTAAATGGATAAAGGTAAGATTAAAAATCCAATTATACCTATACCTCCAAATCCTGTATATGGTGTAGCCAATGTACATGCACAACTTAATTGCACTAATCTGCACCAGTTGGCAACTAACACCTCATAACTGATGCTAATTGGGACTAATTAAATGTTACTACTACTGCTATTATTTCTAAAGCGTACCAATGCTAATTATTTCTATAGCACTGTAGAGAATCACAAAGAAGAAGACAGTCCCTGCTTGAAAGAGCTTACAATCTAAACTAGGGGTGTCCAACCTGCGGCCCCGTGAAGTATTTTGTGCAGCCCCGGTCGAGGGCGATGCAGTGTTTTCCTCTGCTGCCCCCAGGTGTTTACCGTCTTGCCGGCTCTCTCCTCTGTCTTGCTGCAACATTTGCGCGTTTTGTGCGGCCCTAGAAACATTTTTTTCGGCCAGTGTGGCCCAGGGAAGCCAAAAGGTTGGACACCTCTGATCTAAACAGACAAACAGGATGTCATAGATACAGTTAAGGGGAATGGTTAATCAACTGGCTGGGTTGGTGATTAGAGGAGTAGGATTGAAGGCTATATCAAAAAGGTGGGTTTTCAGTCTGCTTTTAAACAAGGGAAAGGGCTTGGTGAACAAACTCGGGTAATTTATTCCAGGCATAGGGGTCAGCTAGATGATAGGAACGAAGTCTGGAATTGGCAGTGGAGGAGAAGGGTACAGCTAAGAGCGGCTGATCTGAGGAACGGAGTTCTCTAGGAGGTATATAAGGAGAGAGAAGAGATATTGAGGGGCAGCAGAATGAACATACAGTACTTGTAGGGCAGCGATAGGAGCTTGAACTGTATGTGAAGGCGGATAGGAAGCCAGTGAAGTGACTTAAGGAGTGGGGTGACATGAGTGTAGTAGGTTGGTAGAAGTTGAGTCGTGCAGCAGAGTTTTGCACAGATTGAAAGGGGGAGAGGCGGCACTGTGGGAGACCAGTTAGAAGTAGATTGCAGTAATCTAAGTGTGAGGCTTTGAAAGTGTGGACAAGGGTCCAGGTAGTGCGTGCACAACTCAGAGTGATTCTATAAAACGTATGCACCAGTTGCCATGCGCAAATTTGAAAAGGGGCAGATCAAGTGTGTTCCTATAAGCTATGCACATTGTTATAGAATCCTCCTGATCCATGCACAACTTAGGCAGAGGCATTTAGGCCTGGTTTTAGTTGACTTAAATGCCTACACCTAAGTTGTGTGTCACACACAGCCACTATGCGCAATTCTATAAAAGGTGCGTGCCCCTTGTAGAATCACAGCAAATCATAGTCAGGCATAGCGTCAATACGTCTATTGACGTTTCACGTACTGCAGTTTTAATCCAAAGGCATTCCCTTCTGGTCAGCGCCATTTTCAACGTTGCCTGACAAGTTTCAAGTTTATTAAAAATTTGATATACCACCTTATCATTTATTTCAAGGTGGTTATACATTTTAAAATAGGGTAAAAACAGATAATACAATTATATATACCTTAAACAAAATATATATACAAGATTAGACAAAACAATGACATAGACGATTAGACAAACAGGTACGAGTGGAAAAAAGGGGAGAACTACAATAATTAAAGAAAAGTAAGATATAAAGGTATAAACAAAAGGGCGAGATTACAAAACAAGTAAGCCCAATACAAGTGGACTTATAAAAGATAAAAAAAGTTTTTAGAATCCTTAAAAGGACATTTACACTTGAAAGGCATCTTTGAAAAGGAATGTGTTAAGAAAAAATTTAAATTTCTCAAGATTGGTTATCTTTCTTAGAGCATTTGGTGCCGAATTCCAGAGAGTTGGGGCAAATACTGAAAAGCTAGTGTTTCTTCTAGTGTTAATATGGTTCAAGGTTGGGATTGCTAATAAATTTTGCTCCGAGGAATGAAGAAAACGTGATGTTGCGTATGGTATCAAAAACTTATGAATGAATTCTGGCTGTCCAGTGTTTCTCATTTTAAAAGTCAATAATAGAGTTTTATAGATGATACGGTGATGGATGGGAAGCCAATGGGCTTTTATGAGAAGAGGAGTTACGTGGTCGAAATGTCTCTTCCCCCCCTCACTCGAATTGGGTCAGGGGAGATTTTCTCTCTTGTTTGCCATTTTCCAGTACTCCTCTATTGGTTTTTTTTGTAGTTGAGATCATTTTAACACCTCATAATTGACGCTAATTGGCACCAATTAGAAGTTACATGCACAACTAGGTAGTCGCATTCTATATAGTGCTCCAAGTCAGTTCTATTGCTTGAATCTGAAAAAAAGAGGCGTGGCCAGTGGAGGAGCATGAGCAGATCATGGGTATTTCTAGAAGTTAGGCGCACTTGTTATAGAATACATCCAATCCATGCACAAGTTAAGCACAGGTATATAGGCCTGCTTTTCCTTAGCCCAAATGGGTGCACCTAAAAGTTATGTTATTATAAATATCTATAGGTGAAACTGGGATAAATAGTATAAATAAATAACTCCACTCTATTTAACTGAAAAGTCAAATCTAATGGAAGAAAAAGCCTCAGGTCTTATCTGGTAGAGCATAAAGCTCAAACCACCTCCTCCCACATCATTGGCCAAAAGAACTGTTTAGAACGACTATGTGCCGTTTAAATTTTAGGAGCTGAGATTCAAAACAACAGCATAAGTTAATGTGTTACTGGACTTATTATGGTGTCCTGTATGCAGCCAACGTTTCACAGGTATCAGCCGTTTCTTCAGGGCTCCCGGACTTTCATATTGCCTTATACAATTTGAGCTGTTGCTTCTCCGATTTCACCAGCGTCCGGGAGCCCTGAAGAAACGACTGATACCCGTGAAACGTTGGCTGCATACAGGACACCATAAGTCCAGTAACACATTAACTTATTCTGTTGTTTTGAATCTCAGCTCCTTCTTAAATTTAAACGGCACATAGTCATTCTAAACGGAAGCTTTTTGGGCCAATGTCGTGGGCGGAGGTGGTTTGAGCTTTATGCTCTACCAGGTAAGACCTGAGGCTTTTTCTTCCGTTAGATTTACCTAAAAGTTATGTTGCACACTGGTGCTTAGCGTGATTCTATAAGGTGCATATACCTTTTATAGAATCACGGTCTAGTTGGTGCCAATTTTTGGGATTATATATATATATATATATAACCTTGACTGTATAAGTTGGTTAACTCACTCTATTTCCCTCTCCTTAATTTCATTCTTTACAATGATGTAATAATTTTAAGCTTGGGTCTTTTATTATCCCAAATTAGAATAGTTGCAAAATATATGATATTCAGTTTAGTTTTCCACTAAATTTAGGTCAAGAAATTCAGTGATAATAAATGTGGCCAAACTCAGGTTATTTTTTCACCCTTACCAGCAAAATATGTGAGCATGAATTAGGTATGCTGGTACTCTCATCCTCTTTGCTGCAATATGAAATATAGACTAAGTGCTGGAAGCTTTTATTTGGGGGCTTAGGAGGTATAACTCTTAAAATGAGATGCACCAAAGTTATTACTCTATAAAAGGAAAACTGCTTCAAATTATCATGCTGGATAAAGGGAGAAAACAATGAAGACACATTTCCCTGGAAACACTCACCAGTCACCGAGAATTTAGAACACCTTCTACCTGAAATGGCAAGTTATATTTGGTGTTTCTGTGAAGCTAGTTCCAGTGTGTAGACACAATTATAGTGGCCTAGTGTCTCAGCAAATGGATGCCTTTCTCATGAGTCAAGTAACTTCCTTATTCCATCCATGAATATGCCAAGGAACCTCACCATCAAAATTCTGCATTGTGATGTAATCAAATGTCATTCATCCAGCTGCTTGCCTGTAACAGATGCCCAATGTAACCTCAAATTGCTAGTTTCCCAGAAGGAAGAACGAGAAACAGGGGCAGATCAGGTTTTCAGGACTTACCAAATGAATATGCATGAGATCTATTTGCATACACTGGAAGCAATGCATGCAAACAGATCTCATGCAAATTCATTGGAGAAATCCTGAAAATCCAACTGGATTGCGGCCCTCGAGAACCAACATTGGAAAACCCTGAAAAAGGATAAGGAGCATGATTGAGTTTCATGCAAGTAAGTTTTATACTCTCACCATCTTATTCCTCTTGATGCATTCTATCATTCCTCTTTCATTTGTTCTATCCAATCTCATTACTTTCCTTTCCCTTCCCACTACCCTCCAAACTTATAAGGGGTATATGTGGAGATGTATATCTGGCATCCTTTATATAAGTTCACAGCAGTACCCTCTAAAGGCACCCCACTGTTCTGTTGGCATGTCTATGTGGCCAGTCCATTAGAATGGTGGCCTCTCCTACATCTAAATCAGGGGTGTCAAAGTCCCTCTCCGAGTGCTGCGATCCAGTCCAGTTTTCAGGATTTCCCCAATGAATATGCATGAGATCTATTTGCATGCACTGCTTTCACTGTATGCTAATAGAGCTTATGCATATTCATTGGGGAAATCCTGAAAACCCGACTGGATTGTGGCCCTCAAGGAGGGACTTTGACACCCCTGATCTAAATGGTGCTGATTTGGATGTTTCTAACTTGGCCTTTTGTGGTCAAAAATGAATAAAATTAGACATCTTGGTGGTCTAGACATTTTGGCGGCCAAGATATCCAAGGAGGTGATTGTCGAGAAAAAAAAAAAATTTGGATGTCCTGTCAAAAATGGATGTTTCCGTGCTTCCGAATTTGGATGTTTAGCGGTAAAAGTCCAAATTGGACTTGTACGTCCTTTTCAAAAATCGCCCTCCATGACTGTGCCTGAATTCAAGAAAGCCTGGGACAGACATGTGGGATCTCTCAGGGAGAGGAAGATAGCAGATGGGCAGACTGGATAGGCCATTTGGCCTTTATTTGCTATCATGTTTCTATGTTTCATTAGTTGCAGCTGCTTCTTACACTCTTACTGGTCTCTTTTCGAAACAGGATTCAGGGCTAGACCCTTGACTTGACCCAGTACGGAAACTCTGATGTTCTGAAGTAGTGGTTGTTTAGCTGCTTGCCCTTGCTGTTAAGAAGTTTATTTTTGAAACTGTTTCATGGTAGACTTATTATTTTCAATTTGCTGATTTTGAGTTTATCTCATTCACTGTATTTATGTTTATATTTGGTCTTTTTACTACTGTTAACACAATTGTGCGTTTTGTGTTGAATTATACCTACTGTACACCACCTTGGATGAATCACTTCATAAAGGCAGCTAATAAATCACTGGATAGTCATGATGACAAGCTAAAGGGACAATAGTTAAAATCAACATCTTTCCAGTATTACCAGTACAATATACACTCAATCATATTTTCAGTATTATTGGTGCTGTAGACACTCCACTAAAACCATTTTATACTGCATGCACATGTATTTGATTTAGCACTGAACCCCATCTGCTTTTGGTTGCATTTTTTTCACAGAGCAGTTGCACTGTGCCCTTCCTGCAAAAGCTTCTGTAATAACCAGACACTCCCATTTTATTTAATCAAAATGCCATGGATTTATTTTTTATTTTGTATTAATTAGTAAACAACTTAATGCAAAATATGTTCAGAGAAAAATATTTGACTAAACATGTTCTGCTATATTGCAATATGAACTGGTTATTAAAGCACTCTGACAGATGGTAACATATAAGTGACAGAAAGGACAGACACAAGAGTGACAGGGGTCTTCAAATGACAATATTCTGTCGAGATTCTGGAGCTCCTCTATGTATGTATAGCAATCAACATGTTATCCCAAGACTTGGGAATGCTCGCATACACATACAGCAGTGAAGCTATACTATAGAGAAGCATGTGACGTCTGGCACTAAGGTTTTTGAATTTTTTTTTTTTTTTTTTTTACACCTTTTGGATAAGATCAAATATATTGTTCAAGTCCTGAGCTGAAACCAGTCTGCCTCTTGGCCTTCTGACTGAGGGTGAGAACCTGTGTGTGTGTGTGTGTGGGGGGGGGGGGGGGTCTATGTGTGAAGGTTTAAAAGCCTGACATGTTTCCATTGAGGCTATGGAGCTGTTTGGGCCCTGACCTAAATTTGAGGATTAAACTGGGTAAAAAGGAAGAGTATAATGCTTTGGGAATCAAACACAAATTAAGTCCAATAACCAAAATTCCGTGTTGCAGTAATGCTTCCTATTCTGGTCCTCAAATCTCAATTAATGGGGCTGGGATTGAGGCTATCCACCATGATCATATATGAGATATTTGCATAAACATTATGGATACTCTGAAAATGAAAGATGATGAACCATGATCCTTAAGTACAATAGACTCTCAGTTAACCGGCACCCATAGGAATTGGTAGATGCCATATTAATGTAGTTTCTGGTTATACCGTACCATAAACTCTTCCATACAAACTACCAGACATGTAGTAGGCAAAGCGTGGGCGTACTCAGGTGTGGCATGCCAAGTTTACACTTAAATTTTCACCAGAAATTGATTTTATTTTCATTTAAAATATTACAGTATTTCTTTGACTTTTTCTGGTTGCTTGAGATCCGGTTAAAAGAGAGTCTACTGTACTACAGATCTGTTTTCCGAAGCAACCAAATTATGCACATCAGCTGTACCCTTGGTTCAGATACATAAGTTGTCATAGATATTCACAGTACCATCCTGAAAACAAACCTTGTTTGAAGCACTCAAGGGAGAGCATTCACTATCCCTGCAGCAGATTATTTATTCCCTTTACGTCACTATTGGGCAATACATTTACAAACTAATGTCCCAAAATGGTGAAACATTAATCAAAAACAACAAATAGAAGCACTATAAACTTAAAACCACTTTATAAACTGCCTGAAGGAGCTCAGAACCATGAGATGGTGTAATGAATACGACCAGGGTAAAACCCTGATTAGTGTTTCAAATGTCTATCATTGCTCCCTTCTGGAGTTGTTTATAAAGTTGTTTCATATAGTGAAAAAAAAAATGTAAATAGAAGTGCAAAAGTGTTTCACTGATTCACAACAGCTTTCTTATATTTTAAACTTTGAACTTAGTCCTTTTGAAAAAACTCAAGGTAAGTAAAAGTTATCTTTCTGAAGCAGAATCTTATCTTGCTAAAGCCGGGTCTGACGCGTTTCGCCAAGACGGCTTCCTCAGAGAACCCGCTTCAACAAGTTGACAATCAAAAAGAGAACTGCATTCTGAAAAAAGAAGAGAAAAAATGCTTGTTATTATTTAAAAGGTAAAAATGTAACAAAGCAACTTACAGCGCTACTGGTGGATACCTTCAAAGTTCTCCTGACTTCTCTAATATATGGTTCATGTGACAACACTCACAGCTGTAGTCCCGACGTATCATCAAACTGAGCTGTCGTTCATTTGTGAAGGAACGCCCACCACTCCACTTCACTGTTCAAACCGGTGGGGGTGACCGTTTGCCAATGGTATATCCACGATTGTTCCTTTTTCCTTGGACGACCTTAAGTTTGTGATCTTGGAAGCACCAAAATTGAAGAGAGGGGGGAATTTAACAGCTTGCCTATGGAAAAAGGAACAATCCTGGATAATACCATTGGCAAACGGTCACCCCCACCGGTTTGAACAGGGAAGTGGAGTGGTGGGCGTTCCTTCATAAATGAATGACAGCTCAGTTTGATGATACGTCGGGACTACAGCTGTGAGTGTTGTCACATGAACCGTATATTAGAGAAGTCAGGAGAACTTTGAAGGTATCCACCAGTAGGGCTATAAGTTGCTTTGTTACATTTTTACCTTTTAAATAGTAACAAGCATTTTTTCTCTTCTTTTTTTCAGAATGCAGTTCTCTTTTTGATTGTCAACTTGTTGAAGTGGGTTCTCTGAGGAAGCCGTCTTGGCGAAACGCGTCAGACCCGGCTTTAGCAAGATAAGATTCTGCTTCAGAAAGATAACTTTTACTTACCTTGAGTTTTTTCAAAAGGACTAAGTTCAAAGTTTAAAATACAAGAAAGCTGTTGTGAATCAGTGAAACACTTTTGCACTTCTATTTACATTTTTTTTTTTTCACTATATGAAACAACTTTATAAACAACTCCAAAAGGGAGCAATGATAGACATTTGAAACACTAATCAGGGTTTTACACTGGTCGTGTTCATTACACCATCTCATGGTTCTGAGCTCCTTCAGGCAGTTTATAAAGTGGTTTTAAGTTTATAGTGCTCCTATTTGTTGTTTTTGATGCAGATTATTTATTTACAGAATCCTTTAGTCCACCAATCCATGAGGATCCCATTTTCTTGAACACCACTGAACATCAAAATCCAGCAGTCAAAATCCTGACTTTAGCAATACCTCGCCAGGCTGCTTTAAAATTATTTAGGGTAAATATGCACCAGACATTGGGAAATACTGAACGAAAGAACAGCTGATGGGTATTCAATATGAATCACCTGAAATAGATTAGCTTCCTTGCACAACGTTGAGAACCACTGTACTGCAAAGAGCCCGGTCCATAGTCATTTGCGCGCGTGGGACATTGCAGTGTAGACAAATCAGTGCAAGACCCCACTAAGTGGGGAGCCCCCCCCCCCAGTTTACTTCATACTCTTTGTGCTGCCGTTGGGGGGGGGGGGGTTGGATCCTTCCATTATAGAGTAAACTTAACTTTTACCTGATTTTTAGGAAAAAGTTAAGTTTTCTCTATAATGTGGGGGGTTGCACCCCCCACCCTCACATCCCTGTCGGAGCTCTTTAAAAGTAACTTTTTAGGCGGCACACTGGGGTCTTGCGCCAAATTGTCTGCGCTGCAATGTCAGCGCGCTGAAGTCTCACGTGCTTTTGTCCCGTCACCAAAGAGCCCAGCCAAGGAGTCAGAAGCTGGATATACTTTTATTGGTGTAGGACCTGTTTATATAACACAGCTAATGTCTATGCCATAAATAGGATAATTTCTTGTTCAATGAATCGGGGATATTTTTGTTAAATTTTCTCCTCTTGTAAGAGTGTTTGATAAGAGGATGAATGCTCAAAGACTTTCTTAAATCAAGCTGCCCAAATCTGTAATAACATTCCCCTTTTTGCTAAACCACCACTTATGTTCAAAATATTTAAAGACAATTTTGTTTCAGAAGCATTTAGGACAATAATTTTATTTTGTTTTTGAATATTTGTATTTTTCCATATCATCTTATTAATATAGAGAAACCTTCAAAATCCTGAAGGGCATAGAGAAAGTGGATAAGGACAGATTCTTCAAACTGTTGGGAACCACAAGCACTAGGGGTCACTCAGAGAAACTGAAAGGGGACAGGTTTAGAACAAATGCTAGGAAGTTCTTTTTTACCCAGAGTGTGGTGGACGCATGGAATGTTCTTCCAGAGGTTGTGATAGGCCAGAGCACACTACAGAGGTTCAAGGAAGGTTTGGATAGGTTCCTAAAGGATAAAGGGATTGAGGGGTACAGATAGAAGCAGAGGTAGGTTATAGAAATGGTCAGGAACCACACAGACCCGATACTACCAAGAGTGTTAACTCTTCCCCCCCTGCAATCCGCTAAGAAGATCGACTGTTGGCTCCGGGCGGCTTTCCCGCAGAGGAGAGAATCCTGCATTCACCGTGGGCCTCATCTGGGGAAGCCTCCTTGGAGCGGCTGGGGCACGGGCAGTGTGTCTGGGAGGGAATGCATGGATGGGAGAACATCTCAGGGGAGGAGACATAGGCATCCTGGGACTGTCGGCCAAGTCTCTTCCCTGAAGAAGCCCTTTCTGGAAACGTCAATCGCTCCTCCTAAACTTACTTGCTCCACTTCATCACTTCATCATGCTTCTATTCCTTTCTCTCCTCTCTTCTACCTTCCAAAGTATTTAGATCAATGCTGTCTTGTTAAAATGTTTATTTTATTTTTATTTTTCCTCTAACTCTACTTTTCACTTCTCTATTACCCTCCAGGTACTTTAGTTAGATTGTGAGCCTTCGGGACAGTAAGGGAATTTTTCAAGTACCTTTCTTATTTCTAATCTTAATGTATATTTTCTGTAAACCGCTTAGAACCTAACGGATGTAGCGGTATATAAGAAATAAATTACATTACATTACATAAATAAATTACATTACATTACATTACATTACATTTACAGGTCATGGACCTGATGGGCCGCCGCGGGAGCGGACCGCTGGGCGGGATGGACCTCCGGTCTGACCCAGTGGAGGCAACTTCTAATGTTCTTATGTTCTAAGTCACTTTGAATCAAATTGTTTGCGATTGTAAATTTTTGAAGAGTAGGGGAGTTTGTTTCATTGATAGGACACAATTTTAACAGGGGCTTATAAACGGAATAAGAAATTAAGGAGTAAGAAGTTAACAAATAATCAGCTGTGCCCACATGACTGAGCAAGTGACTAGCGGTTGCATGCCAACATCAACACTGGAGACTCCTGAACTATGAATTCTACTGCCACAGTAGTGTACAGAAATGTAAGGCAAATAATTATGATCAAAAGGATACTGCAGTTTCTGGAATCTAATGAACCACAGAATCTGAGTAAAAATGGTTTTACCAGAGGTAGTAACACTTTAAGCTCAAGAGTGTCCAAGCTAATGTAGGGTGTTTCTACTTATAGCCAGTATTAAATGTTCAAAAAAGGACCTCAACATTCAAGAGAATAAATCTCCCTGAAGCCAAAGGCTTAAGGAAAGAGAGGATTTTCAAAATTATCACAGGTCTGGGGAAAGCAGAAAGAGAGAAAACCCACATAAGGGGAAAATCTCTCAGACTTCAAAAACCCAGGCTATACAAAAAGAGCGGGGGGGGTGGGGAGGGGGTACTCTTCCAGATGAAGCAACCAGATGGCGAAACAAGGATTCTCTTGTTTAAGAAAGATTTATAAGATCTTCCAGGTTTGTTGGCAATTCATCGCGTCTTCCAACTTTTTCTCTTGCTGGACTGTGGCTTAGAAGCCGCTCTACTGCACTATATGGGACAGCAATAGCAATGTGCAACAGAAAGCTAATTAAAACTCTTTAGCGTTTGTTGGTTGTTTGACGCCTTTTGAAAAATTTGCCTCCCCGGTTTGTTGAACTACTTACCTCCTGTTGAATACTGGCCTTAATGTTGGGGTTTCCCTAAAAGTTTTAAGCCGGTTTATACAGCCCAGGTTTTTGAAGTCTGAGTTTTTTCCCCTTATGTGTGTTTTCTCTCTGTCTGCTTTTCCCAGAGCCGACCCGCGATAATTTTGAAAATTCTCCCTTTCCTTAAGCCTTTGGCTTCAGAGAGATTTATTCTCTTGAATTTTGAGGTCCTTTTTAAACATTTAATACTGGCTATAAGTGAAAACACCCTACATTAAGCTTGGACACTCTTGAGCCTAAAGTGTGTTGTTAGTAAATACAAGTGACTTTGCTCTATCTTTATATATTTACCAGAGGTAGTTCATCTCAAGAAGAATGTGATCAATTTTTTTTGACTGGATAATCTACAACAGGGTAGCCATCCTGGAAGGTGTGCCAATATTAAGGAGAGATCTAGCATGGATTTGGTTTTAAAGAGAGAGGGAGCAGTGTAGTATAGGGGATGAAGTTCTGTACAGAAGAGTGGAATTGTTCAAAACGGCCGTGACACCTCAACAAGACTATCCAGCCAGAATCCACTGTGCTTTATATAGGAGAAATTGGGTATAAACATGGGAGGAAGAGAAGTAGCCTCTTTGTATACTGAGATTTTAAGTCCTGCTTTTCTTAGGAACTTCAGAACAAGAGAAAAAGATTCTTAAAAAGTGTCTTTTTAGTACACAGCTCCTTTAAAAGCAATGATTCTGTTGAAGCAAAACTTACTCCAAAAGACAGAAATTTAACTCATTAGAAACTAGTCCTCTGCTGCTGGTATTGTGTAGTAATGCAGCCTCCGACTTACTCTTATTATTTAATAGAAATATACAAAATGATGGCAAATAAAGGCCGTGTCTTCTTAAAAAAAAAAAAAAGCATGGGGGACAGAAAGAACCATTGTAGGACCTAGTAAGAAAGATGGGATTGGGGAGACAAATGTTGCGTTTTTTTACCACTAAAGCAATTTTGTACAGTTTTGCACATTTTCCCTAGAGAGAAATGATATAGCAGGAGCTTGTTTAGTGCAAACTATCCTCAGGAGAAGGGTCATACTTTCATCTATGGAGCAGCTACAGTGCTATAAGAGGAAATACAGATTCAACATCCAGACATATGAAAATGAGGTCCGGAATGCAAGTCTTGAATTCTACGTAATACCCCCACCATGCCATCACCCAGTTGAAACCCAGTTTTCCCATATGATGTACAGTGGATTAGTCTGTCTGGCAAGATGGGCTAAACTCTTAAAAGAAAAATGCCAAAAGTTAAGCCTATCTGGATGTATACTTGGTATACCAGTATCCAGCTGCAAGTGACCATAGATAACGAAGGAGGAAAATACTAGCAAAGTCAATATTCAAGAGGAGGAGTGTGTGGCGCAGTGGTTGGATCTACAGCCTCAGCACCCTGCGGTTGTGGGTTCAAACCCCGCCGCTGCTCCTTGTGACCCTGGGCAAGTCACTTAATCCTCCATAGCCCCAGGTACGTTAGATAGATTGTGAGCCCACCGGGACAGAGAGGGAAAAATGCTTGAGTACCTGATTGTAAAAACCGCTTAGATAACCTTGATAGGCGGTATATAAAATCCTAATAAACTTGAAACTTGAAACTGCTATGGCAGGCAGCAGAATTGGCTGCATGTGTGAGGTTTTTGTTGGGTTGCTGGTTATTTTTTTTTTTTTGGGGGGGGGGGTTAGAATCAGTCACTTGAACGAATATTTTTGCCACACAATGTGCAAGCAAATCTAAGTGATATTCATTGTGACCCTCTTTGATAGGAATTGAAGATCTGTTATTCAATGAGATAATGCAAAAATAATCACTAAAATAAATAAATTTGATCTTCAAGGTAATTTCAGTCTTTTCCAAAAACATCATTATCAAAGTAGAAACCACCTCAGAGAGTTACAGCTCTTGTGAGACTATGGCTACATCACCTTATACACAATTGTCCTCTAATGATTTCTGACATTCTTGGCAAGGGGCCTTTCTTCTTGGACACTGATGATCTGAGTTATCACAAAGGCAGCCATCTACTTTACATGCCACATAGAGTTTGATACTAGTTGTTAACAGCCATGCAGAGGGAAGACGAGCATGCAATACCATGTGCCCCACTTTTGGCAAAAATTGTTTGCTGCATAATGTGTAAGGAGCTGCTGAAAAACATTCCACAAACCCCTAGCTCAGCATGAAAAAGAAAGGGTCTTATGCTTATATTTGCAGTGCATCTCATAGTCTCCCTTTCATTTTCCTCAGATTCATCCTGTGGCATTGCTGATGCCTGTCCAAACTTGTTAACTTAACTCTAGCCTGGAAAACCAATTATTCCATACAGTGCAGTCTATCACCACTCTTTCCTACAATTCCATTAGTGGTGCACATTTATTTCTAAATGTTACTACAAGCAGCTATCTCGTAGGATCTTCCATTTTGTTGCACAAGAGGTTCTCATGTGACATTCCAACACAGCAGAAAGGACATATGGAACATACTTAATTTGCAGAGAAGCTATAAATACACTATTGACAAAGAGCTAGATTCACTAAGTAAGCCGATCGTGTACCAATCAGTTTGCGACCCCTTTGTGACCTGATTTTACTCCGGCCCAATTCACTTACTTCTCTGCCGATCCAATTCCGATCTGCGCATGCAAATGAGGGGAACAGCATACAAAATAGGTAGGGACCCGATTCACTAATGAAATCTTGCAAACCGACTGGGCTGGCCGATCAACCCAAGAAGCGACTGCTGGGGACTAAACTAAAACTAAACTAAACTAAACCTTAAGTTTGTATACCGCATCATCTCCACAATCATAGAGCTCAGCACGGTTTACAGGAAGTGATGTAGAGAAGGAACTCCAATGAGGGTAACAGGACAGTGAAGAGAAATTTAGAGGGACTTAGTATAGGAGGACATATTACATTTTTGAGAATAACATCCTTTCCGACTCTCCAGCTCCATTGCCGCCCTGCTCTCTGCACACCCTACTCTCTGCTCCGAATTGCCACCCTGCTGCCCCGAATCGCCACCCTGCTCTCCCCCAAATCTCTCCTGCCTGCTGCCCTGAATCACCGCCCTGCTCTTTCCAGGAATCTCTCCTGCCCTTTCCCGCATTGCAAGCCCATGGTTTTAACCCATGGGTTTAAAGCGGGTTAAAACCATGGGCTTGCTGGGCTAGTAAGTAAAGTTAAAAAAAAGTCGCGGCTCAGACGGGTCTTTGACATATCTACAGATGGTCTGCGCATGCATCGGGATCGCACACTAGCGATCCATGCAGTTTGAGGGGGTGTTCCTCCGATTGCCCTCATTTAAATGTTTTTGTTTTGGGAATTCAATGGGCCTGCAGGGATTGACCACGCAATTGAGGCTAGTGAATCTAGCCCAAGCTGTAGAAGAAACTACTTGTAAGTAATAGCACCTCCTCTTGACTGCATCACACCCTTTCAGAATCAGGATGTACTCTATGGATGACTATATCAGTTAGTCAAAGTCATTAAATGCTTGTTCAACTGTCTGATCATAGGAGCTACAGCTAACCTAAGTTAGAACAGTGGGCTGAGAACCAGGGAAGACTAATTCAAATTCCACTCCTACTCCTTGTGATCTTGGGCAAGGTGCAAACTGGTGACAACATATTTTAATGTGGGGCTTCCGACACGTTAAGCCATTTTTTAACGTGGCAGTATTACTTATTTATTTTTTTTAATTTGTGAAGGTCCCACACTAAATTTGTCCATTAGCACATAGGACTTACAAAAAAAAAAAGGAACACTTATTGCCCCCTATTTAGGAAGCATTAAGTGCTACTGTATTAACTCAGTTTTAACCAATGTATGCTAATGTAGATGATATATTAGCTGGTTAACACTTCCATGCCCATTTTGCACCCACAACATGCTCTGTCCGAAAAGTATTCAAAAAAATAATCATGCAGTTAGCGCACAGAAAAGGGTAGATTACCACAAAACGCTTTAATGCTATTTGCAGTAAGTACTGCCATATGCTAAGCGCATATCAGGGCTTTATAGCTTTAAAAAAAGCAATGTTACTTACCGTAACAGTTGTTATCCAGGGACAGCAGGCAGCTATTCTCACTAGTGGGTGATGTCATCAGACAGAGCCCCGGTACGGACGTCTCACAAGCACGTGTTGCTTGTAGAAACTTAAAGTTTCTAGATGCCCGCACCGCGCATGCGCCGGTGCCTTCCTACCCGGAGATCCGGGCGTGTCTCCTCAGTTCAGGTAGCTAGCCTGAGAAGCCAACCCAGGGGAGGTGGGTGGGACGTGAGAATAGCTGCCTGCTGTCCCTGGATAACAACTGTTACGGTAAGTAACATTGCTTTATCCCAGGACAAGCAGGCAGGTATTCTCACTAGTGGGTGACCTCCAAGCTAACCTCAGTGGGATGGAGGGGGAGTTGGCGACTTAAGAGAATAAATTTTTCAATACTGTTTGGCCAAACTGTCCATCCCGTCTGGAGAGGGTATCCAGACAATAATGTGAGGTGAATGTGTGAACCGAGGACCAGGTGGCAGCCTTGCAAATTTCCTCGATTGGTGTTGATCTGAGGAATGCTACTGAGGCTGCCATTGCTCTGACCTTATGGGCTGTGACCTTACAAGGAAGTGATAATCCAGCCTGGGCATAGCAGAAAGAGATACAAGCCGCCATCCAATTAGAGATGGTGCGCTTTGATACGGGTCTTCCCAACTTGTTAGGATCGAAGGAGACAAAAAGTTGAGGAGTGGTTCTGTGTGGCTTGGTGCGATCCAGGTAGAAAGCCAAGGCACGTTTGCAGTCTAGAGTGTGAAGGGCCGATTCTCCGTGGTGAGAATGAGGCTTAGGGAAGAATACTGGAAGTACAATGGATTGGTTGAGATGAAATTCGGAGACCACCTTAGGCAGGAATTTCGGGTGAGTGCGGAGGACCACCTTGTCATGGTGGAATACTGTGAATGGTGGGTCCGCCATCAATGCCTGGAGTTCGCTGACTCTGCGAGCGGACGTAAGGGCTACAAGGAAAAGCACTTTCCAGGTGAGATACTTCAGAGGGGCCCTGTTGAGTGGTTCAAACGGGGGCTTCATGAGGTGGGAAAGGACTACATTGAGGTCCCAAACTACTGGGGGTGGTTTGAGAGGAGGGTTAACATGGAAGAGTCCTTTCATAAATCTGGCGACCACCGGATGGGCCGAGAGGGGTTTCCCTTGTAGAGGCTGGTGGAACGCCGCAATAGCGCTCAGGTGGACTCGTATGGATGTGGACTTGAGCCCAGATTGAGATAGGTGTAGGAGATAGTCCAGCACGGAGGATAAGGAAGCTCGCTGAGGTTCCTTTGACTTAGAAACACACCATGAGGAGAATCTGGTCCATTTCTGGGAGTAGCATTGTCGAGTGGCGGGCTTCCTGGAAGCTTCCAAGACCTCCCTCACTTCTTGTGAGAATTGGTGAGGGGTTACGTTGAGAGGAACCAAGCTGTCAGGTGGAGAGACTGCAGGTTGGGATGAAGTAGTGATCCTTGATGTTGAGTAAGTAGTGAAGGAAACACTGGAAGTGGTACTGGTTCCCTGCTGCTGAGTTGAAGTAGGAGGGAGAACCAAGGTTGTCTGGGCCACCGAGGAGCTATTAGAATCATGGTGGCCCGTTCGAGTTTCAGCTTGACCAGAGTCTTCTGGATTAGCGGGAATGGTGGGAACGCATATAGAAATCGTTTCCCCCAGTTCAGTAGAAAAGCATCTGCCTCGAGGCGATGAGGAGTGTAGATCCTGGAGCAAAACTGAGGCAGTTTGGCGTTGTGGGGAGCCGCAAAGAGGTCTATCTGAGGCGTCCCCCATTGCGTGAAGATTTGGTGAAGGGGGTTGGAATGGAGAGTCCATTCGTGCGGTTGTAGCAGACGGCTTAGTTTGTCTGCTAAGACGTTGTTCTCCCCCTGGATGTATACTGCTCTGAGTAGGGCGTTGTGGCGCACCGCCCAGTCCCAGACTCGTAGAGCTTCCTGGCAAAGGAGGGCCGAGCCCGTGCCTCCTTGCTTGTTGATATAATACATGGCGGCCTGATTGTCTGTGCGAATGAGGATTACCATGTCGTGGAGTCGGTGTTGGAAAGCTTGGAGCGCATTGAAGATGGCTCTGAGTTCCAATAGATTGATTTGGTGTAGTCTTTCCGCACTGGTCCAGAATCCTTGGGTGCGGAGACCCTCCAGGTGGGCCCCCCATGCGTAATTCGACGAGTCGGTTGTGAGAACTTTCTGATGGGGGGGAGAATGCATCAGCAAACCTCTGGATAGATTCGAAGAGGTCATCCACCAAAGTAGAGACTGCCGAAGAGCAGGTGTGACTACGATGCGTTTGGACAGTGGATCGGATGTCTGATTCCACTGTGATGCCAGGGTCCACTGGGGGATCCTGAGGTGGAGTCTGGCAAAGGGTGTCACGTGTACTGTGGAGGCCATATGGCCCAGGAGCACCATCAGTTGTCTCGCCGGTAGGGTTTGGCGAGTAGCCACCGACTGGCAGAGATGAAGAAGAGACTCCATGCGTTGCCGGGGCAGGAATGCTCGGAGTCGGGTGGTGTCCAGGACCGCTCCGATGAAGGGGAGGGACTGGGTGGGTTGTAGATGAGACTTGGAGAAGTTGATCTCGAAGCCCAAATTCTGGAGGAAGTAGGTTGTAGCCAAGACCGCCGAAGTGACCTCTGGGGCTGACGGGGCCTTGATGAGCCAGTCGTCGAGGTATGGAAACACCTGTAGACCCCTGTCCCGGAGTGCTGCGGCCACTACCACCAGGCACTTTGTGAAGACTCTGGGGGACGAAGATAGGCCGAATGGTAGCACTCGATACTGTAGGTGCAGATTTCCCACCCGAAATCTGAGGAACTTTCGGGAGGCCGGGTGAATGGGGATGTGAGTGTAGGCCTCCTTGAGATCCAGGGAGCATAACCAGTCGTTCTGCTCGAGGAGGGGGTATAGAGAAGCCAAAGTCAACATGCGAAACTTCTCTTTGACCAGGAACTTGTTGAGGGCCCGAAGGTCTAAAATGGGTCGCAGGTCGCCCGTTTTCTTCGGGACGAGGAAGTACCGGGAGTAAAACCCTCGGTTCAATTGGTCTGACGGGACCGGCTCGACAGCCCGAAGCTGAAGTAAGGTTTGGACTTCCTGAAGAAGAAGGGCGGTCTGCGTCGAGCTTGAAGGATACTCTCTTGGAGGATGGTCCGGGGGGGCCCGGTGGAATTGAAGAGAGTATCCTTCTCTTATGATGGAGAGGACCCATAGGTCCGTGGTTATGGCCTCCCATCAGTGGTAAAAAAGATGGAGGCGGCCCCCTATGGGAGAGGCCGAGGTTATGCTCCCGGGAGGGGCGTCAAAAGGGCTGGGGAGCCTTAGGTACAGCCGGTGGCTGAAGTTTTTGCTGAGACTTCTGGGGAGGTTGTCTCTTCGCAGGCTGTCTCGCAGCAGGCGTTTGTCTGGGCATGTAACGCCGCTGGTAAATCAGGGGTGGCCTGGAAGGTCGAGACTGTTGAGGTTTGGGTTTGGGCCGCAGGATGGATTGAAAGGATTTTTCATGATCCGACAGCTTCTTGGTAACAGTTTCGATAGACTCATCGAACAGGTCAGCTCCAGCACATGATACGTTGGCGAGTCTGTCCTGTAGGTTGGGATCCATATCGATAGTACGGAGCCATGCCAGGCGACGCATAGCTACCGCGCTTGCGGCGGCGCGTGCCGAGAGTTCGAATGCATCGAAGGAGGATTGCATCAGCTGGAGGCGTAATTGGGAGAGGGAGGCTACCACTTCCTCGAACTCGAATCGAGCTTGGTTGTCTATGAACGGAGTGAACTTGCGGAGCACCGGCAAGAAGAACTCCAGATAGGAAGAGAAAAAGAAGTTGTAGTTTAGCACCCGTGACGCCATCATGGAGTTTTGGTAGAATTTTCTACCAAATTTGTCCATCGTTCTCCCCTCTCGGCCCGGCGGTACAGAGGCGTAGACCTGGGAGGGATGAGAGCGTTTAAGGGAGGACTCGACCAGTAGGGATTGGTGGGAGAGTTGAGGGCCCTCGAACCCTTTATGGTGCACGATGCGGTATCGAGCATCGAGTTTGCTGGGGATCGCCGGTATGGAATACGGTGTTTCGAAGCACTGCATGAAGGTCTGGTCCAGTAATTTATGCAAGGGGAGCCGAAGCGACTCCGTTGGAGGGTTAGGTAAATGCATGGTGTCCAGATACTCTTTGGAGTATCGGGAGCCCGTGTCAAGGGTCACATCCAGATCATCCGCCATTTGTCGGAGGAATGATGAGAAGGACAATTGTTCCGCCAGCGTCGGTCTGTGGGACGGGCTGGAGGAGGAGGAGGCCTCCAGGTCCGTGGACATCGGGGAGTGACAAGGAGAATCGGGCACCGGTGTCTCCTCGTACTCCGGGCCCCTCGGAGGGGACACCTCTGATGAGGAGTATCCCCTACGTTGCAGTTTTTTCTGCGGTGACACCTCCGAATGGCGTGAGGAGTGCCAGGATGAGTGTCTCGATCGGTGCCCGTCTCGGTGGCGGGACGGGGATCGGGATCGTCTGTGCATCGCATGGTCTCCCGAGGCCCCCAAGTGGATAGGGCTGGAAGCAGTGGATCGCAACTGGGTTTGCGATGCGGGTTCTTGCGATGCTACCCAAGTCTGGTAAGGAGTACGGAAGAACTCTTCCTGACTATGCCCAGGGCTTCGAGTATCGATCGGAGGTCTGGTCCCATGTTGGCGCGGAGGCGTAATGGGTTCTAATGGCGGCATATCGGTAAGCGAGGCTTGCCGCGCGGGCATCGCCGCCCTCCCCCGTTCGTCCTCGTCGGTTGTCGAGGTCGAACGGTGTGGGGGAGGGGGCGGACCGCCCCTTTGGACCGGTACCGGGAGGTCACCCTGTATGGCAGCGATGAGCCCGGGTCCGATGGTCTGCATGAGCTCAACGAATTGAGCTTCCAGCACGGACCGTAGCGAAGCCGATAAGGAGGGATCCGCACCGAAAGGGGGTCCTCCTGCACGGACATCGCGCTCCTTCGAGGCCGAGTGCTTCTGCTTAGTAGCTTTCGGCACTTTGATGACCATTGGTGGCACTGTGGAAGGAAGAGGTACCTGAACCGAGGAGACCGGGGCAGGCACCGACGTCGAGCTCGTGGATGGTATCGGGGTGAGCGATGCCGGTTTCACCACACTCGATGCAGGAGGGGTCGATGCCGGTTTCGCCCGAACTGGGGAGGTATCAGATGAAGTGGAGGCTGAGGGATCCTTAGCTGCGTCCATCTTGAACATCGATTCCCACAATAGGCAACGCCGTTTGAATGAGCGTGCCGTAAGGGTAGAGCAAGGCCTGCACGATTTCGGGATGTGGTCAGGGCCCAAACACTGCAAACAGCGCCAGTGAGGGTCCGTGAGTGAAATCGCGCGTTGGCACTTGCTGCACTTTTTAAACCCGGTGATTGGCCGGGACATAGGCCGGAAAATCTCCGCCGCGAGGTCGAAGCCAGTGGGCCTGAGCCACGTGGCCGGCCCGTTCGACCCGCCGGAGGAAATAATCTTCTTTTTTTTTTTTTTTTTTTTTTTTACTGAAAAAGAAAAGAACTGTTAACTGTAATTAAAAGAAAACGAAAACGCGGACAAGGAAGGCAAATTTAACTGAATTCAGCTAGCGCATGAAGAAGTTGAACTTCTCAGCTCCGCGGAAAAGAAAGAACTGAGGAGACACGCCCGGATCTCCGGGTAGGAAGGCACCGGCGCATGCGCGGTGCGGGCATCTAGAAACTTTAAGTTTCTACAAGCAACACGTGCTTGTGAGACGTCCGTACCGGGGCTCTGTCTGATGACATCACCCACTAGTGAGAATACCTGCCTGCTTGTCCTGGGATAATGGATCTTTGGATTGTGAGCTCCCTGAGGACAAGAAAATACCTGCTGTAACTTGTCTTGATCTATAACTGAAATGATGGCGCAAGCTAAAGTAAAAATCTCTTCCTCTTAAGATTCCACTTCCACTGTTTGTTGCACAGCACTGACAAAAGTTCTGAAGACAACCATAAGGTTATTTCTAGAGACGGTAACACTGTCTGATGATTTCACTGTTGTTATGAACTAATCCTAATAAAATGCTGGAAATTATAGGGCAATGCTTTCTGAAAAATGACAGGCTGCGAGGATATGTTTTAGAATCTTTGTATTCAAAGCATTATTTTAACTCATGGAAATATTTGTAAAATGAATACCCTGACAGCAGTGATCAGGCCTTAAGAAAACTGTCAGGGGCCAAGAAATCAACTTCAGGACACAGTGAACTACATTCATCAACAGAAATGTTACAAAATACAAGAACAAACAAAAGTTCATAAATCTCAAAGAAATACAAAAACCTACTTCTCAGGAAAATTGAATGAAGCTCAAGGTAAGAGAGAACTCCGATCAATGTAGTGTAACCCTGTGGGGACCCTGCACTGCTCCAGCTCCTCTTCTTCCTCCCCACCCAGTTTTCTCTCTATAATGGCGTGAAAGAAAGTACTATTGTGTGCTGTCTTTTAATTATTTCCATACTAAATGTAACTCCTAATCCTTTATTTGTCCAGTCTATCTTGAATAGATTGCAAGTCCTTGTCAAGTAGGGACAGGCTCTTTATGTATAGAACTGCGTACAGCTAGTAGTGCTCTTGAAATAAACAGTACACTCCCCCCTCCATATTCACAGGTTTGGCATGCGCATCTTCAATATTCGAGTTTTTTATCCCCCTACCTGACTTCATTACAACTTATTTAGAGCTGTGACCCACTCCTGCCTCCCTCCCGCTTCCCAGATCCCTCCACAATTTACTTTTTAAGGCCTGGTGGTGTAGCAGTGAAGTGAACATAAAGAGCTGTCGTGAGTTCAAGTGAGACTACAGTCAAACCTCGGTTTGCGAGTGTTTTGCAAGAAGAGCAAAACACTCCTGCAAACTTTGACTCACAAACCGAGCATTGACGCGATATGTGAGCCCCCACCCCTGAGAACTGGCTTCGCCACCCAGGGCCAACCCCAAACCCTTACCTTGAGCGGACACCGGCACGCAGCACCAAACCTCAGGACGTGCCTTTGCCAAGAGCCTGCCGCTGATCTCAGCTGGGCTGCTGCGGGGCCTTGATCATCTGCGTATGCTTTAGGCCTTCTGGCTCCCACTCTCTCCAAGAATTTTGGAGGAATCTGAGAGAATGGGAATCAGAAGGCCTTGAGAATGCGCAGCTGCTCAAGGCCCCACAGAGACCAGTGGCAGGTTCTTTTGGCACTGGCACATCCTGCGGGTTGGTGTTGCGTGCCGATGTCTGCCTGAGGTAAGGGTTTGGGGGGTGGCCTGGAGGGAAGGGGGGACACGCGAAGCCGCTTCCTGGGGGTGGGGTGGAAGTGTGCTAGTGGCCTCGGGGTGGGGGTGTCTTTTTGGGATGTGGAACGAATCATCCGAGTTTTCCTTACTTTCTATGGGGAAACTCGTTTTGATATACAAGCACTTTGGTTTACGAGCATGCTTCTGGAACGAATTAAGCTCGCAAACCAAGGTTCCACTGTAATGGGATGTTCAGGGCTCTGCATGGGGCAGAACATAGGAAGATCGCTCCTGCTCCGCTTCACTGCTAGACCACCAGGCTTTAACATAGTAACATAGTAGATGACGGCAGATAAAGACCCGAATGGTCCATCTAGTCTGCCCAAAAGTAAGTTGTGAAGGGGTCCAGGAGGTGGGTCAGAGTCAGCCCTAAGTAAGTTGTGGAGAGGTCTGGGAGGGAGGCAGGGGTGGGTCAGTCAACCCTAAAGTTATTCACGGACCAGCTTTGCCCTTAACCCCTGCAAATATGGAGGGAGGAGTGTAGTAGTAGAAGCAGGAAGGAAAGGCAAACTATTAGACCACTGGAGCTCAGTGATACCATTATTGGGGAAAGGAGGAACACAAATATGTTCCATTGTTGCCTAATGTCTAGGGATCCCATCTGAAAGGAAGGTGCTGGAAAACTCATTGTCACATCTATACTGTGCCTTTCTCACAACTATGAACATTTAGCAATCTATAAAACACACACACACACACACACACACAGAGTTTTGGCTTCCTTTCACAACTCTCAGAAATATTTTCTAGAGGAGGGAGGATTCTGCAATAAACGTTCTCTTCTGAAGTGATGAATGTGCATTTTTAGGGCTCTTTCAGGTCTCTAGATCAAAATGGATTTATAGGATAAAACCCAGAGTCATTCAGGGTGCTATTCTAACACAAAGGCCAATGATAAATTAAAACGCTAATTTCAGCTTTGCAGACCCTTAAGAGTACCAATATAGATGATAAAGATTCATGATTGAACACCCAGGACCCTAATGAGTCCCAGAATAGATTATAAAGCTTTGTAATCTGGTTTCTGGGATCCTCAATCATTCTAGGATAGCTTATAAAAGTTTAAGATTAAACACTATAAAGCAGGAAACCTTGGGAGCCTTAAAAAGCATTTAAGTTTTTACAGTGTTCTAATTAGAAGAAAGTCTTATCTGTGAGGTGGAATAGTTTGGTCTTACACCTGAAACAGCATCCATGGTGTATGCTTTCTTATCTTGGAGTGCAGCTCAGCATCTGCAATACCATTGGGCATTGTTAAAGCTGCTTCTTGACTGTCCAAATTAACAACAGGTTTAGGTTTTTCCAAAGTAGTGCACAACAATAGGACTGCTCTATTTCTAGTACCACTTTAAGAGGTCCAGCCTTCAAAAGTGCTTTTTAGGAGGTGGAGATCCACTGTGAATACAAAAGTGATATGCTGCAGCTGGGTCAGCTTTGGCACCTCTAATGGAGGATAGGTCCCAGTTAACACCATCAAATAGGGAAAGGATGGAGATTTAGGGTCAGATTACTTGCTGTTTCTGGATAAAACATTCTCTTATCCATTGCTCCTAGTGCATGCTGCAGTAGAGAATCTGTTGCTATGTACCTTTCACATCATAATCAAATAGCGAACATTTCTTCCTCCGTTACATCAGGGAGTTCCATTACTACACAGGGATTCTCAGGCTTATTTTGAAGTGCTAAAACACCCCCACCATAGGAGGCAACACGTAAAAAACAAACAAACAAAAACAAAAAACCTCCTCTTGCTCCCAGCTACTATTTAAAGGAAATGAGGCTTCCTTGGACCGTAAGGATGCATTAAATGAGCCAACAGTACAGGAAACCAGAGAGTGCTTTGTACAAGATTCTGTAGGAAAAAAAAAGTATATTCAGCTCTCCCCCAACAAGAAAGGCAGGGAAATCAAAGTTCAAAGTTACTTCTGTAGAATACTAAATAAAGCTGGTTTTATTCTGAACAAGAAGTTCATCATCTAGTGCTTGTATCTTCCAGAGGAACCTCAGAAACTGTCTTCTTTCTGTACTGGAAATGTCTGTGGTGCTCCTCAGCCACAATAGGTAAGAGTGCTTTTCTGGGACAGGCTGGTCCACATCTGGCAGTGCATGAGGAGCGGCGGCACATTCACAGTAGTTGTTCTGCATAAGGCCCTTCAGAACTTGCCCTGCTTGAGTTTATCAATATGGTGGGACAGCTTCAGTGCTGGGCCCAGTTTTAGGCCCATGTATTTCATCATCATGTCACTGCGTAATAGCATCATAGCCTTCCCATCAATTTCCTGCCAGAGAGAGAATGCAGAATTAGAAGGAAGATAACATAATACCTCAATAAATGGGCACAGATTTACAGAAACAGGCCACCATGGCAAGAGGATCAGGGTATGAAGCTAAATAACTGAAGGCCCTGCTTTAGGTTCTCTCTTCATCTTCCTCCTAAATGAATCTTGAACAAATTAATTAACCCTATTGAAGCTGAGTGTGATAACCTTGGGTCCGAGACACATTTTGGTGCCATAAAATACATCACTACTACTAAGAGCCCTTTCCCTATTTGATGGATAAAAATCTATTTACACACAGTTAATATCCCTAGTCATGCCCCTTTCCTTGGTGGATAGAAAGACAGAAGATTATTTCATAGTGAGTAAAAGTGTGCATGGTGTTTTGCAGGGTGCATGCTTTAATGCGCATAAAGACTGGGCATTGATCTGAATCTGTTTTATACCTGCATGAACCACATAAAAATTGCAATTTTTGCAATTATGCATTTCTCAGGAGATATATATTTCATATTTAATTTATCCTGATATGGGACAAATTTTGATGGGATACAGGCACTGGTTCTCAACACTTCTTGAGACACCACAAGCCAATCAGGTTTTCAGAATCTCTACAACAGTGCATAGCTAGGACTCAATGGGCCCTTTGTACTTTCAGCTACTTAACCACACCTGTGGGGTCTTCCACAATTATAATGTCAGAAACAGTGCCTTTCTGGCCAGCAGGACCTTTCTTCTGCCACATTCCATTTCAGTGCGGTGGGAGGCAGCAGAGGAAAAAGTCGGCTGACCAGAGAGGCAGCCTTTAGCACTATCTTGGATGCTGTACCTGTGGAGGACTTGGTGGGTGAATAAGTAGCAGAGCTTGGGGGCAAGCAAGTGCCAGACCTCAGTGTGCAGAAGGATTTAGATGCAGATGACTTCTATCACTGGGTGGTCCTGGTCATTTTGCCAGGCTCGCTCAGTGGTAGCTATACCCCTGACTGCAATGAATATATGATTTGCTTACAATGAAAGCAGTTCATGCACATTTTCTCATGAGTTATCTATTTTTGGAGATCCTGAAAACCTGAATGTCCCTAGGATTGTCTTGAAAACCCTTGTCCTAAGGAAATGAAAAATCAATAATTACATTTTCCTAGAAATCGAGACAAATATAACTTTTGGTGCATGCCAGACAAGAGTGACCAGCACACAAATATAACAAATTATATACAAGATTACTATTCAGACTGGATGGATTAGAGGACTGGTAAATATATATGTATATATATTTAGTTTTTCATCAGACTGTCATTCAGTCCACTCAAACTTATCTTCAGCTGGTTCACTCAAAAGCCACACTTGCTCACTGCCTCTTATTTCCATTTATCTTAAAGGCTGAGCATCCAGCCATATCAGCTATTCCTCCATGTTAATCCATTGAACTAGGCTTCATGTTCTTTCAAACATCAGTACCATTTCTCTGATCACCCTTTATAATGTCCTCACCTATCTCCAGCCATGCTTCTCTACCTATCCATCTTTACTCTGCAGGTTTAATCTGCAGGAGCATCTTGATCCAAGACATAGAAAGGTGACTTATTAGTGCACTCACGTGTTTTCTAAAGAGGTCTGCATGGGGTCTCAGCTGAGGGTCTGCTTCTCGTACAAACTGCATCACATCTTCCACCGTCCAGGAGGAAGGATCCCGACAGCTCACCTTGGAAGGATCTTGAGGTACCAAGTACCTGTCTGAGCCTAACAGAGAATCAGCATGCTTTTTTCCCTCTAAAATTTATTCAACCTTCCCTTAGCTTAAAAGCATATAAAATCATATTTGAAGTTTTAAAAGAAAATTGGAAGGAAGCAATATTCATCTTTAATTAATCTGAAATGCTTTCTATATACAGTGGTACCTTGGATTACGAGCATAATTCGTTCCAGTAGCATGCTCGTAATCCAAAATGCTCGTTTATCAAAGCGAGTTTCCCCCATAGGAAATAATGGAAACTCGCTTTGATATGTTTCCCCCCCCCACACGAGAACTGGCATTGTTCCCCGAAGGCCCCCCTGCGATCCGGCACCCTCCCTCCCACGATGCGGCACCCCCCCCGCCGCAATTGGGCACCCCCCCCGGCTGCGATACAGCACCCCCCCGCCATGATTCTGCACCCCCCTGCGGCGATCTGGCCCCCCCCCCGACGCGATTGGGCACCCCCCCCCCCCGCCGCTTCATACCGTCATCTGGTCACCGGCACCGGCATGTCCTGTGCTTGGTGCCGGTGCCCGAAGATCAGCCTCCTCTTCTGCTGGGCCTTGAGCATGCGCAGATACTCAAGGCCCAGTAGAAGAGGAGGCCAATCTTCGGGCACCAGCACCAAGCACAGGACATGCCGGTGCCCAGATGACGGTATGAAGTGGCGGGGGGGGGGGGGGCCCGATTGCGTCAGGGGTGGGTTCCCAATCGCATCGGGGGGGGGGGGGCTGGATCACAGGGGGGGGGTGCCGGATCGCGAGGGGGGCACTCGTAAATCGAGCCACGCTCGGTTTCCGAGGTGCCGATTTTGCAAATGTTTTGCTCGTCTTGCAAAACACTCGCAAACCGGTGCACTCGTAAACTGAGGTACTACTGTATTTATGTAATTTTGCTTATTTTGGAAAAACATATTAGAAAAAGAATATTAGAATCACCCCAAAAATATCACCCCAAAAATAAGATGCTAAATCCAATAAAAATAACTAACAGAGATATAAAATGATCAGTAGTCTTAGTCATAAAGTGTATGGGGAAAGACTTAAAGATCTCAATATGTATACTTTGGAAGAAAGGTAGGAGGAGATATGTTAGAGACCTTTAAATACCTCCATGGCATAAATACACAGGAGTCAAGTCTCTTTTGACTGGAAGAAAACTCTGGAATGAGAGTGCATGGGATGAAAAGTGAAAGGTTTCTTCCGTCCCTTAAGGAAATATTTATTCATGGAAAGGGTGGTGAATTCATGGAATGGTCTCCTGGTGGAGAGGGTATAGTTAAGACTGTATCCAAGTTCAAGAAAGCTTGAGAGAAGTACGAGTTATATAGGATCTCTAAGGGAGAGGAAGGGATAGTAGATGGCATGCATGTGAAGACTGAATAGGCCAAATAGTCTATATCTGCCAAATGGAAGATTAGGTTCTTACCTTTGGTAATCTTCTATTAATCCACGAAGGAGTCTGTACGATAGGTATTCAATTTGTACCTGCAAACCGGGTCTTGCAAAAGCCATATGCACTGCTTTCAGCTCCTCCCACACAGCAGTGAAACACAAAGCAATCGAACATCACTGGAACAAAGCATACACAGAAGAAGGGGATATGGGGATCCTCCCCGTAAACATAACACTATTCTGTTCTGCTCTGCAACATACAAGATCTGTTCAAAAAGTTCCTGGACAGTTTGAATTGCGCACCAACAGGAAGTTCTTTTGAGATGCACTAGGTGGCGTTGAGTAGATTGAAACCTCACAAGGAACCTCTTTTTCCCGTTTGTTGATACCTGTTATCGTCTCTGAGCTAAAGCAGTTTTTGTGAAAGTGTTTTATGATCTGCTGTTTTTCATCATGTGCGACCTCAATGAGCAGCACTACAGCGTGAAATTCTGTTTTAAATTGGGTAAGATTGCTACAGAAACTTATGAAATGTTGAAAGTGGCTTATGGGGAACATGTCATGAATAGTGGAGGATATTTTGAATACATCAAAATTCACAAATTTTGTGCAAAAACTCGATGATAGTTCTTCCTCAGCCACCTTACTCTCCTACTTGGCCCCTGCTGAAGACTTCTTGTTTCCTAAACTTAAATCCATGCTAAAAGGAAAGCAATTCAACACCATTTAAGAAAAGGCAAAAATTCAACACAGTGACTTCTGGCGATTCCTGAAGATGCATTTAAGGACTGTTTCCAGAAGTGGAAATGAAGTTGGGAAAAGTGTATATGTAGGGAAGGGGACCCAATGGAATAAGTTGTAGGATTGTTTAACAAATTTTTATAAAATATCAGTCCTGTAACTTTTTGAACACATCTCATAATAGAACAATTAACAAACACGAAAAACATGCATGAACCTAGCAGCCATAAGAACCAACCTGCTCTGTGCAACAAACACGAAACATGAAAGTAGCCAAAGGCTAACAGAGGTACTCATGTATACAGGATGAGTCCCCATAGAGCCCATCTGCTGGTCAGAAGATACTCAGGCCTGAAAGGAGAAACATCTAAGGTAGAAAATACAGGTGATACAGATCAGAGTAGACAGAGGATTGGCCCTACAGACTCCTTTGTGGATTAACAGAAAGAAGATTACCAAAGGTAAAAACCTAATCTTCCATTCTGTTACATCCACTCCAGAATCTGTATGATAGGTGAAGTACCAAAGCCATGGCAATGTCTACGGTGGGAAAGAAGAGCCTGCCTGCAATACAGAGGCTCCAATGTGGCATCAGATCGAGCCGCCACATCCACTCTGTAAAATCTTGTGAAAGTATGATGGGAAGACCAAACAGCTGCTCTACAAATTTCAGCCAGATGAACTGTTTGAGACAAACCTGCGACACTTCTGGGCTGAGTGAGCTTTGAGAGAAACTGGCTGCAGATTACCACAGGCAATGTTTAAGTCAACAAAATGGCCATATGGATCCATCTGACAATAGAGGCCTTGGGTGCCAACCTACTATGCCTGGAATGACTAGTCAGTACAAACAGATGGTCAGAAATATGGAAATCATTAGTCCTTTCTAAGTAGTGAAGTAAGACTCTTCGCATGTCCACGCACTCATTTTCTCAGTGGTCAGTTATAGATACGAAAGTTGGACACTACAGAAACAAGACAGAAAGAAGATTGACTCATTTGAGCTCTGGTGCTGGAGAAGGATTTTAAGTGTGCCATGAACTGCCAGAAGAACAAATCGATTCTGGAAGAGATCAAACTGGCTATGTCACTCGAAGCTCAAATGAAGAAGTTATAACTGTCTTATTTTGGTCACACTATCAGAAGAGAGAGATTACTGGAGGAGGACATCATGTTTGGGATGACCGAAGAAACCAGGCGAAAGAGACAACCTGCAATCAGATGGCTGGACATGTTTCCAAGTTTATTAAATTCTTGTTATACTGTCCATCACATGTATCTAGAGACAGTTTACAATAGTTAAAAACATTAAAAGTTAAAAAAGCTAAATATAATCTAAAGCTATTGAGGGGGAGAGGACAGACTTGACATACAGGAACATATAGGGAAGGTGGGAGAAGGGAATAAAGTTACAATAAAATAAAGAGGAGAATAAAAAAGGAAGGGGAAGGGTAATCACAGAGGGGGAATGGACTTCAAATTTCTCATCCAAAAAGGAAAAGAAAGTTAGTCTTTATTGAAAGCATCTTGAAATAAGGTGGTTTTGAGTTTGGACTTGAAAGAGGGTAAGGATGTTTTTTGTCTAAGCACAGCTGGCAGTGCGTTCCACAGTTTTGGAGCCATAACGAAGAGTATTGTAAAAGATTTCATAGATGGAAGGGATTGTAAGAAGATTTTGAGAATTGGATCGCAAATTTTGAGAAGAAGAGTAAGGAATTATGAGTATGTCGATGAAGGCTGGACAATTTGTGAGTTTAGTTTTGAAGGTGAGTAAAAACAGTTTGTAAGTGAGCCTATGAGAGATGTTGAAAACAACCATGGGGATGACACTGGAGAACCTTTCTGGACTAGCATAAAACTGATTTCTTTTTAGATCGACAATTCATCAAGTCATTAGGACTCGAGCACGAGTTGATGGCACCCTAACAATAACAACTCACAGTCTTTGCAGTGCCTGTCAGCTCTTTTCTCTGTAGCTGAAGTAAAGGGTAAGGAATTTCTACCTCAGAATTTCATCAAAAAGTCCAATCTTCAGACTGCCAGTCACACAGACCCCAACTGAAACCTATGCCCCCTCAGAACTTTGACGTGCGAATGGGGATGAGAAAACGCAGCCTACACTCTAATACCTTTTAAAAAGAATGCATGCAGCCTGCGCTTAAACTTCTGAAAAGTTTAGAAGACAAACTTGCTCCAAGGGAAAAGACCCTGAGCTCTGAGGTGGTATACAGCAGGTTGGGTCCACCCAAAGCTTGCCCTGTGAAGCTGCAGTCCAGCTCTGTGGAAACTGCTTCCTTTCTCAGACAGAGAACCCCTAAATAAGGGGGTCTGAGTGCAAAAACTGAAGGGGGCTAAAAGCAATTTGTGTGGCTTTCTGCAAGACCCGATTTGCGGGTACAGATTGAACACCTATCATACAGACTCTGGAGTGGATGCAATAGAATAGTCTTTATCTGCTTTCATTTTGCTGTTTCATGGACTGCTCTGACTAGTTGTTAAGTTTTCTATAATGGTTCTTAAGTTACATTCTTGTCTCAGGACCCTAGAAATTCAATCATTTCTACTTACCAAGCATAATTCTTTATGAATGTATACAGTCCTGCTTAAACTACACCACCATATCATCCTACATAATTACACCCACAGTCTTCTACCATTTATAAAGTTCTCTCCTTCTTCCCCTAAGTAGCTTCAGAGAAGTACAGTGGTACCTCGGTTTACGAGTGCACCAGTTTGCGAGTGTTTTGCAAGATGAGCAAAACATTTGCAAAATCGGCGCCTCGGAAACTGAGCGTGGCTCAATTTACGAGCCCCCCCCCCCGCGATCCATCACCCTTCCCCCGCAATCCGGCACCCCCCCCCCGAAGCGATTGGGCATCCCCCCGTCGCGATCCAGCACCCCCCCCCCCGCCGCTTCTTACCGTCATCTGGGCACTGGCATGTCCTGTGCTTGGTGTCGGTGCCCGAAGATCAGCCTCCTCTTCTGCTGGGCCTTGAGCTTTTGCGCATGCTTAAGGCCTGCGAGTTCACGTTCAGAACGTGAACTCGCAGGCCTTGAGCATGCGCAGAAGCTCAAGGCCCAGCAGAAGAGGAGGCTGATCTTCGGGCACCGGCACCAAGCAAAGGACATGTTGGTGCCGGTGCCCAGATGATGGTAAGAAGCGGCGGGGGGTGCCCAATAACGGCGGGGGGGGGGGGGGGGTGCCCAATCGCGGCGGGGGGGGGGGGGTGCCAGATCATGGTGGGGGCTGCCCAATCGCATCGGTGGGGGTGCCGGATCGCAGCAGGGAGTGCCATATCGCGCGGGGGGGGGGGGTGCTGGATCGCAGCAGGGAGTGCCATATCGCGCAGGGGGGGGGGGGTGCCGGATCGCAGGGGGGGCCTTCGGGGGGAGCAATGCTGGTTCTCGTGGAGAGGGGGAACCTATCAAAGCGAGTTTCCATTATTTCCTATGGGGAAACTCGCTTTGATAAATGAGCATTTTGGATTACGAGCATGCTCCTGGAACAGATTATGCTCGGAATCCAAGGTACCACTGTACTGTGATAGCCAATTCATAGTCCCAAATGGTTTCTCTTTCTCACCCACTGAGCTAAGATGCCGTAAGGTAGCAACATTGCCCTGAGTGAAGCTTGAAGGCTGGTGCAAATATCTGTATCCCCGAGACCGGTAATCTCTGCAGTTTCTGCTGGGGCTGGAGGAATTGACAGAATTTAAGGCAGAATCCATAGGGTCCAGACATGGTTCCAGGGCTCCCAGCATGCCGTCATCCAAAATGTATTTTTCTCCTGTAAAAAGCATTAGATATGGTTATGAACCTGCCATTGGTGCTCCGCCCCCCTTCCCCCTACAATTACTCACAGACGAGTAGCCTAGTGCTGGTAAGAAGCAGCATGTTAGGAACCAAGGAAGCCAGTTTTCCAAACAATCAGAAAAGTTAAAATAAGGATGGCAAAACATTATAATATAAAGTGTAAGATATATTCACAGGTCTTTTGGTTGATTACTGTATAGCACACCACACCTTTGCTGATTTATTGTTATTTTGTCATTAAAGTTATAGAATCCTCTTGGATGGGTGGCGACACTGAAAATATTGTTTAGATAAGAGCATTGCATAATTTCTGATTTGTATACAGACACACCTTTGGGTTTCAATACCAATCTGGATCTTCAGGTTTTCCCATGTTATGAAAGGCCCCCCCCCTCCCTTTTTCCCCCCTATGCATTTTGGGACAAACATACTTTTTATGCTTTTTACATATTTTTCTTAAATTATATGTTTTACAATAGAATGAGAATGAATTTTGAAAAGATTTCCTATGAGTCTTTAATCAGCTGCAAATTCTATTTAAAGACACCACTTAGTGGTCCTACATGGATTTCATTATTTTTTTTCCAAGTTTTAGAATTTTACCAATTTATATAAGTATTCACTTGTGCCAGAAACAAAAGAGGAGAAACCAAAAGACAATGTCACAAGTAACATAAGAAAAACTTCTTCTTTTACCAAAACAAACTTTTCTGATCAGCTTTGCCAAAACTCATGTTTCTGTGCCAAAACTTCCAAAGCATTAACCAAAGAATTCATATCAAATGAACACTGACTTTTATTAGCAAAGTCCAAATCAACTGGAGAAACATAAGCAGATTGAAGTCAGGGCCCCCAACAGAGCTCTGACTTGTTTTAATCCCAAAAAGGAGAGGGAGAGAAAGGTAGGGGAGGACAGAAGGAAAGGCTTGAGAGAAGGGGGATAGGAGATATGGATTTGTCTAAGAGAAGAGTTTTTAGCTTCTTCCAGAATAAGGTGTGACTAGTTTCCAATCTGATTGTTTCTGGGAGGTCATTCCAGGTTTTTATTCCAAGAAAGGTAAGCATGTAGTGGAAGATTCGCCTGTAGTGGAGATTTTTTGTGGATGGCATGTTTAGTTGAATTCTATTGAGGATTCTTCTAGAGGTGGACCATGCCATTGCGAATAGTTGGATAAGGGGAGCAGCTGAGTTTCCATGAAGTATGTAGTGTAGGATACATGATACTCTGAAGTTTATCCGCAATGGTATGGGTAGCCAATGTAATTGTTTGATGTAAGCTGATATCGACTCATATTTCTTTAGATTGAATATTAGTCTTACGGCTGTGTTCTGGATGAGCTGTAGCCTGTAGATTAGAGTAGTGTTGATTCCCAAGTAAGCGGAGTTGTAATAGTCTGAGGCAAAACCATCATCTGGATGATCAGAATGATCAGATTAAAATGATGTGGGAGGAAGTATGGCTTAGTGAGTCTCAGTTGTCACATGGTGAAGATGGTCTTTTTTCAAAGGTTAGAGATTTACGGTTCCATCGTAAAAGTGTCATCAAGGATTCAGCTCAGCACTTTCAAGGATTTTTCCATTGTGAGGGTGACAGCATCGAGTCTCTTTATGCAGGCCAAAAGACGCCGTCATTGTTCTGCTGATCTACAGGTTGTTTCTCCTATTCGGGGTGTGTCCTCTGTCAAGGCACCCATACCGAGACAACCTGTTGCACCAATGGTACCAGCTGTTGAGCCATCGGTAATAGTGCACTCTTTCCAGGAGAAATTCGATGAGTTCTTGGGGAGATTGCCACTTTCTATTCTGTCCTTATGAAAATGGCGATCCATTTCCTATTGATTTTTTCTAAACCACCCTGATGTTAAAGCGTAGAGCAGTCTATAAATACTAACAAACAAACATATTTTCTTGCCAGGGTAAAAAGTAGAAAATAAGGTATCAAAAGTAACCACATGGAACAAGACACCCAACTGGTTTAATCAGGATTGCTCTATCCTTGAAAACATTGCATTAATTCTTCACAAACCAGCCCTGACTGGAGATCCTACTTTCTAATTATGCCATCAACTTTGCTTGTTCAAGAGCTCAAAAAGGACTAGTAAATATGATCCTCCCCATATTCCTGTCGCAAATCTCTTCCCGTTTCTATTCCAGGTGTCCTTATTGTTCCCTTTGGTGTACTTTAGTCAAATCTTTGCAAAATCGATTTCCTGTCTATTTAGAAAGATCTTAAGACTTCTTTTCATATGATCTGACCACATGGAAACTGAGAAGGGCCAAGTGGGAGAGAGTGATTCAGAGCCAGTCTAACCATTAGGCAAGACTAGGCAATCAACTAGGGCAGCAAGTTCTGAATAGTAACAAAAAGCAGATGCAGTCAGGAGAAAACAGTAAGTTCTGACACCCCAAAAAATTTAACCATCAACACACACTCACTTGCAGAAAGTGTAAACAATTTTTAAATAGCTCATTTAGCTGGGTACATGTCTTTTGGAAATAGCTCGTTATATATATATCTGTGCATAAACGTATATAACTAAAGAGCAAGTTTATAACACGGCACCTGCATTTACATACCATTTCTGTATGCAAATAAACACCTTTGCCGGTAAATGTGCATAAGTGGCAGAAAAAAATGACAGAGCACTATTCTGCAAGGGCATGTGTAAGTGGCATTTACATGGGTGGAATATGGGTACTTAAACACACAAGTTACCTTAAACTCAATTATGATCATCACACAAAAATCCTAAAAAAATGCACATAAAAAAGTATGTGCCAATAATTTTCTGCATGTGTGTGTCTGTTGGGACTTATGTTTTGCTTTGATTACAGCTGCTACCCTAGACAACTGCCTTGTCCTAGTCCTAGTGATTGGACTAGTCCTGATGGCAGGACATCCACTTCTCTTGAATAATACCAGTTCAACAAATTCATTGCATCTTGGGGGTTCTTGAGATGTATATTTCTGAATACAACAGGGAAAATTATGACATGCAAAAAACTTTCCTGAGAGCTGGTGGGGGAGGGGGGGGAATTTTTAAGTGTTTCTCGGAAGTACCAATTATTGCATTCGAGTGTTAGCACTTCAGTTGGCTCCGTGTTAGGACTGATTACCTTGTAGGTACCTATCATGCTCGTACTCATGGCAGTGCTGTTGGGGTCTCTGAGTGAAGGGCTGGCTCCCAAACAGATTATCACTCCGTAGATTATGACAGAGTTTCTCCAGAAAGCGCAAGACATAGGAAACACTATTCACTGCTGGCAGGTTGAGAGTATGCTGTTCCCGGTCAAATATTGCTGGAAGAAAAACAAAAGATATGGCAGAAGCCTATAAAAGAGTGATTTTTAGCCTCCCTGAGATACTTGCGGAATCATGGGTGCAAAGACAATTTTACAAAACCCATGGGATGCCTATGCCATGTGCAAAAATTTCAAAATGAAGTCTCTAAGTGTACTTTGCTAGGCCTACCCTAATCCTATTGCTATCCCTTTCTCTACATGTTGAGGTAGGGGGATTTAAGAAGGAATTTTCAAAAAAATGGTTGTTGTTTTTTTTTTCAAAACTGCCTCCCCTTAATGAACACATTGGGGAGAACAATTTTCAGAAGATTTTAAACAGATAACTAAATAGTTACCAAGGTAAAACTGAGGGTTGAAAATTGCCCTCCCCCTCTCTGAATAAAATCACATTTTTACCCATGTTGGAAAATAATGGAGGGGAGGAGGATAGCAGAGTACCACCAATATATGGAGAAATCCTCAGGTGGTTTATTATGATTACTTTGTGCCTGCTATTTAGCAAAATCAAAATCTGCACATGAGTTGCCAACTGGGACTCAAATTTTCCAAAAAGAAATTGCTTGGGGCATTCACCTTTACAGTGTGCTTAAAGGACTGCAGATTTAGAATACCCATAAACCTACAAAGCTCATACTGTTTCTAAAATTTAACCTGTTGGTGGTGAGCTATCTCCATAATTCAGCAAGCTCCAATAAAAAACAAACCAACCCACTTTACTCAGTCTGAAGATTCCTTTAGCAGCCAAGGCAATCAGCATTTCATTATTAAATTAAACATGAGTTCTTTGTGAAAAAAGAGATTAGGTTCTTACCTTGATAATATATTTTCCAGTAGATAGTAATGGTATGCTGAACCTTAGGGTGCTCTGTCCATTCTCACAAGCATAATGAAGAAAGATGTCAATCACAGCTTTTAAAACCTCCTACTCCCAAGCGTCTGCTGCCTCTTCAGTTCATTCCAAAGCATGCAAGAGCTCTAAAGTAAGAGATTTTATTTACAAACTGATTCTACACCAATAGTCCAACTAGTAGAGAAGCCTCAGCTATGGAGGACCATGAAGCATAGGGATGAAAAAGGTGCATCAAAAATTATCAGGTGGGGGTTAAGCATATTATCCCTATCTACTATAAAATATATTATCAAGGTAAGAACCTAATCTCTTTTTCTAGTGCAATAGTAATGGTATGCTGAACCTTAGGGATGTACCTAAACAGTCCCTGAAGTCCCAGGTGGGAGAGATAAGCCTGCTTTCGGTAATGAGGATCCAAAAGGGGAATCCTCTTGCACTGCCATACCCACCCTATAGAATTTAGTGAAAAGTGTGTAGGGAAGACCATGTCAATTTCTTCTGGAGTTATTGGCCTTGATTCTACCCAAAAGGAGGCTATTCCTCTGGTTGAATGTGCGCTTTCAACGACACCAGAAATTTTGCCACAGACAATGTAGGTGGTGGAGATCACTTGTCTGAATCTACCGGGAAATGGTGGCCTTAAGAGGCTGGTCTGCCTCAGGTTGACTCTTTGGTTAGGACAAAGAGATGGTCCGATAGACAAAACTCATTAGTCACTTCCAGGTAAAGCAAGAGAACTCTGTGGCTGTCCAACAGCTTTAAAGCCTTGACTTTATTCTTAGAACCTGTAGGCTGAAAGGTTGATAACCTGACTTCCTGGTTGATGTGAAATGCTGAAACAACCTTTGGCAAAAAGGAAGGTACTACTGTCGTGTTTCTCCGAAAACAAGACACTGTCTTATATTATTTTTGGGCCCCAAAAACGCACTAGGTTTTTTTTTGGGGAAGCTGCCCAATCACAAACCCATGAAGATATTACAGAATACAGCCTTAAAGCATCCACCCCATGTGAAACAGTTGATAGTAAAAAATGGGGTATTCAGATGATAAACATAAAAATTTTTTTATATATAAACAATTTTTGCCTTCCAAACGTTATGACGACAAATAGGCTTGTATTATAAATCTCTAATGTCCATTTTCACCATGTGTTTTAATACATATTGTTCTTGTTCCCTCTTTGAGTGATTGAAACTTGTGGTGAGCTTATCATAACTCTATAGATGTCAATTTTTGGAACCTTCCCGTCTTGTGTCTTTGTAATCATTTATGCCCACCACCACCTACCAATTAATATTTTTGATTAATATTTTTAATTTGTTATTATTTGTGCAATTTATCAATTAATAGTATTACCCATAAATATAATTCCTAAAAACCCTATAAATTATGTAGCAACCAATTTTTCAATTGTTGTTATTGAAAGGCAACACTTATCTTTAAACTTGGTGGGTCCTGCCACCATCAACATTGATGTTTCTTGACTCCCGATGCCCTCACTTTTTACGGGCGTTTCAACCCTGAACAGGTCTTCTTCGGGGTAAGTTAAATGTAGGCTGCCTCTCTGGAGGTGGTGGTGGGCATAAATGATTATAAAGACACACAAGACGGGAACTTGAAATGATATACATATCATAAGAGGTTCCAAAGATTGACGTCTATAGAGTTATGATATGCCCACCACAAGTTTCAATCACTCAAAGAGGAAATAAGAACAATATGTATTAAAACACATGGTGAAAATGGACATTAGAGGTTGATAATGCAAGCCTATTTGTTATAACGTTTGGAAGACAATTAAAAATTGTTTATAAAATTTTTATGCTTATCATCTGAATACCCTGTTTTTTTACTATCAACAATCATAAACCCACTGCATCTTTCTATCCCCCCTGCCACGCAGCTGAACCTCCACCGACCCTTCCATCTCTCCCTCCCCAAGCTGACTGCGAGACTGACATATTACCTACTTCCAAAAGGCAGTGTCGCGGCAGCAATCTAAACGGGCTGCTTCAGGCCTTCTCACGTCGGAACATTCCACTGCCACATTGCTGATAACATCATCAGGATGCGGCAGAAGAATGCCCCGACGTGAGAAAGCCCGAAGCAGCCTGTTTAGATTGCTGTCGCATTTAGGAAGATACCAGTACCAGCAGTGGACTTTTATTTTGCTTTCCCCTACCCCAAAAATAAGCGCTTCAATTAGGGCTTATTTTTTGGGTAGGGCTTATAGTAAGATGGCCACCAGAATTTTAATGCTAAAGAAAAGCTTAAAATCACCTCAGGGCTGAGCAAAACTCCCCCAAAAACTGGATTTTAGGGGAGGGGAACAGTTTTTGAAGACCCTCCTCCCTGATTTTTCCCCTCAGGCTGTCAAAAGCCTTGCTCATATACCATGTGCTGGGGAATGGTGCTGCTGCTGCCTGCTTCAGCTCTTCTCAGGTGTAGCTGTTCTAGGAGAGGCCCTCTGCTTCCAGTCATTTTGCTGGGATCTTCGGGATGCTTGCCAGACCTCCATGGACTGATCCTTGGACCACCCCCCTCCACCGACCTCTCACTAAAAAGGTGGGAGAGAGACAAAACGCAGCCAGCACCGTAAGCACCCCGAAGGAACACTATTAGCGCCTAATCAGCCTGCGCTCCAGTCCCTGACCGTCAAAAGGGCAAGCAAACACCAGAGGAATGGACCCTAAGCTCCACTAACTTCAGCAGTCTGGCTGAAACATGGTTATGGGGATAACCATTGCAAATGCAAGCAGTGTTTCAGTTCCAGCTCACCACATATTAGCTTTCCCATGTATTCATCATTATAGGACCCCCCAGGGACCCCTGAAGAAGACTTTTTGTCGAAACGCGGACTGTGTTGGGTCCTGCATCCCTAGTGGACTAGGTCCTTTAAGATTTTTATGTGGATCATTTTACTTTTATGTGGATGATTTTATTTTATGTGGATGATATTAGTGTACCTTTGGAACTTTGACATTTTAAAATAAAGTCCATTTAGGAACATCATCATTCCACAGAGTTTCTTTTGGTTCTCCCATAAGGATACACCTGCCAACTGCTCCTCTCCACACAAGGAGAGTAGACCATTATCAAAAACGATTAGACGATTTCACAAAAAAGACCACGACTAGAGCCAAAAAAAAAAAAATCACAAAACTATCGCAAAATAAAAAAAAGAGATAAACCAAGCAGATCAGAAGACACCTTTCTTGCTCACCTGCAAAAAGAGAAACTGAAGGGGGCATTAGATTACTGGGAGGAGGAGGTTTCAAAAGCTGTGATTAACATCTTTCTGCAGTATGCTCAAGAGAATGGACAGAGAACCCTAAGGTTTAGCATACCATTTCTATTGCACTGGAAATACTACTTTAACAAGAGGAGACATACATTATTTATTGGGATTTATTAACTGCCTTTATGAAGAGATTCACCCTAGAGATTGACAGAGATTGACAAAGGGACGAATGAATTCTGTCTCATCTCTGCAAGCTCTATCCTCATTTGCACAAGCCTCAAACACTTTAACTCATAAGTGTTCGAGATGGGGCAGGGAAAGTTACAGAATTTACAGGGACGGAATGGAGACAGAACCTGCGGGCACAGGGACAAATTTGTCCCCATGTCATTTTCTAAAATTCATGCAAGGTGGTGAACAGTATTTGTACAGATGTTCTAGCACGTTAATAGAGGTGCCCTAATGAAAATGACCTGAACCTTTTCAGCAGTGTAACTTGATGGACTTGTTCTAAGTTTCAATCCAATGATATCATTTAGTGGATGTTATTGTCTTTTGAGGCTGGATCAGGGGTTCTCAAACCTGGCCCTGGAGCACCCCAAGTCAGTCTGGTTTTCAAGATATCTGCAATGAATATGCAATAGATAAATTTTCATGCACTGCGTCCACTGTATGCAAATTCATTGTAGGTATCCTGAAAACCTTACTGGATTAGGTGTGTCCTGAGAACTGGGTCGATTCTATAATGAAAAGTTAAGTGCCTACTCTTCTTTACAGAATACTAGCCTTAGCTATCCTAAATGGTGAGATCCTAGCAAGGACTGTAGCAGAACGTGACTTGGGGGTGATCATTAGCCAATCAAGACTGCCAATCAAGTGGAGAAAGCTTCATCCAGGGCTAGACAAATCATGGGCTGTATCCGTAAAAGTTTCGTCAGCCGTAAGCCCGAGGTCATAATGCCGTTGTACAGATCCATGGTGAGACCCCATCCGGAATACTGTGTACAATTCTGGAGGCTGCATTATCAAAAAGATGTGCGGAGAGTTGAGTCGGTTCAGCGAATGGCCACAAAGATGGTCTCAAGACTCAAGGATCTCCCGTATGAGGAACGACTGGGTAAGTTGCAGCTGTACTCACTCGAGGAATGCAGAGAGAGGGGAGACATGATCGAGACGTTCAAATATGTCACAGGCCGTATCGAAGTGGAAGAGGATCTCTTTTTTCTTAAAGGACCCACGGCAACAAGAGGGCATCTGTTGAAAATCAGGGGTGGGAAATTTCATGGCGACACTAGAAAATATTTCTTCACCGAAAAGGTGGTGGATCACTGGAATAATCTTCCACAACAGGTAATTGAGGCAAGCAGCGTGCCAGGTTTTAAGATAACATGGGATTGGCATGTGGGATCTCTTCATGGAGGTAGTTAGGGGGTGGCCATTAATGTGGGCAGACTAGATGGGCCATGGCCCTTTTCTGCCATCATGTTCTATGTTTCTATGTAACTACTGTACACTGTAGGTGCAGACATTTACACCAATCACAGAGCTTGATTATAAAGAAGGGAAATTTCACTATGACGTCCAAATTCGATTTTGGACATTTTGCAAAAAAAATGTCCAAAAATCCAATGCCAAATAAGGCAATTTTCAAACCAGAAAAACATCTCTCTTTTTGGTTCGAAAACCACCCTGTTTTAGATGGCTTTGTGCTCAGTGCGTCTTTCTTTAAAGACCCATTTTCAACAATAAACATCCAAGGGAAAAACGCACAAAAAGCCATTTGGATGTCTGGGGACCAGTAGTCTTACTAGACTAGGGAACACTGCAGTGAATTTCACATAAAATGTCCCAGGTACACACCACATTATAACCTCCTTATATTGCATGGTAAGCCTTCCAGGAATACAAAAAATGTAATGCATCCAACTGTACATCACTACAATAGCCCTTATGTCTGCAGCTGTCACCTATTTTGTGTTTTTTGAGGTGCTCACACTTTCCACCACAAGTGTACCAGTGACCAAATTGTATGCTAAATCTAATGTTACTGTGCGTATCGTCACTTCCACCTCTTAGGGGGGGGGGGGTAGGATGAGGTCAGTAACCACTGAGAGATTAATGGAGGGGTCAATGCCTTTAGTCTTCCAGTTTGGCACTTAGTTTCCTGTCATAAATTGATGTTCTTTTCTTTTATGTTTTTATAAACTTTGTACACCACTGTGATTTTATATGATAAATATAAGTAGTATATCAATTTAATACAACTATTGAAACAGTTTATAGTTTGTTAGCCCAAATTGTCCTATTTTTTTGCCCTGAACGTTTTTACAATATTCCATTAGTGCAAAAAAAACCCTCCCAAATCATAATCTTGTTCTAATCCTATCCAAAACATGCCCCCTTGAAATTTAGATGAATTACGGAGAAAAACATCTTAAAAATGAGTTTCAACAATAGCTGTTTTTGTTTTTTTTGAAAAACATCCAAAGTCCATCTATCGCTTTGAGCTTATTTTGGACATTTTTTTGTTTGAAAAATGAACCCCAAAATCTTATAATTGGTGTGTTCTTTAACAATCTATGCACCTAAGTGTGTGCTTTGCTCATGTGAAGAATCACCTGTAAAGCGTACATCATTGTATCTGTGCATATTTACAGAATACTGCGTAACCAGAAAACAGTCATTGCATACATGGTTAAAATACCCGCATTTATACACTTTCTTGCAAATTAAAACTAAATAGCTAGCTATAGAAATTTAGCACATCTTAAAAAAAACCCCATACTAGGACAGATCGAAAGTCAATCAAGCTCAGTATCCTGTTTCCAACAGTGGCCAACCCAGGTCACAAGTACGTGGCAAGATCTCAAGTAGTAAAATAGATTTTATGTTGCTTATCCTAGGAATAAACAGTGGATTTCCCAAAGTCCATCTTAATAATGGCTATTTACTATGAAACTAAAAACAAAAATTTCTCCATTCAAAATATGCATTCGTTTACTTTGCAGCTTTTAAATACTGCACTCATACCTATTTTCACTGTCAAAATATTCTACAACTTCACTTTGATTAAAACATTCTTCCTTCTGAAGATAGCAGGTTGTTTTCCCCTCATACATACACCTTTGCTTTGATCTGCAAGATCCATGTTGGATCCAACGAGATCCAGTTTTACATTTAACATTGACATTTGTAGTCTGCTTAACTAATAAAAGCTCAGAGAGGATTTAGAGAAGTACGATAATCTTTCAATATTATTGCTTACAATGATTCAATAACAAATTAATAAAAAGATATTTACAAAAGAGTCACATTTTGAAAATGATGTTAAAGACAACAAAAAATAAATTTTTCTTAGGTCCATTGGTAAGATGTTTCACTCAAGATCCACTGAAATTTACTGTAATTAAAATTCATCCCTCAATTCTCTCTCAAGAAAACAGGCTCCTCTAAGACAATTGTGCAGTAAATGTTTTCATTCCACACTTTGGGCCTCTTCTATCAAACTGTGCTAGCAGTTTGTAGCATGGCGAGCCGCGCTGAATGGCCTGCACTGCTCCCCACGCTCACAGAGTTCCTATGAGCATCAGGAGCAGTGCGGGCCATTCAGCGCGGCTCTCTGCGCTAAAAACTGCTAGCGCAGTTTGATAGAAGAGGCTCTTTATTTGGCAGTCCTTATGTACTTCTCTGAACTTTTGCATATTTTTTGGAGGATGGGCATCAAAGACTGAAATCCGTGCCCCTAACAAACACCTAAAACATTTAGTCTAAAGTGAATTTTTTTTAGGCTAAATTTTGGTACTATAATAACTAAATGTTTGGTACTATAATAAACCGTTCCATACCTTGTATTGCATGATGCCCCCGAGCACTGATTTTTTTGCTACAAAAACTGATGGTGCACAGGCAAATCTGAAAAATATTTTTTAGGTTATTTTGTTTGCTAGTATATAGAGAAAAAGCTGACCTAAACAAAAAATAAATGAAAACCTCTCTTTACCCCTCAATAAGCTCGCTCTCCTCTCTTTCCCATCTGGCTTTCATCAGTCTCTCCTTTTTTACATGTCCCTTCTTCCTCTCATGACGTTCCATCAATAGGCTTCTCATATAAAAGACCATCAATTCATTTTACAATGACGTTTCATGATCACGCACCCACTTATGTCAGACTTGAGTTGGTGACCCAGAGGTAGAATGCTTAATACACGTGCCATCTAACAGTCATCTGTCTCTTATTATGCTCAATCTTCTGAAGCACTCAATCAGAATGTATGTTTCCTAAACAAGCATTCTATTCTTGCCCTCTCAGATTCATTCTGAGCAATGTGCTTTATTGCTTAGAATATGCATGGACTTTAGAAGTTTTACATCAGGAAAAGGCAGGGGATTTGCAAGTTTAGCTAATGGGATATGTTGGTGCAATATTGTAGCTCCAAGTATGATTGAAATCTGCTACCAAGGGCCTGGCAGTCATCTGGTACTTGGCTGTGATATACACTGTGCATAAAAAAGGTTTAATTCTTACCTGAAATGACTTCTCCACCATGGCCATGCTTGAGAAAGGAGAAGACTGTTTTCTGGTGGTATGCACAGTCAATACAAGCTTGAACAGCCTGCTGAAGAACCACAGACGCTCTGGCAGGACCAAAATGATCCGGCAGCTGCTGTACTTTCTTCTTATCAAGATGTGGCCCAGTGTTTCCACTTTTATTCAGGTAAACACACACTGCAGGAGAGAGAGATAAGAGCGCCCCAAAGATCCTTCAGTATTTAACATAACATAAAAATTTATTTATATACCACAGTACCTTAGGAGTTCTATGTGGTTTACAAAAGAAGATCGAAACAGAAACAATAAAAACAAATGACCTAGAAATTATAAACATTTCTTAAATAAGTAGATTTTCAATAATTTCCTAACTGCTAGACAGAGCTAACAGATTAACAAACTCTTTATCACAAGAAGCTGCCTGAAAAGATAGGAATCATTGAAAATAGCTCCTGTATAAACGATCCTTTACTGATGAAAAAGCAAACAAATTGCAATTACGTGTTGGTCATTGTGAATTAATAAATAAAAAATGATCCACAATATAATCAGGTGTTAAACCATGTAAGACTTCATAACATATACAAATCCAATTTAAATCTGACTGGTAACAACTGCTAATAAGGAGTGACGTGATCTGATCTTTTCAGATTGAAAATTAATTGGACTGCTGTGTTTTATATAATGTGGAGTCTATGAAGATTTTTCTAATAACCCGCTAAGTAAACTATATTACATTAATCTCAAATGAGAAGGCATAGGATAAAGTTAAGAGGTAATAGACTCAGGAGTAATCTAAGGAAATACTTTACAGAAAGGGTGGTAAATGCATGGAAGTCTCCCAGTAGAGGTGGTGGAGACAGAGACTGTGTCTGAACTCAAGAAAGCCTGGGATAGGCATGTGGGATCTCTTAGAGAGAGGAAGAGATAATGGTTACTGCGGATTGGCAGACTAGATGGGCCATTTGGCCTTTATCTGCCATCATGTTTCTAAAATACTTAGAATTAATGACTGTACCAACAGTCTAAAAGAAGAAGCATCAAAATATGGTCTAATAGGCTGTAATTTCTACAACATATAGAAACTTTTCCTTACTAAAGCATCAATATTTGAATTCATTGTGAGATTTTGATCTAAAATAACCCCTAGAATTCTTATGGTAGGATTAAATTGAATACAAAATTCCGTGAAAATTTATACTCTCGTCTCTATTTCTTTCTTCTTGCAAGGAGTAGCAAAGAAGAATTTTGTTTTTCTGTATTGAGTTTTAACTTAAATTCGGTCATCCATAATTCTACAGTTGTGACTGTGGTGGAAATTAACTGCTTAGATTTAGAGAATGATGAATATAATGGAATTACAACAGTAATAGCATAACTGTAAAATGTCACACTTAACTTAGATAACCTATGTCCCAGAGATGACAAGTAGACATTGAAGAGTAAAGGAGAGAGAAGATCCCAAATCAGACCTGGTAGGTAAGAAAATGCAGAAGCAACCCTGAAACCTTTAAGGACATTACCAGAAATGCCCATAGCATCCAAACATCTAAGTAGTTGACAGTGATCAACAAGATCAAATGCACTGCTTAGATTAAATTGTGATGTCAATTAGAGAATGACACGGTGACAAAATTCATCACCGTTCCCATCCCCGCGGGAAATAATCCCATGTCATTTTCTAGTGTCTATTTCAACCTCAGTCCTTCTACCCCAGCATTCTTCAACGCAAAGCTTGCGGGTCAGTGGTTGTGGCCATTCATACTCTGATTCTTCCCTCTCTCCTTAAAGAATGACATGAAGATGGTTTCCCGCGGTTATCAGCGGGGACGGGAACGGTGATGAATTTTGTCACAGTGTCATTCTCGTCAATGCCCCAACACCTTGACTAAACAGATTGTACAAATAGTCCAAAAGGGTGCTAAAACAGTCTCTGTACTGTAAAGAGGATGAAAGCCTGATTGAGATGAATGTAAAAGAGTATTGTTCTAAATAATCAAGCAACTGTAAATACACCAGTCCCTCCATTATCTTAGTAAAAAAAGGAATACTTGCTATTGGCCTGAAGTTAGAAATAAGCGATGGCGATTCCTTTGAATTTTTAATTATAGGTGTAATAACAAAGTGCCTAGCCTTTGCTGAAATTCTCTCCAACATATAGGTTAGCCAACTATAAAGTTCAATCTGGAATTTTAGTGGTGCTGAGCACATTAATACTGGAGGAGAAATGTCTAAATGAACAGTATGAGTTTGCGTATTTGGCAAGATTTAAGTACTATGGCAAGTGTTAGAAGTAAATTTAAAAGAGTGATGTCATAGTATACATACCCGGGCTTAAAAATGAAGTTCATTATTGTCATTGTATATGCAAAATGAACCCATTTGGAAACACTGTCCTTAACCTTTTCCTATCGTGTGTCCCGGATGACGGGACATTCCAAATAATGTCGTTGCCATCGTATGTCCCATGGCATGGGACATACAGTACACCTTCTACCTATCATTTGTCCCATCTATTGGGCTATTGTGTTTACAATAGCCGTAAATGATAACGGTGAATAATACAAAACTTTGCTAAAATAATTACGATTGGAACCAGCGTAATGTAAAATTTATTACGATAGGAAAATGTTAAGTAAATTTGAGAGACCAAGTTCATACTCCATGTTACCTGGCTTAGGAGTGAGGGTCATTAGTGTTATGGTATGTGCAAACCCATTCTGAAACACTGCCCAATAAGCAGGGCCAGTGTTAGACATGCTGGGGTTCAGGCTAGAAATGAAGGAAAGGCCCCCAATTCCTCTCCTCCTTGCCCCCTCCTCCAATTTCAACACTCACCAAATGCCCTCCCATTCAGCATCTCTCCCTTCCTCCTCCTCCTTCCTTACCTCTCTTTCTCCTCCTTATCTAGGTCCACCACATGCCATCCCATCCAGCATCTCTCCCTTCATTTAAAAATCAGCTGCTTCAAGGACCCCCGTGATGTTCTTCCCTTCTCCCTGTTCTGAAGCCTCCCCCATCTTTTAAAATGCAAAAGGATTCCCACCGCAGCAGCGATTTTATAGCACTGCTGCAGTCCCGCCCAAGCAAACAGGAAGTTTTGTCTGAGGGGGTGGACTGCAGCAGGGAAACAGTGCCAAAGAATCCACAAACAACATTAGAGAATCACTGCCACACCAGCGACTCCTTTGCATTTTCAAAGGTGAGGGGGGAGGGGACTTCAGAACAGTGTGGGATGAAGGTAAGGACATCCCAGCCCACAGACACCCCCTGAAGCTGTGGGACCCAGCGCAGCTGACCTGTTTGCTCCCCTTTAATACCGACCCTGCCCTTAAGAATCTTTGATCACCTTGACTCCAGTAAGCTGGCAATAGAGAAGAGCAATAAGGGGTAACCATATGGAACCAAAGACCAATTAATGTTAATAAACCATTGTAAATAATGCTAAGAAAACCAGAAATCTCTGTATGGCATGGAATGACTATAAGAAAGCCTTTGATAGCATTCTATGTTCCCAGATTGTGAAATGCCTTGAAATGTACAAAATAAACACTGGATTGGTTCTCTGACTTCCTACAAAACAGAGAATACATCGTTAAAAAGAATGAAGAGATCTCCAAACCCTGGAAGGCCTTCTGTGGGGTACCTCAAGGCTCTCCACTTTCCCCCATTCTGTTTAATCTTTTCATGAGTTCCCTTGGGAACATCAAATTCAATGATGAAAGCATAATGTCCTACGCAGATGAAATTTTGCTCCTCATCCCCACAACCAACAACCAGTCAGATGTCACCAACAAAGTCTCAACCAATATTGTTGCCCAATTTTGGATTCTTTCAATCAACAAGCTAAAACTAAACCAAACCAAAACCAAATTCTTATACTTTCACACAGCCCAACAGACAGCACCAACAAGCATCACTCTCCGATCAGGCCACACCCTCACTGTCGATAAAACATCTAAAATCCTAGGCTGCGTTCTTGATTCCAAGCTAACCATGGAAGCTCAAATCTCTAACATCCAGAAAAAGTCCCTCTTCACCATGAGGCAGCTAAGGCTCATCAGACCATACTTTCATCAGCATCACTTTGCTCTGATTGTACAGTCGATGATCCTACCACAGCTGGACTACTGTAACGCTGCCTACATGGGAATCAACACCGCACTGATTCATAAAATGCAACTCATACAAAACACAGCTGTAAGACTAATTTTCAACCTGAAAAAATATGACTCGATATCAGCCTTCAAACAACTACACTGGATATCCATTCCATCGCAAATAAAATTTTAAAACTTCATGCATCATATACCAAATAATACACTGAAACTCAGCAGCTCCACTCATCCAACTCTTCTCAAAGGCATGGTCTACCTCCCACAGAACCCTTAACATGATCCTACTAAACCTTCCTTCAACAAAAAATCTCCAATACAAACAAATTTTTCACTCCATGCTTACCTTCCTAGGGGTGAAAACCTGGAATGACCTCACTAAAACGATCAGAACGGAACCCAACTATACCACATTTCGGAAAAAAACTGAAAACCTACCTCTTTGACACTTGAATTCTGTTCTTCCCCTGCCCAAATGTTCCCCCCATGTCTCCTCCCCTTCTCTCCCTGCCTCTCTCCGTTCCCTCTTACTTCTCTTTGTAAGTCGCCTTGAGCCTGCTTAGGTATGTGCGACACAGAAATAGAAGATTAGATTACATCAGGTTCACCATGAAAATGTAGCAAACCACAACATCTGACGTATGAAAATGGGACAATTTGTCACTCCTATCATCATGATCCAGCAAGGAATATTTCAAGGAATCCTCTCCTTGTCATGACTCTTGGTCTGTGTGGCTTTAATCCACCGAGTACTCTTATTAACAACTTGGGATCCCTATTTCTGTGTTGATCCTAAAGAAGGTAACGATCCAGAGGTAATATCACATTTACTGCTTGTAGGTGACTTGAAGTTCTAAAATTTCAAAGACCACAAATTAGCAGACATCAGGATGATTTTTGGCCTAGAAAAATGTGCTAGGATACTTTCCTTAGAAGAAATTGAACAACATTGAAAGCCTCTTTCTGACTGATAACTGTGACATAAAGAAACTTAAACAAAGTGCTATATAAAAAATGCCTAGGAGTAGGAGCTACAATCCAGCACAAATCACTAAGAAAACAAAAAACATTATAGGAGATTAAAACTGATATTATCGTCATGGAATAAGATATGGCATTAATCAGCTGTCAACTCCCACACTTCAAAACAGCTTTGGAACTTTAGATTTGCCTCTTAAAAACTTTGAAACCCAGAAAAATCTTCCATGGTTATGAAGTCATTTATAAGAATCACTGTATGCTAAGATGGTATATTCTTCAAGCCAAAGGAGGTATAGATCCAAATATGCAAAAAGTATTGAAGTAAAATCCAAAACAATCTCCATCGTAAACTTTGCAAAAGTATTCCAACAAGCAGAAGAAACAAAAAGTATCCAAAAGTGAACCCAGGAAAGGAAACAACTACCGTATTTTCACGCAGATAACGCGCACCCGTGTAAAACGCGCACACGGGTATAGCGCGCAGAAACCACGATTTTATGTACAAAAACTTTTGTATACCGCGCTCACGGGTATACCGCGCATGCAGCCCGACTGTCCTTTCGCCCGCCCCAACTCTCCTCTGGCCACCCCAACTCTCCTTTCGCCCTCCCCGACTCTCCGTGCGCTGTCCTGACTCTCCGTTCACCCACCCTGACTTTCCGTGCACTGCCCCGCCTCTCCGTGCGCTGTCCCGACTCTCCTTTCGCCCGCCCTGCCCTGCTCCCAGCTCTGTAAGCATGCGCAATGGTCTGAGCATGCTTGCCGCTTAGTTTTCACCAAGGCTGTTTTTCTGGTGGTGTGCTTTTCACCACGTGGCTGTGGCCCCCCTCTATCTGGCCTTGTAATTTGCCCAGTGAATAGGCCCTGGAGCCTTAGGTCCCACCTGGGGGCGCGGCCTGAGGCACATGGTCAGGTTGGGCCCATGTGCCTCAGGCCGCGCCCCCAGGTGGGACCTAAGGCTCCAGGGCCTATTCTGATTGGCCCACGCGCCTTAGGCCCCACCAGTAGGCGGAGCTTTGGGACGGATGGGCCAATCCGGCCTCATTCCGTCGTTGGCTGCCTGCCGGACAGGCGGGTTTGGCTCCCGTCTGTCCGGCCAACTACCAAAGGTACGGGGAAGGGGGGTGGGGGTGTCGTGGGGGTCGGCCAGGGGGGTCGAGGGTCGGCTGGGGGGGGCGGTCAGAGGTTCTTGGGGGGGGGCGGTCGTTGGAGGGAGGGGGGTTTGCGTCGAGGGCAGGAGGGCCTGGGATCCCTCCTGCCCGTAATGTAGTGCGGGGTGGGGGTAGGGGGTCGCCGTGGCCAGGAGGGTTTGGGCTCCCTCCTGGCCCGATATTGTCGGGGAGTTGGGGAGTCGGCCGGGCAAGAGGGCTTGGGCTCCCTCTTGCTCCGATCGTGGATGCGGGTGCGGGTGGGAGCGCGTGCGAGCGGTCGTTCGGGGTGGGGGTGCGAGCGGTCCTGCTGGGGGGGGTGAATCGGGCGTCGGGCGGGGTGGGAACTATGTAAAAAAAATTTTGTATACCGCGCTCACGCGTATAACGCGCGAGGGGTATGCGCGGTAGGTAAAAACGCGTATAACGCACGCGTTATATGCGTGAAAATACGGTACATTTATAAAACAAGATAAAAAAAGCTCTTTAAAGAACTAGATCAGCAAACAAGGAAAAATAAATTGCAAATGCACAAATACTCACTGTTTCAAAGTGCTATCAGTGATCAGTGACTTGGTGAGATGGGGTCAGATGTCTGTGAATGGATTACCGTTGGCCTGGATGACTGTTCTCTATGACTGTGGTTGCTTTTGTGTCTTAATTACGAAGTTCCTTTCCACTATCTGATATTTTTTAGTACTGTAAACCACTTTGACCTGCATGACAGTTACAGGTGGTCTAGAAAATGTGAATAAAGATAAAGAAAGAAGAAATACAGTAGGAAATACAGAGCGTTAATCCAGGAACTATAAATCAATCAAACGCAGACACATGGCTTATTACGGAAAGTTGAGATAATTCCGATAGCTATAGCACAGGATAGTATATTACAGACTAGATGGTTCATCGCGAGCATAGGAAAAACTAGGAAAACTGACATGTAGATTTTGTAAGAAAGCAATATGAAGAAGAGATGTAGATCCACATCAGCCAAACCACAAGACAGCAGATCCCCTCCCCTTATGGAAATTGAACAGGATACGATCACTTTGGACATTTCAATTTTAACTGATAAAAAGTTTGGTGCAAGAAAACTGGACATTGTAATAAAGGTGAAAATCAGAAGAACGGAGGAGATTTAGCTTAGTGGTTATAACTAGGGAAGCCTCTGATCCTCCTCGTGATCTTGGGCAAATTATGTAACCCTCCATTGTTCAAGTACAAATTTAGATTGTAGGCTCTCTAGGGACAAGGAAAATATCTACTGTACATCAGAATGTAATCCACCTTGAACTACTACTAAAAAAGGTGTACGCTAAATGCAAATAATACGTGATTATTTTGTGAACAGAGTGGAGAAGGAGATGGTCTTCAAGTATCAAATAATGTAATCAGATCATATGAAAATGTTGGAAAAAGATGCACAGGCATGATTAAAAGGAATTTTCAGGTACATCTTGATAAGTTGCCTATATATGTTACACACAAACTCCAGAAGAAGCTCTCTTTGGCACAATTCAATTACTATGGCAAGCATTCATAGTAAATTGGAGACTCTGCACTCATACTCCATATACCCTGGCTTAGGAATGGAAGTTCATTAGCATATACAAAAGTAACTTATTTGGAGATACTGCTGCTAAGGGAAATATGGAAATGAAGAGACGATGATCAACTGGGATATTTCCAATTCAACTGATAAAACGCTCAATGCAAGAAAACTGAACATTGTGGTAACGAAAAAATACACGAGAACAGCAGTGATAATAGAGATGTTGGTGCCAAGTGATTATACTGTGCATCAAGTGGAGAAAGAGAAGATATACATGTACCAAATAATATAGTCAGAGACCAAGAAAATGTGGCAAAAAATACAGAATATCTCCCATCAGTTACTGTCTTCATTAAAAGAAATGTTTAAGCACACCTTGATAATTTGCTTTCATATTTTATATCCAATGAACTCCAGAAGGAAGGTCTCTCTAGCACAATACAAATATTATTGCAAGTGTTAGAATTTGCTGCTAAGTCACATCCTTCTTCCTCTTTCCCCCATCCACTCTCCTGACCTTCCAGCTCCCACTATCTCTTCTTCCTTTGCCCAAACAACTTATGATGAACCTGCATATCCCTCCCCAACCTGTCCAGTCCCACCCTCTAGACCAGGGATCTCAAAGTCCCTCCTTGAGGACTGCAATCCAGTTGGGTTTTCAGGATTTCCCCAATGAATATGCATGAGATCTATGTGCATGCACTGCTTTCAGTGCATATTCATTGGGGAAATCCTGAAAACATGACTGGATTGCGGCCCTCAAGGAGGGACTTTGAGATCCCTGCTCTAGACCCTCCTTCAACTCCTGCCACTGTGGCATAGTGGTTAGAGCTACAGCCTCAGCACCCTAAAGTTGTGGGTTCAAACCCTACACTGCTCCTTGTGACCCTGGGCAAGTCACTTAATTCTCCACTGCCACAGGTACATTAGATAGATTGTGAGCCCACCAAGATAGAGAAAATGACTGAAGTACCTGTATGCAACTGTTTTATGTGTGGTTGTAAAGCTTCACAAAGGCGGTAAACAAGTCTCTTCCCTGCTCCCCTTTCTCTGACATCATTGTGTAGGGTCATGAAATGGTTAACTGTTGTTTACAATTGAAGAAGAAACTGCATAACTTCTATTCTCAGCCAATCCCACTACATGCCCCTCTGACCGAAAAATTGCAGACCTTACAAAATACTGCAGCCATATTATTATGTAGAGTGCATAAGTATGGAAAAATAACTCCATTACTAAAAATGTATTTAAAAAATGTACTTTCTTATACTGGTTTAGAAAAGTTTATTCCAGATAATCTTTATTACTTGCCTAGTGGCATTAAAAAGATATCAGAAGAAGGGGGAGAAGACCAACTAGTGTCACCTGATAGTTTAAACATTTCCCAATTTCTTGAGTCATCAAAAGATTATATAGCCAAGAGAGCAACATTATTAGTCACTTTTATGATTGAAATAGAGAAACAAGATATAATTAAATTGTATTTCTTGAACAAAAAATGCCCTGTTTTGTGGTCAACAGATAAACATCTTCCCAGATGTCTCCAGACAAACACAATACAGGAGGAAGCAATTTCTGCAACTCAAGGCTAGAACCTTGGGTGTGGGTTCATCATTCTTTCTTAAGTTCCCCTGTAAATGCTTGGTGACTTTTCAGAATACTAAATATATATTTTTAGACCCAGTTCATTTAGAAAATTTTCTTTCAGACAAACCTAAATTGGATATATTACCTGTTACTAGTGCAGAAGCTGAGAAGGAATGAAATATGAAGATTATCATTGCCTGATGTTACAGTTTATGAGAATATTGATGTTTAGTTCTTTACTTTTTTGGAATATAAAATCGGCGACAAGATTAGTCAACCCTCAATAATGTGGACTTGTTAATGTTTATATTTTAATTTGAATTATTTTCTTTATATTTTGTATATTTGCTTGAGTTTGTTATGAAGTAACAATTAATAAAATTTATAAAAAAAAAATAAAAATAACTCCATTACTACAGGATCTTCATTGGTTATCTATAAAAGTATGATATATTTTTCAATAAGGTAGCAGAAGTGAGCTAAGTATAGTACAATGAAGCCATTGTGACATCACTGATAGGCATTGGTGGAATGAGGTATTGCGATGTCACAATACCAGCTCTGGTTATCAGACCTGGCTACCCGTGACACACCGAATCACCTACAAAATCATCCTTTTGTCATTCAAAATAAAATCTTCTCACCTGCCGCTATATCTTCACAAACTTCTCATTCCTTTGTGTTCTACTCGAACTTTGAGATCTTCAAATCAAAACCTCTTATTGATTCCGTCTATAAAAGAGTTTTATTACACACGCAAAATAAATTTTGCAGTAACTGCTCCGACATTATGGAACTCCCTCCCACAACCACTTCGAGACGAACAACACCTTGACAAATTTAAGAAAAACTTTAAAACTTTTTTATTCCGTGATGCATTCTCTTCCATTTAATCTCTCTCTTCTTAATTTTCTTCTATCTAACTTTTTTCTTCCACAAACATTCAATAAATTTTTTCCCCATCCAACATGTTTTTTCCCAACCCCTCTTTCTCCTTTTTCTATCTACAATGTAACTTTACCCATCCATTTCCTCTCTCCTCACTGTCAAGTCCGTCTTGTTATTGTTTTTAATGTTCACTATATATTATTTAAATTACTTAACATTTTTTCAATTGTTTCTATTCTTATCTGTCATTTTTAAATCTAATGTAAACCGTCCAGATATTTGCTTGATGGTCGGTATATTAAAATCTAATAAACTTGAAACTTGAAACTCTTCACACTATTAATTTTCTATACCTTTCTCCCAGGGGAGCTCAGAACAGTTTACATGAATTTATTCAGGTACTCAAGCATTTTTCCCTTTCTGTCCCGGTGGGCTCACAATGTATCAAATGTACCTGAGGCAATGGGGAGATTAAGTGACTTGCCCAGGGTCACGAGGAACAATCTCTTCTCTCAATAGCCACTCTCCCACCCTTCACCTCTTCCCCATAACAAACACAAGATCGGGCTTAAAAATGTAACTTCAAGAACTTGATCTAACTCTTACTTTAAACTGCATAGATTCTTTGCAGAGAATTGCAGTATATAAGACACCATATTGTATTGTATTGTAATTTATAAGATATTAAATGGCCAAACACATATTTGCCCAAATGATATATTTCCTGACAGATGGTAAGACTTGCCCCTTTAGAAATAGATTAATATTATATTTTTGGACTCCAAAGGGATTAATGTAACTGTTTCTTACCTTTCTGTGGTTACAGTCAAAGTGGTTTACATATTGTATACACACACTTATTTTGTGCCTGGGGCAATGAAGGGTTAAGAGTCACAAAGAGATGCAGTAGGAATCGAGTCCAGTTTCCCAGGCTACTGCCCTAACCAATAGGCTGATAGGGAATGGAATCCATGACCAACAAAGCTGAGGATTCTACAGAATCAAAAGTCATTCTGAAAACAGTTAAAAACCTATTCTTTTAGACAATATATTGAACAAGATTATATGTACGAGGGGTGTTCAATATTTTATCTACCTCAGTATGAAAGAAAAGAGTTTAAAAAAAAATTTTGGTTTATTTTTTAATACAGACCCTGATAGCTCCATACACTTCATCTACTTTTCCTGCAATGATTTTAACCCCATTGAAAAGAATCTTCTGTTTGACTTTCAAACCAGGATGTCTCAGCTTCCTTGACATCTTCATCACTTGAAAACCGCTGTCCACAGAGAGATTTCTTCAAAACTCAGAACAGGAAATAATCCGAAGGAGCCAGGTCAGGACTTTAGAGTGGGTGGTTCAGTTGCTGAAACCCACATTCTCAGATGGCAGCCTCTGATTGTCATGAGTTTTCCTAGTCTTTATTCCTCATTGACTCCCGCAAAGTATCATTGTGTTGGTGTAACTCTTCCTGGTTATGGTTGTCTTGTGTGACATGAACTCCAGAAGCAAAAGTTCTTCATCATCCCAGAAGACAGTTGCCATGACTGCCTGCAGATTTTAATATCTTGAACTTTTTTGGGGTGGGGGGATGACTTGTGCTTCCATTGCATTGACTCCATTTAGGACTTAGGAATTAGAGAATTTGTCCCTGTCCCCGTGGTTAACTGTGGGAAACCATCCCCAAGTCATTCTTCAAAGAGAGAGGGAAGAATCAGAGTATGGATGGACACAACCACTGACCCTCAAGCCTTGCATTGAAAAATGCTGGTGTAGAAAGACTGAGGTTGAGTAGACACTAAAGAATGACACAGGATGGTTTCCTGCGGTTATCTGTGGGGACGGTGACAAATTCTGTCACCGTGTCATTCAGGATCTCTATGATAGACCCGTCTCATCTCCAGTCACCAAACAATGAAAATAATTCTCTTGGTCTTCATGGAGCATCTCCAAGTTCTCTACACTGGAACCTTGTGACCTCCTGACATGGCATCAGCATTCTTGGAACCCATCTTACGCTAACCTCAGACATGCTCAACTTTTTATGAATTATTTTCCAAACCGCACCTGGTGAGATGCCCATTTCCTCAGCTATTCAGGCTATTGGCTTGTCTGTCTGACAAAATTAAATCCTTGCACATTTCTGTAGAAGTTGCATCCACAGGCTGTCCAGTGTGAGGGTCATCTTCAATGAACTCTCTACCTCACTTAAAACTGCTTGCTCAAAAATTTTACTTTGTAGGATGATGGGGCACTCATCATAAACTGCAGTCATGTATTCATGGATCTCCTTTGAATTTTTCCCTTTTTTTGAGAGAAATTTTTATCACTGAATGATGCTCCAAATCTAGCAGTTTCTAACTTGATTCGCACGAAGACTCTCCTAACATCTCTTGGAATGTTAGACTCACACTGAGCTGCAACTGTGCATGAGTAACCTTGAGACAAGTCACAACATGCACAGACTTGTTACAACACGCTTGTTACTTTCTTTCATACATTATTGAACAAATTTTTTAAAAAAAGAATCAACATGGGCCATGTTTTGACGTGTCACCTACATCAAGAGTCCAAACACAATCTCTCAAGGGACAAAGTAAAACATAGTTCCACCAAATTGTTTTAAAACAGTTATAATAATATCAAGGCAGTCTAGCAGTACTTGCAACAGCAGCAAAGCAGTCTGGCAGCACTTCTTCTCATGGCATGGATAGGCAGATTAGATAGAAAAATGAAGGCAAGTGAAGACCATATGGTCTATGTTTTTCTATGAGATTACAAAATACCAAAACCACAGCAGAGACAAGTACAGAGGGAAAGTACAGTTACTTACCATATCAGTTGCCATTTGGAGACAGCAGGCAGATATTCTCACATATGGATGATGTCATCCACAGAGCCCGGCACAGACAGCATGAAAAGTGAACTGTCACTTTAAATTTTAAGAAACTTCATAACTGCCCGCACTGCGCTTGCGCGAGTGCCATCCCGCCTGACGCCAGCTCGCGGTACCTCAGTTCTGTAAGCAAGCTAAGAAACCAACCAGGGGAGGTGAGTGGTCCAATGCAATTTACAAATGTAAAAACAGGGTTTTTGGTAAAAGACACACATACTTTTAAGACTATAACAATACAAGAAACAGGAGGAGAATGGGTTGAACTACAATATTTTAAGGGAAAAGAGAACATATAGGGTTAGAACAGTAGGATAGGGAATAATTACCCACTTAATTTTCATTTAGAGGAGATGATCTTCTTCGGGGGAAGTGCTGCACCAACAGACTCAGGCTCAGAAAAGGAAAAACCACACTGAGTCAGACTTCGAATTAGAAAAAACTTCTGGGAAAAAATATGTAGAAGTCATCTTGTGATTTTTTTGGTACCAGTTTGATGAAGAGGCAGAAGAAGATCGATGAACTTCCTGATGACTCTTTAAAAGAGGAGGTTGACGAAAGGAGGAATTCCAATGTCTTGGTTTAGAACGCCTCACAGAAGAGGACTTACGGCCCAAAGTAGCAGATTAAAGTCTTGAAGGAGAGCATTGTTGAGAAGAAGTAGAATTTCGATGCGAGGAACCATGCCTGGAGGAAGAACGACATTGAGAGATAGAACTATGATGCCTCATAAAAAAATCCCCAAGTATTTTGATGCTTGAATGGATCTGTGGTCTCAGTACCTTGATGCTCACAGTGGTATGTTCAGGTTGGTCTGGTACCAAGGGAGTTTATTGTAGGAGATGCATGCAGTGCGACTTAAAAATAATGGCAATCTCCCCAAGAATTCATCGAGTTTCTCCTGGAAAGAGTGCACCATTACCGATGGCTCAACAGCTGGTACCACTGGTGCAGCAGGTTGTCTCGGCATGGGTGCCTTAACAGAGGACACACCCCGAATAGGAGAAATGGCCTGTAGATCAGCAGAACAATGATGACGTCTTTTTGCCTGCATCAAGAAACTCAATGCTGTCGAGGCCTGTGACTGTTGCTGAGTGACATGCACCAGTACTGAAGGCTCATCAGCCAGTACTATCTGTGCAGCAGGTTGTCTTGGAAAGGGTGACCTCGATGAGGATGCACACATAGGAGAGACAAAATACAGATCCTTAGATCGATGATGTCCATATCTAGTCTGCATCAAGAAACTCGATGTTGTAAAGACCTGCAACGCTTGTTGGGAAGGCTTTGAAGTCAATTCTGTTCACCAAGCACTTTGGAAATTAACAACTTCTACCTCTCCTGTTTTAGTTTTTACTCATCTAGTTCTTTTGTATTTTTCCTTTTCTTAATGTTAACCGAGTCAAGCTCCAAATTGGATGATGACCCAGTTTATAAAACTAAGTTTTAGTTTAGTATGTCTCGGTAACTGGCTTCCCCAATGCTAGAAGATTTCCCAATGTTGATGCTGATGTCAATGGAGGAGGAGTTTTCAATAGTGACGGCTGCAGTTTTTCCGAGCCGAGCCGAACAGCTTCTCCTGTTAAAATACGACAGGCTTTAATGGAGTGCTTTTGCAAAGTGGAACACTTAACAAAAGACTCAATTCAGTGGTCAGGACCCAAACACTGAAGACACCAATTATAGGGGTCAGTTATCAAAATAGGCTTCTGGCACCTACAGCACTTTTTAAACCCCGTAGCAGGTTTCGACATGGGAAAAATCTCGTTGGCAAGATTAAACTCAATGGTGAACAAAAATCCCATCAAGGGAAAGAACCTCAAGGTTCTAGAAAAAGAAAATAAATATTTTTACTATCTTTTTTTTTTTTTTTAGAAAGAACTTAGTAAAATAAAACAGCAAAACTAGCAATAGAAAAAATGCAAAATGGGAAGGCAATGCTGACTGAATGGAGTCCAATCAAGAGACTTCTTCGCTCCACAGAAAACAAAGAGCTGAGGTAACGAAGCCGGAATAAGGCGGGAAGGCATTCGCGCATGCACGGTGTGGGCAGTTGTGAAGTTTCTAAAAAACTTAAGTGACAGTTCACTTTTCATACTGTTCGTACCAGGCTCCGTGGATGACGTCACCCATATGTGAGAATATGCTACCTGCTTGTCCTAGGATAAATAAGTAAATGTAATTAGGCATGAAGCTTATTCAAGCACAGAAGATAATGGCTGTATTATCTTGTTTTGTCACAAGACAGAGCTGAGAGAATACATATGTGGAAAATACATCAAACATTAACAGAGAAGAATGGCATGATACTTAAGTCTTCTGTAGCTGAAATTTGTTATAAATGAAAAAGATATAAAAAAATACAGAATTCCAAACCCAAAATGAATGGAAGAGAATGGCAGATTTCAAAAATACCTTGTTCCTCCAATAGCCAATCCCTGGAGTAATTCCTGGGAGCCTTCAATGATATGCTGAGGATATGCTCTGCCATAAAACCCTCATATCTATGGGAACCTTTACCTGTGGGGGCCTGCATTGCTGCACTGGGGATTGTTGCCGCATCCTGTGGCACAGTACTGGTGTCGGGTTCAGGTGTGCTGGTGGTTGGTGAAGTGGGTACAACATTCAGCAACACTCGAGGTTTTCGCTGCAGAGGAGGATTGCAAACTGTTACCCAAGTGAAAAAGTGTTTCATAGGAATAACATCCAGAATGAGCTGTGCGTAGAGAACAGAACTGGTGAAAATATCCAATCCAGATCTTAAGTGCAAATACCATTAACTAATATATTAATTCCAGGGGATCGTTACTTCAGAATGCAAGCACCTTCTCCATGTCTTCACAAATTCATTCTGTGAAGCCTGCATCTTCCATCATTGATAGCTATCCATCCCTAAATCTACGCAATTAATAACTACCCAGAAAATCCCAAATTCCCCTTGTAAAAGCATTTAATTAGAAATAAGTCTATGATTGTTCCATTAGCCAACCACACTGCTCTTTCCTTACCCAGTGTTCTTCAATCTAATCTCCAATTTTCTCTGTCACAAGTCTCTTACCAACCTTACTGCCAGGTTTGGGGCCCCTCTTCTTTGGGAATTTCAATGGCTCCACTGCTTTAGATGCTACAGCTGTGGTGGTGATCACATGATGCAGAAGAGCCTTAGGCATCCGGCCTCGTTTTTTGCCTGGCTTGCGCCCCCGTTGCCCAGGTATGTGTCCCAGGAGAGTCTTGGTACTACCATTCATGCTGAACTTCTCTGAACTTATATCAGGAGGAAAGGGGCTCTTTGGAATCACAACTGGAACACACACAAAAATTAAGACAAAGATATTTAATTAATACACAAATTGAAATATGGAAACTGCTGAATGTCTGCAAGACATGATCCATCACAAACTATATGAATATATTCAACCATTATCATGAATGATATTATAATACTCAACATCTACATGATCAAAATCCTTTTAGATATTGTACATATTATCAAGGAACCATCTGCAATGACAATTACAAACACAAACCGTTATTAATTTATTAGGGATTTTTAATGAATCAGAAGTTACTGTAGGTTATTTTATCCTATACCCACTTGTAGATACAAAACTATATAAATTCTGGTTTGGTAGATAGTCTTTAAGAACCACAGAAACATGACTTATGAGCAGTTAACAGCTATAAAAGCCTTGATTGTTCTACCCAGCAGAGAATGGCATGGGGATAAATTTTTCCCCGTTCCCACGGGAACTCATTTTCCTGTCCTGGCAAGTTCTTTGCCTGCCCCTGCCCCATTTCTACAAGCTCTGTTCTCATCTGCACAAGCCTCAAACACTTTAAAATCATAAGTGTTCGAGGCTTGTGCGGTTAAGGCAGAGCTTACAGGAATAGAACAGGGACAGCTACTGCCTGCTTATCCTTACAGAATCTGTTTTACAGTTTGGGGATCTTGCGAGGTACTTGTGATATGGATTAGTCACTGTTGGAATCCAGATACTAGGCTTCACGAACTTTTGGACTGTCTCAGTATGGCCACTCTTATGTGAGCCAATGTTAAAGAGATGATACCCCTTCAGTCACCTCTTGATTATCTTCTATTAAATGTTAATCTTCAGGCCCTCAGAAATGCCCCCACATGTTCAACAACATTTCATAACACCTGGCTTTATGCATTCAATCTTCACCGGGTCACTTATAACCATAATTTTCTTAACTTAGATTAAATAGAATGCGTTTAAACTTTCTGCTTACAAATTTGTATAATATACCAACTGTATTAATACTTAACTTAGGTGGTAAATGGTAAGGGATAATTAAGTACGCCGACATGTTTCACCCTTAGGGGACATATTATGCAAAGAGCCCAATGATCTTTATTAACAAGTTCCATGCACAAACACAGCCACTCATAGTAACATGGGACCCAATAACAATGAAGGACTTAAAATATAAACAAACATTTTATTTAAGCATCCCAACACCCCATATCTCCCAAATATCCCTCCCCTTCCAGTTCTCCCTTCCCCATTTCAGAAAAAGATCACAAACACCACTTCAGACTACTGGTCAGTTTTTGAACTCTCTCATCCAAGAAAAAATTCTAGGCTTTTTTATGATGATGTTTTGTTTTTCTTTTTAAGAAATTCTATATTTGGTCTCTTCCATGTTCACAACACAATCAATTTTCCTCAGTCACTAACCATCACCTTTCTGACTACTAGCATTAGCTTATTTGGCAGGTCAGTCTTCACATATCTAATTCAAGGAAATGCATTAAAACGCCATAATTTCTTGATCACTGGGGATTGAGAGCCTGGTAATATCATGAATACATTTTTAATTCTCAACCAAAAATCACATAGATTAGAATACATCACAAACTATATAAAACAATATGCCTTTCATACTGCAGTTCTCTCCCACTAACCACCCCCCCCCCCAACATTTTACAATTGGATAATAATAGATTTCATCCTAATTAGAGTTATATATCTCATAGTGAGAATTTTATACTGTTGACCCTCTATACTAGATAAATGGAGATGTTCCATACACCAGCAGTTCTCAAACTGTGACTGACGTACACAAGAGCCGTAGATTATTCTTATATTAGACATCTTTTACAACCTTAAGAAATTAAAAAGTATATAAAAATAGAAATACTACAACTGAATCTTCAGGTTATTCATTAGTTACTGTTTTGATGTTTATAGCTAGTAAAACAGTTTGTCTCTGTTATCGTGTGAATGTAAGCACCATAGGGGAAAAACTATGCATATGACTAATGCACATGTCTAGTGGCTTTGCGCATAGCTAGTGACCTCTATTTGAATGTAAGTAATCAATGGATTGTTGGAGCAAACTCAGTTGTTATACTCGTATTTATCGAACTTTACTGGTATAATAATACTACTAATGTAAATATTTTACTCATATACAGTGGTACCTCGGTTTACGAGTGCACCGGTTTGCGAATGTTTTGCAAGACGAACAAAACATTCGCAAAATCGGTGCCTCGGAAACCGAGCTTGCCTCGATTTGCGAGTGGCGTCCCCCGCGATCCGGCCCCCTCCCCCCAGATCTGAAATCCCCCAGACCCACCCGAACACGCTGCTTACCCCCATCTGGCCACCGGCACCGGCACCAACATACAGGACATGCCGGTGCCCGAAGATCTGCGTCCTCTTCTTTGCTGGGCCTTGAGCATCTGCGCATGCTCAAGGCCTGCGAGTTCACACTGTCTCCGAGATTCTCGGAGATCTCAAGGCCCAGCAAAGAAGAGGACGCAGGTCTTCGGACATCAGCATCGGGGTAAATCTACCACCCCTCAACCTCAAATTATGTCCTCTGGTTTTACCATTTTCCTTTCTCTGGAAAAGATTTTGTTCTACGTTAATACCCTTCAAGTATTTGAACGTCTGAATCATATCTCCCCTGTCTCTCCTTTCCTCTAGGATATACATATTCAGGGCTTCCAGTCTCTCCTCATATGTCTTCTGGCGCAAGCCTCCTATCATTTTCGTCGCCCTCCTCTGGACCGCCTCAAGTCTTCTTACATCCTTCGCCAGATACGGTCTCCAAAACTGAACACAATACTCCAAATGGGGCCTTACCAATGACCTGTACAGGGGCATCAACACCTTCTTCCTTCTACTGACTATGCCTCTCTTTATACAGCCCAGCATCCTTCTGGCAACAGCCACTGCCTTGTCACACTGTTTTTTCGCCTTTAGATCTTCAGACACTATCACCCCAAGGTCCCTCTCCCCGTCCGTGCATATCAGCTTCTCTCCTCCCAGCATATATGGTTCCTTCCTATTATTAATCCCCAAATGCATTACTCTGCATTTCTTTGCATTGAATTTTAGTTGCCAGGCATTAGACCATTCCTCTAACTTTTGCAGATCCTTTTTCATATTTTCCACTCCCTCTTTGGTGTCTACTCTGTTACAAATCTTGGTATCATCTGCAAAAAGGCACACTTTTCCTTCTAACCCTCCAGCAATGTCACTCACAAACATATTGAACAGGATTGGCCCCAGCACCGAACCCTGAGGGACTCCACTACAGTGCACTTTCCAAGTTGCCTTGAAAAAATAAGGTTTCTTAGAGAATGCCAAAGAACCCCTCCAAATCTGCAAAGAGGTGCAATTCATTATATTGGAAATTTTTGTACAGGAACTAGGAATGACTGAAGCAATCGACCAAGCTGACCCAGATAGTATCAACTAGCTATGAAACCGCAACCAAAAATTATTTGGTCAATGTATATAATTGTTGCTGTTTATCTAATTTTACTGCATACAATTTGCTCTGTGAGTTTGTTCATTTTGTTATGATGTTGATGCATCAACCATATATTGCTTAATTTTGTACATAACATTGGAGTTTTTTTGCAAGAAATGAAATGAAATACTGTACATCTTTAATAAATCTACTTCTACTGCCGTTATATGCTCTAGTTACAGAAAAGAATCTGCCCCATTTCAGATGTTCTGCTGAAGCAGGTGCTACATCTCATGCAGGGAAGATTGTGGATATCTTACCGTCACTTACAAAGCACTTGAAAAAAAAAAAAAAAAAGCCTCTAACAACATTCATTTTATAAAAATGAGACCCAGAGACCACCTACATGATGTGGCTATGACTTACCACTCATATCTATTCAACTGGAGAATCCCACGTCACATTCAGTGTATATACAAGTTTCATCTTTGGAGTACCTTCCCCTCAACTTAAGTTATTAGGCCAAATCTTCTGAATGTGTGCTCATGCCTGTTCCTATAGGAATCACCTTGAGCTCCAATGTCCCCTGTAGGTCTTTTTCTAGTCAGAGTTGCTTCAGTATTCAATAGAGGATGCAGAAGAAAATAGAAGGTCGTTCATGATGATTCCCAGAGAGTTACTGTGAACCACGATGTAGACTGTCTCTGGGAACTATTCTCTGATACTAACAGTTTATAAATTAACAAAGGATTCCTGAAACACATCCAATATAGCCGCCTCCCTGGAGTCAGGGACATTCCTGCAAGTTCACACAGGCTCATCTAGGAAAGCTCTTTTAGAAACAAGAGTGCTGTTGTCAAAGAACACCTGTGTTGTGAGCCAGCACTAGAGTCTATTTTCTCAGAGACAGAAAGGGAGGGAGAGCAAAGCACTTAGCAGAAGGAGAGTACTAAAGATGCAATGTAACTTCTGACATCTGTGTCAGAGGGAAGGCTTCCGTCAGCGGGCTGCATGCACGAGCCGCCAATCACGGCTTTGCGAAGGCCAGTGGACCGCATGAGTGAGTGCTGCTTTCAAGATGGCACTGTTGGAGGCAAGAGCAAGTGAGCATAGCTCCTGCTTCTCAGTAAGAGATGGCTCAGGTGAGTGCAAGGTGCTTTGGGTACAGGTCAGGAGGTGCCACTAGACACCACAGAATTTTTTTTTGAAGTTGGGAAGAAAAGGTAGAGGTTGGATTAGGGAGGACCAGTAAAGGCAAGGGGGAAAGAAGGGTACTGCTAAACGGGAAAACTTTCTTTTAATAATTGGTGATGGGGCAGACTGTGCTGGTGCAGAAAGCTAAATCAAGGCACAAAAGATTCTCAAGGTAAACACATGTGAAAAGCCACTAGTTTCTTCTCTGCAGTGCCACAGAATACTTAGGGCTAGATTCACTAAGCTCACCGTTTGCGAGCCTTTTCCGAACCTGACCCGATTCAATAACCTTCTACTCAATCCCATCCGCACCTGAACCGATCCACAAATGCAAATGAGGGGAAACGGCATGCATAAGTAGGAAGGCAGCGAGTCACTAAACAGAAGATGGAACACTGATTGGGCTTGCCAATCTAAATTTTAGCTACTGCTGAGGACCAGTCGCTCACGTCCTTGCCGACTGTCCTGTTCTTTGCCGCCCTGAAATCCCAGCCCTGCAATCCTAGTATCAAAAAGTAAAAACAACAAAATAAAACATCTCCCTTATGCAAAAAGCGCCTGTTCTCTGCCACCATGCCAGCCTGTGGTTTTAACCCGTGGTTTTAAAGCAGGGCTGCACTATTATGGCATGTTCTTTTCCCCTGCAAAGCGTGTTCTGTTCCAATGATTCTCGTGGGGCCAGCGAGTGCAGCCACCCCTCCCCCTTTCATTTTGACCTCAAGCTTATGCGGAGAGCATGCATTGATCACATCTCCAGGCAAAGAGGATGGTCTGCGCATGCATCTGGATTGCTCTGCAGTGATCCGTGGGGTCGGTAAGGGGCATGCGTCTGATCGCTTCATTTGCATGAGGACTCTGTAGTGAATTGGTTGCCCAAGACTCAGCCACGGATTGCCCACGGATTGCAAAGATCGGTGAGCTTCAGTGAATCTAGCCCAGGGGTCTCTCAAAGTCCCTCCTTGAGGGCCGCAATCCAGTTGGGTTTTCAGGATTTCACCAATGAATATGCATGAGATCTGTGTGCAGGCACTGCTTTCAATGCATATTCATTGGGGGAAATCCTGAAAACCCGACTGGATTGCGGCCCTCAAGGAGGGACTTTGAGATCCTCCTATATGGCCTCATATGCATTGTTCAGTGCATACAATCCACTGTAACCAAGCGGTTAGACTTACAGTAGAGCACAGTTACTTATCGTAACAGGTGTTATCCAGGGACAGCAGGCAGATATTCTCTACATGTGGGTGACATCATCCACGGAGCTCCGACATGGACAGCTTTTCAAGCAAATTTAATTGAAGATTTCAAGTTTGCTGGTGCTGCACCATGCATGTGTGTGCCTTCCTGCTCCACTAGAAGGCGAATCCCCTCCTCATGGTCTTCAGTTCAGATAGCTAGCAAAGAAGCCAACCCCGGGGAGGTTGCGAGAATATCTGCCTGTTGTCCCTGGATAACACCTGTTATGGTAAGTAACTGTGCTTTATCCCAGGACAAGCAGGCAGCATATTCTCTACATGTGGGTGAACTCCAAGCTAACCAAAAAAGGGACAGAGGGAAGTTGGCAATTTAGGAAAACAGATTACGCAAAACCGACTGGCCAAACCGGCCGTCGCTCCTGGACAAAGTATCCAGACAGTAGTGAGAGGTGAAGGTATGAACCGAAGACCAAGTGGCAACCTTGCAGATCTCAATGGGCGTGGACCTGAGGAAAGCGACAGAAGCCGCCATCGCTCGGACTTTATGTCCCGTGACCCGACCATGCAAAGAGAGACCAGCTTGAGCGTAGCAGAAGGAAATACAAACAGCCAACCAGTTGGACAAGGTGCGCTTGGAAACAGGACGGCCCAACTTATTAGGATCAAAAGACAAGAACAACTGAGGAACCTTCCGATAAGGCTGGGTGCGTTGGAGATAGAACGCCAACGCCCTCTTACAGTCAAGAGTATGAAGCGCCACCTCCCCAGGATGAGAGTGGGGCTTCGGAAAAAACACCAGAAGAACTGATTAAGACTGATTAAGGTGAAAATCTGACACCACCTTAGGCAAGAACTTGGGATGAGTGCGCAGGACCACCTTGTCATGGTGAAAAACAGTAAAAGGTGGGTCCGCGATCAAAGTCTGCAGCTTACTGACCCTGCGAGCAGACGTGAGGGCAAGCAGGAAGATCACCTTCCAAGTAAGGAACTTCAGATGAGCTTTGTCCATGGGCTCAAAAAGGAGGTTTCATCAATTGAGCGAGGACCACATTGAGATCCCAAACCACAGGGGGAGGCTTGAGAGGAGGATGGACATGCAAGAGACCCCTCATGAAACGATAAACCAAGGGGTGGACAGACAGCGACTTTCCATCAAGCTGCCGATGGAAGGCGGCAATCGCACTAAGATGGACACGAACAGAATTGGTCTTGAGGCCAGACCGAGACAAATGAAGCAAATAATCCAAAACCGAAGACAAAGAAGCAGACAAAGGTTCTACCTGATTTGATGCACACCACGTGGCGAATCTAGTCCACTTCTGGGCGTAACACTGTCTAGTATAAGCCTTCCGGGAGGCTTCCAGAACATCCCGCACCGACCGGGACAACCCCAGGGAAGGTGTCAAGGGAAAAGGAACCAAGCCGTCAGATGAAGAGACTGCAGATTGGGATGCAACAGCGAACCCCGACTCTGAGACAGCAGAGAAGGAAACACAGGCAGAAGCAGAGGATCCCTGACACTGAGTTGAAGAAGTAGGGAGAACCAGGGCTGCCAAGGCCACCGAGGGGCTATCAGAATCATGGTGGCGCGGGCAGACTTCAGATGGACAAGAGTCCTCAGAATTAACGGGAAGGGAGGAAACGCATACAGGAACCTGCCCGTCCAATCCAAAAGGAATGCATCGGCCTCGAGACAGTCTGGGGAGAACACCCTGGAACAGAACAGAGGCAACTTGTGATTGAGGGGTGAGGCAAAGAGATCTACCTGCGGAGTCCCCCACCGTAGAAACACTTGGCGCAGAGTCTGGGAAAGGAGCGACCATTCGTGCGGCTGCAGAAGGCAGCTTAACTTGTCCGCCAGACAGTTGTGCTCGCCCTGGATATACACCGCTCGAAGAAAGATGTTGTGGTGGAACGCCCAATTCCAAAGGCGAAGAGCTTCCTTGCAAAGAGACAGGAAACCTGTACCCCCCTGTTTGTTCATGTAATACATCGCCACCTGGTTATCTGTGCAGACCAGGACCACCCGATCCTGAAGCACATATCGGAAGGCCACCAAGGCATTGTAAATGGCCCAAAGCTCCAACAAGTTGATGTGACAACGGCGGTCCGCACTCGACCAAAGGCCCTACATGTACAGCCCGTCGAGATGCGCCCCCCAAGCATATGCCGAGGAGACCGTCGTGAGGACCTTGTGATGCAGAGGAGCGAGAAAGAGCAAACCTCTGGAAAGATTGGACAAGGTGGTCCACCAACGGAGCGAGTGTCTCAAGGAGGGAGTCACCGTAATGCGATGAGAAACGGGATCCTGATCCTGCTGCCACTGAGAGGCCAGAGTCCACTGAGGGACCCTCAAATGCAGTCTCACGAACGGTGTGACATGCACGTTGGAGGCCATGTGACCCAAGAGGACCATCATCTGCTTGGCTGAGACCGAAGTCTGCAGGGACACCTGCCAGCTCAGCCGCATGAGCGCGGCCTGCCGAGGGGGAGGCAGGAATGACCGGAGGCGAACTGTGTCCAGCACCGCCCCGATAAACTGAAGGGACTGAGAGGGGCACAACTGAGATTTGGGGAAGTTTACCTCGAACTCCAGACTCTGAAGGAACGTAATAGTCCGACGGGTCGCTGAAATAACCCCCTCCCTCGACGGGGCTTTGATCAGCCAGTCGTCGAGGTACGGGAAGACCTGGAGTCCCCGCGACCGCAGGGCCACAGCCATAACCACAAGACACTTCGTGAAGACTCTTGGGGATGAAGCCAGCCCAAACGGGAGGGCCTTGTACTGAAGATGCAGGTCCCCCACCTGAAAGTGCAGGAACCGGCGACAGGCCGGATGAACTGGCACTGAGTGTAGGCCTCCTTCAGATCGAGGGAATACATCCAGTCGCCCTCGTCCAGCAACAGATACAAAACAGGAAGCGAGAGCATCCGGAACTTTTCCCGAACCAGGAACTTGTTCAACTTCCGGAGGTCCAGGATAGGACGGAGGTCCCTGGTCTTTTTGGGGACCAGGAAGTACCGGGAGTAAAACCCACGCCCCCTCTGGGAGGGGGGAACCTCCTCCACAGCCCGAAGAAGAGCTCGAGCCTCCAGGAGGAGTAAGGGAAGCTGCGCTCGATTCGAAAGAGACCCGCCGGGAGGATTGTCCGGAGGCAACTCCCAGAAGTTCAGCGAATACCCCTTTCCGACAATGGAGAGGACCCATGCATCCAATGTGATGCGAGTCCAGGCCAGATAGAAAGCCCATAGACGGCCCCCGAAAGGAAGAGGGGCGATGTCCGAAGCGGAGGGGGCCCGCCCCCATCCGCTCAGTCAAAAAGATGGCGTGGGCTTAGACACAGCAGGGGTCTGAGGCTTAGGAGGAGCCCGTTGCTGCCGCTGGCGTCGAGGAGGCGGACGAGAGAAGGCAGGTGTAGACTTCTGCGGGTACCACCGCGGCGGTAGTCGATACGCCTTCGAAGGAGTGGGCTTCGGCTTAGGACGCAAAGGACCGCTTGTGCTCCAAGATGCGCTTAGTGGCCGCCTCAATCGAGTCGTCAAAGAGCTCGTGCCCCACACAGGGGAGATTCGCTAATCGGTCCTGAAGGTTGGGGTCCATATCAACAATGCGAAGCCACGCCAAACGGCGCATGGCGACCGCAAAGGCGGAGACCCGAGAGGAAAGCTCAAAGGCATCATAAACGACATGGAACAAATGCAGACGAAGCTGCAAAAGAGAGTCCACCAGCAGCCAAAACTCCGCACGGCGAGAGGCGGGCAAATCACCCTGAAAAGCAGGCAAAGACTTGACAAGGACCTTCAGATACGAGGTGAACGAGAAGGTATAGTTCAAGACCCTGTTGGCCATCATGGAATTTTGGTAGAGGCGTCTACCAAACTTATCCATGGTCCTCCCTTCCCAGCCGCAGAGACCCTAGAGGGATGAGACTTCTTCAGGGAAGACTCGACCAGCAAAGACTGGTGCGAAAGCTGCGCCTTCTCAAACCCTGGGCATGGAAAAGTCCGGTATCTAGACTCCATTTTGGACGGAATGGCGGGGACCACATAAGGGGTCTCCAAATTCCGGAAGAAAGCCTGGCGCAGAACCGGATTCAAAGGGAGCTGCAAAGACTCCCGAGGAGGACAAGGGAGGTCCATCTCCTCCAGGAACTCCTTGGTATACTTGGAGTCGGATTGGAGGTCAAGATTGAGCGCTCTCCCCATGTCCTGGACAAACCTTGTGAAGGAAGAAGGGCGATCCTCCGACCAGTCCTCAAGAGGGGTGGTCGAGCGAGACCGCAGCGCCGCCGAGAAGGAGGGCGAGGCCTCCCAAGAATAGTGAGGCGGCCTATCAGTGTCACCATGGCCTGAACCCCAGGACGCTCCACTGCAGGAACGCGGCAGGGTCGAGGACCGGCCCCGTCTCGGGGGGGGGAGTCCCAGGGCCACTTGGCCAAGTGGCGAGATGGGGTCGAGGCACGCCCCGAAGGCAAGGAACGCCCTGAGGCGAGGAGTCGGAGGAAGAAAGACGCAGAGACCGACGCACCTTCCCCCGCGGGGCCTCGACAGGACGCTCAGGCTGGTCTACTGGCTGTGAGGTCGAGGCCAGGGTCAAGCGGGCCAAAGCCGAGGAGAGCTCCAAAGATATCAAGGCCCGCAGCATATCCTGAAACACAGGCACCGAGACCATCGAGGGTCTATCAGGTGCAGCAGTGCATTCCACCGAGGGCAACCTCGAGGATGAGTATTCCCTGGAGGCAGAAGAACGCTTGGAGGGCTTGGACAAGACCGGGGGGAGCGCACTCCCACCATGGACGGCCGGAGACTCCGAGGCCGGCTTCCTCGCCAGCGCTGACCCTGAAGAAGGAAGAGGGGACTTACCCAGAGCCGAGGTCTTCGAAGCCGGAGTCGAGCCCTTCGAGGTCTTAGCCGAGGCCTTCGAGGCCGATGTCAAGGCCGAGGCTGACGTCGAGGCCGAGACCAGAGCCACCGGCTCTCCAGCAAAAAGTTCAGCCATGCGGGCCCGACACCACCGCAGGGCACGATTCTGAAAAGTAGCACACCGGGGGCAAGCGTCGGTCGGATGATCAGCCCCCAGGCACAAGATACACCACCGATGCGGGTCGGTGATTGACAATAGCCGACCACACTGGGTGCACTTTTTAAACCCAGTAAGTGGCCGGGACATAGAGGGAAAAAAACGGCCGCGGCTGAGTCGAGGCCAGGCGGCCACGGAAAACCTGGAGCCCCCGGATGCCGAAGTCCAAAATCAAGGAAGTCAAAACTCTTTTTTTTTTTGTATGAAAAACCCCGAAGGCAAAAAGGTGCACAGCGACTCCGAGAAAAACAAAGAAGCCACGGTGCTAGAAAGGCACTTCAACACGGAGAGAAAAACGACAGGGCTTTCTGGCTCCGCGGAAAACTAAGAACTGAAGACCACGAGGAGGGGATGCGCCCTCTAGTGGAGCAGGAAAGCACACACATGCGTGGTGCAGCACCAGAAAACTTGAAATCTTCAATCAAGTTTGCTTGAAAAGCTGTCCGCGTCGGGGCTCCGTGGATGACGTCACCCACATGTAGAGAATATGCTGCATGCTTGTCCTGGGATAATTTTCTGCTCTAGCCTCTCAGGCAACTACCTCTTCTAAAGAAAAGCAAGTGCACATGGGGGTTCTCAACAACTAGTTAATTCCATCTTGCTCTAAACACTGCAGTATTGTAACACCACATCAAAACAGCCGATTCATTCCAGGAGCACACAGCTCTCAGGTTATTTGAACCACAAAATGCAATATTCTCTTAAGGAGTGAGACTAAAGGGAATTGGACTTGTATATTGCCTTTATCAAAATGGTTTACATACATACAGGTACTTATTTTGTATCCGGGACAATAGAGAATTAGTTGACTTGCCCAAGGTCACAAGGAGCAGTGCTGGGATTTGATCCCATAACCTCAGAGTGCTGAGGCAGCAGCTCTACCACTAGGCCATTCCTCACTCAGTGCCACAGGTAGTATGAAGGTCAAACAACCTGAGGGGCACATGGATCCTGAACTTATTAGCTGTTCTGGGGCAATGTAGGAGGTCTGAAGTATTAGTGCAAGGTGGGAATGGCTACTTGTCTGCTTGTTTGGTTGGGAGGGGGTGACAATAAAGGGAGAAGCAAGCTGCCTGTCTGCTTGGGGTGTGGGTTAGAGAATGGCACAGGGAAAAATAAATTTGTCCCCGTCTCCGCCCCATCCCCATAAGCTTGGTCCCCGTCACCATCCCATCCCCACGAGCTTGGTCCCCATTACCACCACGTCCCTGCAAACCTAAACAGAAGATTGTTCTTTAAGTAGGAGTTAACCAAAGTGGATGGGATTGAGAAAGGGAGCTGATGAGGTGGGTGGGGAGATAGGGAGAAAAATTTGGGGAGATTGATAGGGAAGAGTCAAAAGGGGATAGCGAGACAAATATTCTTAATCTAGCCTCTTTCCCAGCATCTTCTCCTCACTCTCTCTTCCCCATTTCTCTTCACAAGGAAAACAGCAGCGCAAACACAAAAGGAACTGTGGAATTGATGATCCTGTCAGAAGTAATTGCTGCCTTTTATGGGGACGGGCGGGGATGGAGGTAATTCCTTGCGGGGATGGGTGGGGACGGAGAGGATCCTGGCGGGGACGGGTGGGGAAGGAGAGGATCCTGGCGGGGACGGGCGGGGATGGGTGGAATTTCTGTCCCCGTACAACTCTCTACTCCAACCTAGAGAAGGGGGCAGAGAAAATTAGGGACTGAACCTCTCAGGGGCAAGGTGAGAAGGAGACCAAGAATAGGGAGCGCTTTCAAGCTAGCTTGGGAGCGATACTGCTGGAGGAAGGGACAAAGCATGAGCTGGGAGAAAGCTTGGGGGATGGTGTCAGATATGGGGCACAGAGTAGGCAAGTTTTAGTGCTGGTGAAATTCTATGGAAAAAAATTTTAAAAAATGGAGAATTCTGCAAACTGTTTAAAATTTTTTATACAAAATTCCTTCAGGAATAACTCATGGTTGTTAGGCATAACAGACTTCCATCAAGCATTAACTCTTTACTGTTTGACTATTGTATAGCAAACTAGATTTAAAGCTCCTTGGATGATATTTTAAAACACTGAGACCCCTTTTATCAAGCCATGTTAGGATATTTTTGGTGCAAGACACTGTGGTAAAAGTGCCGACGCTCATAAGAATTCTATGAGCATTGGAGTTTTTACCGCAGCAGCCGGCAATAAAAAAAACCCCTAATGCGGCTTAATAAAAGGGGGTCTGAGTTTGGGTTTTAAAATGGAATTGAAATTCCTTTTGGCTGTTATCAGCCAATGAGAGCATTACAATCTCAAGATCAAATTTTCTTTGAAGTTCCATCTCTTAGTATAAATCATTTTATTAAATAAATAAATAAAATAATACAGTGTACAATATATAAATGAGTGAGTGCAATCATGTATAACAAGCATGTCTGCAATGCTTTAATGCAAAATAGAGTATTTTCTATTTTGGGGCCTAATTCAAGGAATCTAATATTCACATGTATCATAAGAACATAAGAAATGCCTCTACTGGGTCAGACCTGAGGTCCATCGTGCCCAGCAGTTCGCTCACGCGGCGGCCCAACAGGTCCAGGACCTGTGCAGTAATCCTCTATCTATACCCCTCTATTCTCTTTTCCAGCAGAAAGTTGTCCAATTCCCTCTTGAACCCCAGTACCGTACTCTGCCCTATCACGCCCTCTGGAAGCACATTCCAGGTGTCCACCACACACTGGGTAAAGAAGAACTTCCTAGCATTCGTTCTGAATCTGTCCCCTTTCAACTTTTCTGAATGCCCTCTTGTTCTTTTATTTTTTGAAAGTGTGAAGAATCTGTCCCTCTCTACTCTCTATATGCCCTTCATGATCTTATAAGTCTCTATCATATCCCCTCTAAGTCTTCTCTTCTCCAGGGAAAAAAGTCCCAGTTTTTCCAATCTCTCAGCGTATGAAAGGTTTTCCATCCCTTTTATCAGACGTGTCGCTCTCCTCTGAACCCTCTCGAGTATCGCCATATCCTTCTTAAGGTACGGCGACCAATATTGGACGCAGTACTCCAGATGCGGACGCACCATTGCTCGATACAATGGCAAGATAACTTCTTTCGTTCTGGTTGTAATACCCTTTTTGATGATGCCTAGCATCATATATATCTGTAGCTCACTAAGATATGCACCAAAACTTAGTACGAATCACAAACTCCTCACATTCAATACCAAATCCCCAGCTTCTCAGAAGTACCACCTGGGCTCAAAGATTTTCACTGTCCTAGGCTCTATGTACTATCTCCTCACTGGAGCTACAAGGCTTATCATCCCTATTAGAAAAGAGAAACAAACCGTTTCCTCAATGATACGCTATGCCCCCTCCTGTGGAATTCGAGTGCTTTAAAATTTCTCACTAATTCTGTTTAAATTATTATTTAAATAGTTCCCTTTGAGGGCTCCCCGGTCCATGCTGCTGTAGTGAATAGTAATGACGTAAGCGTCAGCTGATTAGGGTTGGTGGGTGTACAAGGGAGAAAAAGACGCTGCGGCCATACTGAATTACATTCAGTGGTCCGATATGACAAAGTTCTAACATGGTATGACTGAGTTAATTTTAACTTATACTGTATATCTTTTTTAACACTGGGAGTGTGGGGAGTGATTTAAAATATAGCTGTTAGTATATTTAATGATTTAAAAGAAAAACGGAAATGGTTTGTTTCTCTTTTCTAATATGGATGATAAGCCTTGAAAAAACCTTTCTTGGGTGAAACATGTTGGCTCCTATGTCCTTGAAAGGAAGACCACATTAAAAGCTAAGTACTTTTATAAATTAAATTTCCCCAAAGGAGTGTTAAAAGATAAAATAAAATAAAGTAAGAAATAAAGTCTGTAGCTCCAGTGAAGAAATAGTACATAAAGCCTAGGGCAGGGAAAATCTTTGAGCCCAGGTGGTACTTCTGAGGAGCTAGGGATTTGGTATTGAATGTGAGGAGTTTGTGATTTGTACTAAGTTTTGGTGCATATCTTGGTGAGATATATATTGGTGATCCTCACAAAAATATTATAACAAGAAAGTGAATGCTGCATATTTCATATACCATAGGACATGTTTGACTTCAAAAAGAAGCTGAAAGCTTTTATTTTTAAAGGCTTGTCCTTATGATGTGATTTTATTTGATATGTTATGTTATTTGTGCATTTTTATTATGTTAAACAGCAGATTGACAAATATGTACAGTATAAGGTTATGAAAACTTTTACAAGGCACTGTGGATGACCATCTGCCTAAGTAGAAAAATTGTAATCTGTTTTTTTTGGTGCATCATCTATTGCATTACTATGTGCTGGTTAGAGTTAGACTGAGCTTGAAACTAGATCCAAATCTTTCCCTCCATTAAAAATTAATGCAAAAATGTTACAGATATAGGATCTGACTATGGAGCCAAGCCCATGTTTATCTTACTGAAGACCTGGATTGCTGCTGCTGCTATAGTTTGGGGTCATCTTAGGTTTGGAACTTTGGATTATATTATTCAAAGCTTTTCACCTGATAAACCAGAGGGTCAAAATACCCCTAAGCTATGGACTGCAGTCAAATTGTGAAGGATGAATGAGAACAGCTTACTTCACTCAGTCATCTGCACAGAAACCAAATGGCAGCTATCCCTGGCACAAAGTCAACAGCCTGTATTTGGGAAGGGATGTGCCAAGCACGTCTAAGGAATGAAGCTACAATAACCATATGAGAGCAGTACTCAGGAGGTAATCTGAGTTCAAGCCCGTCGTTTCACCTGCAAAATATCCCAATGCACGTTATAGCTTTGAATCCTACAGACACACCCATGCAGCCACATCTGAAGTTGGTAATCAGACTTGAAATCACAGTTCCTGATCATTGTGCCAAATTCCAAAGAGGTGAAGAAAGAAATAATGCCATAATGAACTCTGAGGGCCTTTAGACTCAGAGGCGAAAGGAGAAAGTTGGCCAGCAACTAGTGAATTGGGGCCAATCACTAAAATCAGCAAGGTAGTAGGATGTGTGTGCCTGGCTCTGCTGGAATTCATTGTCCCAAGATGTTTAGAGATAGTACTATTGATGCCAAGAGGAGCAGTCCTTCTAGGAAAGAAACAAACAGCAAAAGTCATTACCACAGAGACAGGGTTCCTGTGAAGGTCTAAGGAAAATAAATACAGTGGAACCTTGGTTTACGAGCATAATTCGTTCCAGAAGCATGTTCGTAAATCAAGTTACTCGTATATCAAAGCGATTTTCCCCATAGGAATGAATGGAAACTCTGGCTCTCGAGAGATCGAGAGCCAGAAGGCCTTGAGCAGGCGCAGATGCTCAAGGCCCGGCCCAGGCAAGAGGCGGGAGCTTGCTTTCACTCTCACAACCAGCGGAAGGGGTAAGGAGCGTGTTTGAGAGGAAGGGTGGGCGGATGCCACTTTCAGCAATGGGGTGCGATGTGGTTCTCGTGGGGGGTGGGGGGGGTTGCGATGCCGGTTAGAGCAGGGGGGAGGTGCTCGCATATCGGAACATGTTCGGTTTGCGAGGCAAAAGTTTGCTGAGTGTTTTGCTCGTCTTGCAAAACACTTGCAAACCGGGTTACTCACAAACTGAGGTTCCACTGTATTTCACAGAAGTTATCTCATTTTGTAAACTAGATTCTTTGTTATCACTTTTGGTTGTTTGGGGTTTTTTTTAAATTGATGTTTCTAATTTTTTATCATCACTATTTTTGATACTTTAAAATGTGTGTGTGTGTATATATAGGTTGTATAATGATTATATAAGGAGATGTGGCTTCCTGTGCTGCATCGTGTCAATGCCATCTCAGTGTTTATTAGTACAAAACAAAATATTTTGTAAATAATTTGAACTTTTTAACAAACTTTTGTGGAAGATATTTATTTTTGCTTAAGGATAGACTTGGAGGGTTGGGATGCAGGTGATCCTGATGTTGTGCCAAGAGTCAGTTGATGTCCTAGGGTAATGGGTCAGTTGATCTGCATTATAAATTTCTCTCTTGAGGAAGACAATGAATTGTTGGAGATCGAATAACAGTGTCTTCAGGATGAGAAAGAATCCCCATCAGTGAAGAGGATAGGGGGGAGGAAAGAGCATCTCTTAACTGCTCTGAACATGGCAAGCTGAACATGGCTGACAGAGAGGGGACTGGGTGCAGAGCCTGACAGGGGATGGAGGAAAGGAGGCTGGGTGCAGATCCGGGCAGGGCACGTGAATATTAAGTCACCCGACTTATATTAGAGTCAATCATTTTTTCCTCCTTTTGGTGGGGGGAAAATGGGGGGGGGGTCCTCAACTTATATTCGATAATGATGCAAGGGAATGTTTGATGACTCCTGAGGTTTGTATGTGAATGGATAGTGGACAAAATTCAGCTTGCACTCCTGACGTGACTATTCATAAGACCCAGCTATCATTGGTGACTGCATGCTATAACAAAAGACCAGCGAAACACAGATTAGACTTCTAGTTCTCAGCTCAACATTCATAAATTTGGAGATTTTTTTAAATAATTTAAAAAAATAAATCAGTGAAATGCTAATTTTGATATTCTTGATAAGCACAGAACCTGTCCTCTAATGGTGTGACATTGATCAGGATGATGGAGAGACCCTGGGAAGTGGGAACATGAGGTAACAAGAAGCAAGATGGCTGACTTGAAAAGCTGCTGCACCAACGAATCATCTCCTTGGTCGAGGGCAACTATCGCTCTTGACTCCTGGTCTCTGACAGGGAATCAGAATCCTCTACATATGGCAACTACAGAAAAACAGAAGAGTAGAGGCAGACCAGACAAATTCCAGCACAAGAGTTTTACGCTCTACTCTTCTGTTTAAGCACTGTAGCATACAGATACTCTGTGCCAAGATTCCCACCAGGGCCCCTCATAGCTCAGTAGCAACTTGTTTCCAGACAACTAATATCCAAACTAAACAAAGTAAGGAAAGCGATCCAGCTATAGCTTTGCAGTACATAGGGAAAACAGTTCAAGAAAAGATAGGTTTCCGGTTAAATGCATTGCCTCATTGCGCAATATGCTGTGACCAGTTAATTTTTGATCTCACAGATTTTATTAGGAGGAGGATAGGTTCAATTGTTACACTGGTTTCTCTCACTAACACCAAATGCAGGAGAAAGACCTCTCCCAAGGCTGTATCTTTCTCTGTCAAACAGTATCATGCACCCAATCCCTGCAAGCATCACTTCTGCAGCACATGGATTCCAGAGAAAGCAAACTTATGTTATGTTCCCATACCATAGCACTGCTGTCTTCTTAGCATTGCCTTTGCAGCATGACACACACCATACTCATACACCCATCTCTTGTACAAGCTCAAAATATCACAATCTATTGCATGTCCAGGGGTACTCTTTAGCCAGCTGGACTTTCAAGATATCTTCAATGAACACTCTTGAAATAAATTTGAAAGTTCTCTCTTCACTGCATGCAAATTTCTCTCATACATATTCTTTGCTGATATCCAAAAATTCTGACTGTCTTGGGTGTTCAAGAGACATTTGGAAACCAGTGGCTAGAAAAACTTTCTGTACACCACACTCCTCTCTTATAACAAGGAATTGATGCCATTGAAAAATTAGGTTCTTACTAGGATAATCTTCTTTCTGTTAATACACACATGAATCTGTATGTTATGTTAGGTGATCAATCCGTGCTCGCAAACTGCATACAGAAGGGTGTCAATCACATATTTCAGCTCCTCCTCCTTCAGCAGTGATGTATAGTGTCCTTTTCAGTTTCTAACAAAGCAATCAATTTCCACCATAACAGAAGGGAGAAGAAAGGGCACAGGGAACTTCCCTAGAAATATATCATAGATTTCTGTTCTGCTCTGTAACTCATGAAAAAGAACAAAATTAGCAAGACCTTGCAACATAGATGTAACCATGAACCAACCTGCTGTGTGCAACCAACACTAACACATAAGCAGCTCCATAGATCAACAAACTCAGTACTTTATTTGTAATTTATGCATATATGTTCATCCAACTGACAGGAGAAGAACTCCCGTTCCGGACTATTGAGTTATTCGAGGCAGAAAGCATGCGAACTGCAAAACCCACAGGGCGGGCCATTCAGACCTCTGTGTGTATTAACAGAAAGAAGATTATCCAGGTAAGAACCTAATCTTTCATTCTGTTACATAAACACAGGAGACTGTATTTTAGGTGATGTACCAAAGCAGTGTCAGACATCTAGAGTGGGACAGATGAGCCTGCCGCAAAACCAAGGATCCAAAAGTAGGGTCCTCTCAAGCCGCCACGCTCATTCTGTAGAACCTTGTAAAGGTATGGAGAGTAGACAAGTTGCTGGCTCTATAGATCTCCTCGGGCATAACTGCCCAGGACTCCGCCCATGAGGATGGAACTGCCCGGGACTCTGCCCATGAGGATGCCACATTTCTAGTTGAATGATCTTTGAGAGAAATAGGGGGTTGTTTGCCACAGCCAATGTACGTCGACGAAATTGCCATACGAATCTTATCTGGATAGAAGACTTGGATGCTGGTCTGCCTCTTCTAGAGCAACTGGTTAGAACAAAAAGATGGTCGGAAAACAAGAATCATTGGTCATTTCCAGGAAGAGGAATAATAATAATAATACTAACTTTATTTTTGTATACCGCAGCAGTTCAGAGCGGTTTAAAGAGGAAGAGATTGTATACAGACAGCGATGTTACAGAAAAAGACTTTCAAATTACATTAGCAAGCACATCCAATCTCTGCGATATCTTATTTTGCTTAGTCTTGAAGGCTGAAAGGCGGACAACTGAACCTCTTGGTTGAGGTGGAAGGAAGACACAACCTTCAGTAAAAAGCTGGCACAACGAAGGCCGCAATCTTAGGGCCCCTTTCAAAAACCGGGTAACATCTGGATGAGATTCCAGTGAGAGCTTTCCTCCTCAAGTTCGGAAGCACAAGAGGTCTGCCAACTGAATTTTGAGAGATGCTACGAATAGGTCTTTTTCTAGACCAGCCTGCAGAAATGCCAGGATCACAGAATTGTTGCCTTGAAAAGGTTCTAACTGATCCTTGGTTCAATAGAGTTGGAAAGCCTTCCAAGTCTTAACATAAGCCGCAAATGTCAATGGCTTTTTTTTGCTCGAAGGACAATCAAAATGACTACCTCCAAATAACCCTTACAGGTTAAGGCCTTGTGCTCAAATCATGACCTAAGACCAAAACACCGGAGGTTCTCCATGGGAATTGGTCCCTGAGGAGCTCTGTATGCACCAATAGTTTGATGCATCTATCTTGTTGGAGATGCACTAGATCCACATACCAAGGCCAGTGAAGCCAATCTGGAGCTATCAGGATCACAAGTCCCGAGTGATTCATGATTCTGTGGATGATCCGGCCCACCATGAACCAAGGTGGAACAAATATAGGAGGCTCTCTTTTGGCTAGGTAGGGACCAACACGTCCAGCCCTGCTCTTCGCGGTTTATCTCTTCAGCTGTAGAAGCGATTCACTTTTGCGTTCTTGGCTGAAGTCATCAAGTCCATCACTGGTCTTCCCCAATGCTGGACAACAAGGTTGAATGCCCTTTTGGACAGTGACCACTCCCCTTGGTCTAGAGCAGGGGTGTCAAAGTCCTTCCTCGAGGGCCGCAATCCAGTCGGGTTTTCAGGATTTCCCCAATAAATATGCATGCGATCTATTAGCACATAATGAAAGTAGTACATGCAAATAGATCTCATGCATAGTCATTGGGGAAATCCTGAAAACCCGACTGGATTGCGGCCCTCGAGAAGGGACTTTGTGACATCCCTGGTCTAGAGTCTGCCGGATGAGAAAGTCGGCCTGTTTGTTTTCCACTCCCACTACATGGACTACGGAGAGCACATGAAGTTGAGCTTCCACCCACCAGAACAATAGCTGGGCCTCCAGGCTTAATGGAGCACTTCTGGTGCCCTCCTGTCTGTTCACATAAACTACTGCGGCGGCACTGTCTAAGAACACTCTGCCTGCCTTTCAATCCAGCTGTTTTTCCAATGCTCTCAACGCTAGATGAATGGCTCAAAGTTCCAGACAATTTATGGATCACTTTCTCTGCAGGAGGGTCCGTTGGCCCTGCACTGGATGACCATCGCAATGGGATCCCCAGCCAAACAGGCTGACTTCGGTCGTGTCACCCATGAGAAGATTTGGAGGGGCATGCCCTTTGATAAGTAGTCCCCCGAAGCAATCAGCACAAGCTGTTCTTCACTTCCCCTGTCAAGGGAAGCTGCAGTTAAGAGGGAATGATGCTTTGGGGACCACCTGGAAAACAGGGAATCCTAGAGGGGCATGTATGCATCCTCTCCCAGGGAACTACCTTCAGGGTGGCCACAATTGAGTTCAATATCTGGAGGTAATGCCAAGTCATGGAAATCAGCATCGCTAAGAGCTCTAAAATCTGCTTCTTGAGTTTCTGTTGCATGATTCAGAAAAAAAGACGTGGCCTTTCGCCATGTTGACGCAGACTCCTAAATACTCCAAACATTGGGTAGGCTCTAGATGAAGTTGATTATCCAGGCCAAATCCTGCAGGAGATCCACAACTCCTGCTGCTGCCTGCTCGCACTCCAACCTTGATTGTGCTCTGATCACCACCTTGGTGAAGGTGTGTGGGGCTGTTGCTAACCAAAAGGTAGAGCTGCAAACTGAAAATGCCTTTGAAGGACATGGAATTTCAAATATTTCCTGTTGTCCGAGAAAATGGGAATATGAAGGTATGCCTCCATCAGATCTAGCAAGGCTAAGACTTCTCCTGGAGCCACTGCTGAAATGACTGACTGAACTGTCTCCATGCGGAAGCACAGTATTCTCAATGCTGCATTCATGGACTTTAGGTCCAGAATTAGTCTCCATTCTTCTGTGCCTTTCTTGGGCACTATGACATATATGGAGTATCTGCCAGAGCCCGATTCTTCTTTGGGAACTGGATCTATGGCTTGAATATCCAATAGCCTTTGCACCTTCGCCCAGATCTTGGCCTCTTTTTCTGGCCATCTGGCTGGCGAGTCGATGAATAGATCTGAAGGAGGACAATAGAACTCAATCTTGTGGCCATCTTGAATAAGATCTAGGACCCAGCAGTCCAAGGAAATTTTCTCCCACTCAATCAAGAATGCCGACAGCCTCCTGTCAATGTGCAGGGGCATGATTGCTGATCTGGTATCATTGTGACTTCTTGGAGGTTGTGCTGACGTGAAATCCTGGGAGGCATTTTCTCCCTACCACTTGGATCCCCTGTGGATCTTCAGTCTGAGGACTCAGAGGAGGCTCCCACTCCTCCCTCGCGTGCCATGTACCATGCAGTACATGGACGCTCCTCAGCCAACCATCAAGCACAAAACTGACATGATGTAGGGGGCAGAACAGTGTGAGGAGTCCATCCCAGGCAGTTTTGAGCCAAATTGAGGGGTTTTGAGGCAGATGGAGGCTTAAAAAAAAAAAAATTGTTTAAAATCCAAGATGGCCACTGCCACCGAATTCACGCTAAAAAAAGGCCTGTGAAAGCTCCCCTGAAATTCAAAAAACTCTTGAAAAGGGGTTTTGGAGAAGGAGGACCCTAGCTCTAACCCCAGAAACCCTTAATAGCTTGTGCAGTCAAAAGGCTGAACTTAAGGTCCTAGAAGGCTACATGTGGCCTTAAGGCCGCAGGTTCCCCACCCCTGTACTAGACATATATATATATCAAGGATTCTTAAGACCCATCTGGGCAACCTCAAAACCAGACAAGTTTTCAAAAGGTATTTATTATTTTCAAACCTAATTTCTTGCTTTTTTTGCCAATATTCATTACTAATAAAATATCAAAATCATACCGAACATGCAAATAAATCTGCATGTATGGAAACCCAATATATACAAATTTATCTGCATATTCATTCGCAGACATCCTGAAAACTCAACTGGCTGTGGAATCCCTAGGACAAGTTTGAGAAAGACCTTACTGTATATATATAGTGACTTCCTAATGACTGCCACTTATGAAGTAATAAGGAGAGGTATTGTCCACAATGGTTCTCATAAAAGATAGCTAACTCAGAGCTCATTTGTGGACCTCCTTGCCATGGATGTAACTCATTTTTCACACCTGGATTAAAATACTGGCATTTTTAACAGGCTTATGGGTTGCAGTACTGAGTACTCATTGTGACCTATCTGGCTCTTGCAACCAATTTTATTTGTTCTTTTCGGAGGTAGTTTTATATACTTCTACCCTGATAAACCCTGTTTTACTCATGGAAAAGCCCAATTACCAGGATTACATACATATAAAGCAGGCATGAAGAATGTTTATTCCTAATTTTACATGAGGGTAGCCATTTTCAAAGGAGGAATTTAGGCAGAGTGCAGGGGAGTCGCAAAGTATAGAAATAATTATAATTGGTGCACAGAAATTTACTGATTCCCAAGCAAGTATGGAAAAATTATGTTCTTACTTGTTAATTTTCTTTCCCTTAGACACAGCAGATGAATCCAGAGACCAATGGGATAGCCCACATCTACCAGCAGGCGGAGATAGAGAAACTGATTAACAGATGGTCCTATTGGCTGGCACTCCTCCTGTATCTCCAGTATAGCTCCTTGCCCAAGCATCCATAACCATCAATAGGCATAGCAGGTAAAAAACTTCTTTCCCATAACAAATTTCAAAAGGCAATAATACAGAATACAACCCTCAATAATAACAAACTTCGAAAGCTGGAAAAGAAAAAAACGACAGACAATATCCAGAAAGGGTGGGGCTCTGGATTCATCTGCTGCGTCTAAGGGAAAGAAAATTAACAGGTAAGAACATAATTTTTCCTTCCCTAGCAACAGCAGCAGATGAATCCAGAGACCAATGGGATGTAGCAAAGCAATCCTCAATCTGGGTGGGAAGCAAACGCCGCCTCCGCAACAACCAAAGCACTAAACGCATCTACCGCATGCGCCCCCACATCCAACCAGTAATCCTGAGAGAAAACACTCTCAGAAGACCAAGTAGCTGCGAATCAAAACTCCTCCGGCAGAATGGTCATGAAGTTCTTTCGCCAACCGCTTCCCTGCCATCAAGCAAGCGTAAAGAATGTCCTCCTGGACCCATCGAGCGATGGAGGCTTTGGATGCCGCCATACGTTTGAGGCATCTCATGAAGAATACAAAAAGGTGATCTAAAAGTCATTAGAAACCTAGCTTGCTGAGAACGCTACACACTTTCAAAAAATGCAGTGAATAAAAGCATGTCTCTCCATTTCTCATCCCAGGATGAAGGAAAAGTGAGAGTGACATAAAAGAAAGGATGCCGCCTCCTTAGAAAGAAATTGTGGACCGTCCGAACTGACACCCCAGATTTTGTAAATCAGAAATAGGAATCCCTGCCAATCCCTGCCAATCCCTGCCAATCCAATCCCTGCCTGCAACTCAGAAAACCGCCGAGCTGAAGCCATGGTCACAAGAAACCCCATGTTCAATGGCACAGCCCTTTAGATTATCAAAAGACAAGGATGAAATGAAGCCTTCGGTAAACTGCGAAGAAGTACCTTAAGACTGTACTCCGGACCGGGCTTTCTAAGAGGTATACGAATATACCGTACTCCGTTTAGGAACTGAACTACATGAAGCTGAGAAGGAAGTGAAGAGCAATATACCTAGCCCTTGTAACAAGCTAAGAATGGCACTTGAAGCTGAAGGGAATTGAACTCTAAGCCCTCGGCAATACACTTGTGTCAAAAAAGAACTCTGTAAGGGTGCAAATGTGGAGAAGTACCCAAGAAAGGAAAAACCTCCAAAAGGAAGCAGAAGCCACCGGTGAAGACGTCTGTATCGCTTGGACAAGAGAAGAAACAACCTGCTTCGCATAACCCGTACACATCAGCCATGACTTCTCAAAAGCTAGGTCGCAATACCAAAGTAGTACGAATATCCATGTTGAACGGACCCTAGGTGAGCAAATCCTGAGATACCAGGAAATTCAACAGTCCGGCTGTCAAAAGACTCAACAGAACCACATAGCAAGGCAATCCATAGATTCTACAAATACTGTGCCCTGAAAGCAAGCTTGAGATGGCAAATCCAAGCCATCATCAGGCAGGGGAAAACATCGAAAAAAAAGAAAAAAAGAAAAAAACCAGAGAAGCCACGCTGCTACCCCCTCCGACTCCCACTCCCTGTGCCCGCCGAAGAAGCTGGGAAGCTTAGAATTTTGAGATGAGGCCATGAGGTCTAGTTTCAGGAGATCTCACTTCCATAAAAAGAGCTGGAACGCCTGAGCCAAAATTCTCAATATTATCCAGGATGTAGAAGATTTCACTATTACTAACATTTACAATTTCAAGAGCGTACATGGCGCTGTACACTGTAATATACAATAAATGGGCCATGCTCAGATTTCGCGGAGAGAAAGTCTATCCAAACTCTTTTCTTGACCCATAAAATGATCTGCCAACAGAAGAGGAAGATGAGGGTCCACCCATTGAAGTAGAACCACAACTTTACCTGCCAACTGAGTATATCACCTACTGCCCAGGCTGTGGAGAAATACCCCCATCATAATACTGACTGAAAATACCTTCAGCGTCATTCTGGAAGAATGGTCTGAAGCTCCAGAAACGGTAGACCGACCATGCTCCAGAGTAGAATAATTAACAAGTACTGAGTCGCCTCTTAAGACCAGACTCTTGGAGCTGAGGATGGAAGGCACCGAGCCTCCCAACCCGACAGCCCGGGATGTTTGATGACCATTTGCTAGTCCAGCAAAGACCGAGGCATGCCTTTGAAAAGAGAAATCTCGCTGAGCCACCAAATCATACAGAGCAATGCATGAGGAGCCTACCAAATAATTGGAGCCCTGAGATACCGGGAACCACCGGAACAAAAGCGACTACTGTAGCGTTATAATGGGAAAGCAAGCCGAAGTTCCCAGTGGAGTCAGCAACATGGATCCTAGAACCTATACAGAATCCCACACTCTTGGTCATGGTGACCGAAGAAGAATGCAAACCTGAGACTGTGACTCATCGCCCTAGTCTCTGGGAAGAAACACATTTCTCTCCTATATGAATAAAAACATCTCCCCGATATACCTATAAATAGTAGAGGAGAAAAGAGCGCTGTGCAAATTTGAAGATTCACATCCAAAGAACTGAGGAAAAGAAACCACCCTTTTCGTGTCAGTCAAATGGCCCGACTGGAAGACGTCCAAATCAAGCAGTCAGTCAAGAAGAAATAAGGTGAATTGCCTGCTAGTGCCAAAACGGTACCACTGCCCACATTTTCTAAAATGTTCGTGAAGCCTTGGGTAGGTGAAATTGCATGTGCCAAAACCAAAAGCACTGCTCCAAGAGAGGCAAGCAAACCTAGTGCTGATTCGGAATCCATAGTGAAAATGTAAATATTCTCCCAGTTTTTCTGCAGAAATGTGTAACCCTGAGAAACTAATTCAGCAGAATGGGATCCAGCTTGCCCAATGCCCCTGTCTTGGGCACCATGCAGTAAGTGAAACAACGTCCCTTAGTTCCCGAAGAACTACAAGAACTGCCCTGAAGACCAGTAACACTTAAAAGGGAAACACAAAACATAGAGACTCCAAGAACGAACTGAAAACCTGAGGAGGATGCAAAGTTGCAAGCATCCTGAAAAATGTTCACAGCCCCCTGACCTGACATTATAACATCTTCTCCCTCATGAAAAAGCCTGAAGAGTCATTGGAAGAAGTCAAGATCACCTCAAAATGAAGTGCAGGTCAGGGAACAGCAGGAATAGAACTGTAGGATCTGTAAGAAGAAAGAAATTCTCCTAGGAAAAATCAAGATTCGCAATGTAAAGAGGAGTATACTGGAACCATGAAAACAGTACGAACTCCATGCAACGTGAGCGAAATACGTATGTCCGTTAAAGTGAATACGTACTAGACGCAATCAAGATGCTGCATATATCGCCCCGTGGAAAACAACAGCATCCAACAGGTATCAGACAAAGCTCACATTGCTAATGAGAGCTTCAGGGATGAGGCTAACAGCCACATAGCGTGCACTCCTCCGCGGGTTTGATAGAATAGGTAACTGGCTCCTGGTTAGAAGGAGCTGCACAGCCCTTCCATCTGGTCAGGGGGGTCCGTCTAGCAGGTGCCATGAGAAGATGGCGACAGGAGAAACCAGCGTAATAAGAATGGAAATCTGAAGTCCAGGCCCTCTCAGAAATAGAGAAAGAGAGTCCTGGCCGCAGGAAGATGCGGTGTCATTATGCCCATAGAGACAGCCCGAACTTGGAAACTGGTAGTACTTAGGCCAGTGGTCTCAAACTCAAACCCTTCGCAGGGCCACATTTTGGATTTGTAGGTACTTGGAGGGCCGCAGAAAAACAAAGTTAATGTCTTACTAAAGAAATGACAATTTTGCATGAGGTAAAACTCTTTATAGTTTATAATCTCCTCTACCCCTCGAAGGCCTGCATGTTCCCCCCTTCTTTGTAGCATCCTCCAGCTTCTGCCATGGCCTCCCGGTCTTAGTTTCAGCTAATTACCGCAGCCTGCAGAGAGGACCGCCGGTGCTGTATTGTTCCTTGCAGGCTGCCATCGGCCTCCGCAGCACATTCTCTCTGCCGCGGTCCCGCCCCTCCTCTGACGTCAGCTGCAGGATCGTGGCAGAGAGAATGTGCTGCTGAGGTCGCCGGCAGCCTGCAAGGATCGCTACAGCACCAGCAATCCTCTCTGCAGGCTGCGGTAATTAGATGAAAGTAAGAGCGGGAGGCCAGGGGGGAAGCCAGAGGACGCTGTAAAGAGCGGGCAGCACTAGTACAGAGCGCGGGCTGCAAAAGAGTACCTGGCGGGCCCTTGAGTGCTAACCCCAGAGTCCGATTAAACTAGCAGCTTCCTTCAAGGGAATACAGCAGGAACACAGCCATAGACATATAAATCTGTCTAAGCTTGTCCCAAAGCTGGTGAAACACGAACAACTTGTCTGAACCGGAAAGGAGAGAAGCCGCGGCATATCCTGACCAAAGTCAGCTGTAAATAAACTACTGGAACGCTGCAGCTCTCCTGCCATCGCCGGAGACCCAAGCGCACGCCTGATTCTCGCTGACACGTGGCCGCTGCATCAACGCTCCTAGAAACATAGTCGGATTCAAGCCCCGCAAAATTTACTCTGCCGCGGCCTGCATAGAAAGAAAATCAGACTTGGGGAATAACCAGAAGAATGGTGCGGTGCTGCCCACAGCGCCAGAAAAAACATGTCCCATCTCATGCACACTGCTATAAACCGGTACCTGCACAATCAGCTGCACATGCCGTGAAAAACACCGACGAAAGAGAGCCTCAGAATAAACAGGACTACTACTGCTGCACTGAAACCCAACAAGGAGAACAAGTGCGAGCATGAAATCGCACCGCTACTGCCGCGCTGTAACCAACAAGGAAACCAAGCGCGTGCATGCAAAGAGCGGGAAAGTCCCAGCTCCCTCAACGAATTTCTAGTCATAAAACTTAGCCTCAATAAAATATCCACTCCTTAAATGTACGATGACCGAACCCACAGTACTAGGACTCCCAAACAGAACCTGAAGTTCAAACAACAGTAAAAACCAGACATACTCACAAGCTTGTTAGGGCCGGTTGAAGCCAGTTAGAGCTAGTAGTGCAGCAATAACAGGGCAGAATGTAGCAACTGTGGTCTCTTTTTTTTTTTTTTTTAAACAGAAGAAAAAATTGAGACCCAGTCAGACCCTCTAGCAATGAAGGGAGGGTGAGGCAGGGACCTGGGGGGGCCCAGGTGTAACCCCTAAAGCCGGCACCGTTCAGCCGGCCACCCCTGTCTCACTGAAGAGAAAATTTCAACAGAAATTTCAGGAGAAATAGCATTGCCAGCTCACTGAAGAGAAACCTCAACAGGAGAAACAGAATGGCAGTCTCGCTGAAGAGAAACCTCAACAGGAGAAAATAAAGTTCCAGTCACAGCCAGAATTCAGGAGCTAGTTGAATAGCGATCATTTCCTGCTGGGAGATAGAGAATACTGGAGATACAGGAGGAGTGCCAGCCAATAGGACCACCTGTTAATCAGTTTCTCTATCTCCGCCTGCTGGTAGATGTGTGCTATCCCATTGGTCTCTGGATTCATCTGTTGCTGTTGCTAGGGAAAAATAGGTGCATTAATCTGCAATTGTAGCAGGTTTTGTGAAGCTATGTTATAAAGACACACAGGCAACTATTATAAATTATCCATCACATGGTCTTATCAAATTGCAACTCTTTTTTCCTCATACCCTATCTTACATAGCCACCTTTTCCCATTTTTTTGTCCTCTCCTGTGCCTTGCACTATACTTGAAATATGATATCTTAAGAAAAAAAAACAACTAAACTATAAACTCTTGTACTAAAGGTAAAAAACAGACAATATTTAAAATTCCTCTTACAAGCTACAGGCTGTCTCTCTGTACCTTGCTGTATTGTGTTTTAGAGTGAAGCCCAATATTGTACAGTTGCTATTCTAATCACAAAACAAAGACTGCAATATTTGGAAATTTAACAAGCAAGCTAAGGAAATATATCTTCTCGTCAAGATAAATGCAGATTCTTACTGGACTCTATGCTGTTCTCCAAATATGCATGGTGAAGGATAACAGCCTTTGCACAATAAGCTACCCATGTCATCCTCCACTGCAAGCATCTTCCAGACCTGTGCATCATCCCTAAACCCAACATAATACTCTCATTACTCAGAGTTTAACAGCCATAAATGAGGAAAGAAAAGCAGTTATTTGTCAAACTGCAGGCATTTGCTTAAAGAAAGAACATTTGTTATTGCCAGCTGAGCCCATGTTACAATAGCTATTGACCTTTACCTCAAAGGCACTCAACCAATTAAAGGAAGAAATAATAGAACCCTTCAAACACTACCTTTTTTTCTCAGCCAAAACTTTACAGGAAAACAGACTTTCTGTTTTAAGTGTTCCAGTCACGAATACACAGCAAACAGGGAGCAAAACGCAGCAGTTTCATGCTCTTCTGGATTCTGTCTGATGACCATTTACCCCCCACCCACTGCTAAATTTTCAGTCTCAACAGAGAAGGGAGACTGGAGGCTTCCCTCAGTACTGTGCCTCTGCTCTCTACAGGCTTGCTTGGAAATCTGACAGACCGTATAAAGAACTCAACAGCTGGCTTGGCCACTACTGCACGTCATGGATAACATTCCCATGGAAACCAGAGACTTTCACTAGCTGTCAACAGAGCAGGGCTCCAGCTTAAACAGGCAGCAAGGATTCCACTGTTGGGGTAGGGATATCATAATTAAATCACACAGAACACCATGCAGAAAGCCACTAGAAGAAACAGTTGTTCACTTATTTTATTTTCAAGCAATGCCACTCAGAAAGGCGGTGCCAAAACTCAAAAAAGTGAGTTCTTGCACTAAAACAGCTGTTGGTATGTATTAAATGGGATAGCTTGGCACTGTTTCCCTTTAGGCATGTGTAGATTACTTACCGTATTTTCTCACATATAACGCGCGTGTTATACGTGGTTTTTACAAACTGCGCATACCCTTGTGCGTTATACGCGTGAGCGCATTGTACAAAATTTTTTTTACATAGTTCCCCCCCCCCCGACGCCCGATTCATCACCCGGAAGGAGCGCTCACGCTCGCACCCCCACCCCGAAGGAGCGCTCGCACCCCCACCCGAAGGACCGCTCGCACCCCCATAACCTCTCCCCCTCCCCCATGGAGAAGCTGTCTACCTTGTTTCCGGATGCCAGCCCAGCTGCTTCCTCTGCCGGCGGTCCTGCCCCTTCTCAGAGCCCTGTGCTGCGCTGCTTCCTCTTCAGGCGGTCCCACCCTTTCTCTGACGTCAAAGAAAGGGCGGGACCGCCGGAAGAGGAAGCAGCACAGCAGGGCTCAGAGAACGGATGGGACCGCCGGCAGAGGAAACAGCTGGGCTCGCTGGCATCCGGAAACAAGGTAGACAGCTTCTCCATGGGGGAGGGGGGGAGGCTGTGGGGGTGCGAGCGGTCCTTCAGGTGGGGGTGCGAGCAGTCCTTCGGGGTGGGAGTGCGAGCGCTCCTTCGGGGTGGGGGTGCGAGCGCTCCTTCGGGGTGGGGGTGCGAGCGCTCCTTCGGGGTGGGGGTGCGAGCGCTCCTTCGGGGTGGGGGTGCGAGCGGTCCTGCAGGGGGTGAATCGGACGTCGGGGGGGGGCATCAGGCTTTCAGGGTGGGGACAGGACTTCAAGGGGGAGAGGAGAGTCGGGGCGGGCGAAAGGAGAGTCGGGGTGGCCAGAGGAGAGTCGGGGCGGGCGAAAGGAGAGTCGGGCGGCGACGGGAGAGTCGGGGCGGCATGCGCGGTATACGGGTGTGTGTGGTATATAAAAATTTCTGTACATAAATTTGTGTTTTCCGCGCGCTATACCCGTGTGCGCGTTTTACACGGGTGCGCGTTATCTACGTGAAAATACGGTAAGTACCTAATCCTTCTCTTTTTTAAGTCTGCATGCAAATTCCCACAGTGTTATACAATGTGCAAAAAATGCTTCCCAAACTATCAGAAAAAATTTTTACTGCACATCAGCAAGGTGTAAGTAATCATTTTGCAATCCAATTTGTATTTAAACTGTATGTGCTATTTATGGGCTTATTTACATGTAGTATCCATTGTAATATAGCTGAGTGAAACTTCTCAAAAGTTCATACGCCAAGAGTGCTGACTTCTGAAACAGAAAACTGCTGCAATGAGCACATAGCAAGTTTGATTCTAAGCGCCAATGGTACACATGCCCACTACGAGAGTCAGCAATACAAGAACCCTGCCTGAGAACTTTACCAGAAGCTAGTACCTCAAATAACAAGAACCAGCAATATATGTACTATGCATGTGGATTTTACAAGACAACACTATAGTTACCAGTAGGTGGGGGACAACTGAAAAAGTGATCAAAAAAGCTTACAGCGCCATGCGGAAATATCAATTTTACAATGCCACAGGACAGATGGATACAAAGGAGGCATGGATTTGTGCATATTACATATGAATTTTAAAAAACAAACATCACTGCTTGCTTTTACATCATCTCCAAGTTATGCATAAATATTAGGGAGTTGTCTGTTTCAAGATCCACAAAAAGTTAACCAATCCGGAGAAAAGATTAATTTAAAGAAGGAAAGAGTGATAGAACATCTTTAATGATAGAGCTATACAAGGGGCTTCTATGACTGTCAAGATATGGACATAAGCCTTAAAAGATAAGTGCTCTTGTTCCTATGAAGCTTTAAGAATGCTATAAAAGCTCTAAGAATGCTATAAAGCTCTAAAATATGCGTTTTTGCACAAAGTTCTTGCACTGACTAAGAGACTATAAATAGAGATTTGCTTACAGCTATTTGCACAACTAAGTTCTCATATTTATTGATTAAAATATATAACAAAAATAAATAACCAAAATAAAAACTTTTTACGTAGTATAGAACTTATAAAAAACAAAAAAAAATTTGTTTGATTAAGTGTTAGAAATACACATTTTGATAATATGAAGGTTTTGGGTCTATGAAAGATACTCCAGCCACAATTCCTAAATTGGATAATATTATTATGATCCATGGAGTGGCAATTCTGAGACTCTTTCCTTCTTTAAATTAATCTTTTCTCCGGATTGGTTAACTTTTTGTGGGTCTTGTAAATGTTGGTTAACCTTTTTCTTTATTGCTATTAGTTGTCTGTTTCAACCAGGGCTTCAGAAGATTTTATAATGTAAAAATTTGACTTGAGAAGCTTGGTTCATTAATTGCTGAAACTTACATGTGTAGACTGCAAATTTCAGTCCTTGAATGTTCAAGCCATTAAGAGCTCCTTTTACAAAGGCGAGCTATCGCCACCTCTTGAGCAGGTGGTAGTTTTTGGCCAGCACGGGGGTTAGCACGTGATGAAAAGTCACGCGCGTTAACCCCGCTAGCGCGCTTTTGTAAAAGAAGCCCTAAGTGATGCTGGTCTTCTTTTGGATGTGCATTTTTAGAAAGTGCTTGTACCTATTATTCTCCAAGGCCCTATATGTATGTTGCAAATGTCTCTGCATTCAGTAGGCCTTCATAAAATAGTAAGGAAATTATGAACAACCCAATTCACACCTTGATCAAGTCACTTAACCATCCATTGCCTCAGATATAAACTTAGATTGTGAGCCCATAAGGGACAGGGAAAACACCTAGCCATCCTAAGCAAAATCTGCCTTTAAACATCACATCTCTGTGAAATTTTGATGTATACCGTATTTCCCTGCATATAGGCTGCCCCATGTATAGGCCGCAGAAAAGGGCGGCCTATGTTCAAAAAGCGAAAGATAAGTCGCATGCCATCTGCCTTCAGCAAGGGGGTTTTGAAAAAGGTACGGGGGGATGATTGAAAAAAGTACGGGGGGGGGATGATTAAAAAATTGCTGCATAGGCCGCTCCATTTAACTAGGCCTTGTTTTCAGGATTTCCTCAATGAATATGCATGAGACCTATGTGCATGCCCTGCTTTCAATGCATATTCATTGGGGAAATCCTGAAAACCCGACTGGATTGCGGCCCTCAAGGAGGGACTTTGAGATCCCTGTGCTAAAGTCATTTTTGCTGCAGTCATAAAATGGTTGATTTTCCATTTTTTTTGTATTAATGGCCAAAGAAAGTTACCAAATGCACTTACTGCCATCCATTTTGTAGGTGGTAAGGCTTTATGGAGCAATCCTATGCTATCTAGTTAGCGTGCAGCAATGTAGCTGCGCCAATTAGCACAGGAATGCCTGACATCTCCCCTCCTAAAAAAATCTGAAGCATTTTTTTTGCACATAGACTGCACACGCTAAATTGGTATTTACCACAGGATGGCTAAGTATGTACTAGAGCAGGGATCTCAAAGTCCCTCCTTGAGGACCACAATCCAGTCGGGTTTTCAGGATTTCCCCAATGAATATGCATTGAAAGCAGTGCATGCACATAGATCTCATGCATATTCATTGGGGAAATCCTGAAAACCCGACTGGATTGCGGCCCTCAAGGAGGGATTTTGAGTCCCCTGTACTAGAGTATGTAATTTTAAGCTGCGTTAGGCATGAGTTAGCAACAAATGCAGCTCAGTAAAAAGGGCACTTAGTGACTTATTAGACTTTCAATTTGTCAGGTGAAGTCCATTCCAGAGCTGAACTACTACTCTTCTCCTTCTAACCGCTCAGATTTTTTGGTACATTTTTTTAGCCTTGAGTTCATCTAAACAGCTATCAAAACATTTGAGAATGAAGCTAGTTCACGCTTTTCAAAGCAGGACAAGGTTAGTAAAAACTCTAATATAGCCAACAGTTTCAACTACCAAACACTGTTATGGTCTAGACTAAATAGAATTGTTAAAGTGAAGACAAAATTTGCAATCTCTGATAGAACTGCTGCAAACTGGTCTGATCATGGCAAAACAACTGCTGAAGTTTAGTTGAGTAATTGTCCACAATACAGTGTAGTTTATACAACAATATTTTATGATGGTAGAAAAAGACTGTTCATTTTGCCTAGTAAAGTGGCTGCAGCACATGGAAAGACTTAAGAATATTTCTGAGCTAGAAAAAAAAATCTGCAAGGAAGAGTAGGAACATTTTTTCAAAAGCAAGAATAGAAAGACTCTTAGCTAGCTACAGCTGGCTAACAAATACAAAGGTTTTGAGACCTGATTTAAATTTCCTACAGGTTATGTCTAGCCAGTGATAAGCTGGCAGGACATTCCACAGTTAAAGATTACACAGAACAGATGTAGACTGTCAAGAATACGCAACTGGTTACCCGACTGATTTTTTTTTCCTCGATATACTAGCTTTCCTGAAGCACTGCAGCCACAAAATGACAAGTTATTCTAGCAATAAAACCATAGTGAAGAGTTTATGAAGGTATTGGTAGGGCAGTATATTAATTGATCTACTGTCCTGCTGTGTTAATACAGCATTAATCTAGTTACACTGAAAACCTAGCTTCAGAAATGACACAGAGAACCACATAACAGTTAAAAAAAAAAGAAATAAATCACTGCTGCCTTACTGTCTCATTTACATAAAAACTGGTTCAAGATCCAGATCCTTTCCTTCTGAACTATTAGGAAGTTTCTATATGCAAATTACAGTTAACTGATTATTGTATTCCATTCCAAATCAACAAAATGCCAGCTGTATGGGTCCTTCTTCTGATTATAATGCTGTTATCAACTGTAACCTTTCAATACAAGTGTCACAAAAGCTTACAATACCAAGCAGTACCACTCACATACAGGGTAGAAATAAAAGAGCATGGGCAAACAGGCATTAGAGGCATTAGAGGCAACTAGAGCTGGCGTTAGGATGCACACATTTTCAGCAGGGAACAGCACGGGCGCTGAAGATCAGAACACATAATATGCAAACGTTAGACAGATGTAAACAAGGTGCTTAGTATTTCCCCTCCTCCCCGATGCTCAGAAACAACACAAATCAAACTGTACCCTTACCACTAGAAACCTTACCACTAGCTCAAAACGCGCATCAGAGTTGCCTAAAGTGAAGGGAGGAGATAAGGAAACATAAAAAAATAATAAACCTATCCACTGACTGCTCTGAAAAAAAAAAAAAAAATTCCAGTCTCTCACCGAGAGGGAGGTTCGTAGCTCTTGCCTCCTCCCTGCTGAGCATGGGCAGACACTGACTTTCTTGCTGGGGTGCTGCGTCCCTGTGATCATCAAATGTTGTACAGGTGGCAGCAGATGGGCAGCTGTTTCTTCCACAGCGTCCATGTTGTCTTTCGATAATGAGTTTCGTGGGCAGCGGAGACTCGCTAGCACTAGAGAATGACATGGGAACTCATTTTCCCGTCCCGGCGAGTTCTTTTCCTGTCCCCGCCCTATTCCTGCAAGCTCTGTCCTCCTCTGCACAAGTCTCAATCATAAGTGTTCAAGGCTTGTGCAGTTAAGGCAGAGCTTACAGGAATAGGATAAGGATAGCAACATAACTTGTGGTGACGGGGAAATTGAGTTCCTGCAGGGATGAGGGAAAAATTTGTCCCCATGTCATTCTCTAGCTAGCACTCTGCCTCCCCTCTTCTCCACAACATCTTGCAGGTTCCAATTGGCGAAGAAAACCCTGCACAAATCTCCCTTCCTCTTCCCAGCTCTGGCTCCCCAGTGTGACTAGGAATGTGCACACGAGCTGAACATTTGGAAGTTATTTTTCAGCGCTGCTCCTGTGGTATTCTCCTGTGCTGTACAAAATGGCGCAGGAGTTCTGAACACTGGCCTATAAGTGCTTAGGGCCAAAGTGTTTAGGGGGGACCCTCACAGATGTGATATTTAAGTGACTCCCAAAGCAGCCCTGGAAGTCAGCAGCTGACAGAAAGAAGAAGAAGGGAGACCTGAATCAACAGGACCACCAATGCCACCTGCAGAGGGGAGATAATTAAATGCTGGACCAATAAGGAGAAGAGAAGCGCGAGAGGTTCAAGTACTGGACTGGGTCGGGAAGTGGAGAGATAGGTGGAGATTGCTGAATTGAAAGGGCAGAGGATCAAGAGGTGATGCGGGACTGGAAGGGCAGAGGAGAGAGAAAAGAGGTAGGAAGGATGGGCCACTGGAGATGGGTGTTAGAAGAAAGTAAACATATGACAGGAGGGAGAGTAGAGTTCCTATGAAGAATGAAGAATATGTGAGAATAAACTGCTGGAGAAAGAAGTTGAAAAGTGGAAGAAAACTCATGAGAAGAAATGGGAAGAGAAACAGGAAGGATATGGAAGGGGTAGGCACAAACAGAGAAGGAAAAAGTATTCAAGAAAAGAGAAAAATAAACTAGAGAAAGCTGAAACTGAAAAAGAAAAGGAAGACGACACTAGAGAGAAAAACACAAGGAATAGATGAGACCAGAACGAGAAGGAAGAGGCGCTGAAAATAAAATTGAGCCAGAGATACCAAAGGTTTGATATTTTTATTGTCTGATAGATAAGTCATCAGCATATAATGTCTTGAGACCCAGTTCAAATATGCAGATTTTGTCAGCTGACTTGAAAATTAGTTGAAGAATCACATAAGATTAGGTACTGGGCCCTAAATAACAAAGCAACTTAAGAGTACTTTTAAAAAGATATGAAATGAATAAAATATTAATGTTTTAGCAGATTATAACTGTTATGGTGCAAAATTGCTAGGGAAGGGCCCAGGATTTGCAAAACAAAAAATGTGGTAACCTTAATCAAGTGACAAGATTGAGAGCACAACCCATTAAGGAACTCGAAGAACAAATGCCATATGGCAATATTCTAGATGACCAGAGGGTAGTTTTTTGGTGAGGATGCAAAACTACTTCAGAGCATGGGACATTTGGCCCACGTCTGAGTAGGCACCAGTGGGACAGTGTTAAAAGATATCAAAGTCTGACTTCAATGCTATGCACTCACTCACTCATTAAGTGGAGATTCATCAAGGCCTTGTAACAGTTACTTGAATGTATGTGCCTGAGTGCTTCAGAACCTATCCTTGAACTGAAGTGACCGAGAATCACTTTCATAAAGTCTGGCCACCAATGTGAATTTGATCCACTCCCTATACACTCCTTGTGGTCTTAATCACCTCAGTCAGGCAGGCTCATAGCTTCTTCTCCTCAGACTGAACAGCTCCTAGAAACATCTTTGCAGACAAGCAGGGACTTTATCTGGGAGCACTCTAGGCAAAGTCATTTTTCAAAAGATATACTGAGAGCAGATTTTAACACATAACCCCCAAAGTATGCACCAGGGTGTAATCATGTACCAAGTTGAAGTAGCAATAATGAAAAAAATGCTTCAAAACTTAGCTAGTGGTCATATAAATTATAAAATAATAAAATCCTAACTGAAAAGTACTCAGCACAGAGAACCAACAAAGATAAAATGCCATGAGCCTGGCCAAAATTGTAAAGCTATTATCTTCTGCAGGGGAAAGAATTGCTTTCTTAGGCTTATTAGAATAGTGTTGCTTTATAAATTCTGGTTTATGTGCTGTCTTCCTTACCCGGAGACCCAAACTCTGTGCAGCATTACAACTAGACACAACTTGCCAGTTTTTGTTATTTCCCACACATTGTTTTATGCACATCAAATGCTACAGTACCCTCCTGTGGCTGAGAGAACAAGATACAGATCTCTCTAGAACAGGGGTTAAGGGGACCTGCAAAGGAAGTGGAAGTAGTGGGACCGTTGGGAAACAGCGATCATAATATGATCAAGTTCAAGATGGAAGTAGGAATACTGAAAGGAAAGAGAACCATAGCGACAACTTTTAACTTCAGGAAGGGAAACTACGAAGCAATGAGGGGAATGGTAAAGAAGAAACTTAGGAACACTTCCCAAAAATGGCAGACGGTAGAACATGCCTGGTCCCTTTTCAAGGACACGGTGAGCGAGGCGCAAAATCTATATATCCCCAGATTCAGAAAAGGGTGCAACAAGAGTCGAATAAAAGACCCGGCGTGGATAACTAAAATAGTGAAGGAAGCGATAAGCAATAAGAAAAATTCATTCAGAAAATGGAAAAGGGACAAAACTGAGGTAAACTGGAGAGAGCACAGGAAGTATTAAAAAGAATGTCACCGTGTGGTTCGAAAAGCCAAAAGAGAGTATGAAGAAAGACTAGCCAGGGAGGCACGAAATTTCAAACCGTTCTTTAGATATGTTAAAGGGAAACAGCCGGCTAGGGAGGAGGTGGGACCGCTGGATGACGGAGACAGGAAGGGAGCGGTGAAGGAAGAGAAAGAGGTCGCAGAAAGACTTAACATGTTCTTTTCGTCTGTATTTACAAGTGAAGACACAACCAACATACCTGAACCTGAACAAATCTTCAATGGCAATCAAGCACAAAAGTTAACATCCATAGAAGTGAGCCTTGATGATGTGCGCAGACAGATAGAAAAACTAAAAACTGACAAATCCCCGGGTCCGGATGGAATCCATCCAAGGGTGCTGAAGGAACTAAAGGAGGAAATAGCGGAACTACTACAGCAAATTTGCAACCTATCTCTGAAAACAGGTGTGATTCCGGAGGATTGAAAGATAGCCAACGTTACGCCCATCTTTAAAAAGGGATCAAGAGGAGACCCGGGAAACTACAGACCGGTGAGTCTGACCTCTGTTCCGGGGAAAATGGCGGAAGCACTAATAAAAGAAAAAATTGATGAACATTTTGAAAAACACGAACTTCTGATAACCAGCCAACATGGTTTCTGCAGGGGGAGATCGTGTCTTACCAACTTATTGCACTTCTTCGAGGGAATTAACAAACAGATGGACAAAGGAGACCCCATAGACATCATATACCTAGATTTCCAGAAAGTCTTTGACAAGGTGCCTCATGAACGTCTACTCCGGAAACTGAAGAACCATGGGGTGGACGGAGACGTGCATAGATGGATCAGAAACTGGTTAGCGGGTAGGAAACAGAGGGTAGGGGTGAAGGGACACTACTCAGACTGGAGGAAGGTCACGAGTGGTATTCCGCAGGGCTCAGGGCTCGGGCCGCTGCTATTTAATATATTCATAAATGATCTAGAAACAGGAATAAAGAGTGAGATAATAAAATTTGCGGACGACACCAAACTATTTAGTGGAGCTCGGACAAAGGAGGACTGTGAAAAATTGCAAAGGGACTTGGACAAATTGGGGGAATGGGCAGAGAGATGGCAGATGAAGTTCAATGTTGAGAAGTATAAAGTATTGCGAATAGAATGCTGGGTATAATCAAGAAGGGTATTACAACAAGAACGAAAGAAGTTATCCTGCCACTGTACCGGGCAATGGTGCGTCCGCATCTTAAGTACTGCGTCCAGTATTGGTCACCATACCTTAAGAAGGATATGGTGTTACTCGAGAGAGTTCAGAGGAGAGCGACACAACTGATTAAGGGGATGGAAAGCCTTTCATATGCTGAGAGATTGGAGAAACTGGGTCTCTTTACCCTGGAGAAGAGAAGACTTAGAGGGGATATGATAGAGACTTACAAGATCATGAAGGGCATAGAGAGAGTAGAGAGGGACAGATTCTTCAAACTTTCAGAAAATAAAAAAACAAGAGGGCATTCGGAAAAGTTGAAAGGGGACAGATTCAAAATGAATGCTAGGAAGTTCTTCTTTACCCAACGTGTGGTGGACACCTGGAATGCGCTTCCAGAGGACGTTATAGGGCAGCGAACGGTACTGGGGTTTAAGAAAGGATTGGACAATTTCCTGATGGAAAAGGGGATAGAGGGGTATAGATAAAAGATTACTGCACAGGTCCTGGACCTGATGGGCCGCCGCGTGAGCGGACTGCTGGGCGCGATGGACCTCAGGTCTGACCCAGCGGAGGCATTTCTTATGTTAGGGGTGCCCAATAGGTCAATCGCGATCGACCGGTAGATTGCCAAGACAAAGTGAGTCGATCGCGGAGCCCATCCCGGGCTTCATGATAGACTCACTTTGCCTTGGCGTTCTACCGGTCCAACCAGCATTCCTCTCCCCGATGTCAATTGTGCCGTCGGAGAGGAAGTTCAGGCCAGGCAATCGCTGCCTGGCGGGGCCATCACTTCCTCTCCGACGGCAGAACTGACGTTGGGGAGAGGAATGCTGGTCGGCCTGATGCAGGGAAGCAGGGAGAGCTTGGGGCGGCGGCTTTGGGGCCTGTTACTCGATGGCGGCGGCAGCTTGGGGATCTGTTCGCCGATGGTGGCAGCAGTGGATTGGTGGAGGGCAGGGAGAAAGAAAGAAAGAGAGCAGGCGGGGAGACAGAAGGAAGGAATCAAAATATGTCTGAATTTATATCTGCTGTCTATATTTTGCACTATGGCCTCCCCTTTTACTAAACCACAATAGCGGTTTTTAGCACAGGGAGCCTATGAGTGTCGAGAGCAGCGCTGGGCATTCAGCGCAGCTCCCTGCGCTAAAAACTGCTATTGTGGTTTAGTAAAATGGGAGGGAGGTATATTTGTCTATTTTTGTATGGTTGTTACTGAGGTGACAGTGCATAGAGTCATCTGCCTTGACCTCTTTGAAAAAACCCCGGAATAGGAATGATAATTAACATTTTCTCAGCGTACAGTGAGCTTTGTGGGGTTTTTTTAATTTTATTGTTGGTAGATCATTTTGACTTGGTCATTTTAAAAGTAGCTCGCAAGCCCAAAAAGTGTGGGCACCCCTGCTCTAGAACTACTTTAACCTCCCACATACCTTTCACAAAACTGTACCACAGAGTTTCGCTCCAGCCGCAGTGGTAACAGCTCTGACACTCAAAGGAATTCCATTAGCATCGGAGTTACCACTGTCGTGGCTGGAACTAAAAAAATGCACAATGGTTTGGAAAAAAAAAAAGGGGGGGGGAGGGGGTAAATGTTGACCTTGGTTCATAGACAAAATCGTGCGAGACAACGGCGCGCCGACAACTGAGCGCAAGGTTGACGGCGCCCCGAATAAAGCACTATTTTAAAGGGTTCCGACGGGGGGTGTTGGTGGGGAACCCCCCTATTTTACTTAACAGACATCACGCTGGCGTTGTGGGGGGGTTTGGGAGGTTGTAACCCCCCTCATTATACTTGAAACCGAACTTTTTGCCTGTTTTTTAGGGAGTTACAACCCCCCAAACCCCCCCCAACGCCAGCGCAATGTCTGTTAAGTAAAATAGGGGGGGTTCCCCACCAACACCCGCCGTCGGAGCCCTTTAAAATAGTGCTTTTCTTCGGTGCGCCGTCAACCTTGCGCTTAGTTGTCGGTGCGCCGTTGTCTCGCGCGATTTAGTCCCGTCACCATTTACCTTAGTTTGGTTATTAAGCAGGCTGCAGCATCAGTATGTAGTAAAGCTGTCAGATTCAGGAAAAAAAATTTCAAATCGATTTTGTTAACTGAGTCGATTTATCAATTTGATACAATTCACTTTCTATGACATGAATTACATCTTTCAGTTTTTATTTAGAAATATTAGTTTGGCAGCTTTAGCTGGTTTCAGACAACTCCACCGAGTAGCGATTATTTGACGTGAAGCAGAGAATATTTTTTTCCCACCCCCCTTTGCTGTCTCCAACCCCACGCCAGCGCTATTAAGTGTAAACAAAACAAGCACAAAAAGACTTTTCCTCTCTCTGTTAGACAGTGAGAACAAGCAAGAACCTAACACCAACTCTGGCAGGATACACATTTCAAATCAGACATAATGCAGTCACAAAACAGAAAAAAAAATTTCAACCTTTTTTTGTCTGGTCATTTTATTATTCAAATCATGTTAGTCCCAGGCTCTGGTCTCTGTTTGTCTTCCATTAACTCGCTCACCAGGGTCTCCTGCCCATTTGACTTTTTCTTCTTTCTCTATGCTCACCATCCATTTTTGTACTTTTCCTTCTCTCACTTCCTCCCTGCAGGTCCAGCACCCCCAAAGGGTCAGCACCCTCTCTCCCTTCCAGCTCCCAGTCCAGTGTCTCTCTCCCTTCCCTCCAGCCTCCCTCCACCCCATGCGACCAGAACCCTCTCTCTTCCCCTGCCCCCCATACCATATGGCTATCCTGTCTCTCTTCCCTGTAATCCCCCATGTGGCCCTCTCTCTACCCTTCCCACCAGTTCCAGCCTCGACCTGTCAACCCCCTCCCCCCAGTGGGTCCAGCATCCTCTCTCCCTTCCCTCCAACTTAGATGACATCCCACCACCCCAGTCCATCAGCAACAGCAGTAAGCAGCAACCCCTCCCCTTGGGCATGGGTCCCACAGTGGGAGCAGCAGCAGTGTCACACACCACCCCTCCCCCGGGTCATATGGCAGCAGCAGAGAAAGCAGCATAGCACCCCACCCCGATATTCTATTTGTATCTTCCCAGTTCTCAACACCGATCCTCACAGGCCTGCTCTTAGGCTTTCCTTCTGCTGTTCTCCCTGGACAGTTGATCTATTTAGCCACATATATGGTGACATCACCCCAACAGTTTTCAAGCACAGAATGCTCTAGAAAAGCCTTCTGCGCCTGTGCCAGTCTTTTCATCTACTGTAACTCCTGTAAATAGATACAGCACCCCTACCCACTAAATTTTATTTTAGTCTCCATGACACAGTTCACCCCCTGTGAAGACCAGTATTCTCATCAGCTTTTCCATTCAAATATCAGTTTCAATAGGTTTTTCTTCATTTATTCATCATTCCATAACATCTTCAATTTGATTTTGCTTTGGAGATTTTTTTAAATGTCCAAAAAAGCAAAATCAGGATTAAATGTTGCAACAAATGTATGCAAAAAGTGTCTCTCACAAATACACACACAGTGCGCATCTGTTGTCTAGGGCTGAACCACATAGTCAACTGTGGCAAAATGAATAAGAAACCTTTAAAAATAAGAGAACTTAAACTTCAGGACTACTGTTGAAAGCAAGAGATGCAACCATCAACTTTATCTAAACTTACTCTCTCTTCTTCAAATGAAGCTTCAAAGGAGAAATGTGGGCAAGAGCTTAAATCTAACCCTCCCTGACACTTTCAAGCTGAACAAGCTAGGGAACAGGAGCGGAACATCACAAAACACATCAATGTGGACCCGGGGGGGGGGGGCAAGAAAATGCAGTCTGCACCCTGATACCCTGAGGGCTGTTACACAGGGTGCAAATAGCCTGTGCTTAAACCTCTGACAAGGTCAAAAAGAAAGCACGCTCTGAGGGTCAGACCCCGAGCTCCGAAGGCAGCACACAGCAGACTGGCTCCACAAGTCCACCCGAAGCTTGGCCTATGGAGCCGCAGTCCAGTTCTAGGCAGAGAAGTCCTCCTATGGGGTCTCAAGGCACCAAAGCCACTGAAGAAAATAACGAACTTTAACAAAAAATAAAAATGTAGCAGAGCAGATCAGAAAGACTTCTGCATGGTTCACTTGCAGAAATGAAAACCAACAGGGGGCTGTGTTCCTCAGCTAAGTGGAAGGAGCAGTGCAGAGAAAAGTCTTTGGATTTCTGCAAGACCCGGTTCGCAGTTAGAGGTAAAACACCTTTAGTATGGATTCCAGAAGGGATGTAACAGAATGTCAATTTATCTTCCCAGAAGGAACAACCAGTTGGCAGACCATCTCAGCAGGCAGTTGAAGCCGCACACATGGTCTTTAAACACCATGATTATTCAAGATCTATTTTAGAAGTGGGGAACTCTTTATATAGATCTCTTTGCAACCTCTCTGTATCTCTCCATGGTGTAAACTCATCTTGAGTATTGTTATGGTCGCTACATTTCAAAAAAGGTATAGCGAAATTAGAAAAGGTTCAAAGAACAACCAAGATGATAAAGGGGATGGAACTCCTCTTGTATGAGAAAAGAAAAAAGAGGTCTACAAAATCCTAAGTGGTATAATACGTTTACAATTGAACCAATTTTTTTATTCAATTAAAAATTACAAGTCTAGGAGACACTCGAAGTTACAGGAAAGTACTTTTAAAACCAATAGGAGGAAATATTTTTTTCAGAGAATAGTTAAGTTCTGGAACACGTTGCAAAAAGATGTGGCAACAGTGGGTTTAAAAAAAGTTTTGAACAAGTTCCTGGAGGAAGTCCATAGTCTGCTGTTGAGACAGATATGGGGGATGTTATGGAATGTTGCTACTAATAGGGTTTCTGCCTGGTACTTGTGACCTAGATTGGCCATTGTGGAAACAGGAACCCAGTATGGCTATTCTTATGTTCTTATGCTGAGAAAAGGAGAACAAGAAATTATGGTCTATTAAAAAAAATTAACATTTTATTAATAGAAAAATTGTATACAAAACCAAACAATACAGCAAGATCAGCCATCATTATATGAGCACCATAATGAGAAAGAACCCCCCCCCCCACATAGTAACCTAACTCTCTAGGGTTGACAACACTCAAATTCCATCAGACAATAAACTATATAGTCTGAAAAAGAAAATGAAAACGTTTGGATTCAAGTATCTCAGTCTTACATATATATTTGGGTCCCATGTTTTATAAAAGAAAGGCAGTTGATTGTTGCGCATGGCTGTAAGTTTCAACATCAAAAAAATAAAATTCAACTTTTGAAGCACTTCCTCTATTGTCGGTATCTATTTCTTTCTCCAATATTTAGCAATCAAAGGTTTATCCACAGTAAAAAAAACAAATAGCATGCTAGTTTATGATCAAAACAAGTGACAGATGGGTTTTTCATATAAAGTAAACAATAGTGTGGTTCTAAGGGAATAAATAATCCTGTCACTTGTCTGAAGACATCCAATAATAGATTTCAAAAGCTTCTCACCACTTTACAGGGCCACCAAATGTGATAAAAATTACCTATTTCATCACACTCTCCAGCATAACGCATATCCGAAACAAATGTTCCAGAGTGTAATACCACCTATATAAGACTTTATGCCATTTTCATTCATGTTGCTAGACATAGATACTTTTAGTAGATTTTTAAAGGCAAATAACCCCCACATCAGCCTTTATGTCATTCATCTAGCAGCGTAGCTCCTCTATAGGTTCCATACCCAGGGAAGGGCTTCAGGAATTCTCACTGAGCTCATTCTCTTGTTGTGTGCGGCCCCGGGCATGGATGGCGTTGCCGCTATTGTGGACTCCAAGGCCTTAAACACTCTCAATGGTTGATGAGATTATTCTTACAAGATATCGTGGTACACCATCACTTTACTCATTCGATCATTGACTAAGCTGCTCAAATCTGCTAAGCCAAATCAAAGCTTCTTGCTCAAGCAGCCATATCAGGTACCAACATCACTTCCTCTCCTCTATGTTCTTTTAATTTCATTTGAAGACCAAGAGTATCAGATAAAATGAATCAATTTGCAATTCTCTCAATGGTAACAAAATAGGAAAAACTTCAAGAACCTGGATGACAAGACATGGTCAGAAATAAGAACAGCAAAATGCAGTGAGGACAAATAAGGTCATAAAGAGAATAAAAACCAGACAAATTCAAAATGGAAAATGAATGGCTGTGCCATAGTGCTGCAAAAAAGGATAGCGAAGTTATTTAAAGTAGAACGTTTTCCAATAAAAGCAAATTACCAGTCCACACAAGAGGACAACATAAAGTCACATGATTTCTGTTACAAGAGTGCACACTTATTAATGAAGCATGTCACATGCTTTAACATGACAGGAAAAACAAATGATGCAAAACCAAGCACCAGAACTCAAACACTACCAATGCCAAGGACACATACTGACACTTAAAAAGTACCCAAGTTACTGGCATGTGAAAAGAAAGAAGGGAAAAAAACAAAATTTTAAAATAGTGATGAACCTGAAGATATTAAATGAAGCTGGAACAAAGGACCCCTTTTATCATGCCACATTACAATTTTTTTAATCACCAGTCGCTGCTATAAAAGCTCCAATGCTCACAGAATTCCTATGAGCGTCAGAGCTTTTCCTGCAGCGGCCAGCGATAAAAAAATCCTAACATGGCTTGATAAAAGGGGGCCAAAACACTGAAAAAATCAGGGGGGGGGGAAATAAATAAATAAGAAAAAACCATTGAGAATGAATTAAAAAAAAATTTCCTTGTAAAGCTGCAGAAAAAAATAACCATCAGATGACACTCAGTCATTCAACAAGAGCATGAATAAAGCTTTTGAAGTTCCGAACAGATCCATCCTGGGCTTCACTGATAATGTTGCTTACTTGTGGAGATTTGTAACCTGCTTATTATGTAAGCTCTGAAAGACCCTGAATTGAATATAAGTAACGATGTAATACTGCTATAATGCTAGATGACTAACAGGTTCATTATAGGTAAGTTACACACAGTAATTTCTCTACTCTACTTAGCATTAGAAAGCCACTGCCAATATCTTGCTCCAAGGATGCAGAAAAACTGAAGGTATGCAAATCTCTCTCATGCTTACTTATTGTAGATAATCTGAAAACCAGACTGATTAGTGGGTACCCTAGGCAAAGTTTAGTAAATATTGGATGATATGACCTCTTGAGGCCCCTTCCAGTTTTATTACTCTGCAATTCTATAAATTAGAAGATTATGAAATCGAAATATCTGGGATTACCATGACTTGCTCACATTATCCACGTTAAACAGATTTCTTGGAAGTGGTTGAGGCTGTATCAAACTCTAACATATTCCATAACTTAACAACTCAAAGCAAAGAATCTCACATTTCCTCCTAATCTTAGTGCATGTATCCTGTTCAACTGATATGCTACTTCATCTCTTGCTTATTAGACACTGCCTCCATCTCCTTTCTTCTAGGAGGAAGAAATCAAAACCTGGATTAGAACCCATCAGCAATTATCTATTATAAGATATAGCCATACCTTTAGATCCTGGTGGCTGCAGGTTATCACCAGTCATGGAACACCAGCCAACAGGGAAGATGTCCCGGGAATCATAGCGACAATAATAATCGAAAGCACCTCTCCAGCCATCAAAAGTCACTAGGACCTCGCCTCCCCGCACTTCACCAATGGTGGCTGGACAGATGAAATGAGGGTTCTTCCTGTCCACAGCTTCCAATTTCATCCCCATCTTAAAGTAATTCTGTGCTGGAGGTGGTGGCTCCTACAAAACACATTTAAAGGAAGAGACAATATCTGAAGTATGGTCAGCCAAATAAATATTCCACTCCATTTGATCCCACCTGCACTCCCTTTACCAAAGATTTTCATTTCTTAATCTATTCTGCTCCCATCAAGAAATCATTAGACATAAGATCCTGCATTGTTTTCATAATAAAGAAAAAGAAGACCCAATAATCCACAGTGAACACAATCCACCAATAAAAACAAAAAACGTTTTTAATGCTACTTTAGCTTGTCTACGGTGTTCTTTGCTCACACGTTTAAAGATCATAGACTGTTTTCAGTCCAATTCTTTTTATGTGCGTTTGCAAACCTTTGGACCCCTGAGGAAGGCGTGTTCGCCGAACACGGACCGTGTAGGGCCCGTTTGGATTTTTATCATTGTATTTTTATGGTTTTATATGACAGTGTACAATAAATCAATTCCAGAACATCTGTATCCACAGTTTTTTTGTTTTTATCAGTAGATTGTTTTCATAATGAAACCATTATGTACTGTTTTCCTTACTACTCTCAGTTAAGTTTCATAAGGGGAGTCACAAATCCAGGCAACTCCCTACCCATTCTATTCCCAGGAGCAGCTCTTAACTTATTGTACCCACACACTTCTCCTTAGCCTTTCAGTACTACATATACTGCCCCTCGCAATTTTAATACTATTCAAGATCCAATAGATGCTGGCATTGTGGTTTAGAAGTTGGGACATTAGATCATTTGATATTTTTTTGTCCCTGTATAAATGCCTTTTGGAAGTTAATTTGGCCCCAAATTAATTCATTGTTAGAAAATCATGTTGTCTTTTCATATGATACTATATTATTTGGTACTTCAATGAGATTTAAAAGCCAAATTTCAGCAAATAATAATAAACTTTTATTAATATTAACAGGGGTTGCCATTCAGCAGATTACAGGGAATTGGAAAGATTATACTAAACTGAATTATACTTTTTGGTGGAATTCAGTGTGTCATATTTATAAAATGGAAAGGGTATTTGCTCTATAACAAGGCAATTATAATAAGTTTAAAAAGATTTGGGGGCCATTGACGATTTATTCTGGTGATCAGACATCTTAAACACCTAAATATTGGACAAGATAAGGGGGGGTGGGATTATGAAGGATAATAATTGATAATTGTTATTTATTAGTATATGGGTGGGAGGGATGGGCTTCTTATATAATTATTTATTTGGAATATTACAAATAAGAATGTCAAGTGATTAGTTAAGATATTTATGAATGATTGTTGTACACTTGTTGTAATTTTTGAAAATGAATAAAGATTAAAAAAAAAAAATACTATTCCCACAGGCTGTCACTCAGCTCTCACTTTACCCACGCATATACAGTATATCTCTATACTGCTCTTCACCACCTCAAGTCATTTAATGCAGATAGAAGGATTCCTTGTTGGATCTTAACACCGCATCATTACTCAAAAATGGCAGAACCTTCCAATTATACCACCCAGATTTTATATATTTTTATTGTGCATCAGTGTTAAACTACAAATTAAAAATTATATGAAACTTCTGCAAACAGGAAAATGTGCAGGATTCAGTGTGCAATGCTGTCAACATTCTTGGGCAGTATGTGGTGTGAAGGTTGAAGAGCATTACCTTGTGAAATATTCTGGCAGGTGCCATCTCTGCACCATTGAGTGTTTTCAAAAGGAACATGGGCCAAGAAGAGGCATTCAGTCGGAAACCTGCAAAAACATGACATGATTTATAGCTTGAACTCCAAATATAGATCAGTTTATTAGTTTGCATATAGCACTCCACAATCCTCCCTTCCCAGGGACACCATCATTTGGATATAGATAATAGCAGGATCAGATTAAAGGGAAATAAAATAAACAGGATTTTCTCTTCAATCACTGTCTTCAAATGCACCTGTCTCCAAGGCTATGCTCTCAAATTTTATCCTAGGGATATAGTGCTTGTAGGGGGAAATTCTATAAACGGTACCTTAACTTAGGTGCCAGTAGGCGCCCTATCGGTGCCTAAGAGGGAAATGCTGTTTGAAATACTACTTAAATAAAATTTCAAGGCGCCTACACAAACAGTGCCTCCTGGCATCTAATTCCACAGTAGATGTGGCTAATGCTGGAAGTGGCGTTAGGCAATTCACGTCAAAGGTAGGTGTCAGAAATGTAGGCCTTGAAAACCCCGACCTACATTTCCAGTACCTCCTTGTCAGAGGTGCGATTCTCTTAACGGCACCATTGCATGATTGACACATGACTGGAAGCCATTTATAAAAGTTAGCCGCCACCAACAGCGCTGTTTAGAGAATCTGGGCCTTAATGCTTACATTGCACCAAAGAAGGCTTCCATCTAGGAGCTGAAAATTTTATATAGGCAACATATCAAGGAATGCTTTTCCCCCATTTCTCAATCTCATGGAGCATGTAGAATAGATCACTACTTTTTTCCTGGTATTTTCCCAATGGTTTGGATCCATTTTCATCTTTTCCCAAAATTATTCTTACATCTATTACATTACTTTACATTAGTGATTTCTAGTCCGCCATTACCTTGCGGTTTCTTTTTTTTTTCAAATTCTTTATTCATTTTTTCATCTTATAACAAGTACACAATATTATATCATTTAAAACTTTTACACATCACTTGAACTTCTTTCTATTGTCCTCGTAAGTACATAAAATTTATTCCCTCCCCACCCACCCTTCCCTCAAATATTTCAATCAAAAATATCATAAATATTGTATTCTTAATTATTGATGAAACCTATAAAATAGAACATTATACCATCCCCCTCCACCTATATAAAATTACTGTCAGTGGAAAATGATGGTTTAATCATTACAATAATTTGCCAATGGCCCCCAGATCTTTTTAAAATTAATATAATTCCTATTCTGCAAAGCAATTACTCTTTCCATTTTGTAAATGTGGCACAACGAATTCCACCAGAATGTATAACTAAGATTGTTGTTTTTTTTCCAGTTACTGGTGATATGTTGCATGGCGACTCCTGTCATTATCAATAGAAGTTTGTTATTACTTGATGAAATTTGACTTTTTGTTCTCATTGACATACCGAACAGAATAGTATCATATGATAGTGCTACATGGTTTTCTAATAAACAATTTATTTGAGACCAAATTGATTTCCAAAAAGCCATGATATAGGGACAATAAAATATTAAATGATCTAAGGTCCCTGCTTCCAGATTGCAATGCCAGCATCTATTAGACTTGGAGCTATCCAACTTTTGTAATCGAACTGGGGTCCAAAATGCTCTATGTAACAAAAAGAACCAAGTTTGTCTCATAGATGCGAACACCGTACATCTCATTCTCCAAGACCAAATTCGTGGCCATTGAGATGCAGAAATTTAATGCTTAATCTCAATGCTCCAAATGTCTCTAAGACCATTCTTTGGTTTTTTATTCATAAATCCAGATATCAATTTATACCACCGAGCGGCTTGGTGTCCCAAGAAATCTGCCTGAAAGCATAAGAACTCCAGACTATACTGATTATTGAGATTTTCCCATTCAGGGAACCCTATCTTGCGGTTTCAAAGCATTGCTGGATATGGGCATACTGTAAAGTCACAGTGACTAAGAAATCTGCAGGGCTCCCAACCACTTCCAATATTTTATTATCCAGCGTCCAGCAAGCAATACCAAAGGAGAAATTTCTAGGACTATAGTTAAGAATAATGCCTGTTACAAATAACAAATTTTTCACTGTGTGCACTTCAAAAATATATAAATGAGATGCAAAAGTTTAGTTTATTGCTGTCTCAGCTATTATATCAGCACAGCTATTGCACATGCAGATGTAGTCAACACTTTTAAAGCTACCCTGCTATGCTATATGCATTGTTTACAGAAATGTCCAGCTTTATTCGTCTTTTGTTTGCTCCTCTCAATAAAAATAATTTACAAAAAAAAAAAGCTGCTGTGCTTTTGCCGACATCTGAAATTCACAGATTTGAACAGGTCACAAGATGTTGCTAAGTCAAACCCATTATTTATTTTTTTTTTAAGTACCTTATATTAATTCTCTTCACATCCATCCTCACAAACTCCATTCTTCATGCAAGACACAATTAACTGTGTGCTTCTCATTCATCAACACCAACTATGCACACTTGATAAATCAAATGTTTGGAGCAGACTTCCTAGACTGTGGCATCATGCACCTTCTCTAGCCATATTCAAATCTCAACTTAATACCATCCTGCCAAAGCGGCTTTCAATTATTTAAACTCTGGTTCTCTACAATTCTATGCAGCCATGCTGATTTTACTCATTCCCATTTTTCTATGATAAACATATTTCTTGAAGGGTCATATGCATGGCTTGACTAGACTGGTAGCACTTCACAGCATCTTAAGTATAACTGTAAAGTACTGAATACATCTAGTAAAGTTAGAGAAATGACAAGTAGCTCAGGGAAGTATAACATTGCTTAGCAGAGCTCAAATGCCCTACAGTGGAAAAACAGGTGTGCCACTGTTGAGCTGCATAAGGAAGTAGTGGCCTTGCACCATAGGTCACCTGCTGTCTGCAACACACCAGAAATATACTTGCAAGTAAAACAACCCGAAGAACCTAACTAAACAATCATGAATTACATTATTCTTAATCTTTACTGCTGCTTATATTTCTGTTAACAGTATTGCCTATCCCCCTGCTCCATACCCAAAACCACATATACTTGTTTCAGGACTGAAAACATCTAATGGTCTCTTATTATGAATTTTCAAACCCAAATGTTACAATTCTTCCAAGGTATGAGGGCCAGTTTTCTAATACATTATTCTACTAAGTATAAATCAAAATATTTGTGGAGGATTCTTTTATAACAATACAGGTATTCCACATAGAGAAAAAGTATTAAAAAATGCTTAGATGCTTGAATGTAATTTTGATACAGGAGAATTTATTAATTGTAATCACTATGGGGCTCTAATCCAAAGACAGACCAAGTCAGCAGCCCTCAGAAATACCCCGCTACTACTGATGAGTAACAGTGTAGATGGTGTTGCAGCCACTAGCATTAATATTTTTCCCAGCACAGCAGCTTCTTCTTCTTAACCCAAGGCAGGGGATTGTCATGTTCTCTCCAGAACATTTAGGGCAACCATGATCAGGGGAATTCCTAGCTTCCTTACCCAAGGGAGGTTGCAGCATCCCCCCACTTTTTTCACAGTTTCCAATAGGCTGAATTTCAGTAGAATCCACCAGTCGCCAGAAGTCATTCTTGTTGTCACTGCCATCCAGTCGCAGTCGGAGACGTGCGCCAGTCAGTCCCACCACAGTGGCAATGCACGTTGATGTTGTATTCCGGGGGTCCTGTGCTTCTACTTTCATGCTGATCTTAAATTCGTTGCTGGGAGGCAAATAAGACTAAAAGAAACAAACATTTAATGAGAGCAAAGAAGGTATTGCAGGGGTGGACCACAACCCAGCGGAGTTTTCAAGATTCCCACAATGAACATGCATGAGATTGATCTGCATATACTGCTTCCACTGTATGAAAATAGATTTCATGCATATTCATTGTGAAAATCATCAAAATCCGACTGGGTTGGCCCTCGAAGACCATGGCTACCCACCCCTGAGGTAATGCAACTGCAATAAACAGAGAACTACTATGGTGGCAATAAAGATTAAAGAAGCTAAAAGGCATCTCTATTATGGTTTAACACAGTGGTTAATCAAATAATGCAAAAAATGGAGAAGAGATTAACCACTAAGATCCACAAAAGGTTAATTGATAGAGCAAAAACCATCAAGATTTTGATGATATTAATCAAAATGGGAGTGGCAAGTCTGAGATCTTTTCCTTCATTTTGATTAATATCATCAAAATCTTGATGGTTTTTGCTCTATCGAACCTTTTGTGGATCTTAACACAGTGGTTCCCATACCTATCCTGGGGGGAACCTCCGCCAGTCAGGTTTTCAGGATATCCGTGCAAATCTAACTCATGAATATGCACTGCACGGATATCCTGAAAGCCTGACTGGCTGGGGTTCTCCCATGACAGGCTTGGGAACCACTTGTTTAAGAGATGTCAATCACAGGCTAGTATAGAAGAGAGGGAATAAGTAAGCACTTCTGCCTATCCCACCAAAAAGATGACAAGTCTCATAAGAATAGCCATACTGGGTCAAACCAATGGTCCATCTATCCTAGTTTCCTTTTTCCAATCCAGGTTACAAGTATCTGGCAGAAACCCAAATAATTGCAAAATTTCATGTTACCGATTCAGGGCAAGCAGCGGCTTTCCCCATGTCTATCTCAATAGCAGACTATGGACTTTTCCCTCTAGCAACTTGTCCAAACCTTTCTTAACCTCAGCTATGCAACTGCTGTTATCACATTCTCTGCAATGAGTTCCAGAGCTTAACTATTCTTTGAATGAAAAAATATTTCCTCCTATTTTAAAAAGTATTTCCATGTAATTTATTCGAGTGTCCCCTGGTTTTTGTACTTTTTGAAAGGGTGAAAACTCAATTTACTCTTACCTGTTTTACACCACTCAAGATTTTGTAGACTTTTAATCTATCCCCCCCTCAGCCATCTCTTTGCCAAGCTAAAGAGCTCCAATCTCTTTACTCTTTTCTCATACAAGACGAGTTCCATCCTTCTTCTTTTAACCTTTTCTAATTCTACTATATCTTTTTTGAAATATGGTGACCAGAACTGTGTGCAGTACTCAAGGTGAGGTCACACCATGGAGTGATACAGAAGCATTATAATATTCTTGGTCTTATTTACCATCTCTTTCCTAATAATTCCTACCATCCTGTTTGCTTTTTTGCCACAACTGCACACTGAGCAAAAGATTTCAGTGTGGTGTCTACAATGTCTTTTTCTTGGGTGCTGACTCCTAAGGTAGACCCCCCCCCCACTAGGAAAGAATAGAGTTTTCAAAAAAAAAATACAGTCCCCTGATAGCTCCATACATTTCAGCTACTTTTCCTGCAATGACTTTAACCCTTTTGACAAGAATTCTTCTATATGACCTTCAAACCAGGATGTCACAGCTTTCTTGACATCATCATCACTTGAAAACCACTATCCACGGACAGATTTCTTCAAAACTCAGAACAGGAAATAATCTGAGGGAGCCAGGTCAGAACTGTAGGGTGGATGGTTCTGCTGCTAAATTCATATTCTCGGATGGCAGCCTGCGATTGTCGTGAAATGCACACCGGTGCAGTTGTGAAGAAGCAGCATGCCCGCTGTGAGTTTTCCTCATCTTTTCTCTTTGATTGACTCCTGCAAAGTGATTGCTGTGTTGGCATAACTCTCCCCAATTATGGTCATTTTATGTGACATGAACTCCAGAAGCAAAAGTCCTTCATAATCCCAGAAGACAGTTGTCATGACTTTACCTGCAGATTTTTCTGTCTTGAACTTTTCTGGGGTGGGGGATGACTTGTGCATCCACTGCATTGACTCCATTTTGGACTCGGGATCTCTGTGATAGACCTAAGTCTCATCTCCAGTCACCAAACGATGAAAAAAAATTCACTTGGCCTTCATGGAGCATCTCCAAGTTCTCCTGACAGCAATGGATCCTTGTGGCCTTTTGACATGGCTTCAATATACTTAGAACCCATTTTGCACTAACTTTGGACATGCCCAACTTTTCATGAATTATTTTCCAAACCATACCTGCCAAGATGCCCATTTCTTCAGCTATTCAGGAAACCTTAATTAGTCTGTCTGACAAAATTAATTCCTTGACTTTCTTACACATTTCTGTGTATAGTGCTTCTACAGGCTGCAGTGTGAGGGTCATCTTCAATGGACTCTCTACCCCACTTAAACTGCTTGCTCCAAAATTTACTTTGTAGGATGATGGAGCGGATTCGCCATAAACTGCAGTCATGAATTCATGGATTTTCCTTGGCTCTTTCCCTTCTTTTGTGAGAAATTCTATCCCTGAACAGTGTTCCAAATCTAGCAGTTTCTTACTTGATTCGCACGAGGACTCTCGTGACATCCTGCCTCTTGAAATGTTAAGACTCACACTGAGCCACAACTGTGCATGAGTAACCTCGAGACATGTCACAACATACACAGACTTGTTTCAACATGCTTGCTACTTTCTTTCATACTCAGGTAAATAATTGAACGTCCCTCATAGATTTGGATTATTCTTCCTGATGTGCATTGCTTTATATTTGTCCACATTAAATTTCATCTGCCATTTGAATGTCCAGTCTTCCAATTTTCTAAGATCTTCCTGCAATTTTTCACAGTCCTCATGTGTTTTGAAACTTTGAATAGTTGTGTGTCACTTGCAAATTTAATCACTTCACTACTTGTTCAAATTTCCAGATCATTTAAAAATATGTTAAATGGCACCAGTCCCAGTACAGATTCCTGCAGCACTCTATTTATCCTCCTCCATTGAGAAAAATGGCTATTTAACCCTACCCTCTGTTTTCTGTCCAATAACCAATTTCTAAACAGAACAATGGGCTAGATTCACTTACCTCACCGAATCTATCCAATACGTGGCAGGCCGACTGATCCACAACGTGTCCTCATGCAAATGGGGGAGATCGGAGGCATACTCTACACCAGGGGTGCCCACACTTTTTGGGCTTGCGAGCTACTTTTAAAATGACCAAGTCAAAATGATCTACCAACAATAAAATTTTAAAAAACACAAAGCACACTGTACGCAGAGAAAATGTTAATTATCATTTATATTCTGGGTTTTTTTTCAAAGAGATCAAGGCAGATGACTTTATGCAATGTCACTTCAGTAACAACCATACAAAAATTGACAAATATACACCCTCCCATTTTACTAAACCGCAAAGCACAGTTACTTACCGTAACAGGTGTTATCCAGGGACAGCAGGCAGATATTCTCACATGTGGGTGACGTCATCCACGGAGCCCCGACGCGGACAGCTTTTCAAGCAAACTTGATTGAAGATTTCAAGTTTGCTAGTGCTGCACCACGCATGTGTGTGCCTTCCTGATCCACTAGAGGGCGCATACCCACCTCATGGTCCTCAGTTCAGATAGCTAGCAAAGAAGCCAACCTCGGGGAGGCGGGCGGGTTGTGAGAATATCTGCCTGCTGTCCCTGGATAACACCTGTTACGGTAAGTAACTGTGCTTTATCCCAGGACAAGCAGGCAGCATATTCTCACATGTGGGTGACCTCCAAGCTAACCAAAAAGGGACGGAGGGAAGTTGGCAATCCAAGAAAACAGATTATGCAAAACCGACTGGCCAACCGGCCGTCGCTCCTGGACAGAGTATCCAGGTAGAAGTGGAAGGTGAAAGGATGAACCGAAGACCAAGTGGCAGCCTTGCCAAACTCCCCGACAGGCGTCGACCTGAGGAAAGCTACCGAAGCCGCCATCACTCGGGCTCTATGTCCTGTGACTCGACCCACAGTGCGAGACCAGCCTGAGCATATGATAGGGAAAAACAAGCAGCGAACCAGTTGGACAAGGTGCGCTTGAAAACCGAGCGTCCCGACCAATGAGGGCGAAGGACAAAAAGAAAAGAAGAACCGTCCAAGGAGACTGACGAGCGTTGAAGACAAAAAGCCAACGCCCTCTTACAGTCAAGTGTGTGAAGCGCCACCTCGCCAGGAGGCGAGTGGGGCTTCTGAAAAAAGACGGAAAGAATAATGGAAAGATTGAAAGGAAAGGGCGGAAACCACCCTGGACAAGAACTGGGGTGGAGCACGCAGGACCACCGTGTTCCGATGAAATACAGGAAAAAACGGGTCCGCAACCAGAGCTTGCAGCTCACTGACTCTGCGAGCAGACATGAGAGCAACCAGGAATACCACCTGCCAGGTGAAGTAATTCAAAAGAGCTTCATCAATGGAATCAAATGGAGGTATCCCAATTGAGCCAGGAATACACAAAGATCCCAAACCACCGGAGGGGCTTTGAGCGGAGGATTTACAATGAAGAGATCCCTCATAAAGCGGGAAACCGTCGGATGGACGGAGAGCAGCGCTCCATTCAGCAGCCGATGAAGGGCAGCAATGCACAGAGGAGGAGTCGAAAAGATGTAGATCTGAGACCAGACCGAGACCAGTGCAACAGATATTCCAGCACTGAAGGCATTCCATGCGGTGCTCAGCACACAACGCAGCAAATCAGGACCATCTATGGAAAAAGCATTGCCGAGTGGAGATCTTTCGAGAGGCCTCGAGAACACCCCCACCGACTGAGAGAAACAGAAGGAGGGAGGCACGTTGCGAGGAACCAAGCTGCAGATTGGAATGCAACCGAAACCGCAACACTGAGACAGCAGAGAACGGGAACATAGGTAGAAGCTGAGTTCCCCGAAACGCTGGAGGAACCATGGCCGCCAGGGCCACAGAGGCGCCATCAAGATCCTGAAGGCGCAGACCGACAATCCGAGTACAGGGAGGGAACGCATAGAACCCGCCCATTCCATCGAGAAGGAAGCATCCACCACGATGCGAACTCGGTAGAACATCCTCGAGCTAGCTCGAGGCAACCAGAGAGTGAGGGTTCAAGTGAACAGAACTACTTGTTGGGTTCCCCACCGAACATTCATATGCCGCAGAGTCTGAGAATGGAGTAACCATTCATGCGGCCGAAAAGGACGACTCAACGTGTCCGCCAGACAAAGCAGCACGCCCCGGAATACACCGCCCAAAGAAGAAGCAGTGATGTAATTGACAAAAGGCTTCCCCACGAAGAAACAGGGAACCTGTACCCCTGGCTGGGTCACCGAATACCACGCCAGGAGAAGACGGGACGCACCAGGTCACGGTAGTGCAAATGGCCTGGGGTTCCAGCAGATTGATGTGGCTGCGACAGGCCGCACCCGACCAAGGACCCTGAGGCCGAAGGCCGTCGAGATGCACCCCTACGCCAATGCCAAGTAGTCCATCGGCAGACGGGAAAATGAAGAGGTGGCCCCCCAACGAAACAAGCGTGTCAAGGTGGGCGACACCTGAATATGCTGGGAAGCGGGATCCCGATCCTGCCATCACAAAGATGCTCGGGTCCAGCGGGGAACATGAAGACGAAAACCCGGCGAACCACGGGACATCCACCGTGGAAAACCCCTGCTCCCAAAAGGATCAGCAACAGGTCGGCCGAGGCCGAAAACCGCTGAGACACCAGCCGACGCAAGCGCCGACAGGCCACCTGCCGAGGCAGAGGCAGAAAATAACCGAAGGCGGACCGAGGACAGAAGGCCCACCTTCCGGCATAAACAAACAAGGGCCTCCGCTGAGGCCGAGACAAGGATCCAGGCCCGCCCCTACGGACTCCCGAGACTGGGGCGGGCTGAGATAGACCCACTCCCGTACTAGAACTAGTGCAGGGCACGAAAGGCCAGGACCAAACGCAGATGGGAGGAAGGGAATGCCCGACCGACAGAAGTGAGGCTATACTCCCGGTGCGTAGGCACGGAGACCCCGCTCCCGAAGGGAGTGGAGGAATCCCCAGAAGGAGAGCAGCCCGGAGGCAATGCGAGAATAGACGAAAAGACGGCCCGAAGTCCCCGAAGCCGGCGGCTAACCCCAAACCCGGCGCTGCAGCAGCTATTGCGGCTGCTGCGAAGGAGGTCGAGACAACATAAGAAGGGTCTCCAGAGAAGGAGTCCAAACCACCAAGGCAGACGGGATGAAGCCAAAGGCGTCCCGATAAGCGAAGGACCTGTCGCGAGCTGAGAGGCGGTTAGTGGACCCGCAAGAGAGGTCTCAATAAGCGCAGAACTCACGCACGTAAAAGCGGCGAGACGCGCCTGGAGGCTCGGAACCTCAGCCACCCTCGGCGCCAAGCGAGAGGCCGCATGGCGGGAGCAATAGGGCCGGAGCAGGGAGAGAGGCCGAACCCTCTCGAACCGGAGCTGGAGACGCCCAGGTGCAACCCCGGAGTCGACACCGTGGCCCAAAACCAGCCGCTGCCGTGGTAACAGCGACGTTGCTGCACTAAGCCACCGTCGACTTCGAAACACAAGGCCCTAGCCCCCCAAAGGGCACAAAGCCCCAAGCGACGTGAAGTCACACGCCCCCGTCGACGGTGCGAAGCCTCGTCAACGACGAGGCACAGAGCTCCAGTCGACGAAGAGGCCCCCAGCCTCAGTCGACGTCGAGGCGCAAGCCTCAGGCGACGTCGAGCACAAGCGTCAAGAGACGCGGATCCAGCCCCAGTCGACATTGAGGCAGACATCAATCGCGGCACCCAGCCGCATTCTACATCGAGGCGCAAGGCCCCAGGCGGCGGGGAGGCACCAAGCCGAAGTCGACGTCAAGGCACGAAGCCCGGTCGACGTCGAGGCACGAAACCTCATTCGACACGGAGGCATGAAGCCTCCGTCGACTTCGAGGCACGAAGCTCCAGTCGACGTCGCGGCACGAAGCTCCAGCCGACGTCGAGGCACATCGAGGGTCAGAAATCAACACCGTACCAAGAAATTGGTAAGAAAGGAGCAGCAGTGCGCTCCATAAGGGCAACCTCGACATGAGTATTCCCATGGATGCATTGAAGGTCTCGTCGAGGGGGGCACGACTGCACTCGATGCCTCCCTCGACGTTGAGGCACGAAGCCTCAGTCGACGTCGAGGCACGAAGCCTCAGTTGACGCCTAGGCACGAAGCCCGGTCGACGCCGAGGCACGAAGCCGCATTCGACGCCGAAGCACGAAGCCTCAGGCGACGTCGAGGCACAAAGCCTCAGACGAGATCAAGGCACGAAGCCCCAGTCGACGTCGAGGCACAAAGCCTCAGTCGACGTCGAGGCACAAAGCCTCAGTTGACGTCGAGGCACGAAGCCTCAGTTGACGTCGAGGCACGAAGCCTCAGTCGACGTCGAGGTACGAAGCCGCAGTCGACGTCGAGACACGAAGCCTCAGTCAAGGTCGAGGCACGAAGCCTCAGTGGACGCCGAGGCCCGAAGCCCGGTCGACGCCGAGGCCCGAAGCCTCAGTCGACGTCGAGGCACAAAGCCTCAGACGAGATCAAGGCACGAAGCCCCAGTCGACGTCGAGGCACAAAGCCTCAGTCGACGTCGAGGCACAAAGCCTCAGTTGACGTCGAGGCACGAAGCCTCAGTTGACGTCGAGGCACGAAGCCTCAGTCGACGTCGAGGTACGAAGCCGCAGTCGACGTCGAGACACGAAGCCTCAGTCAAGGTCGAGGCACGAAGCCCCAGTGGACGCCGAGGCCCGAAGCCCGGTCGACGCCGAGGCCCGAAGCCTCAGTCGACGTCGAGGCACAAAGCCTCAGACGAGATCAAGGCACGAAGCCCCAGTCGACGTCGAGGCACAAAGCCTCAGTCGACGTCGAGGTACAAAGCCTCAGTTGAAGTCGAGGCACGAAGCCCCAGTCGAGGTCGAGGTACCAAGCCTCAGTCGAGGTCGAGGCATGAAGCCTCAATCGAGGTCGAGGCACGAAGCCTCAGTCGAGGACGAGGCACGAAGCCTGTCGAGGACGAGGTACCAAGCCTCAGTCGACGTCGAGGCACGAAGCCGCAGTCGAGGGCGAGGCACAAAGCCTCCGTCGAGGTCGAGGCACGAAGCCTCAGTCGACATCGAGGTACAAAGCCCCCGTCGAGGTCGAGGCACAAAGCCTCCGTCGAGGTCGAGGCACTAAGCCTCCGTCGAGGTCGAGGCACTAAGCCTCCATCGAGGTCGAGGCACGAAGCCTCCGTCGAGGTCGAGGCACGAAGCCCTCGTCGACGTCTAGGCACGAAGCCTCAGTCGACGTCGAGGCAAGAAGCCCTCGTCGACGTCGAGGCACGAAGCTCCCGTCGACGTCGAGGCACATCGAGGTTCCGAAGTCCGCACCGTACCAATGAACTGGTAAGAAAGGTGCAGCAGTGCGCTCCATAAGGGCAACCTCGATCTGAGTATTCCCATGGGAGGAGGCACGCTTTGAAGGTGCCTGGAATGCCTGAGACTCAGCCGATGGCATTACCGAGGTAATGCAGCTAAAAAACAAAAGGAAGAAAGAAGACTTACCAGGGATCGAAGCTACTCAGTCCGATTCCAACGAAGGAACAAGGGTCCCAGCCATCCTGCTCACACGAGGTGAGCCGAGAGAGGCCAGGGAAGCAGAAAATACAGCTACAGCCAAATGAGGCCTAGCCGCATGGCTAAGGCCCAAAAAGGGCCTGCCGGTAGAAACACAAGAAAAAGTCCGTTTAAAAACACATTTGTTTTTTTTTTTTTTTTTTTGTAAAAACAAAGAAATACACGATCAAGTAACAACGCACAGCGACTCCCTAACAAAATAAAGAAGCCGCGGTGCTAGAAAGGCACATAGAAGAACGGAGAGAAGAGAGACAGGGCTTTCTGGCTCCGCGGAAAACTAAGAACTGAGGACCATGAGGTGGGTATGCGCCCTCTAGTGGATCAGGAAGGCACACACATGCGTGGTGCAGCACTAGCAAACTTGAAATCTTCAATCAAGTTTGCTTGAAAAGCTGTCCGCGTCGGGGCTCCGTGGATGACGTCACCCACATGTGAGAATATGCTGCCTGCTTGTCCTGGGATAATAGCGGTTTTTAGCGCAGGGAGCTGCCCTGAATGCCCTGCGCTGCTCTCAATGCTCATAGGCTCCCTGAACTAAAAAACGCTATTGTGGTTTAGTAAAAGGGGGCCATAGTGCAAAATATAGACTGCAGATTTAAATTCTCAAAATGGCCACATTTTGATCACTAAATTGAAAATAAAATCATTTTTTCTACCTTTGTTGTCTGGACATTATTCAAATCTTGTTGGTCTCAGGCTCTGGTTGTCTTCTGATAACTCACTTGCCAGGGTCTCCTGCCCATTTGTTGTTTTCTTCTTTCACCATGCTAACCATCCATCTTCCATCTCTGTCCAACCCTTCTGTTTCCCTTCCCTCCCCCCAAGTCTGGCATCTTTCCTTTTTTTCATCACCATTTACAGATCCACCTGTACTCAACTACCCTTTCATCCTTCATCTCTCCCTCCTTCCCCACCCCCCAGGGTCCACCATCTCTCCCTTTCTCTTCCCAATTACCTTCCTAACCAGTATCTCTATTCCTCCCTCCATACCATCCCTTGTGTCCAACTTCTTCCCTGTCTGTTCCTTCCCTCCCTAAATCCCATTGTCCACCATCTCTCTCCCTCTCCTCTATTTTTAAGACCCATTATTTCTTTTCCCCAAAGTCCGGCATATGTACGTCTCTTTGAACCCCCTTCTCTCCCTCCCTCCATGTACTTCTACACCAGGGCCCCCCTCCCCAAAAAGGCCTGACCCCCTTGAAGGTCTGCACATTCCCCCCCAAAGGTTGACTCCCTCCCTGAAGGCCTGCACTACCCCTTGAAGGACTGCACCCCCACTCCCGAAGGCCTGCCCTCCCCACATCCATTTACCTAATTCCAGCAGGGAGCAGTCTGCAGAGAGGATCGCTGGTACTTTAGCGATCCTTGCAGGTTGCCATAGGCCTCAGGAGCTGTCTTCCCTCTGCCCCAATCCTGTCTCTGACTCAGAGGAGGGGCAGGACCAGGCAAAGGGAAGACCTGAGGCCTATGGCAACCTGCAAGAATTGCTAAAGTACCACCTGCCACCGGCTGTCTCCCATCCGTCCCCTTTGGAAATCCCCACAGGAACAAGGAAGTTAAATTAATAGAATACTTAGGCACAGGAAAACAAAGAAATGCAGAAGAGACATACCTCCAAGAACTGCCCCATGTGTCACAATGCTCATTAGTGAAACTGAATAAAAGACAAGTATAATGGATTTAGAAGGGGTGCACAGCCGGCCAGGTCCGGGTCATCCTGCCCTTCCTTTCCCCCGGTCCGCGCTCGGGGCTCGCGCCTGCCTGGTCCTGCGCCGACGCTCGAATGGTGCCGTCAACTCCCGCGAGTCTCGCGATAACCAACAGCACCATTTGGGCGGCGGTATAGGACCAGGCAGGTGCGAGCCCCGAGCGCAGACCGGGGGAAAGGAAGGGCAGGAGGACCGGACGGCTGTGCGGACTGCCCCCCCCCGGTACGCCACTGTTTGGGAGGCCGATTTTGGGTTTTTTTTAAATTGTATATCGGGCAGCACTAGGCCTCGGCTCTTACCTCAGTCATTACAGACGCTTCTATTTCTTGTGGTGCGCTGAGCTCCATCCCCCACCGCCCTTTACCCCGCCCTTCCAGCACTCTGATTGGCCAGCGTTCTTCAAGAGGCAGGCCAATCAGGATGGGAAAAAAAAGAAGGGAACCCGCTCTGCGATCGACTGGGGTCGCCTGAGCGAACGACCTGTCGATCGTGATCGATGTGTTGGGCACCCCTGCTCTACACACATGGATCACTACAGGGCAATCCCGACACATGCGCAAACCATCTTCTTTGCCTGTAGATGGTCTGCAGGGTGGCAGAGAGTAGGACAGTTGAAAGGACGTGAGCGACTGGTCCCCAGCAGTCGCTTCTTTTTTGATCGGCCAGCCCCAATCGGTGTTCCAGATTTTGTTTAGTGAATTGCTGCTTTCCTACTTTGCATGCTGTTTCCCCTCATTTGCATGTGCGGATCGGAGGTTGATCGGCCACAAGGTTAGTGAAGCAGGTAGGAGGAAAATCAGGTCGGTACATAATCGCAAACACGATCGGTGGGCTTAGTGAATCTAGCCCATTGTCTCCTATCCCATGACTCTCTAATTTTCTCAGAAATCTCTCATGAGGAACTTTGTCAAAAGCTTTCTGAAAACTCCATCAACCAGCTCACCTTTATCCACATGTTTATTCACACCCTCAAAGAAATGAAGTAAACTGGCGAGGCAAGATCTTCTTTGATTGAACCCATGCTGACTCTGTCCCATTAAACCATGTTTGTCTACATGTTACATAATTTTATTTTTTCAGTACTCTCTGAAAACCAAGGCTCCTTTCTCATACAGATCACCAAGGCAAGATTCAAGATGTTCACACCCATAAGCAAGATCAGAAAGCGGTGGTGAGGAAAGGTCTCTCCCTCAGAGATCATTAGAACAGGGTCCAAAAACAAGCAAAATTAGGCTCCCTTTTAGCTTTCAAAATTTGGCATCCTAGTCCGTTAGTTGTCTACATTTGGGCCTGCTGATCACATACACAGATCAGCTGCACTCTTCTGCAAGCTGGGTCAAGACTCACTTCAAAACAAAATCACCAGCAAATCCTTAACATTCAAGGTCATGGCAGAAAGCATACTCACCAACACACCTTCAATGTGCCTGATCCACTCTAGGGATACTCACCTGCTTGAAGCAGTGGATAGGAGCTGCAGTTGCACATGTTTCTTTCAAGTATTTATCCCAGTTGAAGTGTCCTGTGAAGGAAGAAAAGAAAAAACATTAACTACAAAATACAAACACGAAGTATTTGCTTCTCAGCTGTTAAACAGAAAATTTGTATCCCATCTTATGATTAGTCCCTACAGTCACAACCCCAAATAAAAAACAAAATCAAAGTTCAAGGAGCACAACAGGTACAAATGAAGTAGAATTTAGAAGAATGCCTGTTTCCAGACAGGGGAATCGCTAAAAGAGAGCGGACTGCTGAAAGGAAGAAGGGAATGAGTGTGGAATTACTGAGAAATGGTAGTCAAGTGGGAGAGAGGATTGTGTATGAGAAATTACCAAAGTGAAGCGAGGCTGGGAAATGTGGAAAAGTTAGGCATTCAGCAGCTATTGCTGCATATAATACATAGGAATCAAAGACATCTAGATCTGAGTAGGGAGTCCACGAGAATAATTGCTCTGTTGGTGGACAACTGTGACATGGCCACATCTTAATACACTTTGGCCCCGATTCTACAAGGGCGCCTAAGGCATGCCTAAACTTAGGCATGCTTTAGGTGTCCCATCTAAGCAGTTAATGAGCAAATTAAGAGTCTTAACAAGCGATAATTGGTACTTAGGCGTCCAAAGGACCAGGGCTGTGGAGTCGGAGTCGAGGAGTCGGAGTCTGAGGAAATTTCGGGTACCTGGAGTCGGAGTCAGAAGTACAAAAAACTGAGGAGTCGGAACATTTATCTACCGACTCCATTTTTGAACTTGGCATACCAATCACGAGCGATTCTTTCAGCTTTAGCACCCACTATATACACAGCACAAATGTTGCGAGCAGCTTCTGCGGCCTTAGAACCTTGATTAAAAGCAAAAAGAAGGTGGTGTCGAAAATGCTCATTTCTCTCAACTTGACATTCCATTTTAACGATCTGAAAATTAACCAGTGCTGTGGAGTCAGAGTTGGAGGAAATTTCAGGTACCTAGAGTCGGAGTCTGAAGTACAAAAAACTGAGGAGTCAGAGTCGGAACATTTATCTACCGACTCCACAGCCCTGCAAAGGACGTAGACGCCACTTTGTAGACGTAGCCATAATTTCATGGATGCCCATGTTTAAAATTCATGCCTAACTCAATAGGCGTGGGCATGGAATGGGCGTGGTTTGAGCAATGACTCAATTTGGGCATCCTTTGATTCATTTACATAACATTGAGTGACCTAGGGCATCCATATGATGCCTATATTGTAGGCGAATGAAAACCAGGTCTACTTTTGAGGTTAATTTGGGCTTCAAATAGATCCGAGTTCTATGGACCAAATTTAGGCACTCTTTGGACTTTCTTCCGGAACTTAGGCACAGTTTGGATGTCCTTAATGCGATCTGCTAAATAGCTCTCTGGGTTTTTATTTTGCTTAATTAAGCTCAAAATACATTTAATAAGGCACCACATAAACGAGGCACATCAAAACAGATATATTGCATGCAAAACCTATTTTTGTGGACAAACAGCAATTAGAGGAAAAGATCCATTAAGTGAAGCACAGCACATGAAAAACATACATTACATTACATTACATTACATTACGGATTTCTATTCCGCCTATACCTTGCAGTTCAAGGCGGATTACAAAAGATTTGACTGGACATTTCCAGAGATGGCTTTAGTTTTCTTGCTAAAAAGCTACCCTTTTTTTCTGACTAAACAGTGCTCCAATCAACACATTCTTGAAAGACTTAGTAGATAAAAACAGGTTGTTGACCCTCTCCAAGGCAGAGAGAATGAGAGGGCACTCTCTAAAAGTTAAAAGGGGGATAGATTCTGTACAAACATAAGGAAGTTCTTCTTCACCCAGAGAGTGGTAGAAAACTGGAACACTCTTCCAGAGGCTGTTATAGGGGAAAACACCCTCCAGGGATTCAAGACAAAGTTAGACAAGTTCCTGCTGAACCAGAACGTATGTAGGTAAGGCTAGTCTCAGTTAGGGTACTGGTCTTTGACTTAAGGGCCGCCGCGTGAGCGGAATGCTGGGCACGATGGACAACTGGTATGACCCAGCAGCGGCAATTCTTATGTTACGACATAAACGGGGCACATCAAAACAGATGCAAAACCTATTTTTGTGGACAAATAGCAATGTTATTTGCTAATTAGAGGAAAAGATCCATTAACTAACTAATTGAGCTATAGCAGTTTCCAGGCAGGTGTTTCTGTCTGCCCTGTGATATGATAGCTTTAAGCTATCATATCACAGGGCAGTCAGAGACACCTGCCTGGAAACTGCTATAGCTCAATAAGTAAAAGCCCTGTGCAACTCTTCCAGAGGTCATGGGTTCAAATCCCAGCACATATTTTAATTGTGGCATTCTACCTTGTAGGTGCACCTTGATGATCTCACAATGAGGTCACCAATATGCAGCTGCAAACCTCTATTTGCAAAGAAGTAGAAGCCATGCTAAAGTCTGTATCTGCTTTTTTTTTTGTTTGTTTTTAAGCTTTTGCAAATGAAGTAGTGAAGTTATGTATGCAATCTATATATTTTTGCCATGTGCTTTCTTTGCTTTCAAGAATGAGCTGATAGGAGCACCGTTTAGTCAGAAAAAAAGGGTAGCTTTTTAGCAAGAAAACTAAAGCTATGTTTTTCATGTGCTGTGCTTCAGTTAATGGATATTTTCCTCTAATTAGCAAATAGCATTGCTGTTTGTCCACAAAAATTGGTTTTGCATGCAATATATCTGTTTTGATGTGCCCCGTTTATATGGTGCCTTATTAAATATATTTTCAGCTCAATAAAGAAAAATAAAAACCTAGAGAGCTCCCGAAGAACGTCCAAAGAGTGCCTAAGTTCTGTCCATAGAACTCAGGTCTATCTGAAGCCTAAACTGTGCTCAAAAGTAGACTTCCTTACAATGCTTATAAGACCCAGTTTTACAATTGCTATGTAGCTTCCTAGCTCACTCTGTAGCACACTAGTTAAACCTATACCCTTCTATCCTAATGTTGCTGGTTTGAATCCCAATCACTCTGTCTGATGGAAGAGAAATAAATAAAAGCATTAAACAGATCCAACTCCTAGAATTACTATTATAATGAAAAACAGCATACAATCACCATTCTAATAACATAATCAAATATTTTAACATTAAGGATATTGTTTGGACATCTAAATCTCACCTAAAACCTAATTCTCTAAAAGACGCCTAAAAAGTTAGATGCCTGAGCAATTCTACAAAGGACGTCTAACTTTAGACGCATTTTGCAGAATCAGGGCTTAAGTGACCACTTTTATTTAGCATCAGAATTAAAAAGAAGACCCTCTTCCTTTGCAGCAAAGGAGAGGTTCTTACCTTGGTGCTGGGGAGCAGTCTCAGATGGACGGCCATAGTTATGTTTCTTACTATCTTTCCAGTCTATTGCTGAAAAAAGCAGCAGATCATTGAACATGTTAACATGGATCCAATACAAAGCTTAAGTTTTTCATTCTCAAGATATGTATGTCAAAATAGTTTGAATTCACTGATGATTCTTGTAGCCTTTCATAACAACTCAGGCCCTATGCAAACACTAGCAGATCCAAGTACAGCAGAAGAGAGCAAAATGGTGCAGGGATCATGTTAGTGGACAGGAAGCTGATGAGAGTAGATAAAAATTAATGATATTTTTCTAAATTGGATTTTTTAAATAAAATGCTTTTTTGAAGAAATATTGTTCTATTTAAGATACTTTATAGTCCAAAAGTTATTCATCAGGAAATAAGGATTACCATATTTTTGGTCCATAAGACACACTTTTTCCATCCCTAAAAAGGGGGTGGAAAAGTGGGTGCGTCTTATGGAACGAAGATGATCCCCACCTCCCGGTACTGTTTAATAACACGGCCCGCCTGCCAGCCTTTCCTTTTAAAACATGCTCGCTTGCCCACAGTACCTTTTTAAACGCCCCCTGAAGCTTGGTGGTCCAGCGGTGTATGGGCTGGCAGGAGAGCGCTGCTGCCTGGGCCTGCCCCACTTTCTGAATGGCTGCGTCATTTCTCACGGAACTCGCAAGAACTGACTGCAGCCATTTAGAAAGCGGGACAGGGCGGGCCCAGGAAGCAGCGCAGACAAAACGCTCCTGCCGGCCCATACACCACTGGACCACCAGGCTTCAGGGAGCGTTTAAAAAGGTACTGCGGAGGGTGTTTTAAAAGGAAGGGCGAGGTCACCTTTTCAACATGTTTGGCCACCTTAAGATCATCACATACAATCACACCCCAAATCCTGCTCTTCCATCGTGCACATAGGTTCTTCACCTCCTAAACTGTACCGATCCCTCAGGTGTTTGCAGTCCAAATGCATGGCCTTGCATTTCTTAACATTAAAATTTTAGCTGCCAAATTTCAGACCATTATTCAAGTTTTGCTAGGTCTTTCTTTATGTTATTCACAATATCCAGGATGTCTACTCTATTGTAGATTTTGTTATCATCTGCAAAGAAGTAAATCTTACCCGACAGCCCTTCAGCAATATCACTTATAAAAATGTTAAGAAGAACAGGCCCAAGGACAGAACCTTGAGGCAAACCACTGGCAACATCCCTTTCCTCAGAGTGATCTCCATTGACCACTATCCCCTTGTTCCCCCATTTCCCAAGTACTGCAGTGAAACACCACCATAATTTTGATTAATGGCCACCATACTGCTTTACAGTTCAAAAGGAGTTCTGGCCCCAATGATACTGAAGGTAATGGCAGCCCAGGGTACCACATCTCAAATTCCACCACCACCTATTGGTCTAGATCAGGGGTGTCAAATGTCGGTCCTCAATCCAGTCGGGTTTTCAGGATTTCTCCAATGACTATGCATGAGATCTATTTGCATGCACTACTTTCATTGTATGCTAATAGATGTCATGCATATTCATTGGGGAAATCCTGAAAACTCGACTGGATTGCGGCCCTCGAGGACCGACATTTGACATCCCTGGTCTAGATCAACAGCAAGATCGAGGTTTAAGCTTGGGATGGGATTGAAATCTTAGGAAGTAGGAAGGGCTGAGAGGGCTATCAGGGTTAGGTGAAAAGAGGAATTACTGGAGAATGAGGAGGTGATTAGACTTCTCCAGAACTCTGAAACTGTCCATGTGGATAAAGAAGGATTCAGATAGTGCCACTGAATATCCTTGACGGACACAAACTGATGAGGACCAGCCAGCACGGCTTCAGCAAAGGAAGATCTTTCTTGACAAACTTACTGCACTTCTTCAAAGGAGTAAATGGGCAGAAAAACAAGGGTAACCCGGTCGACATCATATATCTAGATTTTCAGAAGGCGTTTAACAAGGTTCCACATGAACGTCTACTTCGAAAAATTGCAAGCCATGGAATCAAGGGTGATATACTCACATGGATTAAAAAATGGTTGGCGGATAGGAAACCGAGAGTGGGGGTGAATGGACAATACTCGGACTGGAAAAGCGTCACAAGTGGAGTGCCTCAGGGTTCGGTGCACGGGCCTGTGTTCTTCAAATAGAAATTGGCATGAGTGAGGTGATTAAATTTGCAGAAGATACAAAGTTATTCAGAGTAGTGAGGACAAAGAAAGATTGCAAAGACCTACAAATAGATAAATACGCTCAAGGAATGGGCCGCAAAATGGCAAATGAGGTTCAACGTGGATAAGTGCAAGGTGATGCATGTCGGTAACCAAAATCATATGAACGGATACAGGATGTCCGGTGCTATACTTGGAAAGAGTCCCCAGGAAAGACATTTGTAGACAAGTCAATGAAACCGTCCGCGCAATGTGCAGCGACGGTGAAAAGGGTGAACAGAATGCTAGGAATGATTAAGAAGGGGATCATGAACAGATCTGAAAAGGTTATCATGCCATTATACTGGGCCATGGTACACCCCCACCTGGAATACTGCGTCCAACACTGGTCACCATACATGAAAAAGGACATAGTACTACAGTACACCCCCGCGAATTCGCAGTTAGCGATTCGCGGACTCAGTTATTCGCACTATTTTTTGACCGCCTCTTCCAGTCAGAAAATAACACGAATGACTGACCAAAGCTCTCTTGTTTTCCCTGGCCACGCGCCTCCCATGCACCCTCCCACAACGCAGTGAGAGGGGAAAGCAGAGCTGCATATTCCCTCCCTCCCACCACCAACATGGCGATCGCGTCACTCCCGACATCAGCCTCTTCTCGCGGAAACCTGGAGCGCGCTTCCTGTGCAGAGTTGTGCAGGAGGAGGTCAAGTGCGCAGGAACCAGCCATGGGGAAGCCGAGACGCCGCCAACTAAGGCGACCAGGTTAGCGGCGCAGTTCGGGCCGGAGCAAGAGAGGAGGCGGAGGGCCGATTGCAGTACTCTTCCAATATTCGTGGTTTTTCATCATTCGCAGTCACTCCACGAACGTAACCCCCGCAAATTTCGGGGGAGTACTGTACTTGAAAGGGTCCAGAGAAGAGCGACAAAAATGGTTAAGGGGCTGGGGGACTTGCCGTACAACGAGAGGCTAGAGAAACTGGGCCTCTTCTCCCTTGAAAAGAGAAGACAGAGGGGACATGAACGAAACATTCAAGATATTGAAGGGAATTGACTTAGTAGAGACATAGAGATTGTTCACCCTCTCTAAGGTGAAGAGAATGAGAGGGCACTCGCTAAAGTTAGAAGGGAAAAGATTCCATACAAACGTAAGTAAGTTCTTCTTCACCCAGAGAGTGGTGGAAGTCTGGAAAGCTCTCCTGGAGACTATTATAAGGGAAAGCACCCTTCAGGGATTCAAGACAAGGTTGGATAAGTTCTTACTGGAACAGAGCATACGCAAGTAAGGCTAAACTCAAATAGGGCACTGGTCTTTAACCTAAGGGCCTCCGCATAAGCGGATTGCTGGGCACGATGGACCACTGGTCTGACCCAGCAGCGGCAAACTTTATATTATTATGATTATCCAGATAACAGTAGTCATCATCCAGATAACAAACGTTATTGGATATTGATCCATTAGAGTCCCTTAGCCTCTCTGAGGGTTTATGTTGCAAGCACCTTTTTCTGAATGGATTCCATCCTATAAATTAATTCTTCTCAACTATTGTATTGATCCTTGATTGTGACCGCACCTCGAATACTGCATGCAATTCTGGGCACCGCATCGCAAAAAAATACATAAAATCGATATAGCTGAATTAGAAAAAGGTACAGAGAAGGGTGATGAAAATGATACAGGGGATGGGATGACTTGCCTATGAAGAAAGGCTAAAGAGGCTAGAGCTCTTCAGCTTGGAATGGAGAGAGATGAGGGGAGAAATGATAGAGGTCTATAAAATAATGAATAGAGTGGAATCGGTAGATGTGAATTGCTTGTTTACTCTTTCCAAAACTACAAGAACTAAGAAGCATGTGTTGAAGCTATTAAGTAGTAAATTTAAAACATATCGGAGAAAATATTTCTTCACTCAACACTCTGGAATTCATTGCAAAAGAACATGGTAAAAGCAGTTAACTTAGCACGATTTAAAAAAATGTTTGGACAATTTCCTAAAAGAAAAGTCAAAAAGTCAATAAGCCACTGTTAAGATAGGCTTCAGAAAATATATTAAGAATAAGCAGCATAAAATCTGTTTTCCTCTTTTGGGATCTTGCCAGGTATTTGGACAGCCCATTATACTACTGGCCACCATTATTGAGCTTGATGGGTTTTTGGTGTATTCCAATATGGCAATGCTTATGTACTTAACCCTCTCCTGGAGGCATGCCTAGCTAGTATGATTTGTAGGATTACCACAGTGAATATGTATGAGATACATTTGCTTATATTGAAAAGCCATTGTATCTTTTGTCTTAATATTCACTGTGGAAATCCTGAAAACTCAGCTGGCTAGGCATGCTTCCATAAGGGGGTTAAGAAGCAGACATAAATGAAAATGGACTCCAAAACTTAACACATATTCAAGGTGTAAATGTTTGTGGCTTCAATCCAGTCATAATTCCTGCCACCTTTCCCCTAGTATTTATAAAGAGAGAAGCACCTATGTCTCTTTATAACATAGGCACCTTCTTGTTCTGTGAACCTAGACCTCTTATAAAATTACCCCATTATACTTTTTTGCCCTAGTCCTATGCAAAGGTAATTTTTATAATAGGGCACTTAGGCAGGGAAGGCACATACACTGTGATTACAGTCCATTCTCATTATTCGCACATTAACGATGTGTGATTTTGCATATCTACGATTGCATCAATTGAGACCAATATTCCCAATCATTCATGCTGCTGTGTTCGTGTATTCGCATACTGGCTGATAATTTATAGATAACTTCTTTAAAAGCATTTCAGAACAGAACTGCAATCATAGGCAAGGTGTCAGCAGATAATCTGAGACAGCCTGCTACAGGAATAAAATGATACTTCCCCAAAATGAATGAAGACCTGTGTTAAAGCTAGGGATAGACACTTTGAGCATTCACAAGGAATGCAAAATTCTGACATTCTTAATTCTATTATTTGAATGATGTTATTTTACTGTGTTTTAACTTGCATATTTTTAATGCGCTAAAATCACTAGATACTGTGTTTCCACAAAAACAAGCCCTATCCCGAAAATAAGCCTTAACATGATTTTTAAAGATGCTCCTAATATAAGGCCCACCCCAAAAACAAGCCCTAGTTAAGATTGACCCTCGAAGCCCTTCCCAAATGTCCCCAACACTCCCTGAGTCCATCCCTGACACTAGTGCTGCACAATTCACCGAAAAAAATCATATTCGTCAATTCATCAAACCCCCACCCCAGTGAGACCCAACAAACCTCCACTCTGAGACCTCCAAAAACAGCAGCAGCGCTCTGAACGGGCTGCTTTGTAGTCTTCCTCACCGGGGTTGGGCCTTTCCTCTGTGGTATCTTTCTATCCCTCACTCCCATCCCCCTGTGCAGCAGAACCCCATCGACTCACCTCTGTTCCGAGACCTCCAAAAACAGCGGTGGCGGCAGTACTCTGAACAGGCTGCTTTGCGGCCTTCCCCGCCTGGGCCTTCCTTCTGTCACGTCATGTTCAAATTTGATTAAGCGATTAATCAAATTTTAAATAAAACTTGAAACTTGAAGTTGTTTATAAAACTGTCTCCATACAGCACAGTTACTTACCGTAACAGGTGTTATCCAGGGACAGCAGGCAGATATTCTCACATGTGGGTGACGTCATCCACGGAGCCCCGACGCGGACAGCTTTTCAAGCAAACTTGATTGAAGATTTCAAGTTTGCTAGTGCTGCACCACGCATGTGTGTGCCTTCCTGATCCACTAGAGGGCGCATACCCACCTCATGGTCCTCAGTTCAGATAGCTAGCAAAGAAGCCAACCTCGGGGAGGCGGGCGGGTTGTGAGAATATCTGCCTGCTGTCCCTGGATAACACCTGTTACGGTAAGTAACTGTGCTTTATCCCAGGACAAGCAGGCAGCATATTCTCACATGTGGGTGACCTCCAAGCTAACCAAAAAGGGACGGAGGGAAGTTGGCAATCCAAGAAAACAGATTATGCAAAACCGACTGGCCAACCGGCCGTCGCTCCTGGACAGAGTATCCAGGTAGAAGTGGAAGGTGAAAGGATGAACCGAAGACCAAGTGGCAGCCTTGCCAAACTCCCCGACAGGCGTCGACCTGAGGAAAGCTACCGAAGCCGCCATCACTCGGGCTCTATGTCCTGTGACTCGACCCACAGTGCGAGACCAGCCTGAGCATATGATAGGGAAAAACAAGCAGCGAACCAGTTGGACAAGGTGCGCTTGAAAACCGAGCGTCCCGACCAATGAGGGCGAAGGACAAAAAGAAAAGAAGAACCGTCCAAGGAGACTGACGAGCGTTGAAGACAAAAAGCCAACGCCCTCTTACAGTCAAGTGTGTGAAGCGCCACCTCGCCAGGAGGCGAGTGGGGCTTCTGAAAAAAGACGGAAAGAATAATGGAAAGATTGAAAGGAAAGGGCGGAAACCACCCTGGACAAGAACTGGGGTGGAGCACGCAGGACCACCGTGTTCCGATGAAATACAGGAAAAAACGGGTCCGCAACCAGAGCTTGCAGCTCACTGACTCTGCGAGCAGACATGAGAGCAACCAGGAATACCACCTGCCAGGTGAAGTAATTCAAAAGAGCTTCATCAATGGAATCAAATGGAGGTATCCCAATTGAGCCAGGAATACACAAAGATCCCAAACCACCGGAGGGGCTTTGAGCGGAGGATTTACAATGAAGAGATCCCTCATAAAGCGGGAAACCGTCGGATGGACGGAGAGCAGCGCTCCATTCAGCAGCCGATGAAGGGCAGCAATGCACAGAGGAGGAGTCGAAAAGATGTAGATCTGAGACCAGACCGAGACCAGTGCAACAGATATTCCAGCACTGAAGGCATTCCATGCGGTGCTCAGCACACAACGCAGCAAATCAGGACCATCTATGGAAAAAGCATTGCCGAGTGGAGATCTTTCGAGAGGCCTCGAGAACACCCCCACCGACTGAGAGAAACAGAAGGAGGGAGGCACGTTGCGAGGAACCAAGCTGCAGATTGGAATGCAACCGAAACCGCAACACTGAGACAGCAGAGAACGGGAACATAGGTAGAAGCTGAGTTCCCCGAAACGCTGGAGGAACCATGGCCGCCAGGGCCACAGAGGCGCCATCAAGATCCTGAAGGCGCAGACCGACAATCCGAGTACAGGGAGGGAACGCATAGAACCCGCCCATTCCATCGAGAAGGAAGCATCCACCACGATGCGAACTCGGTAGAACATCCTCGAGCTAGCTCGAGGCAACCAGAGAGTGAGGGTTCAAGTGAACAGAACTACTTGTTGGGTTCCCCACCGAACATTCATATGCCGCAGAGTCTGAGAATGGAGTAACCATTCATGCGGCCGAAAAGGACGACTCAACGTGTCCGCCAGACAAAGCAGCACGCCCCGGAATACACCGCCCAAAGAAGAAGCAGTGATGTAATTGACAAAAGGCTTCCCCACGAAGAAACAGGGAACCTGTACCCCTGGCTGGGTCACCGAATACCACGCCAGGAGAAGACGGGACGCACCAGGTCACGGTAGTGCAAATGGCCTGGGGTTCCAGCAGATTGATGTGGCTGCGACAGGCCGCACCCGACCAAGGACCCTGAGGCCGAAGGCCGTCGAGATGCACCCCTACGCCAATGCCAAGTAGTCCATCGGCAGACGGGAAAATGAAGAGGTGGCCCCCCAACGAAACAAGCGTGTCAAGGTGGGCGACACCTGAATATGCTGGGAAGCGGGATCCCGATCCTGCCATCACAAAGATGCTCGGGTCCAGCGGGGAACATGAAGACGAAAACCCGGCGAACCACGGGACATCCACCGTGGAAAACCCCTGCTCCCAAAAGGATCAGCAACAGGTCGGCCGAGGCCGAAAACCGCTGAGACACCAGCCGACGCAAGCGCCGACAGGCCACCTGCCGAGGCAGAGGCAGAAAATAACCGAAGGCGGACCGAGGACAGAAGGCCCACCTTCCGGCATAAACAAACAAGGGCCTCCGCTGAGGCCGAGACAAGGATCCAGGCCCGCCCCTACGGACTCCCGAGACTGGGGCGGGCTGAGATAGACCCACTCCCGTACTAGAACTAGTGCAGGGCACGAAAGGCCAGGACCAAACGCAGATGGGAGGAAGGGAATGCCCGACCGACAGAAGTGAGGCTATACTCCCGGTGCGTAGGCACGGAGACCCCGCTCCCGAAGGGAGTGGAGGAATCCCCAGAAGGAGAGCAGCCCGGAGGCAATGCGAGAATAGACGAAAAGACGGCCCGAAGTCCCCGAAGCCGGCGGCTAACCCCAAACCCGGCGCTGCAGCAGCTATTGCGGCTGCTGCGAAGGAGGTCGAGACAACATAAGAAGGGTCTCCAGAGAAGGAGTCCAAACCACCAAGGCAGACGGGATGAAGCCAAAGGCGTCCCGATAAGCGAAGGACCTGTCGCGAGCTGAGAGGCGGTTAGTGGACCCGCAAGAGAGGTCTCAATAAGCGCAGAACTCACGCACGTAAAAGCGGCGAGACGCGCCTGGAGGCTCGGAACCTCAGCCACCCTCGGCGCCAAGCGAGAGGCCGCATGGCGGGAGCAATAGGGCCGGAGCAGGGAGAGAGGCCGAACCCTCTCGAACCGGAGCTGGAGACGCCCAGGTGCAACCCCGGAGTCGACACCGTGGCCCAAAACCAGCCGCTGCCGTGGTAACAGCGACGTTGCTGCACTAAGCCACCGTCGACTTCGAAACACAAGGCCCTAGCCCCCCAAAGGGCACAAAGCCCCAAGCGACGTGAAGTCACACGCCCCCGTCGACGGTGCGAAGCCTCGTCAACGACGAGGCACAGAGCTCCAGTCGACGAAGAGGCCCCCAGCCTCAGTCGACGTCGAGGCGCAAGCCTCAGGCGACGTCGAGCACAAGCGTCAAGAGACGCGGATCCAGCCCCAGTCGACATTGAGGCAGACATCAATCGCGGCACCCAGCCGCATTCTACATCGAGGCGCAAGGCCCCAGGCGGCGGGGAGGCACCAAGCCGAAGTCGACGTCAAGGCACGAAGCCCCGGTCGACGTCGAGGCACGAAACCTCATTCGACACGGAGGCATGAAGCCTCCGTCGACTTCGAGGCACGAAGCTCCAGTCGACGTCGCGGCACGAAGCTCCAGCCGACGTCGAGGCACATCGAGGGTCAGAAATCAACACCGTACCAAGAAATTGGTAAGAAAGGAGCAGCAGTGCGCTCCATAAGGGCAACCTCGACATGAGTATTCCCATGGATGCATTGAAGGTCTCGTCGAGGGGGGCACGACTGCACTCGATGCCTCCCTCGACGTTGAGGCACGAAGCCTCAGTCGACGTCGAGGCACGAAGCCTCAGTTGACGCCTAGGCACGAAGCCCGGTCGACGCCGAGGCCCGAAGCCGCATTCGACGCCGAAGCACGAAGCCTCAGGCGACGTCGAGGCACAAAGCCTCAGACGAGATCAAGGCACGAAGCCCCAGTCGACGTCGAGGCACAAAGCCTCAGTCGACGTCGAGGCACAAAGCCTCAGTTGACGTCGAGGCACGAAGCCTCAGTTGACGTCGAGGCACGAAGCCTCAGTCGACGTCGAGGTACGAAGCCGCAGTCGACGTCGAGACACGAAGCCTCAGTCAAGGTCGAGGCACGAAGCCTCAGTGGACGCCGAGGCCCGAAGCCCGGTCGACGCCGAGGCCCGAAGCCTCAGTCGACGTCGAGGCACAAAGCCTCAGACGAGATCAAGGCACGAAGCCCCAGTCGACGTCGAGGCACAAAGCCTCAGTCGACGTCGAGGCACAAAGCCTCAGTTGACGTCGAGGCACGAAGCCTCAGTTGACGTCGAGGCACGAAGCCTCAGTCGACGTCGAGGCACGAAGCCGCAGTCGACGTCGAGGCACGAAGCCTCAGTCAAGGTCGAGGCACGAAGCCTCAGTGGACGCCGAGGCCCGAAGCCCGGTCGACGCCGAGGCCCGAAGCCTCAGTCGACGTCGAGGCACAAAGCCTCAGACGAGATCAAGGCACGAAGCCCCAGTCGACGTCGAGGCACAAAGCCTCAGTCGACGTCGAGGTACAAAGCCTCAGTTGAAGTCGAGGCACGAAGCCCCAGTCGAGGTCGAGGTACCAAGCCTCAGTCGAGGTCGAGGCATGAAGCCTCAATCGAGGTCGAGGCACGAAGCCTCAGTCGAGGACGAGGCACGAAGCCTGTCGAGGACGAGGTACCAAGCCTCAGTCGACGTCGAGGCACGAAGCCGCAGTCGAGGGCGAGGCACAAAGCCTCCGTCGAGGTCGAGGCACGAAGCCTCAGTCGACATCGAGGTACAAAGCCCCCGTCGAGGTCGAGGCACAAAGCCTCCGTCGAGGTCGAGGCACTAAGCCTCCGTCGAGGTCGAGGCACTAAGCCTCCATCGAGGTCGAGGCACGAAGCCTCCGTCGAGGTCGAGGCACGAAGCCCTCGTCGACGTCTAGGCACGAAGCCTCAGTCGACGTCGAGGCAAGAAGCCCTCGTCGACGTCGAGGCACGAAGCTCCCGTCGACGTCGAGGCACATCGAGGTTCCGAAGTCCGCACCGTACCAATGAACTGGTAAGAAAGGTGCAGCAGTGCGCTCCATAAGGGCAACCTCGATCTGAGTATTCCCATGGGAGGAGGCACGCTTTGAAGGTGCCTGGAATGCCTGAGACTCAGCCGATGGCATTACCGAGGTAATGCAGCTAAAAAACAAAAGGAAGAAAGAAGACTTACCAGGGATCGAAGCTACTCAGTCCGATTCCAACGAAGGAACAAGGGTCCCAGCCATCCTGCTCACACGAGGTGAGCCGAGAGAGGCCAGGGAAGCAGAAAATACAGCTACAGCCAAATGAGGCCTAGCCGCATGGCTAAGGCCCAAAAAGGGCCTGCCGGTAGAAACACAAGAAAAAGTCCGTTTAAAAACACATTTGTTTTTTTTTTTTTTTTTTTTTAAAAACAAAGAAATACACGATCAAGTAACAACGCACAGCGACTCCCTAACAAAATAAAGAAGCCGCGGTGCTAGAAAGGCACATAGAAGAACGGAGAGAAGAGAGACAGGGCTTTCTGGCTCCGCGGAAAACTAAGAACTGAGGACCATGAGGTGGGTATGCGCCCTCTAGTGGATCAGGAAGGCACACACATGCGTGGTGCAGCACTAGCAAACTTGAAATCTTCAATCAAGTTTGCTTGAAAAGCTGTCCGCGTCGGGGCTCCGTGGATGACGTCACCCACATGTGAGAATATGCTGCCTGCTTGTCCTGGGATAATAGTAGGTTTACTAGTCTTATGTGGAACAATGTTAAAAGCCTTACTGAAATCCAGATAAATCACCTCTATTGTTCCTCTTTGATCCCCCTAACTGCACCCTTCAAGCTTGTTTGCCTCATCTTTGACTTTCCTAAAAGATCTGGTTTGCTTTTGCCTCCTCTCTTTTCACTCCACTTTATAATAGTTGCTTCTATAAGTTTTATTTCTGGTTTAGAATAAGATACTGCCGTTACCTGATGTTCCTGATTTCAAGCAAATAAGATTAGAGATGTATAGAGATTCAATCTTTATAATCGTGGGACCTCAATTATGGAATGCATTTCCAAAGAACTTAAGATTGATTGAGTCCTTGAATTATTTTAGAAAATCTCTTAAAACATATTTTATTTCTCAGGCGTTTCTATGATATTAGATTGTTCTTGGGTATTACTGATGTGAAAGAAAAAAAATACTGATTTTATTTTTGTATGTTTTAAGAATTAGTATGTTAATGTACTCTATGTGTAAGTTGTAAACTGCTTAGAAATGTAGATTTGCAGAATATAAATTTTTTTTAATAAAAAAAAATTAAACTTACCTTTCTGGGGACCTGGTTTCCTCATGATCTCAGAGGGTGCAACCCTTTAACACCTGGAAGCTCTCAGATTTCCTGCAGCAAGTAAAACAAAAGAGAAATTGAAGGAAAGATTCACATTATGTCCACTCTACTGTATATAACAACATAGCTAGGAGCCAATTATCATCTCTCAATTAGACAATAAGGGGCAGTCATTCTTCCAAGCAAAGGAAGACAGCACTTGGGGTAAAGTATCACCCCAAGGAAGTAGGAACTGTTTGAGATGATCCTTTATCTGACCAGGTGTAGTTCTGCATATCTGTCTTTCCTCCTGCTTCATGCAATGAAGCTACTAAGTATTAGATTTAAAACCAACCAGCAAAAAAAAAAATATATATATTTCTTCACACACAACATGCAATTAAACTCTGGAATTCGTTGGCAGAGAATGTGATCAAATCAGTTAGCTTAGTGGAATTAATTGGATAATTTTCTAAAGACGTCCATAGGCCATTATTGAGATGGCTTGGGGGAAAATCCACTGCTTTAGCAGCATAAAATCTGCTTTACAACTTGGGATCTTGCTAGGTACTTGGGACCTGGGTTGGCCACTGTTGGAAACAGGATCCTGGGCTTGACAGACCTTCATTCAGTCTGTCCTAGTATGGCAATTCTTATGTCTCATTCTCAGTCTTCCACCTGCATCCCCCTCCTCCTATTTCCATCTCACCTGTCCCAGAGTCTGCCCACCTCTGCGTCACCCCAACTCCCGGGGCCTAGCTTTTTTTCCCCCCTTTTAGTCTGCTTCTCAGAACCTGCTTTTGTAGTGAGCTCCCTTTTCTTGCAGCACCTTATTTCGACGTTTATCCCCGCTTCATCCTGACCTGACTCCCGCGTTTTTAAGCGGGGGGGGGGAGGGGGGGTCTCAGTCCATCTACTAGACTCCGATTCCGTCTCTGTATCGGTTCTACTCCATTTCTTATATTATATCCGTCTGTCTCGGGTTCTGCCTGTCTTTCACGTCATGGGGGGGGGGGTTTCTGGTCCCGTCTCCTCAGTCAATCTCACAGTTCCTGTCCTAGTCTAAACCCCGCCCCTCGGGGGGGGGGGTCTCTGTGCCTGTCTCTCCCCCTCTTGCCTCCTGTCTCTCAGGGTCCGCCTCCGACCTGTCTCGGTGTCCGGCGGAGGCCGCGGGGGGGGGGAGAGGGGGCGTGGCGGCGGCGGCGGCAGCTTTTTCCCCTCACCTGCTCCCCACCTCCTCCTTTCTCACCTCGGGGCCCCTCAGTCAGCGTCTCGGGCTCACCAGCCTCCTTACAGACCGCCGCCCGCGGCCCGCTCGCTGCCGGGAGGGCACTGCGCAGGCGCAGGACGGAGGGGCAGGGGGCACGCGCGCGCCTAGTCCGAATACGGCGGATGCGCCGACGCGGCGCGCGCGCTGACGGGGCGTGGCTTGGACGCCTCTTGCGCACACCTTTGCCGCCGCCTTTACCTCGGCTAGCTGCGGGGAAATCGCGCCTCGTCGCCACAAGCATACAGTATAAAAATAAAATAAATCCCTCCAACTCAGCACTCTTTTTATTATCTTCACAGAGGGATTTTATTATGTGCATGCACCCACAGATGCAACTGTGCACGCTCGTACCTGGACCTTTAGCGCATCTCCTCGTGCGCGCTCAGATCTCTATTGTTCAAACGCAGGTTTAACGCTGATTGGTCGGCCGAATGGCTATAAATTTAAAGTAAACCACTCCTATGGCGAAGAGGAAGGGCGCTAGGTCAAGTGACAAAACAAGCCTGTGAGGAGGTTTGAGTGAAATGTGATGCCTCGATCTCCACAACTTTTGGTTTAAAAAAAGAAATATTGTAAAGAATCTTTAAAAACACGACAATCATGCCTTAAACTGGGGAGGGGGGGGTTATTATTAGTATTACACGGTTTTACTTTTCTGTGTAGTTTGCCACGCATTTCTTGCCATTTCAGTGGACAGCGGTTTTAGCGCGCGCTAGACGCTAACGCCAGCATTGAACTGGTGTTCTAGCCGTGTAGCGCGGGTTTAGCGCACGCGGCAATTCTGTGTGCGCTAAAAACGCTTTTGCAGCTTAGTAAAAGAAGCCCTGAGGGTTCTCAACCCAGTCTAGACCTCAATTACAGGTTTAAGAAGCAGGGATAGCCAGCTCATAATTCAATTATCCAATCAAAATCTTCAGACAAGATCGCTAGCATAGATATTCTCCGGAAAAAAACAGATTTTTACCATCTTTCTAACCTTAGATAATTTGCTATCTGTTTTATTTCTAGTGGAAGAGAAAGTAGAGAGGGACAGATTCTTCAAGCTTTCGAAAACTACAAGAACGAGAGGGCATTCAGAAAAATTAAAAGGGGACAGATACAGAACAAATGCTAGGAAGTTATTCACCCAATGTAATGTAATGTAATTTATTTCTTATATACCGCTCCATCCGTTAGGTTCTAAGCGGTTTACAGAAAATATACATTAAGATTAGAAATAAGAAAGGTACTTGAAAAATTCCCTTACTGTCCCGAAGGCTCACAATCTAACTAAAGTACCTGGAGGGTAATAGAGAAGTGAAAAGTAGAGTTAGAGGAAAAATAAAAATAAAATAAACATTTTAACAAGACAGCATTGATCTAAATACTTTGGAAGGTAGAAGAGAGGAGAGAAAGGAATAGAAGCAGAAGGGGGGGGCCGTTGAACAGTAGAATTCTGGAGAAATTTAAATGATAGAAATAGAACAAAACAAAGACAAAAGGCAAAACAATAGATAAGATTAAAGATAAATCATAAGCTGGAAAGAAAAATAAAATAAAACTTTGTCTTCAATCCACGGTTTCAGCGTCAGTGATGAAGTGGAGCAATGGGTGGTGGACACCTGGAATGCGCTTCCAGATGGCGTGATAGGACAGGGTACGGTTTTGGAGTTCAAGAAGAGATTGGACAATTTCCTGAAGGAAAAGGGGATAGAAGGATATAGATAGAGGGTTACTATACAGGTCCTGGACCTGATGGGCCGCCGCGTGAGCGGACTGCTGGGCATGATGGACCCAATATTATTATTAAGACTTAGCCAAAAGGAAAGATTTATAAACTATAAAGAGTTTTACCTCATGCAAAATTGTCATTTCTTTAATAAGACATTAACTCTTTTTTTTCTGAGGCCCTCCAAAGTACCTACAAATCCAAAATGTGGCCCTGCCTAGGGTTTGAGTTTGAGACCACTGATTTAGAGGGGTATGGAGAATAAGCCACAGCCCTAGGATTATGAGATATAACACCTCAGCCATGCTAGTTAAGGCAGACTTTTAGAAAAATAGCCATTGAGAGTTTGAATAGTATAGAGACACAGGCTGCTGATCTAAAAAGGCAGGCAGCTGATCTAATATAATCCCTTGAGGATTCTAGGACAGAGTACCCCCCTCGCCAGTCAGGTATTCAGGATATCCACAATGAATATGCATACTGTTGATTGGTATACACTGCTTCCATTATATGCAAATTTCTTTCATGCGTATTCATTGTGGATATCGTGAAAACCTGACTGGCAAGGGGGTACTCCAGGACAGAGTTGAGAACCACTATTCTAGGAGATCTGGTAGGGGTGTAGGTTTATTTGCATAATAAATTGTGTCACCTAGGGATTATGCTGATTAATCGTTCCCCTTAACGGTGTTCATGACATCCTGTTTGTCTGTCTTGTCTGTTTAGATTGTAAGCTCTTTTGGGCAAGGACTGTCCTTTTTGTGACTGTACAGCGCTGCATACGTCTGATAGCGCTATAGAAATAATTCATAGTAATAGTAGTCAATAAAGCTGCAATGTAGGAAAAGCTGCAGGACCAATAAGAATAAAAGCAAATTTTTTCTCTCTGTGCTATACATTGTTCCCTTACTCCTGTCCCTGCCCCTCCCCCCTTATCTACTCCATCTTCTGAACTGCACATCATGCATATGACAAAGTGTCTTAATAATTCAGTTTGACTATAAGGTTCTACCATCCTCTTTGTTGTTTTTATGTATCACAGCAATGTCTGCGCACTTACGGATGCCTCGAGCCGCAGCCACTACGTTTAGTGTGCCGCGACTCGACAAAGTTTGCAGGACATTGCGGCCTAGGTTGTTTCATTGTTTGAACAATATTAGGACTACCGACTCTGAACTCATTTATCATCAAATTCATTTCAAAGATTGCATCAGTATTACTCCCTTAACTCATGTGCTATTTTCACCACATGCAAAAAAGTCCCGATGCTTCATTTCCCACTATAAAGGTTCAGTGAACATAGTCTGAAAGAGGGTGTATTGTAAGCAAATTTTGGACAGGCTAGAAAAGTATGCATGTATTTTCAAGTTATTACAGTAATACAAGTGTGTTGGGTTTTGGTTTTTTTTTAAAAATTTGGACACTGGCATTTAAGCCTACTCAAAGGCAGATCTAAGTGTCGGATAACTGATCCTTTGGACCCGGGGTTTGCCCCATTAATTTAGGTGACAACTATGCTCACCTCTCTTTGGTGGTTAAACTCTCCCCCTCCCATCAAAATTTATTAAAAAAGAGTTATTTCTCTTGACTTTTTGACTGGCTGATCTTGGACATTACATATAAATATATAAGTATACTGGGAAAGACAAAATATCCACCAAGCCCAATATCCTGTTTCTAACAGTGACCAATCTAGGTCACAAGTACCTGGCAAGATCCCAAAAAATTAAAATAGATTTTTTTTTTTTTTTGCTGTGATAACAGTTTATGGGGTTTTCTTTGTCCAAAACTTTATTAAACCCTGCTAAGCTAATCACTTTTACAATTATCACATTCTCTGGCAATTTATTTAAAGATCTGTATTCTAGTCTATCTACTATTCTAGGTGGGTTACAGAAGAACATACATAAATTATTTAAAACACACAATTAGGGTAAACAAAATAGACATTCATAATCTTGAATTACAAACATTAAGATCTTAATTTCATGTTAAGTAAAGACATATTTTCTTTGGTTTATTTTAAATGTACAAGTTACAACCGTCATTGCTTGCCTCCTTAGTCCATGTATTTTTGAAAAGAGTAAACCAGCAATTTAGTCTACCCATTCCACTCCACTCATTATTTTATAAGCCTCCATCATATACAGCTTAGTAACATCCTCTCCTTCCACATATTAAGTGCTGAGATTTGTAGAACACGTGTAGGCTGAAAAACATTTACACGGGTAAAGGTTAGCATTCACAAAAACCAAAATTCTGACTGATAAGAGCATAAGAATAGCCATACTTAGAGCTCCTTTTACAAAGGTGTACTAAGCGTTTTAGCGTGCGCTAAATATAAGCACACGCTAACTGTTAACGCGTGATTTAGCTCTGTGTACGTCCGGTAGCACTATAGAAATAATTCATAGTAGTAAGAACATAAGAATAGCTTTACTGGGTCAGATCAATGGTCCATCAAGCCCAGTTGCCCGTTCTCACGGTGGCCAATCCAGGTCACTATTACCTGGCCAAAACCCAAGGAGAAGCAATATTCCATGCTACCGATCCAAGACAAGCAGTGGCTTCCCCCGTGTCTTTCTCAATATCAGACTAGCCAGCATATTAACCATTCCCCTTAACAGTATCCATGGCATCCTGCTTGTCTGTTTAGAATAGATTGTAAACTTTTTCGAGCAGGGACTGTCTTCTTCGTGACTCTGTACAGTGCTGCGTATGTCTGGCAGCGTTATAGAAATAATAGTAGTAGAGATAGTAAAGACCTCAGACCAAATGAGCCAACTGGGACAAGACCGGTGCTGTGCCACCAGCTGAGACACTAGGGGGCATTAGCTGTTCTGTTTCAAGTTTCTTTATATTTGATATACTGTCTATCAAAATACATGTCTAGACGGTGTGCATTATAAAAGATTATAGGAAACAATTAAAATAAGTAAATAAAAACAATAATTTATCAAATATTAAAAATACTGGACAAATTCAGATTAACATACATGAAATGGAAGGAAAGGAGGGGAAGGAGAGGTTGTTTAAAACGCATCAAAGTAAAATTAATTAAAAAGGACGGTAAGTGAGGAGTGGTAAAGATATTAATAATAATAATAATTTTATTCTTGTATACCGCATTACCATGGAAGTTCTATGCGGTTAACAGATGAAGAGACTGTACATTTACAGCGAAGTTACAATTTTGTTAATGTTACATTTACATAATAGACTGTACATTTTTGGTCATGTTTACATTTACGTTTTAGACGTTAACTTTACGGTGAAGTTATTTTTTACAGCTAGGTTATATATTCAGAGTAATTACATTCGTTATAAGTTACCTACAGCGGTGTTACAAATGGCAGTGTTACATACGGAGGTAAAGAGTCTGGGGGTGAGTCGAGGTCGAAGGAGGAGGGAGGGTAGATCAGAGGAATTTGTCAAAAAGGTAGGTTTTGATTAATTAGGAGGATAATCACTTTAAAAGAAGTATTAGATGTTTCAAAGCTACACATGAATCAGGGAATTAAAAGGCGGAAGCTGATGCTAAAGAATAAAAGCATCTTTAAAGAAGAAAGTTTAAAGTTTGGTTTTAAATTTTCCGAGTGAGCTCTCTAATCGAATGTCTAGTGCACAGGTGTCAAAGTCGGTCCTCGAGGGCCAGAATCCAGTCGGGTTTTCAGGATTTCCCCAATGAATATGCATGAGATCTATTTGCATGCACTGCTTTCAATGCATATTCATTGGGGAAATCCAGAAAACCCGACTGGATTCCGGCCCTCGAGGAGGGACTTTGACACCCCTGGTCTAGTGTGTGCTGTGAATTCCAAGAAAATGTAGCAATGGGTGTAGAAAATGGGTGTTGACCACTGCGACATTTGAGCAAGCTCCTTCATTGTGTCCAGAAAGAGGTATTTTGTATTATTTATGAGAATTTATTTACTGCCTTTTTGGAAAAAAGAATCATCCCAGGCAGTGCACAACAAATACAACCTAGACGTAAGCATCTTGATTGCTTCTATATAGTTGTCATTTCACTTTAATTTTTGTCTCATTTCCTTACACATCCAGGGTGGGAGGGAGGGGGGTGGGAATGTATTACTACTTTAAATAAGAGTGGGTTATTGGAAGAATAATTGCATTTATATTTTTGATTAAGTAAAGGGGTGGGGGGAAAAAGATTACTTTCGAATATCTGTAAGTTCAAAGTGCTTTTCTTGATTTGTTATACGTTCAGATTCATATGTATATTGTTGAAAGCAGGAGTTACACAGCTGGGTGGCATTTTCTTTTTACGTTTCCCATGTAAATGTATAGTAAGATATCGTGATAAAAAAGGCCACACAGTTAATCTGGGTGGCCAATAACAGTGGGCGATATCAAAGGCCTAAACAGTTAAAGAAAAGGGTGGATTGGGGGTTGGAATGAAGAGCAAAGGGTTAGCAACAAGGAAGATAATTTTGATTGGTGGGTGATAAAAGCAGGGGATTGGAGGAAAAAGGAAAAAGGGTGTAGCTGGGGCTGAGGAGAGTAGGAAAGAAATTGGCGGGCTAAATTGGAAACACGGAGGAAAGAGCTAGGGAGGAGAGGAAAGGGTTTTTAGTTTCCCTCCCTCCCACCGCTTTGGGTGTATTAAGAGAGTGAAGGGTGAATGATGGGGATGAAGGTAGGGAATTGGGTGGGGGGTGGGGAGGTCGCAGCTAATATGTTGGTAGGCCTATGACCTGAGCCTTATGATAGGCAGATAAAATTTGAAGTACTATGAATAGTAAATATGTCCTCGTGTGCGACACCGCCACGAGATGAGGTGACTTGACGACACCGTAAGTCACCGAGAGATTAGGGAAAGTTTGGATAAGAGAGCTAGTGTCGATACCGAATAGCTCTTGGAAGGAAATCATAAATTGTTAAGAGTTAAGTTTGGTATATTTTCAAAAGTTTGAAAATTAATGTTTAAATAATATGAAATAAAGCTGCGGCCAATATTTGCCCAATAGAACATTGTAAGAGTTATTATTGGAAATGGTGATGTAGTTCAGAATGGCTGATGTATGAGTCCCAATGTTATAAGTATGTGTTTTTTGAGCCATCTCAACTTACAGCTTTTCTGACACTGAAACGTCTGGAAAAAGAGGGTATAACAACAACTACCACAATAACAACTAAGTAATTGTTGGACTTGGTAATAGAATAATTCCTCAAGTCAGACACATGATACTGTTCTTTATTATATAGAATTTATAATTGATTTCCTTAAAAGTTCACTCTTATATATATCTTGGATCACATAATTATTGAGGACTTGAGATTGTCCGATTTGAATTTTGTTCTTTTTATGTTAATAATTTACTTATTATTTTGTGATCAATCTGACAATCTTTCTGTACAAAATGTTTGATTTTGTTAAAATTTTTAAAATGATAAATAAAGAATAAAAAAAAAACAAAAAACATTCATATGTATTGCACTGTTACTATTTGAAAATCAATAAAGATTTATTAAAAAAAAAAAAATCAACAATTTTCAGCAGTAAAAATAGTCAACATACATGTTATGGCTTAGCATACTACTTACAATGTCAACACAATATCTGTTCAATAGTAGACAACATTTTGTTTTTACACCCCATTAATTTTAGCATATTGGCATCTATGCAGCAGGATGCACTAGAATCCAGATGTCATTTGTGCATGTCAGAGTTTCGGTGATCTAACCTGTGGTTGGAACAATGACTTTGAAGCTCATTGGACTATGAAAAGCAGAAGTTTGAGACACCAGCACTGCAATGTGGCAGTTCCTCTCCTTTGCCTCCTTCTGCACTGGCACAGTTTGAAGTTATTTTTTCCTATTCTTTTGGCTGCATGGGAGACGTTGGCATTGGAGTTGGCGCCATGCTGGAGTCGGAAGAAGCATTCACTTTCCAGGAGTACATCTCCTCCTTGGATCTTTCTTCCTTGCCACGTATCCTGCAGATATGCTCTGGAGTCTACTTTCAGGGTGAGCAGAGATTTTCCTATTCCCTCTAGTCCCTCTCAGTTCCTAGACTGAAAAAGAGCAGCTAGGTTTCAAAACTCAGTAAAAGCTACGCTTCGATGTGGAACTGTGGAGCTGGGGTGAATAGGGGACAGAGGCTCGAGAAACAGGAGCAAGGGGGCACGATTGGGGAGTCGAGTGAGTGTGCTCTATGCTGCTTCAGCCACATTTCTTAACCTCTATCTTGCCTCCTGAAGTCAGCTTTTCTTGGTTTAGGAATGTCTATGCTGGAGAGATCTGTATGAGATGTCTACGCACTTTGAACATCTCTCCCGCTGTTGTTGGGGGGGGGGGGTTGGAGAGGTGTTTTTTCTTTTTGCATTTATTCTACACATGTGCCCATCGCTATCACCAGTGATGGGCACATGCAAATTTAGCGAATCGTCACTACTCTCCGCCAATCTCATTTGCACGAGCAATTTTTTGAGAATGTCTTGCTTTTTATAAAATTCGCTACAAGAACGGCTGCAATGGCAGTCCGTCGTTTTTTTAACGTGGGGTTTTTTTTTTCTTAAGAAGCTAGGCCTTAGAGTCTGGTAACTGCTGGAAAAAAAACTTGTGAGCCACCCAGGATGTTTTGAATTTTATCATAATTTATAGTCTACACACAGACTGTAATCTAATCCCTGATATGCGCAAAAGACAATCCCACTAAATAAATAACTCAGACAAAATGGATATATTTTATTTATTCAACAGTAAAAAGGCAGTTCTATAAATTTGTGCCTACGGGGAGGTGCCAAATACCCACAAATGTTACAGAATGCTAGCATATACATGGCTACGAGGTGTCACTAACTGACACCTACCCGCATATGTAGTAACCGCAATTCCATACAACACACTTGTATTCAGTTTAGTGTGTTTGTGAAAGAGGGCATTCACATTGGCGGAGTAAAGGTGGGCAAATGGGTGGCTCCACCAGATACACACCTACCTTACTCCCCTTTTACAAAAGCGCAGAAGAGGTTTCCAGCACCGGTCAGCGCACGGAATGCCCTGCGCTGCTCCATCGGTCCTGGAGTTCCTATGATCGTCGGAGCAGCACAGAGCATTCAGTGTGCCGGCTGGCGCTAGAAACTTCTTCCGTGCTTTTGTAAAAAGGGGGGGTTAGTGTCTTATCCCCGCAAGCACACCAGCTATTGACATGGCATAAGGGATCATATCTACATGTTCTATCATTTATTTAGAGAGAAACTTTCTATACTGCCTATAACTGACAACTTGCAGGTCGCCTTCCTCAGGGGACAACAAGCTAAAAGATACATAAAAAACATATGAATTGGTACATATAAAAAACATGTTAAAAACAATGACACTTTTACATTTGATGATGTGATTGCAGAAGTGGTAAAAACAAATGATGAATAAAGAATAATATTAGTGGGAACACACAATCCATGTAATACATTGAACAAATGTTCATTTCTATCAATACTGCGTCCAATATTGGTCGCCATACCTTAAGAAGGATATGGCGTTACTCGAGAGGGTTCAGAGGAGAGCGACACATCTGATAAAAGGGATGGAAAACCTTTCATACGCTGAGAGATTGGAGAAACTGGGTCTCTTTTCCCTGGAGAAGAGGAGACTTAGAGGGGATATGATAGAGACTTATAGGATCATGAAGGGCATAGAGAGAGTAAAGAGGGACAGATTCTTCAAACTTTCTAAAAATAAAAGAACAAGAGGGCACTCGGAAAAGTCGAAAGGGGACAGATTCAAAACGAATGCTAGGAAGTTCTTCTTTACCCAACGAGTGGTGGACAACTGGAATGCGCTTCCAGAGGGCGTAATAGGGCAGAGTACAGTACTGGGGTTTAAGAAAGGATTGGACAATTTCCTGCTGGAAAAGGGGATAGAAGGGTATAAATAGAGGATTACTGCACAGGTCCTGGACCTGTTGGGCCGCCGCTTGAGCGGACTGCTGGGCACGATGGACCTCATGTCTGACCCAGCAGAGGCATTGCTTATGTTCTTATGTTCTTAATATAGACTATTTGTGACAGAGACTTACTAAGAAAATGTTTTAACCAAATCTTGCATACCTATGAGAAAAATGTTTTTTTGAAACATGGCCAATAAACATGAAATGTTTACCTAATGGATAAAAACTTTTTTTGCAAAATGGTTTTGTTGAGTTGATATGTTCATTAATTGATCAATTAAGAGCCCGTGAAGCTTCAAAATAAACACAAGCATGCACATTTTGCTGGTGTCATCAACTAGATTTTGAAATACATAAAAATTATTTTCTCATATAAAAAGATTATAATTAATACATTAAGGAGTTAATTATAGGATCATATGGAGATTAATTTGTAAAAGTTGTAAACTAAAGTATTTTTAAAATTTGAGTAATCATCCAAATAAAATTAATACTGTGATATATTGATTCCATGATCACTTAATTTTGGTTTACATTTTGAAGTAGCAAAACAAGTATGGAGAGAACGCAGTATTATTATGTCATATGATATATCAGCAGTACGATTCGTTATCTCCTTAATAGTCGATCATATGGCTTCCCAAAAGGGACGAATAGCTTCACACTCAGAAAGCATATGAGCCAAATTACCCACCGAAGTAAGACAGTGCCAACATTTATCATTGTCTCTAAGGGCTCCTTTTACGAGCCGTGTTAGCGGTTTAACACTCGTAATAGCGCACGCTAAACTGTCGGCCGCGCTAGACGCTAACGCCAGCATTAAGCTGGCGTTAGTTCCAGCCACGTAGCGCAGGTTTAACACTCACTAAAAAGCTGCGTGCGCTAAAACCGCTAACGCGGCTTCGTAAAAGGAGTGTCCGAGTAACTTTTCGCTCAGGCACTGTGGTCGTACTTCCTTGTGCAACAATAACTTCAAGTAAATGTTTCTTGTAACTGTTGATCACCTTTGAGGAGTTTCGCTGTGCTTTCCACACAGAACCGTTTCAACTCAGTGACATTTGAGGGCTTCACCATATGAACAACTCGCTTCATGTCTTTCGACACAACATTTTAACAGAGTGTAGGTTGAGACTTTGATTTAGTTAATCCAAGACACAAAGGGGTAAATTGAATAAAAGGCAACAAAGGGGAGAATTCAACAGTGGGCGCTAAACGCATTAGCACGCGCTTGCTATTAGCGTACACTAACCCGCGTAGCGCGGGTTTTAGCGCCGGCAGTGGCAGTAACTGAATTTCTGATCGGAGCGTCGGCGTCTGCACATGGGTGGAAGCAGGGCAGGATTAACCAATAAGCCATGTAGGCATGTGCCTAGGGCCCGAAATGGTCAGGGGGCCCAATGAAGGAGGGCATCAACATTGTTTTTTCCAAACAGCAATGTAATGTAATTTATTTCTTATATACCGCTACATCCGTTAGGTTCTAAGCGGTTTACAGAAAATATACATTAAGATTAGAAATAAGAAAGGTACTTGAAAAATTCCCTTACTGTCCCGAAGGCTCACAATCTAACTAAAGTACCTGGAGGGTAATAGAGAAGTGAAAAGTAGAGTTAGAGGAAAAATAAAATAAACATTTTAACAAGACAGCATTGATCTAAATACTTTGGAAGGTAGAAGAGAGGAGAGAAAAGAATAGAAGCATGATGAAGTGATGAAGTGGAGCAAGTAAGTTTAGGAGGAGCGATTGACGTTTCCAGAAAGGGCTTCTTCAGGGAAGAGACTTGGCCGACAGTCCCAGGATGCCTATGTCTCCTCCCCTGAGATGTTCTCCCATCCATGCATTCCCTCCTTTGGCCCAGAAGTGAAGTGTCGGAGCTGTGCTCCTATCACTGAGGGTTCACACTGAGAGCGCCCTATAACATCATATAATGTGACATGTTCTTTGACATATTACACTATATTTGGGCCCCTCCAGCATCGATCGGCAACGAGCCCTCTCCCCCCATCGACGGAAAGACAAGCAAGCAACGCGGGTAAGAAAGGTAATGGGAACTGTAATTGTGCAAGCGGTGCTACTTACCCAAAGCTTCCCTCTGACGCAGCTTCCTGTTTCCGCCTGGGCGCATGGTGGGGTAGGGCGGGGCAGGGGGCCCAGTGTACTTGTGTGCCTAGGGGCCCTCGACAAATTAATCCTGCCCTGGGTGGAGGCCCTCCAGCCGTGGTCCTGAGTTTAGTGTCCCATGGCTTGGAAACGTTTGCGAGACACTGCCCTATCTGGAAGGGCCCACCTTCTGTGTACTTATACCATGGAAGTGTTTAAATGTTTCTTTCATACTTTCCCTTGCTCGCCTTTCTTCCAAAGTGTACACATTGAGATCTTTAACCCTTTCAGGACCAAGGGACATATTTGTCCCATAACTTTAAAATCCTATAAATTTTGATTGGGATAGTCTACAGTTCTAAATTTGATATGTACGGATTCCATATGATACTGCCTTTATGTAAACAAACTGGTTCCGACATTCATTCATTTGCGTCGTTGCCAGATTGACGAGAAGATTCACTTGCCACACTGTCCATAAGCCAGAAGTTTGATTTAAAAAAAAAAAAATAATGATATTTCACCAAAAAAAATCAATTTTTTGGCATCTGCAAGCCCTTTTTACCATAAAAATGTCATCAAAACCACAAAAATTGGCCTACGATCCTTATGGTCCTGAAAGGGTTAAGTCTGTCCTCGTACGCTCTATGAAGAAGACCACTGAGCATTTTAGCAGCCAGCCTCCAGACCAGTGTCTTTCAAACTTTTTTTTTTTTTTTAGCTCCGGCGCACTAAGCAAAGCAAATGTTTTTTTGTGGCACACTAAATGGAGCAAATGTTTTCACGGCACATTATACATGAAATGATAAAATTGCAAAACCAACAAAAAATTAAATTTGAGAGTTATTTATTTACAGTTCTTTAAACTATGTATGGGTAATTGTAACAATGGTGAAACTAAAGTAGATAGAATTGTCTAATCAATGCAATAGATGTGCGTGTTTTTGAGTGTAAATTAACTCAAAACGCAGCTCGATAGTCGATAGGCAAACACGCATTTTCATCATCCACCATCTGCAGTTCTCTTTTTTTTTCGATTTCATTTCTGTCAGAGCTGAAAATCTAAGTTCGCAAAGATAAGAAGATCCAAACGGTAACAAAGCCTTGATTGCTTTGTTACTCAAGTTAGGATAACTACTGCATAAAAAAATTAAGCTAAAATTACTTGTTAGTTTTCAAGGACCAATCATGTCACAGAATGATGCTTGTCTGAGCGGTTGTATCCTTACTTACACAGACACTCATGACCATTTATAGACTCTTGCATATACGATGTACGTCATCTATTCTAGTGTATACTTATGAAGGGAATTTTAAAAAATTAAATTAAATTCTGGAATCTCTCATGGCATGTCCAGAATCTGTTCCAGGCACACCGCTGTTCTGTGGTACACAGTTTGAGAGACACTGGTCTAGACTGATACCATCATCTGTGTAATGCAATCTGCTTTGTACATTCAGTCGAGTTGAAAATGCAAGTTACGTATTACATTACATTACATTACATTAGGGATTTCTATTCCGCCTGTGCCTTGCGGTTCTAGGCGGATTACAATAAAGATGATATCTGGGCATTTCCAGTAGAATTACATTACAGGAGAAGAGTAGATTACAAGTAACAGTGAAGAGTTACAATACATTAAATATCGCAGTAGATGTAACATAGCCACGGATTACAATAAAGAAGATATCTGGGCATTTCCAGTAGAATTACATTACAGGAGAAGTGTTAATTACAGGTAATAGTGAAGAATTACAGTACATTCAATATCACAGGAGATGTTACATAGCAACTGAGTCAATTTACAACTGGTGGAGAATAAGAATTACAATATATTCTAGATTACAAAAGATGTTACATGAGCTAAGTCAAGTTTCTTCGGATGGAGAGTAGCATAATTTGCCTATAAGTGGAGGTGTATTTATTGTTTTGATGATTGCATGATGTTGGTTAATTAATGTTGATGATATGGACAGTAGGGGTGTTTAGTTTGGGTTGGATAAAGAGATTTGTCTGTTTATTAGATTCTTGTTATAATATCTTTCTACGGTGCAATCAAAGTGGTATACTTATTACATATACCGGCAGTTCCCACGATAAGAACAAATTATTTTTTTAAAAGCTGTTCTTAAGTCGGATTTGTATGTAACTCAGAACTTGTAGATTTTAAGATTCTTGCTGCTTCCCTCTGCTCCCAAGTTTCCAAGTTTATTATAAGATTTGATTAATCGCCTATTCCAAATTCTAAGCGATGTACAGCTAAAAATTACAAAGTCAAGGGAAACATACATGACTAACAAAATTATTACTAAACATATTAAAATATCATTAAATACATAACATAATATAACATGAGTAAACATAACTAACAAGACTATTTTTACATACAAGATCAAGTAATGGGAAAGTTACAGGAAGAAATACAATTGAATATGAAAGAAACAATTAAGGTTAATAACACATTGGGAAAAGGGGAAGAAATTTATTGTAATTTAAGGAGAGATTAAAAACATAAGAAATTTAGTTAATCACTGAAAGCGTCTTTAAAAAGGAAGCCCTTAAGTTTGCTTTTAAATTTGCCTAGAACTCTTTCCTCTCTTGGGCATTCCAAGCTTGGGGAGCCGTAACCGAGAAGATAGAATGACGTCATGTACTAATAACTTTTAAAGAAGGAACGACCAATAGATATTGTTCTGTTGACCGTAATACTCTCGAAGTAGTATAAGGAATTAAAACTTTGTGAATAAATGCTGGGGTTTTGAATAGTATGGATTTGAGAGTGAGCAGACATAATTTATACATTATTCGGTAAGCAACTGGTAACCAATGTGCTTTCTCAAGTAAAGGGGTAACATGATCGAATTTCTTAGCTTTCTCAATAAGCTTGATTGAGGCATTTTGAATAATTTGTAAACGTTTGATTTCTTTTTGAGCTAGTCCTTTAAATAAGGCATTACAGTAGTCAATCTTGGAAATGACCAAAGAGTGAACCAGTATATTTAAGGATTTGGGGCATAAAAATGTTGCCATTGAGCGAATTTGACGGAGCCTGTAAAAAGTAGATTTTATGACATAACTAACATGATCACAGTAGGTTAGTTTTTCATCAAAAATAATTCCGAGAATCCTGATCTTATGAATCAATTTCAAAGAAATGCCTTTAATGGTGATTGGGAAAGAGAAAGTAAAACTGTCTTTCCAAGGAAAGAGCATAACGTTTGTTTTATCAATGTTTAGCGCCAATCTATTTGATTCAAGCCAGTGATGAATCTGTTCAAGTTTTGCAATAATAGCGGATACTTCAAAGGAACTGTTGGGATCCAGGGAATGTAGAAGCTGTATGTCATCCGCATAAGCGAATACGGTAAAACCAATAGATTGACAGAGGGTCATGAGGGGTGCAAGAAAAATATTAAATAGAAGAGGAGAGAGAATCGATCCCTGCGGAATTCCATATGGAACTGAGAAACTGGCCCTACTAGTGTTCCCTCTAAGGTACAGCATGCACAGCCATACACTGTTCTTAATGTGGCCAGGCATCATTCCTGAATCTGCTGCAGGAGAAATGTAGGAGTCTATGCCACTGGAAATACTGCTCAGTGACATCAAATGAAGCCGAAACTGCGTTCTTAAGTACGAGTCGTACTTAAGTCAGGCTCAGAGACTGCCTGCAGGTACTTTCTCTGTCCCTAGTGGAATCATAATCTAAGTTTTGTACCTGGGGCAATGGGGGTTTAAGTGACTTGTCCAGGGACACAAAAAGCTCCAGTGGGGATCAAACCCATTTCCCCCTGTTTTCAGCCCACTGCACTAATCATTTGGCTATTCCTCCACTCTTAAATTACTACTACTACTACTACTACTATTAATTATTTCTAAAGCGCTACCAGACGCATGCAGCGCTGCACAGAGTCACAAAGAGTAAGAAAACAGTCCCTGCTCCAAAGAGCTTACAATCTAAACAGGCAAGACAGACAAACAGGATGTCATGGATACAGTTAAGGGGAACGGTTAATCTGCTGGCTGGGTTGGAGGGCAGAGGGGAGGGCAGGACAATGAAGCCATTGTGACATCACTGATGAGGTTGGCTCTTATTGGTGGAATGAGGCATTATGACATCACAAGCTCAGCTCTGCTTCCCAAAGACAAACAGGATGTCATGGATACAGTTAAGGGGAACGGTTAATCAGCTGGCTGGATTGGAGGGCAGAGGAGTAGGGTTAAGGATTGAAGGCTGTTATTCAATTATTCAATTGTTAAACTAAAATAAGTTAAGTTAAAATTATAATTTTGCAGATGTAATTTCCAGAATTGCACACAGTACCCCTAAAGCAGTGGTCTCCAACTCAAACCCTTTGCAGGGCCACAGTTTGGATTTGTAGGTACTTGGAGGGCCTCAGAAAAAAATAGTTAATGTCTTAGTAAAGAAATGACAATTTTGCATGGGGTAAAACTCTTGATAGTTTATAAATCTTTCCTTTTGGCTAAGTCTTAATAATAATATTGTCATTTATAGCTAAAGAGACATATGATCAAGAAATTGTTTTATTTTACTTTTGTGATTATGATAAACATACCGAGGGCCTCAAAATAGTACCGTATTTGCCGGCGTATAAGACGACTTTTCAGTACCTTAAAATCCTCCCCAAAGTCGGGGGTCGTCTTATACGCCGGGTACTGTTTACATCACAGTTCTTCAACCGCCGGTCCGCGGACCGGTGCCGGTCTGCAGAAAATTCCTGCCGGTCCACACAGGACCGGCGAGATGGACCCGTTAAATTTTCTGCCCCGATGGTGTTTGCAGAAATCTTCTGTTCCTCCCAGCCTCGGGCGATCAAGGCAGGCGGTCATTCCCTCTGTGAGTCTCGCCTATGCGGAAACAGGAAGTTGAAACAAAATAGGCGGGACTCAGAGAGGGAAGGTCCCGACGTTTGCAGCCCGTCTTGATCGCTGCCCCTGCTGAGTCGCCGAAGAGGGCCGCGGGGAAAGTGCAGGCAGAGAGAAGATGGTCAGTGTGCGCGGGGAGGTCAGCGTGTCGATTGGGGCCATCAGCAGCGTTTGTGATGAGTCTGCCCACGTGCAGGATGCGGCGGGTAGGGGCCTCCGACTCGTCTTGGGCGGCTGGGCCTGCGGTGCAAAGCTGTTTTTGCCGGCTTGGGGGGGGGGGTCGCGAATGTGCAGGGCACAGCAGGAGTAAGATCATGGGGAGCCTTCAACAGTGGCTGTCTCCTCTCCTAGAAGCTCTGTACTTACCAGGGCAGTGATTCACTTTGGCAACTTCCCCTTTCCTCAGAGGCGGCAACGGACCCAAGGCTGCCTAAGGAAATCACTGCTGCAGGCAAGTACTGAGAGCTGCTGGAAGGAGAGGAAGCCACTGTTGGAGGCTGGGAAGCTGATGGATAAAGGGAGAGCTGCTACTGCACCTGGAGAGAGGTAGAAAGAGAGATGCTGCTGGGAGGGGAAGAGGGAAAGAGTTGGGAAGAGAGCTACTGTTGGATAGGGGGGAGGAGGGAAGGGAGAAGGTAAAAAGGAAGGAAACAGCTGGCAGGGAGATTAGAGGAGGGAAAGGGGAGAGACAGGAATGAGAAAGTAGAGAGAGATTGATGCTGGAAATGGGGTCAGCAGAGAAATGAGAGAGGGATAAAGATGCCCTTAAGGAAGTTGCTGGGGCGAACAGGAGGCTTTTGAAGGCTTTTAAAGGGAAACTGTCATGCCAGCAAACTTGCTAGGGACTTGCCCGGCACTTGCTCTCTCCCTCTATGTGTTATCTTCCTTCTATCATTGACAGTTTCAGTTTGGTTAACAGTTTAGAAAACAAATAGCATGGCAGCTCCCATGGGTTTATTGTTCTATTCAGCTTTAGTGAATTCATTAAAATTGTTGAAATAAATTCTGATGTTCTTTTAAGTTTTATTTGTTGTGCAGAAGGTGTGCGGAAGAAGGGGTAGTCTTATATGGCGAGTATATAACAAACTCTATATTTTAACTGTAAAAGTTGGGGGGTCGTCTTATACGCCCAGTCGTCTTATACGCCGGCAAATACGGTACCTGGTGGGCCGCATGTGACCCCCGGACCATGGGTTTGAGACCACTGCCCTAAAGAGATTTCACCAGAGACTTACACAGAGATACAGTACTTTCACCTCCTTTCGTTTTTTTGCTGGTCATTCCTCTCCCTAGCCACCCAAGAATCCTTCTGGCTTTTGCCACTGCTTTATCTACCTGTTTGGCTATACTTAGGGTTATCAGACGTCTGGATTTCCCCGGACATGTCTGGGGGTCCGGATGGCTTTTCAAAACCCGGCACTTGGTCCGGGTTTTGAAAAGCCTCCTCGAAATTGCGTCGGGCAGGAGGGCATCCACACATGCGCAGATGCTCTTCTGCCCACGAGAGCAAGCAGTGGGGGTGGGGCTAGGGCGGGATTAGTGGCAAGACTGGGGTGTAATGGGACGGGGATGGATGGATGGAATGGGGCAGGCTTGGGGGGTGGATCTAGGGGTCCGGATGTTACTAAAATAGCAGAGACCTGCAAAGAGTTGGAGGGGAGAGAAGCTACACCTTGCGGCTCTTTGTAAACCTTGGGTCAAACATTTTGGTTAAATTGGCTCTTTGCTGTAGAAAGATTGTCGACTCCTGTTCTAGATTACTCCTCAAGTTTTTTTCTAGATCCCTGCTCATGTTGTCCGTACCTTCCAGGGTGTCTAGACAATCTAATGCTGTGTGCTTAGTGCCATCTCTCTATGGCATTTTGGCACCAAGATTCCATTATAGAATACAGCAAAACCTTGGTTTGAGAGCATAATTTGTTCCGGAAGCACGCTTGTAATCCAAAGCACTCGTATACCAAAGCGAATTTCCCCATAGGAAATAATGGAAACTCAGACTAGAGAGTTGCGCGGGGACAGAAATCCCACCCGTCCCCACCCATCCCCACCCGTCCCCGTGAAGACTCCCACCCGTCCACACCCGTCCCCGCGAGGAATCCCTCCGTCCCCACGAGAAATCCCCTACGTCCCCGCCCGTCCCTATAAACTACAGAAATAGTTAGTTCATTTAATTATGCTACTGAATTAAAGGCTCTGGTAGAAACCCATTTAAAAATAAGCAAAAAGACTTTATTAATTTGGAAATATTAATTGGGAAGAATACATACTTTGTAAATGGGTTTATACCAGAGCCTCTAATGTTTATACATTTTTATCAATACAACTAATATACTACTTTATCCTGAAGAAAAAAAAAAAAAAAGAATTTTTTTCCTACCTTTGTTGCCTGGTTTCTGCTTTCCTCATGTTCTCATTCAATTCCTTCCATCCACTGTCTCTCTTCTCTCTGCGTCTTCCATTTGCTCTGTTACTGTGCCTCTCCCTTTCTCCCCCCTCCCAAATTGGTCTGGCACTCATCTTCTTCCCTCCGCTCCCCAGTCTTCTTCCCTGTCAGCGTCTTCTCCCCACTCTCTCTTCCCCATTTCCTTTCAGCGTCCTTCTCCCCCCATCTTCCCCATGTCCTGTCAGCATCCTTCTCTCCCTTTGCCTTCCACATGTGTTTTCAGTGTCCTTCTCCCCCCTGTCTTCCCCATGTCCTTTCAGCGTCCTTCTCCCCCCTCTGTCTTCCCCATGTCCTTTCAGCGTCCTTCCTCCCCCCATCTTCCCCATGTCCTTTCAGCATCCTTCTCCCTCCTCTGTCTTCCCCATGTCCTTTCAGCGTCCTTCTCCCCCCTCTGTCTTCCCCATGTCCTTTCAGCGTCCTTCTCCCCCCTCTGTCTTCCCCATGTCCTTTCAGCGTCCTTCTCCACCCCGTCTTCCCCATGTCCTTTCAGCGTCGTTCTCTCCCGACTTCCCATGTCCTTTCAGCGTCCTTCTCCACCCCTTTGTCTTCCCCATGTGCTTTTAGTGTCCTTCTCCACCCCTTTGTCTTCCCCAGTGCTTTCAGCGTCCTTCTCCCCTCTCTGTCTTCATCATCCTTCTCCCCCCCTTCCGTCTTCCCCATGTCCTTTCAGCGTCCTTCTCCACCCCTGTGTCTTCCCCAGTGCTTTCAGCGGCCTTCTCCCCCCTCAGTTTTACCCATTTCCCTTAAGCGTCTTTTCTTCTCCACTCCACCTTTCCTCCCTTTCTCCCTCCCTGCCCCTTACCTTTGTGGCGCTTCCCCACCCGACCGACAACAGAACAGGCCCGGTCAGACAAACCTCCCTGCCCTGTAGCTGCAAATCTAAATTACCTTTTTACAGCAGCTGGAGTATTGAAGCTGCTGTAAGAAGGTAATTTAGATTCGCGGCTACAGGGCAGGGAGGTTTGTCGGCCGGGCCTGTTGTCGGTCGGTCGGGGGAAGCGCCACAAAGGTAAGGGGACCTGACCGGCTGTGCACACTCCCCTCCATGGCTGCAACTGGGGCGGACCGCCCCCCCCCTTTTGGTACGCCATTGCCTTCTCCCTACCTGCCCTGCCGCACTCAGCCGACCGGAAGTCTTCCCAATGTCAGTACTGACGCTGGAGGAAGGGAGGGCTTTGCTTAAGCCCTCCCTACGACGTCAGCGCTGACATCGGGAAAACTTCCGTTCGGCTGTGTGCTGCAGCAGGGCAGGTAAGGCGAAGGAGACTAGCCTCGCGGCTCGAGTGCCATCCAATCCCGCAGGAACCCTGCGACCCTCGGAGGCGTTCCCACGGGATCCCCGCGACCCTAGGGGGCGTCCCCACGGGATCCCCGCGACCCTAGGGGGCGTCCCCACGGGATCCCCGTGACCCAAAGGGGGAACCCGCAGGATCCCCATGGGTCCCGTGGGATTCCCGTCGTCCCCGTTCCCATGCAGCTCTCTAACTCAGACGAATCATTCCACAACCCAAAAGCTTTAATACAAAATACTATACGTACTCGTATTGCAAGACCTCACTCGTTTAGAACAGTCACTACACTCCCGCAGCGTCAGAGAGAGAAGAACCATCGGCTCAATTATGATGATGTGACGCGAGTATACTGTATGTACTCGTATCGCAAGACCTCGCTCGTTTAGAACAGTCACTACACTCTTGCAGCGTCAGAGAGAGAAGAGCCATCGGCTCAGTTGTGATGATATGACGCGTATATACTGTATGTACTTGTATTGCAAGACATTGCTTGTATATCAAGTTAAAATTTAATAAAATGTTTTGCTTGTCTTGCAAAATGTTTGCAAACCAAGTTACTTGCAATCCAAAGTTTTACTGTATTATCGTAACAGTGGCATTAGAACATGCATGTGTAGACGTGCCCCCTTACACCACATCAATGGCAGGCATAGGTCGGTGCATCCTTTTTCTTTAATTAATTTTTTAAAAAGGGGAAGGTTCAGCAATTCACAGTTGTTTGTTTGAGAATGTGTCTTTCTTGTCTCTGAGAGACATCCAGTCGAGAGATAAGAGAAGAGATTTTCCCATAGTACAGGAATTCAACTCCTATCAGCTGCTCACGACAGAAATGAAGGAAGTTCAAAATGGAGTTCCAAAGTTTATTATTAACGAAGCGCCTGACATAAATGTTAGCAGCAGCGATTCCCTGCCTCCGATGTAAGAATGCCGTTTGATTTTTATATAGTAGTTGCTTTCACTATCCTTTGTGGGAAGGCTTTTGGTGCACTGAATTTGGGTCTTACAAGCATTTTTGCTTTCTTTTGCTGTGAGTCCTTTGAGCTGCATCTTAACAGGACCTCCATAATGATAGGATTTTTGTTTTTATAAGGTTCTCTGCATCGATGTACCATTGCATCCCGGACCCCTGAGGAAGGAGTGTGTTTTCCGAAACACGGACCGTGTTGGGTCCTGTGTACCTACACAAGAGAACCATTTGGAATGCTACATTGCACTTTTTTCAATAAAGATTAGACTTTTATATCTTGTACATCGTTTCTGCAGTTTTTCTCCTTGTTTTGGTCATTTTGACTTTTTTTTTTACTGCAGTTTTGGTTGGATTGTCTCTGTCTTATAAGCATTTACCAGTTGTTTTCAACTTCCTATGTTGGAAGAATTGTACCATTGTGATTTTGTTCCTTGCACATGTCCACTGACCCTTGATGTAGCCTTAGGTGGAACATGTCAGGTGTTTGTTTAATAATAAACTCTGGAACTTCACTTTTGGACTACTTTATTTCCTTGGCTGGTAGGTTAGCACCTGACTCTTTGCATAGTCCTTCAGGTCAATGGCAGTGGTAAGACTATTTTGAAAAAAAATTCTCTGGCCATGGCCACATAACATGAGTCCCTTCGACGACTGACCTGCTCGTGGAGTTTCTGTGCAAAATCTGATAATCTCGTATTACACACATCCAGAGACTTCGCAGGGGCTTCAGTGAATGTTAAGCTCAAATGCTCAGCACAGCAAAGTAATTGTGTATATTCATATGTGTCTATTGTACAGCTTACAAAATCTGGTAAAAAAAAAAAATCTTCAAGGAAAAAGTAATTTAAACATTACAAGAATAAGTAATCCCTTGTTAACCTCAAAATATATTTAAACATGTGGAGGGGCATTTTCAATAGGATGTCTAAGTCTAAATTTGGATGTTTTGGGGAAAAAAAGTCCAGAAATTCAGTAGAGAAAATATCTATTTTCAAAACATCCAGACGTCTATCTTTATTTTTGAAAATGACCTAAGTAGATGTTTTGGTCCTTAGGACGTTTATCTTTTTTGGCCATTTTCAACAATAAAAACGTCCACATGAAAAACACACAAAAGCAAGTTTTGCAGATATACCCAACTACCTTGTCTGATCGTGGCAGGGGAATCCCCATCGGCTCAGCCAGTTTCCGTGCAGTCTTGCTGGCTCAGCTGATGGTGGATTGCCCTGCCAGGATCAGTTGAATCGGCAGAGAGAAAAAAAAATGTCTCTCCCTCCAATCTCCTACACCCTTCCCCCTGACATCCATCTAACATCTCCCCACATCTACCTGACATCTCCCTACATCCACATGACATCTCCCCACATTCTCTGACAGCCCCCATACCTTTGGATGACAAATCAGCAGGAAGGAAGCCCACTCCCTCCTGCCTATAGGGCCTTGTGCTCAGAATGATGGGCCTTCCCCCTCCCAATGCATCTTGGGATGCAGTGGGAGGGTCCTAAGGTCCTGATTTGTGGCTGACTGCTCCACCTTGGCATAGTCGGCCAGCGTCCATGACCTCGATTGCCAAATGGATTTGTATATCCATTTCTGTGGCTTATGTTACCTGCTGCAAGCTGCTACTGGTTTCCCTTCATGCCCACTCCACTAGAAGTGTTGCTGCTTCATGGCAGAGTCTTACACGTTTTCTCCAGATTAACTTTGCAAGGTGGCTCCTTAGTCCTCTCTTCCTACCTTTACTTGTTTTTTCCTGGGTGAATGTGACGGCTCACTTTGATGCCCTTGGTGTTGTGGGCAGGCTCTTCTGCCCCTCCCTAGATGCTGCCATTGCTTTGGTACCTAGTGTACTGAATCTCGAAGGGATGTAGCAGAACGGAAGATTAGGTTTTCACTTTTGATCATCTTCTTTCTGTTAGTCCCTGGAGTATTCAGTATGGCCCAACCTCTCACTTGTTCTGAACTGCCTGCTTTCTGCCTCGCTTTTTCTCCTGCCAGGCTTTGGGAACTTCCAGCCTGTTGTCGGATCCTGTTGGAAGTTATCCACTTCTGTGAGAACATAAGAACAGCCTTACTGGGTCAAACCAACAGTCCATCAAGCCCAATAGCCTGTTCTCATGGTGGCCAATCCAGGTAACTAGTCCCTGGCCAAAGCCCAAGGAGTAGCAACATTCCATGCTACCGATCCAGGGCAAGCAGTGGCTTCTCCCATATCTTTCCCAATAACAGAATATGGAAATTATCCAAACCTTTCTTAAAAGAAGCTACACTATCTGCTCTTACCACAACCTCTGGTAATGTGTTCCAGAGCTTAACTATTCTCTGAGTGAAAAAAAATTTTCCTCCTATTGGTTTTAAAAGTATTTCCCTGTAACTTCGAATGTCCCCTAGTCTTCGTAATTTTTGAGAGTGAAAAATCAATCAACTTGAACCCCCTCAGCCGCCTCTTTTCCAAGCTGAAAAGCCCTAATCTTTTTAGTCTTTCCTCATACGAGAGGAGTTCCATCCCCTTTACTCTTCTTTGAACCTTTTCTAGCGCTGCCATATCTTTCTTGAGATAAGACCAGAATTGCTTCTTTGCACATTTTACTCCAGGAGGAATTCTGTGCCAAATATTTGAAGATTTTGCAAAATTCTGTGCTGTTTATTTGTAGCATTTTTGCACTGAATTTCCCCGTCATATGACCCAAAATTTCCTCTTACTTCCCTCTTCAAGCTTCAGCCTCCCCTATCCACCCCAATGGCACATTCACCTTTCTCTACCCCTAACACCTAACACCTCTCCCACAGAGACTGCAGCAGGAGGAAGAGGAAGTGAACCGTTGCACATAAAGTCATTTCCTATTCCTCTTAGACTCCACTGTTCATCTGAACTATGGACCTTCCCCCCCTCCCACCCCCCAATTCAAATTAACAGTCTGATGTAAACCTGCAGAAGAGGAGGAAGTGACCTGATGTGTCACAGTTCACTTCTCCTGGTGCTTTTGTGATGGGGGGTTGAACTTTCAGGAGGGGGGATGAATTTTCGTGGGTGGGGATGGGTGAGAGGTGTCAGCAGGAAGGCTTACCACAACAATTGTAACCTCGTATTACACCACGCTAATCCGGCTGAAGATTCAAGCTAAGTGCTATGATGTTTGTACTCTGTTGGGGAGGTTTGGTGATTACAGAGAGCCACACTGTTTATACAAATAATTACACGGAGTTTTTCCATTGAAGCACGTTTGTTATTATCATATTTTTGATTTATGCACATTGGCGTGCAGCTGGAATTGAGTGGTGTTGACTTCTCAGCCAGCTTTTGTTATTAAGCATTGGAGCGGTTATATTGTGACACCCCTTACTGCTTATTCCCTCACACTGAGGGCACGCCAAATTCACTATAAATTTTAGTTTTTTGGGGGTCCCATTGTATAAGCTCAGTGTGTTTCAGGTGGCTCTCAGTGTTGTTCAACCACCGGTCTGTAGACCAGTGCCGGTCCACAGAAATTTCCTGCCGGTCCACAGGGCCAGCACGTGCATCAGGCCCATAACAGTGTTCTTCAACCGCCGGTCCACGGTGCGATCGATGTAGTGTTATCTTCGAGCCAGCTCCCTTTTCCTCACTGATTCAGTGCACAAAGCCACGGGCAGCGGCTCCTACACGCGTTCTGCACCTGATCCGGAAGCCTTCTCTCTGAAGTCGCAACGTCAGAGGGAAGGCTTCCAGATGAGGCGCGGGACACGCAAGGAGCTGCTGCCCGCAGCTTTGTGCACTGCATCAGTGAGGAAGAGGGAGCCGGCCTAAATATAACATCGGGAACGGCATAAAATGGCCAGGCAGGAGCAAGCCAGAAGGTAAGGCATAGAATGGAGGGAAGGAGACAACAAAGGTAGGGGGAATGATTTTATTTTTGAATTTTGTGATTGAATTATGTCAGTTTTGAGAATTTATACAATCTGCTGTCAGTGTGCTTTGTGTAGTTTAATTTTGTGGTTAACCATTATGTGGCGACGAGATGGCAGATGAAGTTCAACGTTGAGAAATGTAAAGTATTACATGTGGGAAACAGAAACCCGAGGTACAACTATACGATGGAAGGGATGTTATTAAATGAGAGTACCCAAGAAAGGGATTGGGGGTAATGGTGGACATGACAATGAAGCCGACGGCACAATGCGCAGTGGCCGCTAGGAAGACAAACAGAATGCTAGGCATAATCAAGAAGGGTATTACAACCAGAACGAAACAAGTTATCCTGCCATTGTATCGGGCAATGGTGCGTCCGCATCTGGAGTACTGCGTCCAATATTGGTTGCTTTACCTTAAGAAGGACATGGCGTTACTCGAGAGGGTTCAGAGGAGAGCGACGCGTCTGATAAAGGGGATGGAAAACTTTTCATACGCTGAGAGATTGGAGAAACTGGGTCTCTATTCCCTGGAGAAGAGGAGACATGATAGAGACTTATAAGATCATGAGGGGCATATTGAGAGTAGAGAGGGACAGATTCTTCAAACTTTCGAATAATAAAAGAACAAGAGGGCATTCAGAAAAGTTGAAAGGGGACAGATTCAAAATGAATGCTAGGAAGTTCTTCTTTACCCAACATGTGGTGGACACCTGGAATGCGCTTCTAGAGAGCGTAATAGGGCAGAGTACGGTACTGGGGTTCAAGAAAGGATTGGGCAATTTCCTGCTGGAAAAGGGGATAGAGGGGTATAGATAGAAGATTACTGCACAGGTCCTGGACCTGTTGGGCCGCCGCATGAGCGGACTGCTGGGCACAATGGACCTCGGGTCTGACCCAGCAGAGGCATTGCTTATGTTCTTATGGGAGAGGAGGAGATAGTGGATGCTCTGGATGGGCCATTTGGCCTTTATCTGCCATCATGTTTCTATGTTACTAAAGTTCTGTGACATCACAATGCAGGTGCAAAAGCCTTAGCCTATAGGAAGAGGAGATGCAAATGTTAAGAGCCTTAGCCAATAGGGAGAGGAGGAGATATGGATGCTCTGGATGGGCCATTTGGCCTTTATCTGCCATCATGTTTCTATGTTACTAAAGTTCTGTGACATCACAATGCAGGTTGAAAGAGCCTTAGCCAATAGGAAGAGGAGATGCAAATGTTAAGAGCCTTAGCCAATGCGCTTCCAGAGAGCGTAATAGGGCAGAGTATGGTACTGGGGTTCAAGAAAGGATTGGGCAATTTCCTGCTAGAAAAGGGGATAGAGGGGTATAGATAGAAGATTACTGCACAGGTCCTGGACCTGTTGGGCCGCCGCGTGAGCGGACTGCGGGGCACGATGGACCTCAGGTCTGACCCAGCGGAGGCATTGCTTATGTTCTTATGTGTTGTTAATAAGATTATATTGTGTGTATCTATGAAAAATAAATGGAAAAAATAGTGTTACAATTAGTACTATTGTGGGGGCGGGGTCTGGGGTGGAGATTGGGTAGAGATGGGCAGGGTCTGGCCCATGACTTAGCCCAGTGTTCTTTAACCGCCGGTCCGCAGACCAATGCCGGGCCACAAAATAATTATTTTATTTCTGCCGGTCCAAAGGTGTAAAAAGGTTGAAGAACACTTAACTTTCTGCCCGACGGCTGCCCAACCGTTTCACTTTTGGTTTCGTCAGGGGCGATGCCTCCTCAAAGATGAACCACCTCAGGGTAAAAATATCCTCTGTGTGCCATTTTTCAGAACGATATACCTTGACTCTTTTTGTGAATCAGCTTTTTGAAGCCGCGGCCCGCTAAGGCCCGGATTCTGTATAGGATGCCCAGCCTCAGAAGGTGCCTAAGCGGCTTTTGAGAATCGCACACGGGCCTAAGAACCCAATTCTCTCTACAGCACTGTATGCACTTTATAATTTATAGAGATCCTGTTTAAAATATAGATGTCGAATGAATCTTTTTGCACACGTCACTTTGCTAAGACCAATGATGAAAACACCACTCCAGTAAAGGCACAAAAATAGTTAAGAGTAGTGCCTTGGGTGTTTGAGGTCTGGCATTAAAATCTACTTGAAATGAGTTTTGTCCTCAGCTATTTTAAATTATAGCCCTGACATTCAGCCGGTGGCAACAGGGCTGGCTCAAGCTATGGACCAGGTAAAGTCCTGGCCTACGACGCCGACGATAAATGTCGCCAAAATCCCAGTCTGGCCTACTGTTTATTTAAAGCTTTTATACCGCTAACTAATGGCTAGGAAGTCAATTCAGAGCGGTTTCCATGAGCAGTTTTGATGGACATATGAACATTAACTTCAGCAACGATGGTACAATTCAATTGATCTTCGGATTGAAAAAACGGGAGCATATTACACCATATTATTTAAAACTCCACTGGCTGCCGATTGAGGCCAGAGTTTTGTTTAAGTTTGCCTTCATTTGTTACAAATCAATTTTTGGTTTGTCACCTGGATACCTGGTTTCCACCCAAATAAGGTCACACGCAGAGTTTGTCTGTTTACATTTCCTTCCGCTAAATTATGTTGTTACAAAAGATTTCTGGAGAGCTCTCTCTTTTCAAGCTGCCAAATTGAATGATTGGTTCAGTAAAATTATGCTAGGATCCTCTTCTTATCTTGATTTTAGAAAACTATTGAAGACCCATTTGAAAAATTTGTATCCTAACTGGTTGTTTCATTTAATAATTCTATGCATCCGTCTTGCAATGTATCTTCTTCTAAATTGTATTTTTACTGTATGGTCGGTTCTTATTTGTTGTAATCTGCTTAGAACCATATTTTCTACTGTAGGACCAATTCTTATTTATTGTGTTTTGTTTTGCATTGTTTTTTTCCTTTTAAAATTACTCTCCACTGTATGACTTGTGCTTATTTGTTGTAAACCACCTAGAACCATTTTTTGGTTAGGCGGTATATAAAAATAAAATTATTATTATTATTATTATTACAAGAGTTACAACAGTGGTCTCAAACTCGCAGCCTGGGGGCCACATGCGGCCCGCTAGGTACTATTTTGAGGCCCTCGGTATGTTTATCATAATCACAAAAGTAAAATAAAACAGTTTCATGATCATATGTCTCTTTAGCTATAAATTACATTATTATTATTATTATTATTATTATTATTAAGACTTAGCCAAAAGGAAATATTTATAAACTATAAAGAGTTTTTACCCCTTGCAAAATTGTAATTTCTTTAATAAGACATTAACTCTTTTTTCTGAAGCCCTCCAAGTACCTACAAATCCAAAATGTGGCCCTGCAAAGGGTTTGAGTTGGAGACCACTGGCCTATAGGAAGAGGAGATGCAAATGTTAAGAGCCTTAGCCAATAGGGAGAGGAGGAGATAGTGGATGCTGTGGATGGCCATCGTGTTACTATGTTTCTATAACCATAAAGTTCTATGACATCACAATGCAGGTGTAAAGAGCCTTAGCCAATAGGGAGAGGAGGAGATAGTGGATGCTGTGGATGGCCATCGTGTTACTATGTTTCTATAACCATAAAGTTCTATGACATCACAATGCAGGTGTAAAGAGCCTTAGCCAATAGGGAGAGGAGGAGATAGTGGATGCTGTGGATGGCCATCGTGTTACTATGTTTCTATAACCATAAAGTTCTATGACATCACAATGCAGGTGTAAAGAGCCTTAGCCTATAGCAGTGGTCTCAAACTCGCAGCCCGCCAGGTACTAGTTTGAGGCCCTCGGTACGTTTATCGTAATCACAAAAGTAAAATAAAAGAGTTTCTTGATCATATATCTCTAGCTATAAATGACAATATTATTATTAAGACTTAGCTAAAAGGAATGATTTATAAACTATAAAGAGTTTTACCTCACACAAAATTATCATTTCTTTAATAAGACATTAACTATTTTTTCTGAGGCCCTTCAAGTACCTACAAATCCAAAATGTGGCCCTGCAAAGGGTTTGAGTTGGAGATCACTGAGTTACAATATATGAACTATAGACAAGTAGAAACACTGCGTTGCTGGAGTTATGACAAAAGAGCTTAGTAATGGTGTTACATACAGTATTAGATTGTTTCTGAAATGTCCAGGCTTCAAGGAGGATAGATGGTGGACTAGGGCTACCGTATTTTTTTCTCCCAAAAAATAGGACACGTGGCCCTGCCCCATTCCGCACCGCCATGTTCTGCCCAATCTGTCCCCCCAACCCCGGCCCCACACAAATCATGTCTCTTTGGGGCCATGCCTGGATGCGACGTGATGATGTCACACGCAGGCACGCATGCCCCTAAAATAGCCGCTTTCATATTGGGCGCTAGTTGGACATTTTCAGCAATTTGTGACGTATGTGCTGGTGGCCGAAAACCAAAGCACGTAGTACAGAAGTGTTCTGTTGGAGATTTCCTGTCCAAGGAGATCTTTTATGAAATGTGCCACCCTGCCTGTCATAAAACGGAAGAAAACAGTTGAGGGAAAAAAATTGCTTACTCGAAGAACACCCCCCCCCCCACCCCCGCACTTCTTCAAATGTTGCAAACATGACTCATAACAGAATCAGGAAAGAAAATGCCAAAGCCATTAATAGCAAATGTAGACATTGGAGGGGGTGGGGGGAAATGAAAAAAAAAGAGAAGAGAGTGTTGTCAGCGCTAGACTTCTGCAAGAAGGATCAGTTATGGCTAGAACAGTGGTTCTTAACCTTGTTGGAGGTACTGAACCTCACCAGTTTCATATGCGTGTTCACCGATCCCTTCTTTATTGGAAAAATAAAATATGATTTTGACAAATTCAAAACATAGGTATACAGTGAGGGAAAAAATAATATCAATTTTGAAAACAAAAAAGTTCTCCTATATTTCGAATAATAATAACATAATAATGAAATTTACTGCAAATCAGTGTGACTTCTGCTGTTGCCTCTCAGAGACCAGTTCAGAAATGCGCGGCTTTACCTTGGCAAGTGCCACTCTCATGTCATTTTCGCAACAAAGTCTGTTCCTTTTCTTCGTTTTTATGTCCAGCATCCTCGAAAAGGATTGCTCGCAAAGATATGTTGTAACAAACGGTATGAAAATTTCCAGAGCTTTCTTAGCAATAACAGGGTACGTTACCAATTGTTGACACCAAAATGTTGAGAGTGTGTGTTGTTGTTCTGAAGAGTTGCTGTTGAACCTGGCTCTGCTGAATTTCAATGATTTCATCGAGGTATTCATCATTGACATCTGTTGTCTCAACACTGAATAACTGGATAGATGACTGAACGTGACCGAAGCACTATATGAGTCGGAGGTGTGTTTTGACCTCCGCCGAACCCGCGAGACTGACTCACCGAACCCCTGGGGTTCGGTCGAACCCAGGTTAAGAACCACTGGGCTAGAAGATGATACTAGACCCAAGAACAGAGTAAAGAGGACAAATGAGTGGCCTAGTGGTTAAAACTGCTGCCTCAGCGGTTTTGAGTTTGATCCCAGCCTGATCTCCAGAACTCTGAGCAAGTCACTTAATCCCTCCAGTGCCCCAGGTACCACAGTTGGAGTGTGAGCCTGCTATAGAATTACCAAGCGTCCGGATTTCCCCGGACCTGTCCGGGAGTCCAGATGGCTTTTCAAAACAAGGGACAGTGGATGGCATGGATAGGCAGACTAGATAGGCCCTATGGTCTTTTTTTTTTTTTTTTTCCAAATCTATTTTTATTTTATTAAAAGATTTTTTTCAAAACAATACAATGAGTCAAGAATAAAACAGACAATATTAAGTCGTCCGCGTGGTTCCTTCACCGAGACTTAAAGGCATCAAACAATACCCAATACATGTTACACCAGTGAAAAATATAACACTCGGTGACAAGCCGCTAATATCTTTTCAAGGGATGCTTGCTGGCTCTGTTCCATGCAGTGAGATGCCCTCTGTGTGCGTAAAATCATTTACCAGAAAGGCTCCCGGGAACTCTCTGCAGCATATATGAAAACAGAAATGAGGAAATCAGTTGGTAAGAACATAAGAGCCGCTTTACTGGGACAGACCGCAGGTCCATCAAGCCCAGTATCCTGCTTCCAACTGTGGCCAACCCAGGTCACAGTACCTGGCAGAAACCCAAAGAGTAGCAACATTCCAGAGCTGAGATTATGATGTCATAATGCCTCATTCCACCAATGCCTCAGAGCCAACCTCATCAGTGATGTCACAATGGCTTGATCATCCTATACTTGGCTCACATAAGAACATAAGAGCTGCCATACTAGGACAAATTGAAGGTCCATCAAGCCCAGTATCCTGTTTCCAACAGTGACCAACTCAGGTCCCAAATACCTAGCTAGATCCCAGATTTTATGCTGCTTTTCATAGGAATAAGCAGTGGATTTTCCCGAGTCTATCATAATAATGATAATATTAGTTGAGAACACCATTTGTTATCTCTCTTTACAGACAGGCAGGTGTAATTTCCGCAAGCTAATCCTAAATGGGCAGTTCTGGGTTACGAATAGTATTTCTCGATGTGAGAAATATTTTGGGAGGCAGGAAGTTATCAAAGTTTGCTACTGTTGACACGAGCTATTGTATCACAAGTCATGCTATTTCAGCACAGGCCCCATCTTATGCAATAAAACCCCTGTACTAAAATAACTCCTTTTGATGGTAGTCAACAATGACAACTTCCCCCCTTGTCAAAAGAACTAGGATACTGCAATTCGTTAGCGAGTGCTAAATCCATTAGCGCGTTTTTGTAAAAGGAGCCATATGGGCCTTAAGAACATAAGAGCATAAGAATAGCCCTACTGGGTCAGTCCTATGGTCCATCTAGCCCGGTATCCTGTCTTCACGGTGGCCAATCCAAGTCACAAGTACCTAGAAAACCCCCCAAATAGTAACAACATTCCATGCTTCTGACTCATGTCTGTCTCAACAGCACACTATGTCTACCACTTGTTATAAAAAGTGATAGGCAATTTTGAGTTTCATCATCCTTTGACTCAATATTGCACATAGCTTAAGATAATTAAATGCTGTTTAATAGGACCTGCAACACCAATTCCAATGGGTAGAATCACAGTGACATAGTAACATAGTATATGATGCTAGATAAGGACCAGTAAGGATTTTCTAGTCTGCCTAGTAAGAACATAAGAATTGGCGCTGCTGGGTCAGACCAGTGGTCCATCGTGCCCAGAAGTCCGCTCACACGGCGGCCCTCTGGTCAAAGACCAGCGCCCTAACTGAGACTAGCCCTACCTGAGTACGTTCTGGTTCAGCAGGAACTGGTCTAACTTTGTCTTGAATCCCTGGAGGGTGTGGTCCCCTATGACAGTCTCCAGAAGAGCGTTCCAGTTTTCTACCACTCTCTGGGTGAAGAAGAACTTCCTTACGTTCATACGGTATCTATCCCTTTTCAATTTTAGAGAATGCCCTCTCGTTCTCCCTACCTTGGAGAGAGTGGAGGTGGAGAGAGTTTGCCTAGCTGTCTATGCATCCCTCTAGGCCTTGGTTTAGGATTGTACCGGCCACTCCTTGCACTCCTCTGTGCCTTTAATATATGAATAATAATAATAGTTTATTTATATCCCGCAGTACCTTGCAGTTCAAAGCGGTCTACATCTAGAGAAGCTGTCAAACCCAGCGAGAATACATATATAAACACATGCCGCACTCAGACCATGTCGCTCTCAGACCATGTCTCAAAATTAGTGTCATCTTCCTTCTATTACCTCTGCCAACTAAAGTGCATCCGTGCTTATTTCTCAGAAAGCGATTTCGCCCAACTACTATATGCATTTGTACTATCCCGCTTAGATTACTGCAACGCTCTACTAGTGGGCTTACCCGCAAAAACACTCTCCCGGCTCCAAGGTGTGCAAAACGCCACTATCCCACTCCTAAAAAAACTTGGGCTTCCGCAACCATGTCACCCGTGCACTAACATCCATGCACTGGCTTCCTATCCAAAAACGATGCGCCTTTATGGCCTTTGAAAGAAACGAACTTCTGATAACCAGCCAACATGGTTTCTGCAGGGGGAGATTGTGCCTAACTAACTTATTGCACTTCTTCGAAGGAATTAACAAACGGATGGACCAAGGAGACCCCATAGACATCATATACCTAGATTTCCAAAAAGCCTTTGACAAGGTGCCTCATGAACGTCTACTCCGGAAACTGAAGAACCATGGGGTGGACGGAGACGTACCAGATGGATCAGAAACTGGTTGGCGGGTAGGAAACAGAGGGTAGGGGTGAAGGGCCACTACTCGGAGTGGAGGAGGGTCACAAGTGGTGTTCCGCAGGGCTCGGTGCTCGGGCCGCTGCTATTTAATATATTCAAAATTGATCTAGAAACAGGGACGAAGTGTGAGATAATAAAATTTGCGGACGACACCAAACTGTTTAGTGGAGCTCGGACTAAGGAGGACTGCGAAGAATTGCAAAGACACTTGAACAAACTAGGGGAATGGGCGACGAGATGGCAGATGAAGTTCAACGTTGAGAAATGTAAAGTATTGCATGTGGGAAGCAGAAACCTGAGGTACAAATATACGATGGGAGGGATTGAAGACCCTAGGCCTTCGCAGATAGACCACTCAACTCTCTTTATGCTGATACAAATAATATGAGGTTTAATAATCAAATAGTAATAGCTTACAGGAACAAATCACGCAGCATACAGAGTGATAGAGCATACGCCAGACTGGCCAGACTGATGGAGAACTTCCGATGAGTTCTGAAACTATGGTCCAGGGAGCTTTCTTTTATATGATTCTGGCAGCTCTGGCCCACGTTGGTGCATATTACATTTCACTCTTTCATTGGTTAATCATATTCATTATCTCATATATTAAGCTATGGATTAGTTAATATAAATTGAGTGATTCTGTGCCACGCCTTTCCTCATAAGCTTCTCCCTCACTTCCCCGTAAATGTCTTTTTAATATACCAAGCTTCTCTTTTGAGCACCTGGGCCTAACAGTTTTCCAGCTCTGTGGTTGGCCTTTTTGTACACTTCTGTCCGTGGTTCGTCTTTCCTAAAACTTTCATAAAGTCATCATGCTGCTTATATTTTTCATCAGAACTGTTTTTCTCTATAACCACGCTCTCTGTTTCTAGGAAAAAGCAGAAATGTCTTCCAGAGTTCACAGCCTCTTTCAGAGTTGACAATTTCTAGTCAGAGAGTCCGAGAGTCCATTTGCTTTTTCAGCAACCATTTTAGGTCTTAGTTGTACTGGCCTTACTTTGGCCTGCTACTGCTGTGACAGGGAGATTCTTGGGGGTCTTCACCTGAGCTTACAGGACTTTCCCCTCCCCCTCCTCAGGATGTTATTGAATAAGAGTACCCAAAAAAGAGACTTGTGGGTTATGGTGGACATGACAATGAAGCCGACAGCAAAGTACGCAGCGGCCGCTAAAAGAGCGAATAGAATGCTTGGTATAATCAAGAAGGGTATTACTACCTGAACGAAAGAAATTATTCTGCCATCGTATCGGGCAATGGTGCATCCGCATTTGAAGTACTGCGTCCAATATTGGTCGCCATACTTTAAGAAGGATATGGGGTTACTTGAGAGGGTTCAGAGGAGAGTGACACGTCTGATAAAAGGGATGGAAAACCTTTACATACGCTGAGAGATTGGAGAAACTGGGTCTCTTTTCCCTGGAGAAGAGGAGACTCAGAGGGGATATGATAGAGACCTACAAAATCATGAAGGGCATAGAGAGAGTAGAGAGGGACAGATTCTTCAAACTTTCAAAAAATATAAGAACAAGAGGGCATTCGGAAAAGTTGAAAGGGGACAGATTCAAAACGAATGCTAGGAAGTTCTTCTTTACCCAACTTGTGGTGGACACCTGGAATGCGCTTCCAGAGGACGTAATAGGGCAGAGTACGGTTCTGGGGTTTAAGACAGGATTGGACAATTTCCTGCTGGAGAAGGGGATAGATGGGTATAGATAGAGGATTACTGCACAGGTACTGGATCTGTTGGGCCGCCGCGTGAGCAGGCTGCTGGGCGCGATGGACCTCAGGTCTGACCCAGCAGAGGCATTGCTTATGTTCTTAAGACTTTCCACAAAATGGCGCCAAACTACATAGCATCTAAACTACAAATTTATGTCCCCAACCGATCACTGAGATCCCAAACAGAAAATCGGCTGGTCCAGCCACCTGGCCGTTCACTCACGTCTGAGACATCCCAAAGACGCTCATATTCTTACTACATACCCAGAATGTGGCACATCATCTCCCCATCTATTAGATCACTAGACAGTCTTTGGAACTTCAGAAAAACCCAGCACCTTAAAGACCCACATCTACACCATGACGGATGGATCTCAAAGACATGACCTAAAACCCCAAAAGGAATCTCACAAATACTCGCATGCCACCGCAAATATAACCTGAATTACTACTACATGCTCCAACAACAAACGTGCACCCACTTACTAAGAAAGCTATCTTACCTCCAAGTGATATCTACACTGAATGTGAATTTAAATCCACCCTATGCCCACTAAGTCAGTATTTTATGTCTGCATGTTATGTCTATACTGTAATCTAACCCCTTTGTCTATACTGTAAATACTGTAGAATCTGTATTTCTCACCTAAGTATGTCTTGTAACCCGTTCTGGGCTCCTTTGGAAGGACGGGCTAAATAAATGAACAAATAATTAAATAAAATGCCCGAAATACATCACTAAGATAATTTAAACAAATTTATCATATAAGTAAGTTTTCAGAAATCTTTTAAATGTTTGATATGTAGATGAGTTTAGTAGCAATGCACTTATGGTTTTACCCCAAATAATAAGATAAAGTTTTATCCAGGAATCTTTTAGATTGTAGATTTTTTTTTTTTGGGGGGGGGTTCTTCCCCCTCGTTTTTGTGCCAGTATATTCGTCAGTTTTAAAGTTTAGTTTTTGGTTGTTGTTGTTGTTTTTGTAAAACTTTGATGTTATTTTAATATTTGATGTCATTTTGGTTTTCTGTTTTAATTGTCTTTACCCTACTCAAATGCATTATGAATGTTAGCCCCTTTGAAACTTTGAAAAGGCGGGATAACAAAATTTAAATAGACTTCCTTTCAATGTAGGAAATGAGAACAAAGAAGCTCCACGTGTACATCGTAAGTTAATAGAAAATACAAAATGTTTGGAAAAGTAAATAAATGCAAAACCTAACAATGTCTTATAACATAGACATGCAAATTTGAATATAATCCTGGCTTTGGCTGCTAACCGATGTAATTTTTTATAATATGGGAAGATTTTGGCACGAAGCTGGCTTTTGAATTCTTGAATTTTTCTGATATTTCCATGTTGTCGCTGTATGGAGAACCAGGGGGTGGGGGAGGGAGAGGAGGGGGAGAGGGAGAGGGGAGGAGGGGGGTTGTTCTTCTTGGTATGTTGATTTGTAAAAACCTTGAGCTTGCCATTCACTGTAAGGATTTCATGTACCTTTGCTGTATTGAGCTCAGTAAATCTCCTTTGAACATAATATGGGATGATATGTTCAGATTTTATCAAACCAAAAATTAGTCGTACCGCTGTGTTTTGAATAATCCTTAATCTCTTGAAGGACTGTAAATATTACACTCCTATGGGGTTTGTAGGTTCAAAACCAGAACTACCTTTAAATGCCCCTACCAGAACAGGGAAAGTTAGCACTAGCAGCTCTGATACCAGGGATGCTCCAGAACTGACCACATTTTATGTGTATGACAGATCAATGAAAACAAAAACAAAAAACTGTGGGTACAGATGTTCTGGAGATAATTTATTATACACTGACATATAAAAACATGAAAATTCAGTTTAAAAAGTACAATGATAAAAAATACAGTGATAAAAATCCAACCAGACCCTATATGGTCCATATTTCGGCAAACACGCCTTCCTCAAGGGTTGAATGGTTTGCAAACTCACATATAAAGAATTGGACTGAAAACAGTCTATTGTCTTTAAACATGTGAGCAAAGAACACCACAGACAAGCTGAAGTAGAGAAGTGACAGCATCCATGAGGTTCCCCCCACTGTGACAAAGAGGATCACCTTGAGAAGTTGTTCTGATTATTTCCACAGGGTCCATCTATGAAATTTCCGGGAGTGAGTGCTGCCTGTCCACTGGGGACCTGATTAAGGTTATTGGTGTGGAGCTGAAGAAGGTTGTTTGTAGCGAAGAGCGTGGCCTGTTGTGGGATCTGTCACCAGACTTCAAAGGTGAATCTTGTGCAGGAGTTGGCATTATGTAAATTAACACCAATTAGATCCATTGCAAGCTTATTATCTCCCTGCCTCTTCCCTAACTCCTAAGCTTCTTCTCCCCCCACCCCATACCCCCCACTGCATCCAAATGGCAGCTTTGTTGGATGCAGATCATACCTCCCAATGTAATGGATGCTAATAGCGATTGTAGTAGGTTTCCGGGCCTTGCCATGTCTGTGTAGAAAGAACTGACGTTTCAGCCATCATGCTGTGGCTTTCTTCAGTGTATGCTGTGAGGTCTGCAGTGTGTCTTTCTCTATAGTGGGTTCACGAACCTGATTGAGAACAGGGCAGTCTGTGGGTCGAGAAATTTGAATTTTTGGCGGGAAAGTTTGTTGGGCTGACCTGATTGAAAACAGGAAAGGCTGCGGGTCATGAATTTGAATGCACCCACCCCCATCATAATCTGCTAATTTATCTTCTGCATATTCATTTTATTTCTGATTCTGGCACTCAAGCCCTGGAGTTGCTTCTGTCTGATGCGAAGTTGTTTTAACTCAAACTACAAGAGGTAAAAGAGATGCCAATGACACTTAGGGCTCCTTTAGAAATGCTGCGGGCGGTAGTTTTTCCGGTGCATGGGCTAAAAACTCTAGCACACCTTTGTAATAGGAGCCCTTAGATTCCATCAGCCCTGAAAGTCCCCAGACATAATAAATATTTATGATGAGGATTTGCATAATTTCCAAATAAGGGAAATTTGGATATTTTAGCCCACTTAAGTGGCTTGCAATATTTTTTAGAATTTAGAAACAATAATCCCCTGTTCCAAGAGCTTCCATTTTCGTTAGGTATCTGAGGCAACAGGCATCCGATAGGTAGATTTTCCAAACGCTAAATAAATTCCACTACATTAAATGAAACCTTCGCTAGATAACACATCTAAGTAAATCTAGCCCAAAATGACTTTGCTAAGATCACAATATAAGAACATAAGAGTTGCCATACTGGGTCAGACTGAGGGTCCATCTAGTCCAGTGGTTTCAAACTCGCGGCCCAGGGGTAACATGTGGCCCGCCAGGTATTATTTTGAGGCCCTCGGTATGTTTATCATAATCACAAAAGTAAAATAAAACAGTTTCTTGATCATCTGTCTCTTTAGCTATAAATTACAATATTATAATTAAGACTTAGCCAAAAGGAAAGATTTATAAACTATAAAGGCTGCAGCGCGGTAATGGCCCCGAAGCCCATAGAGATTTATAGGGCTTCGGGGCTGTTGCCACGTGGCTTTGTAAAACAGGCCCAAAGAGTTTTACCTCATGCAAATTGTCATTTCTTTAATAAGACATTAGTTATTTTTTTTCTGAGGCCCTCCAAGTACCTACAAATCCAAAATGTGGCCCTGCGAAGGGTTTGAGTTTGAGACCACCGATCTAGCCTTATATCTCACTTTCTGACAGCGGACAGTTCAGGTCACAAGTACCTGGCAGTGTCCTAAAAACTGTATTCCACAACAAAAAAAGAAAGCACAACTCCATGTATGACAATGCAAGACAAAAAGAGTGGGGAAGGGACACCGCACATCAGCCTCAAGGACAATCAATTTATTGAGAACATATACATTTTAAAAACATGTAAATATAAATAACTAAAATTATAAGAATATAAGAATAGCCTCACTGGGTCAGATCAATGATCTATCAAGCCCAGTAGTCTGTTCTCATGGGAGCCAATCCAGGTCACTAGTACCTGGTCAAAACCCAAGGAGTAGCAATATTCCATGCTACTGATACAGGGCAAGTAGTGGCTTCCCCCGTGTCTTTCTCAATAACAGACTATGGACTTTTCCTCCAGGAACTTGTCCAAACCTTTCTTAAAACCAGCTACGCTATCCGCTCTAACCACATCCTCTGGCAATGCGTTCCAGAGCTTAACTATTCTCTGAATGAAAAAATTTTTTTTCCTCCAATTGGTTTTAAAAGTATTTCCCTGTAACTTCGAGTGTCCCCTAGTCTTTGTAATTTTTGACAGAATGAAAAATCGATCCACATACTATCCAAAACATAAGGCAAGCTTTACAGAGAGTCTTTAGTCCTGGATCCCCAACACAGTCCGTGTTTCGACTTGAAAAGCCTTCCTCAGGGGTGTATAGATAAATCCAATAGATGGCGCCAGTATACTTTTAAAAAAGGAATGTGCTCAGTTCATAAAGAACTAGCAAAACAACGTTTTGCCCGGGCCAAAAAAAGCACTAAGCGCTATCAAATTGCATCTCGGCTTTTTTTTGGGGGGGTTTGAAAACCAGTGAGTTCTGGGCCAGACACGGTCCCATAGAGGCAAAGTTTGTGCGGGGCCAGGGTTGGGGGGGGCAGGATGGGGCATGGCTGTGGGCGGAGCAGGGCCGGGCCTCACGTCCTCTTTTTGGGGAGAAAAAATATGGTAACCCTAGCAGTAAGGGATCTTCATAGTAGGGTCACAGGTCTCCTGATAAAAATCTAAGCATCATAAAGGCAGTCAGGTCTTAATGGCTGATCTTTGCTTCTTTTCAGGTCTCTTCAAACCTATTCATGAGTATCCAACGCTGGAAGAACTTATCAGAGATGTGTTCCCTGGCAGGGAAAGGCCTCCCTTCCATTTTGCCTCCACTGTAGACTTTATGGTAAAGGAACAGATCATCATGAGGCATCAGCCTGTCTCCTTTCTATCGGAGGTTGAGTCCAAGGGTTGCAGGTATGCCCGTTGCAGGGTATATGAAGCAGCTGCGCAGATGTGCTTGCAGATCCCATTGTCCTGCCATGGAGATTTCTACCTATGCGAGGTGGAGCAGGAGTACACACTCAGCCAACTCCTGCAATCCAAAGCTCTGCTGAGCCACAGATTCACCTGTAGCACCATACCAGGGCACTCCGTATTCCTCTCTCCAGTCTATGAAGTCCAAGCCTTAATGCAGAGTGAGTATCCCACAGCGGGAAGGAGTTGTATGGAGAAGAAACAGAGGAAGTCTCTGACCCTTCCTGTCCTTTTATTCACCTGGTTTCTGGCAAAAAAAAAAAAAGTGGTTTGTCAAAAAGATTATCACCCCCCCCCCATAATTATATCCAAAAACTACAATCATATTGAGAACTGAAAAATACATTCCAACTCGCCCTTCCACCCAACCACCCTGGACGTGTATGACCATAGGGCAGGGGTAGGGAACTCCGGTCCTTGAGAGCCGTATTCCAGTTGGGTTTTCAGGATTTCCCCAATGAATATGCATTGAAAGCAGTGCGTGCAAATAGATCTCATGCATATTCATTTGGGAAATCCTGAAAACCCGACTGGAATACGGCTTTCAAGGACCGGAGTTTCCTACACCTGCCATAGGGCATAATCAGCGATCACCTGAGCATTGCTAATGCAGAAACATGCCTGTATGTTTAGACCAGACATGGGGAAACAACGGCCCGCGGGCCATATCCGGCTCATTTAGTTGTTTAATCCGGCCTGCCGAACCCCCCTTTTATTAAACTGTGTTAGTGTTTTTTTAGCGCCGGGAGCCACGCTGAATGTCCCGCACTGCTCCCGACGCTCTTAGAATTCCTATGAGCGTCGGGAGCAGCAGCAGCATTCAGCGCAGCTCCCGGCACTAAAAGCCGCTAGCGCAGTTTAATAAAAGGGGGGTTCGGCGGGCCGGATTAAAGTATGAGTTCCCTTCTTCTTTTTCATTTTAAGTTCCGTTTTTTTTTCCTTCTTGGGCTTCCTATGACCTTACGTTTTCATGCTTTGCTACCTTTTAAAGACCAAAACCTTTTATGTTATGACGTTTATATTTAATTTATATTAGTTCACACAAACCCTCCATCCATCTGCTCTGGGTCTGTCAAATTTAAAAACTCAATGTGGCCCACGAGTCAAAAAGTTTGCCCACCCCTGATTTAGACAAACCCCTGAACTCTATAAGAAGAGCAAATAACAACTGCATGTGCAAATTTCAGCGGACACTGAACTTGCTTGGGCAATTCATTTCAATATCAAGCCAACTAGCATTGCTTGTTAAGAACCCAATTATTGAGGCTAACTGGATCTAATTAAAATTGACATCTGTAAATTTAGGCATGGGAACCACACCTCAGTTTTATGAGTGGTTCCAAAAAGGGGGGCATGGAAATAGAAGGGTCATGGGCGTTCCTTCAAGTTGCGCTCGTAGCTGTAAGATAAGGGGGATCTGCACCTAATTTATGTACAAGGATTTATACCACGTAAAAATGGCTGCACGTAAATCTAGGTGCAGATTATGGCGCTAAGTGTTATTCTATAAATAAGAACATAAGAGTTGCCATACTGGGACACACCGAAGGTCCTTCAACAGTGGCCAACCAAGGTTTCAAGTACCTGGCAGAAACCCAAAGAGTAGCAACATTCCAGAGATTGTGATGTCACAATGCCTCTTTCCACCAATGCCTAAGAGCCAACCTCAGCAGTGATGTCACAATGGCTTGATTGTCCTATTTGGCTCACATAAGAACACAAGAGCTGTAATACTGTGACAGACAGATGGTCCATCAAGCCCAGTATCCTGTTTCCAACAGTGGCCAACCCAGGTCCCAAGTACCTAGCTGGCTCCCAAATAGTAAAAACAGATGTTATGGTGTTTATCCTAGAAATAAGCAGTGGCTTTTCCCAAGTCCATCTTAATAACGAGTTATGGACTTTTTGTTTTAGGAAGTTAGCCAAACCTTTTTTAAACCCTGCTAAACTAACTGCTTTCACCACATTCTCTGGTAACAAATTCCAGAGGTTAATTACACATTGAGTAAAGAAATATTTTTCTCTGGTTTGTTTTAAATCTACTACTAATATTTTTGGAAAGAATAAACAAAGGATTCACATCTACCTGTTCTACTCCACGCAATATTTTATAGACCTTTATCATATCTCCCCTGACACCTAAGTTTGAGCACCATTTATAGAATAGCACTCGGCATCTTTTTTTTTTATGCACAGATTTATTTTTTTGGGGTGCCATTTATAAAATCCAGTACAAAGTGTTTAAATACAGCATTGCTTCTGCACAAACCTGCCTATATTCTGGACAAGGCAAAGTGGGTTTAGAAGAAGTACAACTGAGGTTAAGGATAGTAAGAGTGGATCTTTCCTTACTGTTGGTTCAGTTAAAATGATTAGAAACAGGCTAACCCTGTAAAGCTAAATAAAATGGTAAAGTCTAGGTTTAAGAATAAAATGGTAAAGTCTAGGTTTAAAGATTAATGGCCTCTTCTATCAAACTGCGCTAGCAGTTTTTAGCGCAGAGAGCCGCGCTGAATAGCCCGCGCTGCTCCCGATGCTTATAGGAACTCTATGAGTGTCGGGAGCAGTGCTAGCGCAGTTTGATAGAAGAGGCCCTAGGAAGTGAACCCAAAAGCTGTGAAGAGACAATCGATATTATAAGAATTCTTTTTTTTCCCCCACATGAATCCATGTTAAATAAAGCTGTTGCTTAGCAACTGCATGTGTTGGCTACAGTCTGTGAGGTCCTGCTGAAGTATCCAATCAGGAAGTTGGACCCTGTCCCACAACCACTGGGTGGCTCCAGTGGTATAGTAAGAGAGGGTGGGGAGCGGTCCGTCCCGGATGCCATCTTGGTGGAGGGGCCGGCACCCGTCCTCCTCTCTGCCTACCCCCCCTCCTCCACTGTACCTCTAGCTTTTCGCCAGGGCGAGCAGCAACTCCGACTTGCTGCTCGCGCCAGCGGCGGCTTTCCCTCTGATGTCATTTCCGGGTCCCATGCCTAGGAAATGACATCAGAGGGAGAGCTGATGGGGGCAGCAAGTTTGTGATGCTGCATGTAGTGGGAAAGTTAAAGAGGTATAGGAAAGGGGATGTGTGTGCGGCAGGGGGTTGGGGAAGGAGAGAGAGGTGGGGGGGAGGGGCGCCACCGCCCTGGGCGCCTCTCGCCCTCACTACGCCACTGGGTGGTGCCAGGGCCATGGTAGCATCACGGATGCAAATACAAAAGAGTCAGACATGTCTGTGTACTTGTGCAAGGTCTTCTGGAATGCAGTATCTCTTTTAAGAGTATGAAATAAAGTGATCTCCATGGATATTATAATTCTTCGTTCTCAACACCCATGTTTTGCACAATCAAATTGCCCGCCTAAACTCATTGACACCATGTTCGTGACAGCTCTAATGCATATTCTGAAAAACTGGAAATCATCCTCATTGCTAGACTACACTTTTTGGTGGAACTCTTTAAGTATGTACCATAAATTTGAATCTTATGCATATGAGAAGAAATTGTTTTCTCGATCTTCCACAAACTTGACACGAAACAAATCACCTTGGCCATTCTTAGATTCATATGTTCGTTCTGCTCTATAGACACTTCTGCCTCTCTCTTTCTCTCTCTATATCTCTCTCTATTTCTCATTCTCTCTCTCTTCCTTTATCTTTCTCTCTCTTTCTCTTATCCCTCCTGCTTCTCTGTCTTCTTCTATTCCTTTTCTAAGCAGTTCCAGATACTCTGGATCCTTCTCATTAATCTAGTTTTATTCAAATGATTGTAGATACGAATATTTGATACATGATTTTTATTATGATCTATATGTTTGAACTGCTTTCTGTTTATAATTCCTATAATATTCAATAAAATCATTGAACTAAAAAAAAAAAAAAAAAAGAGTATGAAATAAATGATTTCTTGAGTAAGATAACCTTGCGAATTTCTGGCCTATTCTTAGAGACTGAAGCCTTCACAGGTACAATCAGCAGACAAGATCAGTCAAAGCAAGAAGTTTTATTATGAGCCAAAATATGTAAAAGGTCCGTTATTGTCACAGATCTGATAAACAAACAGACAGAATTTACATGAACTTCAGTTTTGCATTAAAAGAAACGATTCTCTCAGGTTTCCCGAAGCCCAGCTTCACTAAACTCACGCTTGTTAATACCCTTGGTGACCAGCTCCTAGAAGGCCCAACTTCAGTACTTCACTCGTACACTATAATCTTCCTATCTCGGTCCATTTTCAAGCATTGCAGTCACAGGCTAGAAATTCTCGTAAAGGATCCCTTCATCCTGACCTGACCCTGTCTTCAGACCCTGCTGCCCTGGCTTGGAATCTCTCTTAGAGGACCCGTTCTCCCTGCTCTGGGCTCCTCCATCCTATTCCCACTCTGGCGTTTTAACTTCCTCTCTGCCTGAGCTCCACCCTCCTGGCTAGGCAGGCTGGCTCTACCTCCCTGATAAAGTGGCCCAGTAATAGAGCACACTTAAGGAAACTCGTTTTATTCCAAGCATTCCCCAACACAGACTACTAGAGGTTTCTGAATGAGAACCACTGTATCATTTTTGTAGAAAATAATCATTAAATTTCACCATTGCAATAATGAGGGAGTCTCCGAGCAAAGTCAGTTCTGTAAGATAGTCTTTATCCCCTCTCAGGACAGAGCGATAAATCCAGTAAAACCTTTTGGGCTAGGAGATGCAACTAGAAGAACTCCAAACAACACAGGTGGTGCTGGACTCCATTGAGTCTTCCAAAGATGAGACACATGTAGTCTAATAGTATCCCAAAACTTGGAAAGCAAGAAACGACAACAAAGGTGACTTATTGGAGCTCAATCGCTTTGATTGTACAATAGGGCTCGGCAAGATTGTGTTTCGACACGATTGTGTTTTGCCTCAGGAGTCTGAATGTATGATTGAGAACTGAATATCACAGAATATCATAAGCCTTCAATACTTGTTCTGTGATGTTTGAGGTGACTTATGTCTTGTGACGTTGTGTTTATCGATAAAATGTTCCCCTGAAATGTTTTGATGCTTGACAGCAGAAAAACGCAAATCTCAGGTTGTGATTTTGTGTGCTGTTGTCCAACCAAAAATGAAAGTCAAAAGACATAAATCAGCTCAAACATCACAGAACAAATATTCAATTCTCAGTCATACATTCGGACTCCTGAGGCAGGCCCTTTTGGGCCGAAACACGATTGCGTCGAGTCCTATTAACCTACTGGCCACCAGAGCAGCGAAACTAGACCGACAGCTCACCAGTCTGCTGACTTCAACCACAGACTACAAAACCTTCAAAAAAATACATAAAACCAATATAACACAACCAAACAGGCTCTGAACTCCTCCTGCAATTACCAACTACTCCTTAACAAATTAGAAAATGCTCAAACTTTTCCTTAAGTATTTCTTAATATCTTAACAATATGTTCTTATTATCATAACAACTCTTATGTAATCTGCCTTGAACCGCAAGGTAAAGGCGGAATAGAAATCACTAATGTAATGTAATATTGTAAAATAAAAGCGATTTGAGCACCAGTAAGTCACCTTCGTTATCTTTCTTGCTTTCCAAGTTCTGGGAAGGCGGTATCTCCTGTTTCTCCGAGGAGTCTAGTAGCAGACATAGCCATAACATGTGTCCCAAAAATCCATTAGACTGCTGATATTTCAAGCAGATATGTCCAAACCCTTTTTAAATACAGCTACGTTAAACTGCTTTTACTACTTATTCCGGAAATTAATTCCAGAACTTAACTCAGGGGTTCCTACAGCTGTCTTGGGGGAACCCCAGGCAGTCAGATTTTCAGGATATCCACAATGAATATGCATTCATATGGCATGAAAATCTCTCTCATGAGAATTCATGGTGAATGTCCTGAAAATATGACTAGTTGTGCTTCCCCCAGGACAGGTTTGGAAATCACTGGCTTAACTATACATTGAGTCCTTAAAAAAAAATATTTTTTTTCACTCAAGGTATAGTTAAGCCAGTGATTTTCAAACCTGTCCTGGGGGAACCACAACTAGTCATATTTTCAGAACATTTTCCATGTTTCCCTGAAAATAAGACAATGTCATATTAATTTTGGGTCCAAAAAACGCATTAGGGCTTATTTTGGGGGGGATGTCTTTTTTTTTTTTCATGTATAACAATCATCTCTCCCTTCCTCTCCTCCACCCTAATTCTTCCTTTTTCCTTTCTTCCCTCTCCCCCCCCCATGTGCAGCATCTTTCCTCCCTTGTCACCCATCCCCTTGTGCAGCATTTTTCTATTCCTCCCATTCCCTTGTACAGCAGAACCCCACTGACCCTCCCACCATGAGACTGACATACCAGCAGCTGTTTTTGGAGGACTCAGAGTGGAGGTGTCAGGTCTCACTGGGGTGGGAATTGCTGAATTGATGAGTCCAATTTTTTCGGCGGATCAGGCAGCACTAGTATCAGGGATGGAGTCGGGGAATGTCGGGGACATTTAGGAGAGGCTTCGGTGGTCGATCTTAACTTATTTTGGGGGTAAGTCTTATTTTAAGGGAAACAGGGTACAATGAATTCTTCATAAGATAGACGCCCCTTAGTACTTGTACTTTTCAAAAAAGTAAACAATTGATTTAATTCCATTCAGGATTTTATAGATCCCTTCAGCCTTCTCTGCTCCAAACTGAAGACTCTAAGCCTCTGTAGCCTTTCCTCATATGAGAGGAATTCCATCCTCTTTATCATTTTGGTTTCCCTTCTTTGTACCTTTTCCAGTTCCACTGCATCTTACATGTTTTTGAGATATGTTGACCAACATGCTCACGATACTCAAGGTGTGCTCTCACCAAGGAGTGATACAGAGGCATTATTGTTTTATTCTATATCCCTTTCCTATACAATAGAACAAGGTAAAAGGATAGAAGTACCTCAGGATGGTCTTCATTCTCTGTTGCGTGTGGTAAAAGAGGAATAGAGATGTCTGGAGATGTTGGGGTTTTTTTAAATTGGGGCACACACAAGGTCATCTCACTTTTTTCCTTCTTCAGTTGTGAATGCCCAACCTGTTATTTTTCTGTTTTCTCCCCCTAACAGTGCGAAGAAACGCGGTGAAGATTCCATCCAGTCTGGAGGTGGATGTGATAGATGTGACTAGCCGTGCCCAGCAGGTCAGCTTCATCACCCCACTGACACTTCCTGAAATTCTAGCACACGAGGAGGCTTTCCCCATCACAGCAGAGCTGCTGGAGGTTCCTGAGTACCAGACAGTATTTAAAGCTCACTGGCCTAGATCCCTGAAGAAGGGTCAGAAGATCCATATTCATAGCAGGGCCTCAGCCTGGAGAGTTCTCGCATCTACTACTAAGGGAAACAAGGCAGTCAGGTACTTTTTGATCTCTGGTGGCTACCGAGGAATGTTGAAGAGAAGGCTAAGGGAGTTCTCCACAGCCTATGACCTCCTGACCAGCCTGAACTCTGGTGAGAATCTGCAGGTTGTCGTAACCAAGGACTTTGAGTGCTATGAAGACTGCTTCCCATCACTGAGTGTTGGAGACCGGCTCAAGGTGCTGTATCACACCACAGTGAGGACCCCTCAAGAAACCGATGTCATTGTTTGCAACCTGTGCTGTGAGGGACAGATGAAGCAAATCATGCTGCCATTGTATGTTGAGGGCCGCTTTGTGGAAGAAGTCACGGACACTGCGAAATACACCATGTCTGAAGTAATCCAAAAACTGAAGCTACCATGTGAGGTTAAAGTTGCCATGAAAGATCCCACCTTGGACACTGACATCCTTAGCTCTTTTGCTTCCCTGAAGCTAGAGGAGCTCATTGACGATCCTTTCCTGGTCATCAGCTTCATGGAACAGCCCAGGCTGTGCTTTGAGCTCCCAGTGAAATGGTTCGACATTTTGCTGTTCTTCACTGAGGACTCTGTCAGAGAGCTGAAGGAGCCCGTAAATCAGTCTGTGGTGGAAGAGCTAACAGACTCCTTCTATTACCAATTGCGGAAGCTGCTGCCTTGCAGTGGGCCCCCTCCTCCAAGACCACCAAAGAGAGCTACCTTCGGTTCCAATGACACCACAAAAGAAAACACCACAGAAAGGAAACAGTCCATGGCAATGCCAATGGTAAAAGTCTTTCCATTGTCTTCTCTGGGGAGGGTCTTACAGAAAATGTAAAAAGGATAGAAAGAGGATGGCATGGCAAAGCACAGACGTATTATTCAACAAACTTCTATGTAAAGTGATAAGGTAGCTCTATATACGCCAACAGTGTTGTATAGTAACTAAGGCCCGGATTCCATATATAGTGGCTGTCATCGGAGGCTGCCTTAAAAATGGCCGCTGATCGTCAACCACGCAATGGTGCCGTTTATAGACTCGTGCCTTTCGGAAAGGTAGGCACTGGAAATGTGGACCAGGGTTTTTCACGGCCTATATTACTGGTGCCTACCTTTGCCATGAATCGCGCCTACGGAGGTGCTTTACGACATCTAACGTCACGTCTGGCATGAGCCACGCCTATAGTGGCATTAGATGACGTAAAATGCCTCCATAGGCATGATTCCTGTGCTCTTTTTTTAGGCACTGGTAGGCGCCTACATTTTTTTTAAACTGCTTTTAATCGGTTTTAAATGGCATTTTCTCAACTTTAGTTAGGCACTTAAGTTAGGCACCATTTATAGAATCTGGGCCTAAGTAAATGTAACTAATATACTGTACTTAAGTAAAAGTTTTGATACCTTTACTTATACAGAAGTACAGGATAACATTTGTTACTTTTACTAAAGTAATAATTTGCCAAGTTTTTTTCTTTTATCTAGTTACATTTGATGCTTGCAGTTAAAAGTAAAAGCGGAAGGGAGATGTAAATGACAGTTCCTCAGTAAACCAAATGAAACAGCAAATCAGGGAACAGAATTTTGCTCTTGCAAACCTCGTTATGCAAACAGTGGGCCATTTGTGGAATTGCCTTTGTTCGAACTGATTAGATGAGTTGGGTCACTTGAAAGCGGAGATGAAGCTCACGCTGGTAGCATTTCTTGATGAACCCTCATTATAGCTGGGGTGCTTTTGCGTTTTACTCAAAAAGCATTATTTTAGGCATCTACTTTTTTATTTCACGTGTGTAAAATTTTAATTTGTTTTTCATTATACTTTCTACTTAAGTACAAAGTACTTACGTAAAAGTACCTTTACTTTTACGTAAGTACCTAACGGATGTAGCGGTATATAAGAAATAAATTACATTACATTACATTACTTTGACCTAGTACTTTAAACAACACTGGAAGTCAATGCCAACAGCAATTAATTATATCTGCTATATTTTCAAATGGCTAAATTTAATCATAGAGCTACCCTAGTGCAACAAAGGTGGTTTTTTTTTTTTGTTGTGCAAGTCTCGTATGTGAGATTCAACAGTGAAATTCAAAATAAATTATAACGTTCAATCCTCCCAATATTCAGTGGTACATAGCTGGCTATCTGGCGATATTCAGCAGGAGATAGCCAACTATCTCTCGCTGAACATCTGGCTCGCCAGATTGGCCAGTGACCGGCTGTGTCACGCAACATTGCCAGTCACCACCAATATTTAGTGGCTGGCCAGTTAGGTTCAGTAGCTAGATAGACTTTTTTTGTGTGGAGTCTACCTTTGGCTGCTATAAGAACATAAAAATTGCCATACTGGGACAAACTGAAGGTCCATCAAGCCCAGCCAGTATCCTGTTTCCAACTGTGGCCAACCTAGGTCTCAAGTACCTGGCAGAATCCCAAAGAGTAGCAACATTCCAGAGCTGAGATTGTGATGTCATAATGCCTCATTCCACCAGTGCCTAAGAGCCAACCTCAGCAGTGATGTCACAATGGCCTGATTATCAAATACTTGGCTCACATAAGAGCTTAAGAGCTGCCATACATTGACAGATTGAAGGTCCATCAAGCCCAGTATCCTGTTTCCAACAATGGCCAACCCAGGTCCCAAGTAGTAAAACAGATTTTGTGGTGCTTATCCTAGGAATAAACAGTGGATTTCCCAGAGCCATCTCAGTAATGGCCTATGGACTTCTCTTTTAGGAAATCTTCCAAACCTTTTAAACCGTTCTAAGCGAACTGATTTCTCCACATTCTCTGGCAACAAATTCCAAAGTTTAATTATATGTTGTATGAAGAAATATTTTTTACAGTTTGTTTTAAATCTGCTACTGCTACTTTTTAAATAAGAGACCAAAGACTGGTCTATGAGACATTTTGAGCATGGAGATTAAGCATCAAATTTCTGCACCTCAATGGCCACGAATTTGGGCTTGGAGGTGAGATGTACAGTGTCCGCGTCTATGAGACAAACTTGTTTTTTTTTTCCTGTTGCATAGAGCATTTTGGACCCCAGTTCGTTTACAGAAGTTACATAGTTCTAAGTCTAATAGATGCTGGCACTGTCAACTTGAAGCTGGGACATTAGATCATTTGCTATTCTATTGTCCATTGATACTTGCTTTTTGGAAGTCAATTTGGGGTCAAATAAATAGCTTGTTGGAAAATCCGGTTGCATTATCGTATGATACTGTGTTATTTGGTACATCAGTGAGGGCTAAGGGCCAAATTTCTTCTAATAACAACAAGCTATTACTCATTATGTCAGGGGTTGCCAAACAACATATTATGAAAAATTGGGATCGGTTGAATTATAACTTTTGGTGGAACTCTCTATGTCACATATTTCAAATGGAAAGGGTAATTGCCATGCAGCAGGGGAATTTTAAGAAATTTCAGGATATTTGGGAGCCATTAACAAAATACTGTAATGAATGAATATAATTTCTACCCCTTAAATATGCACATCCAAGGTGGGGGGAGGGAGAAGGGTGGGGGTGTTTTGGTTTTCTTATGAGTGCAAATAATTTGGAGAGGGGGGGTTATTATATGTCTTCTTATGTTTGATGAAAGTTATTGAATATGGGGGAGGGAGGGTTATGGGATCTGAATTAGATAGAAACACTACTTGTCTCACTTCTAGATACAGCCCGGCAACACATCAGTAAGGGAAAAAAGATGGTGTTAATACAACTAGACCTCTCCGCAGCATTTGACCTAGTTGACCACACCATATTACTACAAATACTCGACACCATAGGGATCTCAGGCAAGGTCTACAATTGGTTTCAAGGGTTCCTCAAATCAAGAACCTACAGGGTAAAGTACAATGATATAAAATCAGAGCCATGGGCAAACCCCTGCGGAGTTCCACAAGGATCACCACTCTCACCTATGCTCTTCAACCTCTTTCTCTCCTCCCTAGGAGCCACTCTAGATAACCTAAATGTCACATCCTTCAGCTACGCAGACGACATCACCATACTCCTCCCCTTCGACCCATCAGATACCACCACCACAACAAAGCTGGAAACAACCTTAGATACAGTAGAAAAATGGATGATGGATCACAAACTAAAACTAAACTCAGAAAAAACAAAATTCCTCTTGCTCGAACAGGCCAAAACGCCTACCATCACAGAACTGAAAATCAAAAACACCAAATACCCAATACAACCCGAACTAAAACTCCTAGGAGTTATAATAGACAGATGCTGCACAATGCAGTCCCAAATCAACAAGACGACCCAGAAAGCTTTTCTAACCATGAGAAATCTACGTAAAATCAGAAAATTCTTCAACCCAGCACAATTCAGACTAATTGTCCAATCCCTAGTCTTAGGTCTGCTGGACTACTGTAACTCCCTCTATCTTCCTTGTCCAGCCACTATGATAAAAAGACTCCAGACCATACAAAACACCGCCCTCAGACTGATCTACTCACTCAGAAAATATGATCACATAACTACTGCCTTCTTAGACTCCCACTGGTTACCCATACAAGCACGAATTCAATTCAAATTCCACTGCCTATTATTCAAAGCGTTACATGGCTCTTCCCCTTCCTACCTAAACAACCGCTTAAACCAGATCTCCACCTCAAGACACAGAAGAACCCCAAACCCTTTTACTTTTCCCCCACTCAAAGGCACACTACGCAAGAAATTGTTTGACAACCTTCTGGCAACACAAGCAGCAAAACTCAACCATACCATCTCCAATCTGCTGATAACATCGGACGACTTCAAAACATTCCGAAAAGAAATCAAAACCCAGCTTTTCAAAAAATTCATCCAAATATCTTAACCATTCTTCACCTACCTCAAGATATTACTTCCCCAAATAACCCACCTAAACACCTTCCAAGCAAACAGACCCCAAAAATTAGATGGTAATCTTACCTACTCTAACTATATTCTCTTTGTCCATATCACACAGTTCGGCACTGTCATTTTACTATCCAACCCCTAATTCCCCTTAGGAATGTATCCAGCTATCTCTCTTCTGTCAAAAAAAAAAAAATAAAAAAAAAAAAAAATTGTATCTTCACTGGAAAATGTCCAGTCAAATCTTTTGTAATCCGCCTTGAACTGCAAGGTATAGGCGGAATAGAAATCCGTAATGTAATGTAATGTAATGTAATTTTAATAGGATATTAAGTGATGTATTTAAGTATAAATTGATGTTATATGCTGTTGCACTTAGTGTAAGTTTTTAAAATGAATAAGGAATATTTAAAAAAAAAAAAAAAAATCTGCTACTTAGTAACTTCATCGCATGCCCCCTAATTTTGGAAAGAGTAAACAAGTGATTCACATCTCCCCTTTTCGCTCCACTCATTATTTTATAGACCTCTATCATATCCCCCCTGAGCCGTCTCTTCTCCAAGCTGAAGACACCGAGACGCTTTAACCTTTCCTCGAAGGGAAGTCGTCCCATCCCTTTTATCATTTTCGTTGCCCTTCTCTGCACCTTTTTCTAGTTCCGCTGTATCATTTTTGAGATACGGCGACCAGAACTGTACACAGTATTCGAGGAGCGGCCATAACATAGAGCGATACAAGGGCGCTAAAACATTTTCACCTTTGTTTTCCATTCCTTTCCTGATAATTCCTTTTTTTTTTTTTTTAGTTCAATAATTTTATTGAATATTATAAGAATTATAAACAGAAAGCAGTTCAAACACATAGAATCATAATAAAAATCATGTATCAAATATTCGTATCTACAATCGTTTGAATAGAACTAGATTAATGAAAAGGATCCAGAGTATCTGGAACTGCTTAGAAAAGGAACAGAAAAAGACAGAGAAGCAGGAGGGATAAGAGAAAGAGAGAGAAAGATAAAGGAAGAGAGAGAGAAAGAGAAATAGAGAGAGATAGAGAGAGAGGCAGAAGTGTCTATAAAGCAGAACGAACATATGAATCTAAGAATGACCAAGGTGATTTGTTTCGTGTCAAGTTTGTAGAGGATCGAGAAAACAATTTCTTCTCATATGCATAAGATTCAAATTTATGGTACATACTTAAAGAGTTCCACCAGAAGGTGTAGTCTAGTAATGAGGATGATTTCCAGTTTTTCAGAATATGCATTAGAGCTATCACAAACATGGTGTCGATGAGTTTAGGTGGGCAATTTGATTGTGCAAAACATGGGTGTTGAGAACGAAGAATTATAATGTCCTGATAATTCCTAACATTCTATTTGCTTTCTTAGCAGCCGCCGCCGCACATCAAGCTGAGGGTTTCAACGTATCCTCAACGATGACACCTAGATCCTTTACCTGGGCAGTGACTCCTAACGCAGAACCCAGCATCACATAGCTAAAGTTCGGGTTCCTCTTTCCCGCATGCATCACTTTGCACTTGCCCACATTAAAACGTCATCTGCTATTTTGACGCCCACTCTTCCAGTCTCACAAGGTCCTCTTGCAATTTTTCACAATCCTCTTGCGATTTAACAACTTTGTGTCATCAGCAACCTCTGCCTGAACTGGTAGCCTGTGCAATTTGCTTAATAAAGAAGTAATGCGGTCATACCTCTTAAGTCCAAAAATCAATCTTGCTGCTTTATTTTGGAGCAAACAAAGTTTCCTCTGCAATAGAGAATGACACGGGGACAAATTTTTTCCGTCCCCGCGGGAACTCATTTTCTTGTCCCAGCGAATTATTTTCCTGTCCCTGCCCCATTCCTGCACAAGCCTCAAACACTTGAAAATCATAAGTAGCAATATTCTAGAGCTCAGATTGTGATGTCATAATGCCTCATTCCACCAATGCCTAAGCTCCGTCCTCATCTGCACAAGCCTCAAACACTTTAAAATCCTAAGTAGCAACATTCTAGAGCTCAGATTGTGATGTCATAATGCCTCATTCCACCAATGCCTAACCTCCTTCCTCATCTGTACAAGTCTCAAACACTTTAAAATCATGTGTTCGAGGCTTGTGCGGTTAAGGCAGAGCTTACAGGAATGGGGCAGGGACAGCGACAGCAACAAAACTCATGGGGACAGGATGGGGAAACTGAGTTCCTGCAGGGATGGGGGAAAATGTGTTTCCGTGTCATTCTGTACTCTGCAATACCCACATGCACTGAATTACAGTAATGTAAGCGTGAAGATTGAACTATTAAAGCAAAACAGTAGGTATATGAGAATGAGATTGAACTAGTCTCAATTGCTTGTGTTTATAAAAAAAATCTTTTTTAGTCAGACTATTAATCTGAAGCTCAAAAGAAAGAGTTGAATCAAAAATTACACCCCTAATGCTGGAAGACTGAACCACTGCAGCTAGAGCCGCAGTAAGTTTGTGGCACTGCAAAACAAGGGGCGGTAACTAACAAGGAAGACTTAAGGCCAGCGCTTGCATGAAGGGGAGATGGTGCAGGTGGGAAGGTGGGAGACCTGGAACCAGAAGAGAAGCTAGGACAGGGTTGCCAGATTTTCCAATCAGAAAATCAGGACCCCTAGACCCGCCCCCCCAGGCCCGCCCAGTCCCACCCATCCACACCCTGTAATACCCTATTCCTGCCCCCAGGCTCACCCTAGCCCTCACCCCTCCCGCTGCCTACTCTTGTCGGGCAGGGAGGAAATCTGTGCATGGACGGGTGCCACGCGATGACGTCACTGCCCGACGCGATTTGAGGAGGCTTTTCAAAACCTGGACAAAAGGAGGACATGTCCGGGAAATCCGGATGTCTGGTATCCCTAAGCTAGGAGGATTCAGGCCCAGATTCTAAAAAGTTAACGTTACCTTTAATGCGGTCGCTAAACCGGTTCCAGCCGGTTTTGCGTGCGTGTATTTTAGCAGAGGATTCTCATAAAGGCTTACCGTGGTCTTTTCCTAGCAGTCTCCGATCCTGCCTTGCAAATGGGCTCATCAGTATTTAAACGAGCACTCCGGTTGATTTTTTTTTCATCATTACCGCGTGATTCTCCAGTTGTGGTGTCGGCTTTCGGCGAGCAAAAATCAGCGACTGGTCCGAGGGCTGCTGGTACGGTGCCAGCACTATGATAAGCGCATCTCTGGCGTGTGTTTCGACTGTGGCTAATGAGAAAAAAATAAAAATTACACGATTCGCATAAATTATAGGGCTCCTTTTACGAAGGCGGGTTAGCAGTTTAATGCACGTAATAGAGCGCGCTAAATCGCCGGCTGCGCTAGCCGCTACCGCTTCCTCTTGAGCAGGCAGTAGTTTTTCGGCTAGCGCGGGGGTTAGCGTGTGATTAAAAGTCATGTGTGCTAACGTGGCTTCGTAAAAGGAACCCATAGTCTTTTTTTTTTTGGGTGGGTGGGGTGGACAAAAGCACGCTTCTTGTGCGTGTGTATTAAAGTTTCAAGTTTATTAAAATCTTATTATACCGCCAATTCAGACTTCAAGGCGGTGTACATACCATATTAAAAGTACATGTGTTTAAAATTACACAGTATAGCGGAGGTATATCGTACAAAGACTTAACAGTGCAAGACTAACGGACGAACTGGTATAGAAGGGAGGCGGTAGAACTACATTATTTATAAAGAAAGAACAAATGGAACGGACATTAGGAAGGGAACTGATACTAGTGAATCAATCAGATTCAAAGAGATAGTATCCTTAGCAGGACGGTTAAACATTAAAAGCATCCTTAAATAGATAGGTTTTTAGTTTGGACTTAAAGTCTAAAATGGACATGTCTTACATGTGTCTTACGTGTTTCTGGCTGTGGTTCATGATAAAATTTGACATTAAAAACAAATTACAAGATTTACATGAATTATAGCAGTTTTGGGGTCTGAAACGGACATGTCATACATGTGTCTTACGTGTTTCTGGCTGTGGTTCATGATAAAATTTGACATTAGAAACAAATTACAAGATTTACATGAATTATAGCAGTTTTGGGGTCTGAAACTCTGAAACGGACATGTCATACATGTGTCTTATGTGTTTCTGGCTGTGGTTCATGATAAAATTTGACATTAGAAACAAATTACAAGATTTACATAGATTATAGCAGTTTTGGGGTCTGAAACGGACATGTCATACATGTGTCTTACGTGTTTCTGGCTGTGGTTCATAATAAAATTTGACATTAAAAACAAATTACAAGATTTACATGAATTATAGCAGTTTTGGGGTCTGAAACTCTGAAACGGACATGTCATACATGTGTCTTATGTGTTTCTGGCTGTGGTTCATGATAAAATTTGACATTAAAAACAAATTACAAGATTTACATGAATTATAGCAGTTTTGGGGTCTGAAACGGACATGTCATACATGTGTCTTACGTGTTTCTGGCTGTGGTTCATGATAAAATTTGACATTAGAAACAAATTACAAGATTTACATGGATTATAGCAGTTTTGGGGTCTGAAACGGACATGTCTTACATGTGTCTTACGTGTTTCTGGCTGTGGTTCATGATAAAATTTGACATTAGAAACAAATTACAAGATTTACATGGATTATAGCAGTTTTGGGGTCTGAAACGGACATGTCTTACATGTGTCTTACGTGTTTCTGGCTGTGGTTCATGATAAAATTTGACATTGAAACAAATTACAAGATTTACATGGATTATAGCAGTTTTGGGGTCTGAAACGGACATGTCTTACATGTGTCTTACGTGTTTCTGGCTGTGGTTCATGATAAAATTTGACATTGAAACAAATTACAAGATTTACATGGATTATAGCAGTTTTGGGGTCTGAAACGGACATGTCTTACATGTGTCTTACGTGTTTCTGGCTGTGGTTCATGATAAAATTTGACATTGAAACAAATTACAAGATTTACATGGATTATAGCAGTTTTGGGGTCTGAAACGGACATGTCTTACATGTGTCTTACGTGTTTCTGGCTGTGGTTCATGATAAAATTTGACATTAGAAACAAATTACAAGATTTACATGAATTATAGCAGTTTTGGGGTCTGAAACGGACATGTCTTACATGTGTCTTACGTGTTTCTGGCTGTGGTTCATGATAAAATTTGACATTGAAACAAATTACAAGATTTACATGGATTATAGCAGTTTTGGGGTCTGAAACGGACATGTCTTACATGTGTCTTACGTGTTTCTGGCTGTGGTTCATGATAAAATTTGACATTGAAACAAATTACAAGATTTACATGGATTATAGCAGTTTTGGGGTCTGAAACGGACATGTCTTACATGTGTCTTACGTGTTTCTGGCTGTGGTTCATGATAAAATTTGACATTAAAAACAAATTACAAGATTTACATGAATTGTAGCGGTTTGGTGAGGGGGGGGGGGCGGAGAAAAGGCATGTCTTATGCGCATTCGTTGAAAGCCGACATTGCATCTCCCCTCCCTTCCCGTCATCCAATAGCTCTGGCATGCCTATGATTGACACACCATCCCTGATATCCAGCTACATGGCGTCATAGTGTATTCTGCACGTGTGCCGATCGCTATCACCAGCGACTCATCTCATGTAAATTTAGCGAACCTCCGCTACTCTCTGCCAACCGCATTTGCATACATGGGTTTTTTTGAAATCGCTATAATAACGGCTGCGAGAGCAGCCCGTCGTTTTTTATCGCAGCGTTTTGAGAATCTAGCCCTCAGAGATTATAGATTGTGATTCACGCTGCTGGATTCGAGGACTGAGGTACCACATACTGAACAGGGAGAAAGAAGGAGAGACGGTTACCAGGCGGAGGCATGACAATGTGTAGATGTGTTGGAAAAGTAATAAAGTGGTAAAATTAAGGGGTCCTTTTATTAAAAGATGCGTTGACCGATTTAGTGTGCGTTAAACACTAAGATGCCCATAGGAATATAATGGATGTTTTAACATTTAGCATGCACTAAGTGAATTTCTATTGTTTGGGTACATAATCAGTCTTGGGCAGGAGGTGTTTCCTTTTTTTGTATTTAACCCTTTCAGGACCAAGGGACATATTTGTCCCATAACTTTAAAATCCTATCAATTTTGATTGGGATAGTCTACAGTTCTAAATTTGATATGTACGGATTCCATATGATACTACCTTTATGTAAACAAACTGGTTCCGACATTCGTTCATTAGCGTCGTTGCTAGATTGACGAGAAGATTCACTTGCCACACTGTCCATAAGCCAGAAGTGTGATTTTTTTAAATAAAAATAATGATATTTCACAAAAAAAATCAATTTTTTGGCATCTGCAAGCTCTTTTTACCATAAAAATGTCGTCAAAACCACAAAAATTGGCCTACGATCCTTATGGTCCTGAAAGGGTTAAGAAGGACTTTCAAAATATTTTTGATAAAAAAAGAAAAAAGGTTCTTTAAAAAATACATATCTAGAAAATAAGCTTAAAGGGAGTTTTCAATATAAATAAGGGTGAGATTTTTCTGACCAATGATGGCTCCAAGTATGTGATCGGTACACTTCTCCCTCCGTATTCGCTGTGATAGGGGATTAACAGAACCGCAAATAACTTTTTCATATGTTATTCGCTGTTTTCTATTAAAAACCATCGTGAATATGGTGAAACCGCGAATAACATAGCGGGAGACCTGGTCTGTTCCTGAAGGAGAGGCAAAACATGGTGAAGAAAGTGCCGGGAATCGGCGATTTTCTCTGTAAATGCTTGGAATCTGCGATTTCTCTATGCGAGCTGATATAATTTTTTTTTTTGGGGGGGGGAGGAGTCAGCAAGCTAAAAACCACGAATAATCGAAACTGCGAATATGGAGGGTGAAGTGTACATGAATGCTATTTGGCTTCACAGTACTGTTTCACTGAGCTCTTGAGGTCTTTTCCTCCACCTAGGATAATTGTTACTCTCTCCTATTTCGGATTCTGATTGTGATATTGGAGCTCTCAGTTTCTATATATTTGGGGGGGGGGGGTTGTGGATTTTTCATTAATTTTTGAGAGGTTACAAGATATGACATTTTGCTGCTAAAGTTGCCTTTTCTCTGGTATTACTCCAAAATTATATAGAGTTATTTGGTGGTATATAAAAATAAATTGTTATTATTATTATTTTCTAGTTACTTTTTTTTGTGAGGAGTCTTTAATTTTCTCTACCATTTACAAGAAATGCTCATGACTGGTAACTTTCTAGTCATACAGCATAGAAGGAAATGTATTTCTATTTTTATTTCTCTAGTGTTGCCAAGTCATGCAGAGTCTGGTTTCAGGGGGGTTTCAGTCAATGTTTTTTGTGCATATATCGAGTTCTAGTTGGTGGTCACGCCCATCTGTGAGGTGAGACATTCCACTTGCCTGTAGTTTCAGTGCAGAGAGCTCAGTCCGTTTGACAACCTGCAGCAACCTGTAGGAGACATGCTGTCGCTTTAGGGCGATTCCCAGTATTTGCCTTGACAGCCTTTGGTGGGCCAGCTGGTTGTTGGAGAGAGGTCCACTCCCCAATGCAACCCCTCCATCCTACAGGGAACAGAAGGGAGATGGAGCTTTGCGTACTGATTCAAGCAGGTTGTTCCAGGCTTACGGCGCAGCAAGGCAGAAGGGGAAGGGTTGGGAGTTGGCTGTAGAAGAGAAGGGTACAAACAAGAGAGATGGGGTGTAGGAAGAGGTAAGAGAGGAGAGATACTGAGTACACTTGTGGGTCCAGTCAGAAAACGGGTTAATACTATAATACTAAATTCTCAAAAATTCACAGTCGCCCCTTGCAAAACAAAAGGCAAAGAGCATAAAAAAATTATCAAACAAAACGTATTCCAAAAACAAAAAGAAAGGAAGAATCAATCAAACTGATGCACAGTCTTCCTTCCAATTCCTCATGCATCAGTCGATGATTGTAATCCACAAAGGCATTGGAATATTCAATCTATACAGACTTTCTGCATAGGAATTCCATACACTCTCCAAAACTCTTCTCGACAGAGGACCTTGCTTCACTTGCTGCTGTGTCAGGAGAAGAGCAGCAACTAGATCCTTTGTTGAGAAGTATGGCATTCCAATGCAGAAGTCTATGTAGATTGAATATTCTAATGCCTTTCTGGATTGCAATCATCTGCTGACGCATGAGGAGTACATCATGTTTGATTGTTTCGTTCACAATCAATGGTTCTAAAAGAGAACCCCCCGTGAAGACATGATAGGACATGATAGGGTTTAAACTAAATCTTAAGCTTATATACTGCCTCTTCTCTGTAAATGTAGAGCTCGACACGGTTTACAAAAATTAAAAGGGAAGTACAGTGGGAGTTGGTGGTAGGGGGAGGTGAAAAATTTACATTTTTGAAAATAGCCAGGTTTTCAGGTGTCTTCGGAATAGTCTGAAAGAGACCAGGTTGCGCAGCTGGGCAGGGAAGTTATTCCAAAGCTCTGTAGTTTTGAAGTGAAGAGATTTCCCTAGTTTTTCAATGTAGGTAACGCCTTTTAGTGAGGGGAAAGATAATTGGAGCTTTTGGATAGATCTTGTGATGTCAGGTCTCACAGCATTCCAAGATAGAGGAATGAAAGGGGGAAGAATGCCATTCAGGATCTTGAAAGTTAGGCAGGCACATTTAAAGTAGACCTTGGAAATTACTGGGAGCCAGTGGAGTTGTAGCAAGAGTGGCGAAACATGGTCAAATTTGCTCTTTGCAAAGATCAGCCTAGCTGCAGTATTCTGTATCTGCTGAAGCCTTTGAAAGCCTTTTCTTGGTCAGGCTTAAATAGAATGAGTTGCAGTAGTCCAGCCTCGAAAGAATGATTGATTGAACAAGGTAACGTGTATAGAACAGGTGTAACTAGAGTTGTTGTATTCAAAAATGTATACTGTAGTCCTTGTATGTGAGGAATTCAATGTCCGAACTAGAGGTCTACACGGGAACGGGGATCGTGGGAATCCCGCGAGTCCGGTGGGAATCCCCCCCAACCCACGGGACTACCACGGGGACCCCCCTCTGGACCACAGGAATCCCACGGGGACCCCCCTTTAGCCAATGGGACTCCCAAGGGGATGGAAGGCTTTGGAAGCAGGGTTCATCCATATAATATAATGGACACGTCAGCCTTAGTAAAAGAGGGGGTTTATAAGTTAATTACCTGAACAGAAAACAAAAAAAAGGGTTCCACCAAAGAGATTCCACAAGGAAAACAGCAAAAGAAACTGTGGAATTGATGATCCTGTCAGTAGGAATTGCTGCTTTTTATAGGGACAGGCAGGGATGGAGGTAATTTCTTGCGGGGACGGGTGGGGACGGAGAGGATCCTGGCGGGGACGGGCGGGGATGGGTGGGATTTCTGTCCCCGTGCAAATCTCCAGTCCGAACCTTTAAGCTAAATGAAACCATGTGGGCTGCGTGCAGATTTTAGTTAGGCATTGCTAGGTGTCTATAATTGGGGTGCCTAACTAGGATGCCATTTATAGAATCTGGCCCTTAGTGATCAATTAGCACTTATGCATGAATTTATAACATTCACACACGAAAGTGCTGGCATCCCGGCCTTACCTGGTGGTCTAGCAGGCTTTCGGGGCAGGAGCGATCTTCCTGCGCTCCTGCCCCGTGCAGATCGCCAATAGGAAATAGCTGCCGTGAGTTCCCGTAGTCTCTTGAGATTACGACGGGAACTCCCCACAGCCATTTCCTATTGGCGATCTACACGGGGCAGGAGTGTAGGAAGATCGCTCCTGCCCCAAAAGCCCGCTAGACCACCAGGTAAGGCCGGGACACCGGGGGGAAGGCTAAACTGTGGGGTTTTTTTCTTTTTTTCCCCCCTCCCCCCAAAATTGCGAATATGTGAAATCGCGATTGCCGAAACCGCGAATGGGGAGGGGGAAGTGTAAAAGATAAAGACTGAGGGGAGCTGATATTGGGTTGTATAGAAGAAAAGTGTAGGGGCAGCTACACAAAACAGAAGTGGCATTAGGGGGTATAAACAGAGCAATTGACCTGGGTCCCCATGCTTACAGGCAGTGGTTAGTAAAGGGGGTGGCGTGGCATCTTGCTGAGGGCGTGGCACCCCTCCTCCTCTCCGTACGAACATAAGGAAGTTCTTCTTCACTCAGAGAGTGGTAGAAAACTGGAACGCTCTTCCGGAGTCTGTCATAGGGGAAAACACCCTCCAGGGATTCAAGACAAAGTTAGACAAGTTCCTTCTGATCCAGAACGTACGCAGGTAGGGCTCATCTCAGTTAAGGCACTGGTCTTTGACCATAGGGCCGCCGCGTGAGCAGACTGCTGGGCACGATGGACCACTAGCCTGACCCAGCAGAGGCATTTCTTATGTTCTTGCCCCCGCTCCTCTCCTTGCCATGCGCCCCTTGCCTTCCCCTGTGTCTTTTTTACTTCCCCGGCACGAGGTTGCTGCCCGTGTCAGCATCGGCGCTCTCTCTGACATCACTTCCGGGACCTGCGCCTAGGAAGTGACATCCAAGGGCGAGCTGACACCCACGTGGGCATGCTGCTCACACCGTAGAAGTTTAAAATGTATGTGGAAAGGGAAGGGAGCGCACGCATGGGGCGGGGGAGGGGCGCCCTGTGCGCCTCTCACCTTTACTATGTCACTGCTTACAGGGGGGGGGAGGGTCCCCTTCTAAATGTCTGCTCTGGGCCCCATAGAGGTTTACCACGGGCCCTGACCCGAACTAAAAGAATTGCCATTGGGCAGACTCAAGGACCCATTCTGCTCCTTCATTAATTGTATTACCATATGTTTGATCTTCCAGCTTCCTCCACCCAAACATGAGCCAGATCGCCAATGTTCAGCCCCTCCACTACCAGCTCCCAGGAAACAAGGCATCCAGCTTTGCACAAGTAGTAAACCTAATGAGCATTCTCCGACCAAACCCAAGCGCAAGATGGCCAGCACCTCCACCAAGGAAGAGGAAGAAGAAGGTACGTGGGTGAAAGACCGATCTTGTGAAAAGTTTGGCTGTTTTTGTAAGATTATCAGGCTGTTTCATTTCTTTTTTTTTATTTCTAACTTATAGGGTTTCTGCCAGTTGGAACATGCAACAAACTATTGCATGGATTGTAAATATTATAGCTTTTTTTTTAAGCAAACAAGGTGATTTGAAATTCCCAAGGTTCATAACTTACACTGACTCACATATCAGTACACTAGGGGGGGATGACAGCCTGTGACGGGTACAAGTGGATCGATTTTTCACTCCATCAAAAATTACAAAGACTAGAGGACACTCGATGAAGTTACACAGAAACACTTTTAAAACCAATTGGAGGAAAATTTTTTTTCACTCAGAGAATAGTTAAGCTCTGGAATACATTGTGGTAAGAGCGGATAGTGTAGCTGGCTTAAAGAAAGGTTTGGACAAGTTCCTGGAGGAAAAGTCCATAGTCTGTTATTGAGAAATACATGGGGGAAACCACTGCTTGCCCTGGATCGGGAGCATGAAATGTTGCTACTACTTCAGATTCCGGAATCTTTTGTTACTCTTTGGGATTCCGGAATCTTCCTGTTCTTTAGGATTCTGAATGGAAAGTTGCTACTCCTCGGGTTCTGGCCAGGTACTAGGGACCTGGATTGGTCACCGTGAGAATGGAGAATGGACCCAGTAAGGCTATTCTTATGTTCTTATAAATATTCAAACATCGGGCCAGGTCCAGGCACCAGCCTTGAACATCCTGGTTTATGCGTCCAGCTCTCTCTTATGGGGTTAAGTGCAGCAATTAACTACATAAGTGACACCCCATAAAGATAGGACTGACATTTTATGCAGTTCGATTTGACTGCTACATTAGGCGGTTAAGGGCTCCTTTTACAAAGGTACACTAGCATTTTTAGCGTGCATGCTAGCTGAAAAATTACTGCTTGCTTAAAAGGAGGCGGTAGCATCTAGCACACGCTATTCCGTGCATTAAGGCCCTAACGCACCCTTGTAAAAGGAGCCCGAGAAGTATCAAATATCAGTATTTAACTACATAAGGGCCAACTTCACCTATAGACTGCGCACAAAAAAAACCAGCTTTGGGTTTAACGGTCTGTGGTGATAGTGGCATGAACTAATTTATTAAGAACATAAGAAGTGCCATCTCCGGAACAGACCCTAGGTCCATCAAGTCCGGCGATCCGCACACGCGGAGGCCCCGCCAGGTGTACCCTGGCATAGTTGGCCATTGAATATCGGTGGATGGCTCTGAACAAACAATTTAACTAGTCAGGAGTAGAGGTCTGCACAGGAACGGGGATCATGGGAATCCCGAGGGTCCCGCGGGGGTCCCGCAGGAATCTCCTCCTAACCCACAGGACTCCCACAAGGACCCCCCTCTGGCCCACGGGACTCCCACAGGGACCCCCCTCTAGCCAACGGGACTCCCAAGGGGATGGAAGGTTTCGGAAGCAGGGTTCGTCCATATAATACAATGGACACGTCAGCCTTAGTAAAAGAGGGGGTTTATAAGTTAATTACCTGAACAGAAAACAAAAAAAGGGTTCCACCAAAGAGATTCCACAAGGAAAACAGCAACGCAAACACAAAAGAAACTGTGGAATTGATGATCCTGTCAGAAGTAATTGCTGCTTTTTATGGGGACGGGCGGGAATGGAGGTAATTTCTTGCGGGGATGGGTGGGGACGGAGATAGCGTCCAAGGAGAGAGACAGAAATAAAGAAAGACAGACAGACAGCAGCCAAGGAGAGAGAAAGACAGAAAAAAAGACAGACAGACAGATAGCGGCCAAGGAGAGAGAGAGAGAGAGAAATAAAGACAGACAGATAGCGGCCAAGGAGAGAGACAGAAATAAAGAAAGACAGACAGACAGATAGTGGCCAAGGAGAGAGACAGAAATAAAGAAAGACAGACACCAGCCAAGGAGAGAGATAGACAGAAAAAAAAGACAGACAGACAGATAGCGGTCAAGGAGAGAGAGAAAGACAAAAATAAAGACAGATAGCAGCCAAGGAGAGAGACATAAATAAAGACAGACAGACAGACAGATAGCAGCCAAGGAGAGACACAGAAATAAAGAAAGACAGACAGACAGCGGCCAAGAAGAGAGACAGAAATAAAGAAAGACAGAAAGACAGATAGCTGCCAAGGAGAGAGACAGAAATAAAGAAAGACAGACAGACAGATAGCAGCCAAGGAGAGACACAGAAATAAAGACAGACAGACAGTGGCCAAGGAGAGAGAGACAGAAAAAAAGACACAGACAGATAGCGGCCAAGGAGAGACACAGAAATAAAGAAAGACAGACAGACAGCGGCCAAGGAGAGAGAGAGAGAGAGACAGAAAAAAAGACACAGACAGATAGTGGCCAAGGAGAGAGACAGAAATAAAGACACAGACAGATAGCAGCCAAGGAGAGAGACAGAAATAAAGACAGACGGACAGACAGCAGCCAAGGAGAGAGAAAGACAGAAAAAAAGACAGACAGACAGACAGTGGCCAAGGAGAGAGAGACAGAAAAACAGACAGACAGATAGCGGCCAAGGAGAGAGACAGAAAGAAAGAAAGACAGATAGACAGACAGCAGCCAAAGAGAGAGAGAGAGAAAGAAAAAAAGACAGACAGACAAATAGCGGCCAAGGAGAGACACATAAAGATAGACCGACAGACACATCAATTCTAGCACCCATTAATGTAATGGGCTTAAATACTAGTGTAAATATATGTTGATTGAATAGAAGCTATTAGTTAAATGCACCTGAAAATTACAAAAAAAAAAAAAAGAATTTTAAAGGAGATTTGAAACATTCTACACTTCTCCCTCCCTATTCGCGGGGGTTAGGGGCAGAGCCGGCCCGCAAATACGGAAAATTCACGAATACAACAGGAACTCCCATTGTAGTCTTATGAGACCACAGGAACTCACAGCACAACTCTGCACAGGGCAGGAGTGTAGGAAGATCGCTCCTGCCCCGCGTCACTGCTAGACCACCAGGTAAGGTCTGTGCTCCTGGGGCTCTGCTCGCCTCCTCTGCCTCCGGTCACCTCCTCATCCTCTGAACCCAGTCCCGGGCCCGTTTTTTTTTTTTCAAATGCGGGCTGCCAACGAGCAATTCATAGGGAGGGGACTTGGGGGGGAAAAATCGCAAATAATCGAAACCGCGAATAGGGAGGGAGAGTATAGATTGTTTTCAGACCTAATGTGATCAGGAAGGGCATTCCAAGGTTGTGGACCATTAACTGACAAAATACACTCTCTGGTAGAAGCATATGTCACATATCTTACAGATGGAATAGTAAGAAGGTTTTGTTGAAGTGAACTAAGTATATGAGAAGGTATATATGGTATCGGGTAACTATCACGATAAGTCGGAGATCGTGCAGAGCGTGTCCTGAAGACGAAGGGCAAGATCTTATATGTTAATCCAGTATCCCGCAAACTTTCTCGAGCTGCGGCACACTAAAGGTAGTGGCCGCAGCTTGGAGCACCCGGAGGTGTGCGAGTGTCGCCATGACGATGTCACGCACATGCGTGACATCATCATGTCAACATCCGCGCATGTGCGAAGGCCCCCGAGATGCCGGGGGGGAGGGGGAGGTGACAGCAGGGAAGAGGGCCGGAGAGACGGTGAGGCGCTGGATGATCGCCAACAGGACATGCCTCTCACTGTGCCGGCACCTCACCTCCTCCCCAGTGTGCTGCGGCACGCCTGAAATCTTAGGAGGCACAGTTTGCGAAACACTGTGTTCATCAATGATTAACAGGCAACCAACGAACAGACTTTAAGAATGGAGTGATCAAATTTCTTTTTCCCAGTTATTAATTTTTATAGAGGTATTTCAAATATCAACCATTAAAATTTTACTGGTATGAGGAGTGAACCGAAGAGTGAACTTTGCACATGCTCTGTGTGGATCAGAGAAGCCTGCACATCCTGCTGTTGCTGCCTATACTGTAGGGGGCAGTGTGTGCATGCTAGAGAAGATTGGCACTGCTCCTGCCCTCTGTTGGGCCTGTTCTATGGTGGGGCAATGTGGGGCAGTAGCCTCTCCTCCGCCCCCTGGATTCTATACAGGTTGCCCAAACATGCTTGTGTAGGGCAGATGTGCATGCAAATTAAAAGAGCCGTTCATTATCAGTGTTAATTGGCACTCATTTGGGCTTATGCATGCATCTGTCTACACGCTATTCTAGAACACTGTGTGACCAAAGGGTCAGATTCTATATAGGCTGCTTACTTTAGGCTCAGCTAGGTGCCCTAATCAAGGTTGCCTAGTGATACCTAATATGGAATCCGTGCACGACCTTTTTTTTTTTAAATTGGTATGGTAATTGACCTAGGGTTACCATATTTAGAGCCTCACAAACCCGGATGCAACACCCCGCCCCTTTCTGCTCCATCCCTGCCTTGTTCTGCCTCCATCCCCACCCAGTTCCATCTTATGTCCCGCCCCTCCAAGCTTCGTCTTCTCCCCCGAAGAAGCCTGCGCGGAGGTGTGTGCGACATCCTCCGCACGTGCTCAGAGTCCTTCCAGATGCGGCTGGAGCTCACTGGGGCTTTCCAAAATCGGGACAAACTCCCTGTGTCCTGTCCCTGTCCCATTTCTGTCAGCTCTGCTTTAACCACATAAGCCTCGAACATTTATGATTTTAGAGTGTTTGAGGCTTGTGCAGATGAAGACAGAGCTTAGGTATTGGTGGAATGAGGCATTATGACATCACAGTCTGAGCTCTAGAATGTTGCTGCTTATGATTTTAAAGTGTTAGAGCCTTGTGCAGATGAGGACAGAGCTTAGGCATTGGTGGAATGAGGCATTATGACATCACAACCTGAACTCTAGAATGTTGCTGCTTATGATTTTCAAGTGTTTGAGGCTTGGGCAGATGAGGACGGAGCTTAGGCATTGGTGGAATGAGGCATTATGACATCACAACCTGAACTCTAGAATGTTGCTGCTTATGATTTTAAAGTGTTTGAAGCTTGTGCAGATGAGGACGAAGCTTGCAGGAACGGGGCAGGGACAGGAAAAGAACTTGCTGGGATGGGACAAGAAAATGAGTTCCCCTTGCGGACGGGGAAAAATTTGTCCCCGTGTCATTCTCTAGTAGGGAAGGAGGTTTGTATTGCTGCTGCCTGTTAACGTACTGCTCTGAATAAAAGGATTTTCAGTAACCATTTCTGCTCTGAGAGCTGACACCGAAAATCGGAGACCTGCAGTGGCAGCGCATAAGAGGGGAGTAAAAGTGACATCGGGGCCGGGCCTTGGGGAGGAGGGGAGAGTGACACTGGACTACACAGGTTGTGGGGTGGTGGGGAATGCCGACATTATACACACTGCCACTAAGGGGAGCCTGAGCCAAGAATGGTGGGGCCTGGGCCCCCGAGGACTCCCATAATGATAACCCCGTCCCATCCCCCTCCAGTGTATTAAGCGATTATTTCTTTTCTTAGATGACGATCACGACTATGAACGCATTGAAGATACCGTGCAAGACCTCTCCCAGAAGATACAGAAGGTTCTTCTTCATTAGTAGACTCACACCATGTGCTAAATCTCGGCAAAGATGGCGTCCACACCCTGGTCCATTACTTTTGAAACATTTTCCCGGCTGTGGCCTACCGCTAAGAGACTGTCATAGAGGACTGACATTGTTATTTCAAGCACCAGCAGCTTTCCGATCACATGGATGTTCCTTGCGACCGGGAAAGTCGTTCCCCCTTCCCTTGGCTCGGGAAGAAATAGAAATTGTAAGGCCTCTGAGCAGGGCTGTATTTATGCTATAATATTTAAAGGCCTCCCTCAATTACGTAGGAAGTAAATTTTAGATTTAATAAATTATTTTTAAGTAATTATAAAATAACCAGTAATTATGATTATTTTATGTTTTAATTTTCATTACATGCAAATGCATTTATCTTTTTTTTTTTTTTTTAATTGAAGCATGAGGCCCTAAGCTGTAGCTTGTCTGATTTATAATCCCTCCTCTGGTATCTACTATACCTAAATGAAATGCGTCTTAAGCTCCCAATAAAGAGGTGTGACCTAAATCTAATTAAATTTAACGACCCATTGGTGCCTCTACAGACCAAGGGTTCCTTTTATAAAGCCGCGGTAGCAAGTCTCGGCACAGCAAATGTGTCACAACCCAAAGGAAGTGAATGGGATGCATCGCATTTGCCACATGGGACTTGCTACCGTGGCTTTGTAAAAGGGGCCCTAAGCCTTTTTCCCATACCTAAAAAAAAAAATCTTTTAATACTGCCGGCCTAAGATAGGTGATCCTTTACTAAAATATGTTGTTTTGGGCTTAAAATGCTAGAATATGGATTTTTAGCATGCAGGATACCTGAAACTAACGCTACATCGAATGGCATTCCAACAATTTTTTTTGTTTGTTTTGGGAATTGTGCCTTAAAATCTGGATTAATGGTTCTGAATTAACACTTTCATGCCCACTTTCCCCCCAGCTGCACCCCCTGAATGAAAAATTCAGTAACACTTGGGGCTCCTTTTACTAAGCTGCGCTAGTGTTTTTAGCGCGCGTGGCATTGCCGCGCGTGCTAGACGCTAACACCGCCATTGAGCTGGCATTAGTTCTTGGCGCGTGGCGCGAGGAGGGGCAGCACGCACTAAAAACGCTACCGCATAGTAAAAGAGGGGGTTGGTTTTATTGTGCGAAAAACAGGCCAACTACCAAGTTTCAAGTTTATTGAGTTTTAATATACCGACCATCAGCAAGTATCTGGCCGGTTTACAATTAAAATTTTAAAAGATAAATAATAAATAATTAAAAAATAATAAAAGTGCAAACCAAGGACATAAACAGGATAGACATGAAAGTGAGGGAAAAAAGGAGATGGGAGGGGAAAGTTACATGTTAAAAGAAGAAGGGAGAGAGAGGGGAGAGGGTAAAACATGTAGGGCGAGATCGCTTTATAAAAGCGGTTTGCTGAATAAGGAAAGAAAAAAAAAATAAAAATAGATAAGAATGAGAAGAAAGAGAAAAAATAAAAAGAGGAAGAAAAAGAGAGAAAAAAAAAGAAAAAGGGTCTCTAAATACAGGAGAACCTGGTGATGCAGTACCCTGTTTCCGTGTGTTAACCCTGGTTTATGAGGCTTAACACCCGTTAGTAAAAGGGCTCCATAATATTTCACTGTCCCAGATATCCCCCTCACACTGCAGGACCCAGAGCACATACTGCAGAGAACAGCATTAAAATCTCTTAACCTCTTTCACTTGTGGCCTGAAAACCTCCTTTTAAATCTGTTCATTTACAGTGATTGTGAGGATTTCACTATGCAAAACAAATGTTTGTTCCTCGGCAGTAAGGCCCTGGTTGTCCTAGAGATGCTGAAAGTTAGGGGGTGGTAGGCATCCTACCTAGGGTTACCAGATTTTACGGTTCATAGTCATTCGCGCGTGGGACTTCGGCGCGCCGACATTTCAGTGCCGACAAATCGGCGCAAAACTCCAGCACGCCGCCTAAAAAGTTACTTGTAAAGAGCTCCAACGCAGGGTGTGAGTGGGGGAACCCCCCAGTTTACTTCATACTCTTCACGCTGCCGTGGGGGGGGGGATTGGGACCCTCCATTTATAGAGTAAACTTAACTTTTTCCCAATTTTTTAGGAAAAAGTTAAGTTTTCTCTATAATGTAGGGTGTTGCACCCCTCCCCCACTGGCAGCATGAAGAGTATCAAATAAAGTGGGGGGATTTCCCCCACACACACACTCCCCGTCGGAGCTCTTTAAAAATAACTTTTTAGGCGACGCGCTGGGGGCCTGCGCTGAAATGTCAGCGTGCCGAAGTCTTGCGCGCTTTTGTCCCGTCATCGATTTTACTATAGTAAAATCCGGACCTCTAGACCCGCCAGTTCCACCCAGCCCCACCCCGTTACGACCCCCAGTCCCGCCCCAGCCCCACCCCCTGCTGCCTGCTCCTGTCGGGCAGGCGGAAATCCACACAAGCATGGACGCCATGCGTGGCGTCCGCACGTGTGGATTTTCTCCTGCCCAACGCGATTTAGAGAAGGATTTTCAAAACCGGACATCTGGTAACCCTAATCCTACCACCGCCTAACTTGTTTGGTTTAATTCAGTGGTTCCCAACCCTGTCCTGGAGGACCACCAGGCCAGTCGGGTTTTCAGGATAGCCCTAATGAATATGCATGGAGATTTGCATGCCTGGCACCTCCATTATATGTAGATCTCTCTCATGCATATTCATTAGAGCTATCCTGAAAACCCAACTGGCCTAGTGGTCCCCCAGGAGAGGGTTGGGAACCACTGGTTTAATTAACTGTGTCATTTAAAGCCAATTAGAAACTAATTTCTAAAAAATATCCTCCCCACAGAGGCGATAGAAGCCCTTGTAGGCGTGATTATTGGGTGGATGCCGAAAATGTAGGCCAGCAAAACATTGGCCTACATTTCCAGCGTCTACTTTACAGACCATAATCTATTTCAGTGGTGTCAAAGTCCCTCCTCGAGGGCCGCAATCCAGTCGGGTTTTCAGGATTTCCCCAATGAATATGCATGAGATCTATTAGCATACAATGAAAGCACTGCATGCAAGTAGATCTCCTGCATATTCATTGGGGAAAACCTGAAAACCCGACTGGATTGCGGCCCTCGAGGAGGGACTTTGACACCCCTGATCTATTTAACCCCCATTATACCTAGGCATGGGGACAAGGTTCATTTTTGTCATGCTAGGTGCAAAATTAAAGATTCAAAAATGGTCATACAAGGCATAGATATGAATATCATATACCTCACAGAATTCAGCCAGAAACCTTCTGGCTCTCAAAACCACAAGTTAAAAAACAAGAAAAAAAAAAGGAACTTCAGATATAAATGCTTTTTTAGAAAATGAGCTTCACTTTGCAATTTTCTTTTTTTAACAGAAAACAAAAAACAAAAGCACACCCAATCTTTTCTTAACCGTCTTCACACAAATTGATGTTTTCACAAAATTCTTTAAATCCACATAGCAATATACGATATGCTAAATGGCTCCATTAGTGACAAGTCCCTGAAACAAAGGACTTCCTCAGGTGTTAATAGACAGATGAGGACATAAAGTATACACCAATAAGTAGATTTTTAAAAATTATGCGAGACGATCAATTTTTGTAAAGTTGCGGTGTCAAGTCTTTTCAGACAATCATAGAGGAGCTTTTTGGAATTAATGATTCATAAAGGTTGCCAAGTGAAGCTCATTTTCTAAATGACAACTATATCTTAAGTTCCTTTTTCTCTTTTTTTTTTTTTTTTTTTGTAATTTGTGGTTTTTAGAGCCAGAGCTTCCTGTGTGAATTTATGTACAAAATTAACCCATCTGAAGACATTACCCCGAGATAAATTATATACACACTATTGAGAATGTTTTCTTGTCTGGATGACTCAGATGATATCAGGGCAGTAGCATCTCCAGCTGATCCTGTCCAGTCGCATAGTAATAGGGGGGCGGTCCGCCCCAGGCACCATCATGGTGGAGGCGCTGGCACCACTCCTCCTCTCCACACACCACCCCCCCCCCCGCCTCTTACCACTCCCTCCTTCCCTTCCCCCATACTTCTAGTTGTAACAACTTCAATGTGCTCCTCGTGACCGCATCAGCTCCCACTGACATCACTTCCGGGTGCCGTGCAAAGGAAGTGACATCAGACGGAGAGGACGTGGTCGCGTTGAAGTAATGTGACATTTTTTATATTATCTTGGCACAGTTGGATTACTGTAATTCCATTTATGTAGGATTAAGCAAAGGAAACCAGAAACGGCTGCAATTGATTCAAAATGCTGCAGCCAGACTGATTTTTGGAAAGAAATCACTTCACCTCTGCTGAGGGAACTACATTGGCTTCCATTTCAAATGAGAGTTCAATTTAAATGCGCCTGAATAGTCTTTAAATTTTTACATGGACTATTTGTTCCTCTGATGCCTTTATCTCTAAACACCATGAGATCTTTGGGTACAAGAACAACTCATATGAATAAGCTCTCTTTTCCATCATTAAAAGGAATCAAGTCCATTAGTAAAATTTCACTGTACTTTCCATTCTTACTAACTGCGATACGGAATGGACGACCTCCTCAGATTACGTAGATCGTGTTTATCACTACAGATCTTTTGCAAAAACCTTAAAAACTGCTTTTTAGGCAATAGCTCCAATGAATGTTAATGGACGCTTGGAATGCTCTCCCGGAGGAGGTTATGACGGAGACTACTGTTCTGGGTTTCAAACGCAAGTTGGATGCACACCTTCTTGCAAATCATATCGGGGGATATGGGAAACCCTGGTCTCCATAGGGGAACACCTAACTGGGCCTCCGCGCGTGCGGGTCGCCGGACTAGATGGACCTAGGTCTGATCCGGTGAAGGCTTTTCTTATGTTCTTATGGATCTTTCTTTGTGATCTAATCACATAAACCGAATCGAGCTCCTATATTTTTAGATGATTCGGTAGAATTAATCCAGGTACCTCTCCTCCCTTGTTAACAAAACAAAACAAAAAAAAAACCCCAAAACTGTTGTAACTTCACTGGAAATGTCCAGTTAGCTCTTTTGTAATCCGCCTTGAACTAACTGCAAGGTATAGGCGGAATAGAAGTCCCTAATGTAATGTAATATAAGACTAAGGGCTCCTTTTACTAAGGTGCGCAAGCGGTCTTAGCACGCGCTACAATGCCGCGCATGCTAAACGCTAACGCCTCCATAGAGCGTCACATTAGTTGTCATGTACCTTTTCTTTTTAGTTGATTTCCTTACGCATCCAGGATGGGAGGGAAGGGGGAAAGCATTATTATTTATTGAAATTATATAGGTGTTTCTACTTTTATTGGTGAAAGGGAGGGGGGGAGGGGGAGAAAATGATTGTTTTCAAAATGTTTGTATATTTAAAGTGCTTTTCCTGATTCGGTTATGTTTAAATTCTTTGTAATGCACTGTTAATATTTGAAAAATAATAAAGATGAAAAAAATAAAAGTATTTTTCATTTAGCGCGCGCTAAAAACGCTAGCGCACCTTAGTAAAAGGAGATTAGATTAGGCATAAATCCAACCACAGCCTTCTTCCCAATGCACTGCTTTTTAAACACATACATATGTACAATAATGCCCAAAATCCCAATCTCATCCTCGTGACCCAGCATCTGAATTTGACCAAAAGAAAAGAGACTACCGCTCCATCTCAAAAGAAAACCTGAAGTATTCATATTAAAATTAACTTTTATTACACATATCAGAATAGGCATATTTACAACTTAGGAGAAGACAGTACTACAAACAAGTTAAGAATAACTTTTTTGTTCCTTTAAACTGCTTTACCAAAAAATATTTGTTTGCACCCTTATTCCTCATCTCTTCTAGAAAAGCAAAGACCAGCACATGGAGAAGGGGGGCAAATTTCAAGTAGAGTCAAGTAGAGGCCAACTGAATTTCAGTTTTGGCGTTGAAATAAACATGAATTTCGGGCCCAATCCTTGTTTCAGTTTCATCTGAAAATGCTGGCTTTTTCCCTCCCTCAATAGTAAATACATAGGGCTAGATTCACGAACCTACCGTGCCCGATCCAGGCAGGTTCGATGAATTAGCCAAAGTCCAATATGCAGATGGGGACGATAGGAGGAACGCCCCCCATCTGCCGGCACGGATCGCTGGTCTGCGATCCCAACGCATGTGCAGACTATCTGTAGATGGTCTGTGCATGCGTCTAGACCGGTCCAGCTGCGACTTTTTTATTTTTTAACTTTCTATTTTTTTTTACAGACATTTTGCACAGACCCTTGGATAAGCATAAAGATTGTTTAATTTTCCTGTTAGACAGTAGTAGCAAGATTTCTTTTCAAGCTAGTTCTAACTTCTTGTAATGGAGGTTCCCGGCATCCCATTGGTAATAATTATTGTATATGCAAAATAAAACCTGCTCAAAACTTGCGGCCTGACATGGAAGAGCACCCTGGAAGCACGCACTTTTTTTTTACTTTTTAGCCCAGCGAGCCCGTAGTTTTAACCCACTTTAAACCCACGGGTTAAAACCACGGCATCGCACCATCTCTGATTTTTTTTTTTAAAGGGAGAAAAAAAAAATCATCAAAAGAACTATGAAACCCTCCTAAGGAGAATCCCCCTAAGGAACACCCCATAAACATTGGTTCGTTCTAATCTTTCTGGGGAAAGGTAAGGAGTGGTATGTTTATGAAGCCACATCCCTCCAAACAATCCCAAAGATTTTACACTATAACTAAACTTGGCACTTTGCATACTCTGTGAGGGTTTTTTTGTTGTTGTCATTTTAAGATCCTTTCTAAGGGAACCAGTGGTTCCTCAGTCTTCCATCTGCTAGCCGAACAGCATAAACCCACATAACAGGGCTGATCTGGAAGGACTAAGAGGATGTTAAGGTTAAACTGTGCCTCAAGACATCCCATCCGTAGACAGAACAGATACTACAGGCGATAGTCTCACCACAGATGCAGTGAGGCTGTAGTAAAGCTGTTCACGGACTCACTGCCACAGAAAACCTCGCTGAAAAAAGTGACTTAATTTCCGGCATGAACGTTCAGACTCCCAGCTAAGCCCTCCTTATCATTTGGTCTGTTCTTTGCTCAAAATATATTCTCGATTGATAACCGGATTAAATTTGCTTTGCTCTTCCACGTAGGAAGGGTTTACACCTTAAAACCTCTGGCGAACACAGCCTTTCCCTTCCATCTGGCAGTGAGAGCAACAAGGAGACCCCTACAGCCAAGTGTGTTCCTCAGGGACTCACCGATGAGCGATGTACAATAAATACCTTTCTTTGCCGTTATGGAAGAATCAGCTTTTTTTTCCCAGCTGGGGAATGGCAGTAGTTTACCGATATGATTTGCTATACTATTACTTTTAGGGTTCATAGTCGAAAATGCGCAGGACCATCGAACGCCGACAATACGGAGCAGACAATTGCACGCAGGACATCAGCGCACCGGACTGATAATTTAATTTTAAAGTGCTCCGAGTGGGGGTTTGGGGAGGGATCCCTCGCAGTTAAATTAGTACTGTTTGCGCTGCCGTTGGGTAGGGGTGTTGGGGGGGGAACCCATTATAGAAGGAAGAGGCATTTTTCCCTTTTTTTAGGGAAAAATGTCAATTTCCTCTGTAATGTGGGGGGGGGTTTCCTCTCCACCGGCAATAATACTAACTTAAGTGGGGGGTTCCCCCCCCACACACCCCCTCGAGCACTTTAAAAATAAATTTAAGTCTGGCGCACTGATGTCCCTGCACGCGATTGTCTGCTCCGTATTGTCGGCGCTCGATTGTCTCGCGCGCTTCTGTCCCGTCACCACTTTTAGAACCATGAAGGAAAAATAGTCCTCGTCGGTCAGTGCTTAAAAAAATAAATTTGCTTTCGTGAGAAAATATGTGGTTTCGGGTGCAGTTCCATCCTGGATCCGGACCCAAGGGTATTTGAAGGCAACTTTAATAGCATCGCTAATTGTGTCTTGAACAGTTCAGAGTCGCAGGGCAGCTTCCGATTTAGTCAGCATCAGTGGATTTGAAGTGGTCCTCATCCACTGTGGAGTAGATGTGTCCTTCATTGCTAAGGAACTCCACCGCTTGCCTGCGAGAGAGAAAACTCATTAGGAATGGTTTGTGCTATATTCCGGGTCCATTGTTGCAAGGATTAGGTGCCTTAGACACAGGGCTGTGGAGCCAGTACACCAAGCCTTTGACTCGGGCTCCTCTATTTTTCTACTGTCAAGGTTTCAAGGTTTCATGAAAATTTGATTTAATCGCTTATCTAATTTCTAAGCAAGTTTACAATATATATAAAAAAAAAGAGCATGAACATAATAAAAATGCCATTAACAATTACAAAAAGAAAGCAATTACAAAGAAGCATCAACTAATAATTGGCATATTAAAAAGGGATAAATGAGACAGACAGATGGGAGACAAAAGGAAATAGGGTTAGAAATACAATTTGGATAGGAACGAAAGACAAATAAGGAAAAAAAACAAAAGGAAAGGGCTCGTTGCTGCTTAATTCCTTAAGGGAATTTAAAAAGGATACTGTAAAATTTAAATCAAATGTTAAAAGCTTCTTTAAATAAATGACTCTTGGGTATGCTTTTGAAACGTTTGAGATTAGCTTTTTCTCTAAGAAGAGCTGGTAGGGTATTCCAAAGTTGAGGGGCTACGACTGAGAAAATGTCATGCCTTTTGGTTCCTATTATATGAAGGGAAGGGACAGTCAGCAATTTACGATTAGATGATCTAAGACTGCGGGGTGGGTCATATGGCATAAGATATTTATCAATAAATTACATTACATTACATTACATTACAGATTTCTATTCCGCTTGTGCCTTGCGGTTCTAAGCGGATTACAAATTAGGAGACTGTATAATTTCAGGAATATTACAGTACATAGAATCAGGAATATATCAAGTTACAATTGATTAGTCTGGAAGTATCCAGGAGAAATTAAGAGTACATAGTAGATAGATAGTAGGTTGTTGAAGTATCCAGGAGAAATTAAGAGTACATAGTAGATAGATAGTAGGTTGTTGAAGTGGGTTGTACCATGTTTAGGTATAGTTATGGTGGTGGTGTTCTTGTGTGTATTTTCTAGTGCTATGATGAGGTTAAGATGATGGAAAGTATTTTTTGAAGAGATGAGTTTTGATTTCTTTTCGGAATTCTTTTATGTCTATTGAATTGATCAGTAGATTGGAAATGGTGGTGTCAATTTTTGCTGCCTGTGTAGCTAAAAGGCTGTCGTATAGTTTCTTGCGTCGTATACCTTTGAGAGGAGGGTAAGCGAATAGTTTTTGAGTTCTCCTTAATCTGTGAGAGAGATTACGGTGTATTCTTTTGTTTAGGTAGCTGGGTGCTGTACCGTGTGTTACTTTGTATAGTATACAGTAGAATTTGAACTGGGATCTTGCTTTTATTGGTAGCCAGTGTGAGTCAAGGTAAGCATTGGTGATGTGGTCAAATTTGCTGAGGGAGTATATGAGTCTGAGGGCCGTGTTTTGAACCGTTTGTAGTTGTTTTATCATGTAGTTTGGGCATGATAGGTATAGGCTGTTGCAGTAATCTACTATGCTGAGTACTAGGGATTGTACTACTATCTTGTATTGATCTTTGATGAGGAATTTTCTTATTTTTCTTAGATTACGCATTGTGAAAAATGCTCTTTGGATGACTTTGTGGATTTGGGTCTGCATTGTGCAATTTCTGTCTAGTTGAATTCCTAGGATCTTGAGTGTGCTTTGCATTGGGTACTTGATTGTGTTTAATTCCAGTTCTGTGCATGATGGGTTTTTTTCCTTCTCTAATAGTAGGAATTTAGTTTTTTCCGAGTTCAGTTTCAGTTTATGACTTGACATCCATTTTTCTACCATTTCCATTATTATGTTCAGGTGGTTTGTGGATAGGGGGTCTTGTATGTTGAAGGGGATGAGGATTGTTATATCATCCGCATAGCTGAATGATATTGTGTTTAGGGCGTCTAGGGTATTGCCGAGTGATGCTATGAAGAGGTTGAATAATATAGGAGATAATGGTGATCCTTGTGGTACTCCGCAAGGGTTTGACCATGGGTCGGATAGATGCTCTTTTGACTTGACTCTGTATGTTCGAGTTTTGAGGAAGCCTTGGAACCAATTGTGAACGTTACCAGAGATTCCAATTGCATCTAATGTCTGGAGTAGTGTGGGGTGGTCAACTAGGTCAAATGCAGCAGAGAGATCTAGTTGAATGAGAAGTAGTTTGTTTCCTTTGCTAAGGTGTTGTCGGGCTGTGTCTAATAGTGATATCAGTAGAGTTTCTGTGCTATGGTTAGATCTGAATCCAGATTAGGGCAGTTTAGAACAAATTGTTTTAAATGTTATGAGAGAGATTTTGTAAGAAATTCTTTTATTAATTGGCAGCCAATGGGCATTTCGAAGTAGGGGGGGGTAACATAGTCGTATTTTCTAGATTTTGTTATTAATTTTATTGCGGCATTTTGAATTATTTGTAAATGTTTTAATTCTTTCTGGGGTACTCCTGTAAATAAGCTATTACAGTAATCTAATTTCGCAATGATTAATGAATGTACCAGAACGTTAATGGATTTTGGTTCTAAGAATTTAGAGATTGAGTGAATCAGTTGCAGCTTGAAAAAACATGATTTAATTACAGAACTTATATGGTTATGGAAGGTTAGTTTTTTTTATCAAATACAACCCCTAAGATTTTAAGAGAGTCAGCATGGTCCAGGGAGGAGGTATCAAGAAGAACTGGAAAGTTTAGTGCTATTCCCTTTTTCCAACTCCTACTATATATATATATATATATATATATATATATATATATATATATATATATATATATATATATATATATATATATACAGTGATACCTTGGTTTAAGAGCATAATTCGTTCCAGAAGCATGCTCTTAAACCAAAACACTCGTATATCAAAGCAACTTTTCCCATAGAAGATAATGGAAACTTGAACAATTCGTTCCACCAAACCCCTACCTCCACCCCCCCCCCCCGAGGCTACCGGCGTTGCTCCATCACCCCCTCCCCCCGCTCTAACCGGCATCGCAGCCCCCCGAACCGGCATCGCAACCACCCCCCTCCCCCCACGTGAACTACAAAGCACTCCCGTGCTGAAAGCGGCATCCGCACGTCCTTCCTCCCAAGCACGGTCCTTACCCCTTCTGCTCGTTGTAAGGGTGAATGCGAGCTCCCGCCTCTTGCCTGGGCTGGGCCTTGAGCATCTGCGCATGTTCAAGGCCTTCTGGCTCTTGTTCTCTCGGATATCTCGTTCTCGTCCGAGAGAACGAGAGCCAGAAGGCCTTGAGCATGCGCAGATGCTCAAGGCCCAGCCCAGGCAAGAGGCGGGAGCTCGCATTCACCCTTACAACGAGCAGAAGGGGTAAGGACCGTGCTTGGGAGGAAGGGCGTGCGGATGCCGCTTTCAGCACGGGGGTGCTTTGTCGTTCTCGCCGGGGGGGGGGGTTGCGATGCCGGTTCGGGGGGGTGCGATGCCGGTTAGAGCGGGGGGGGGGGGGAGGTGCTCGTACACCAGAACATGCACAGTTTGCGAGGCAAAAGTTTGCTGACTGTTTTGCTCGTCTTGCAAAACACTCGCAAACCGGGTTACTCGCAAACCGAGGTTCCACTGTATATATAGTAAATCTAAGAGATATCTGATTAATTACAGAAGCATAGAATATTTCTTTATGTACAAAATTAGGATTAAAAAAACAAACACAAAGAACCTGAATGAAAAAATGCTGTCAAATAAAAATATACCAAGTTTTTATTTTGGATCTGGTGTCAGAACATTTTTTACCGACTCCTCAGCCCTGCATAGGTAAGGCATTTCCAAACTGTTCAGTACCAGATGAGGCCATAGTAACCACCCAAAGAACAAAAGCAAAAATAAGCAAGCCGGTGGTGGCTCCAGGGCAAGTGTTGTATACTGCCCGGTGGAAGACCTGGATTTGATCATCAGGCCAGATGCTTGTTCCTGCAACGGGCGGTCCAAGTTAGGAGAGAAATATCTATGTCAGAGGGGGAATCCTCCATCCCAGATGGTTATGAATGTTGGTTCAAGACACCAATTCTGACTGAGCTAGAGCAGGAAGATTATTAAATCCAAGAATGCAGGGCAACTATGCGGATACAAGAGCAATGCCATTCTGTATTTATTTATTCAATTTTCTATACTGTTCTCCCAAGGGAGCTCAAAACAATTTACATGAATTCATTCAGGTACTCAACTATTTTTCCCTGTCTGTCCCAACGGACTCACAATCCATCTAATGTACCTGGGGCAATAGGGGGATTAAGTGACTTGCCCAGGGTCAAAAGAGCAGGGGGATTAAGTGACTTGCCCAGGGTCACAAAGAGCAGCGTGGGTTTGAACCCACAACCTGCGCCACTCTAGAAATCAAAATGTAGCAGAAGTGAGCCAAGTATAGGCCAATCAAGCCATTGTGACATCACTGATGAGGTTGGCTCTTCGGCATTGGTGGAATGAGGCATTATGATGTCACAATACCAGCTCTGGTTATCAGAGGCTGAAACTCTTCACACTATATTTATTCAGTTTCTGTACTGTTCTCCCAAGGGAGCTCAGAACAGTTTACATGAATTTATTCAGGTACTCAAGCATTTTTCCCTGTGTCCTGGTGGGCTCACAATCCATCTAATATGCCTGGGGCAATGGGGGGATTAAGTGACTTGTCCAGGGTCACAAGAGCAGGGGGATTAAGTGATTTGTCCACAAAAATACCTCCCTTCTATTCAATTTTCAAATTCTTAATTAGAAACCGTGATGAAGTTTTCTCATATCAGACTTATTTCCATTAATCACACATTTAAAGTTCTTTATAGAGGAGAGGCCTCAGATCCCCGTGCGTTGCCAGTGCAAGGGATCCAACGCACGGGGATCTGAGGCCTCTCCTCTATAAAGAACTTTAAATGTGTGATTAGTGGAGATAAGTCTGATATGAGAAAACTTCATCACGGTTTCTAATTAAGAATTTGAAAACTGAATAGAAGGGAGGTGTTTTTGTGGATTTATGATTGATCTCTCTTTGTCCTATATACATTGTTTTGGATTAAGTGATTTGCCCAGTCACAGAGAGCAGCGTGGGTTTGAACCCACAACCTCAGGGTGCTGAGGCTGTAGCTTTAACCACTGCACCACGTGCTCCCGGTGTTAAGATGTGGAATGCTTTGGCGGGTCAATTGTGACTGTGTGTTGGTCAGCTCCAAGTAGCAGCTAAAAACCCAGTAGTTTGCATTTTTGTGACTTCTTAGTCATTATTTGAACAGAAGAGATTATTTACTTATGAAGATTTTAAGTTTTTAGTTTGTTTTTAACTAATGTGAACCGTTTAGTTCTTTAAAAACAGAACAGAAAACTTTTAATCAATTAAATAAACAAACTACAAGACCAAGGGCTCTTGTCCTTTTGCAAACCCTTGCTCCCACAGCACTCACTTGATGGTGTTTAGGTTCAATCCGTGCAGCTTCTTCTTCAGCTCATCAAAACTCATGCCCTCGCTGCCACAGTAGCTTCTGATCAAATTCAATACCTACAAAAGAGCAGGAAACCTCAGAAGCTGCACTAGTATCAAAGGTCTTATTAATTAAACTCTCGGGCCTGGATTCTCTAACTGGCACCCTTGCAGGCGGCTGCCCGTCACATGTCAATCAGGCAACGGTGCCGGTTACAGAATCATGCTTCCGGCAAAGGTAGGCGCTGGAAATGTAGGCCAGGGTACAAATCTCGCCTACAATGGTATTAAATGCCTTAAAGCGCCTACAGAGGTGCAATTTCAATGCTGATTTTTTTTTTTTTTAGGTGCCTTGAAAATCGGTGAAAAACATCCTTTAAATGACATTTTTCACTGAGTTTAGGCGTCTAAAAAAAACTGGCGCCGTTTTGAGAATCCGGGCCTTAGGACCCAATATTCAGTGCTTCAGAATAGGGTAGGAGAGGCTCCAAATAGTACTTGAGTGGTCCTAGATAGGGGTCAGCCCAGAATATCAAGACACACTTCAGTCAGCAGTGGCCAGCATTAAAAGCAAGACACCGACTGCCACCAGCTGAATTTTACTCCTCTTAATCTACTAGCTGAAAAGATTGAGTTAAAACATTTGCAGGAATCTAATCTAATCTAATCTAAACCTTAAGTTGATATACCGCATCATCTCCATGAGAATGGAGCTCGACACGGTTTACAAGAACTTAAAATAGTGGGTAGAGAAGAAGAAAAAGGATGACACGAACTTATGTGTAGAAGGGGGGAGAGAAAGGGGGGAAGGATAGAGCTACAATTTGCTGAAAAGCCAGGTTTTCAGTTGTTTGCGGAATAACTGAAGGGAGCTCAGGTTCCGCAGCGGGGTGGTGAGGTCGTTCCAAAGACCTGTGATTTTGAAGAGAAGGGATTTTCCCAGTTTGCCTGAATAGTGGATGCCGCGTGGAGAGGGGAAGGCTAGTTTAAGCCTTTGGGCAGTTCTGGAGGAGTCGGGACTGGAGGAGTTGAAAGACAGTGGGAGAAGAGGAGGCAGGATTCCGTGAATGATCTTGAAAGCCAGGCAGGAACATTTGAAATGGATTCTGGAGATTATTGGGAGCCAGTGAAGTTTGGCAAGGAGTGGAAAAGCGTAAGACGACAAACATTCAGCACAGCTCAGAAGAAAACTCCCGACAATAATCCATAGTATTAACAAACACTCTTCCAAGAAAAGGAAAAAAAAAATTGTACGTTATAATGGGGGTTTTCCCCTGAAATCAGGATTTAGCATATCCCAGCATGAGATATTTCTTCTCAGCATCACCACCCAAATCCATAATGTAAGCAGCATGGCAATGAACCACTAGCCATTTCTTTCCTGCTTCATTCACGAACTTAAGAGTCATCGAGCAGTGCGGTTCCTGAGGAAGGGGGTTCACCCCCGAAACGGAGTCCGTTGGACATTTACTTCATTTACTGCTTATGGATCACCATTTCCATTACACACGGAGAAGCTAAGTTCTTACAGCCTGTGTATTTTTGAGCTTGGTTGGATTTGGACACTAACTTTCCAGTTTGGCCCCCAGCTTAGGGGTAAGAGATGAATTCCTTCTTTATTTTGATAATGTGTGTTTTTTTCATTTGAGTTTTTTCACACATTGCACATTTTGCACTAGTTAAGCACCACAAATATTATCCGGAGCAAGCCTGGGGATGTTTCGCAGTTAACACCTTCCTGGGTGTAAATCCGCGACAGCTTTTCCCTGGAGTTTCCAGAGGTTGCTGTGTGACTGAGGGCTTGTCCGGTTAATACTCTTAAATTAAATTATAGAATTATTTTCATTCTTTGCTCAGTTTGGAGTTGGACTTCATCTCTTTTCCTTAATCTTTGTAGACTTCTTGGGGTGAGGGAGGTTCTTTCATTTGTTAATGAACCACTAGCAGCATGGTCTATGGAGGTGTTCTGCTCAGAAAATTTGCATAATATAAGATATAGCACAAAGCACAAATTAGCGAGGAAAAACTGCTGTTTTTACAGAGGTTTAATCAAAATGCATAGGTGTTCCGGATGGGAACAGTGCTAGAGTGGCTGACATGTTTCACAACTGTGGCAGTAGAGCAGAGTAGATCTATTGATTCGATCTTTTAGCCCATCCTCCCAAAGGAGCTCAGAAAAGGTTAGAAATCATTTTCCCTATCTGTCCCGGCGGGCAGTGGAGGATTAAGGCTGGGATTCACTAACCTGCCCTATCGGGCCCGATCCGGGCAGGTCCGATGAATTCAGGAACGAAAAATATGCAGATGGGGGCGATTGGAGGAACGCACCCATCTGCCTGCATGGATCGCTTTATAGCGATCCCCGCACATGCGCAGACCATCTGTAGATGGTCTGCACATGCCCGTCTGAGACGCAACCTTTTTTTTTTTTTTTTTTTTAAACTTGAAAACTTTTGTTAGTTTTTAGCCCTGCAAGTCCGTGGTTTTAAACCGCTTTAAATCCGCGGGTTAAAACCACAGGCTCGTTGGGCGGGGAAGGGCAGGAGAGCTTCAGGGTAGGGCAGGAGAACGGCGATGCGGCAAGAGAGCTTCAGGGTAGGGCAGGAGAACGGCGATGCGGCAGGAGAGCTTCAGGGTAGGGCAGGAGAACGGCGATGCGGCAGGAGAGCTTTAGGGTAGGGCAGGAGAACGGCGATACAGCAAGAGAGCTTCAGGGTAGGACAGGAGAACAGCGATGCGGCAGGAGAGCTTCAGGGTAGGGCAGGAGAACAGCGATGCGGCAGGAGAGCTTCAGGGAAGGGCAGGAGAACAGCGATGCGGCAGGAGAGCTTCAGGGAAGGGCAGGAGAACAGCGATGCGGCAGGAGAGCTTCAGGGTAGGGCAGGAGAACGGCGATGCGGCAGGAGAGCTTCAGGGAAGGGCAGGAGAACAGCGATGCGGCAGGAGAGCTTCAGGGAAGGGCAGGAGAACAGCGATGCGGCAGGAGAGCTTCAGGGAAGGGCAGGAGTACGGCGATGCGGCAAGAGAGCTTCAGGGTAGGGCAGGAGTACGGCAATGCGGCAAGAGAGCTTCAGGGTAGGGCAGGAGAACAGCGATGTGGCAGGAGAGCTTCAGGGAAGGGCAGGAGAACGGCAATGCGGCAAGAGAGCTTCAGGGTAGGGCAGGAGAACAGCGATATGGCATGAGAGCTTCAGGGAAGGGCAGGAGAACGGCGATATGGCATGAGAGCTTCAGGGAAGGGCAGGAGAACGGCGATGCGGCAGGAGAGATTGCAGGGCAGAGAGCAGGGCTTCCAGTCTCTCCTTCAGGTGATCGGCCAGCCCAGTCGGATCGGAAATTTGGTGTTGTGAATCGCGTCCCAGCCTACTTTGCATGCGTTTCACCTCATTTGCATGAATGAATTTGAAGCGAATCGCAGGAGAGGTAAGTGAATCAGGATGGAAATTTGATAGTAAAAGGGTCACAAACCGATCGGTACACGATCAGTTTGCTTTGTGAATCTAGCCCTAAGTGACTTGCTCAGGGAGCAGCGTGGCATATGAACCCACAACCCCAGGGTGCTGAGACTGTAGCTCTAATCACTATAAATATATATAGCTTAACAAAAATTTGAGGGGTCAAAACAGAAAATACTATCACGAAAGACCTACTCCTGGTTCTCTAGTTTGCACACAGAACCCTGCATACCAAATTGCAGTGGTTGTCAATTATTTACAAAGAGTGATTTATCAGTCTATGGCAGGGATGTCAAAGTCCCTCCTCGAGGGCCGCAATCCAGTTGGGTTTTCAGGATTTCCCCAATGAATATGCATGAGATCTATTAGCATACGATGAAAGCAGTGCATGCAAATAGATCTCGTGCATATTCATTGGGGAAATCCTGAAAACCCGACTGGATTGCGGCCCTCGAGGAGGGACTTTGACACCCCTGGTCTATGGGAACCTCATACCAACAATCAAGGAGTTCACCTGGATATATCCACAGTTATTCTGCACCTTACAGCAGGGTTTACCCACAAACGTCAGATATCGTCACCCTTTGTTAAAATAATTTTTCAAGTTCAAAAGTGCTGTGCGCAAAAATAATATAGAGAAATCAAAAATGCTGAAATACAAAATCGCTTAAACCCGTAAATCCTTATAAGAGAAAGTTTCCACCATGATTCAAAAAAATAATAAATGTAGACAGAAACTTATCTTTATGATGTCCGCAACTGTTCAAAAGTTTCCTTAAGAGGGGGTGCCTCAGCTTGATTGCTGGTAGGAGGTTCCCATAGGCTGATAAATCTCCCTTTGTAAATAATTGACAACCACTAGAAAAAAGTGCAATTTGGCATGCAGGGTTGTGTGCAAATGAGAGAACCAGGAGTAGCTCTAATCACTATGCCACACGATCCTCCACTAGATAGCACCATATGCAACCACCAGACCCAGCAGTCACTATTGAAAAATCTGCTCAATCACGATTCCCATACGGAATTCCAAGTACACAACAAACCAAATATCATCCAGTAAAGAGTGTAGACGCCTGCAGAGCTGGGACATAAGAAAGAAATATATGTCCCAGCTCTGCAGGCATCTACACTCTTTGTTGGGCAATCATGATTCCCACACATTACCTGGCTCTGGTGTGGCGTCAGCCCATTCATCTGCATGTCACTGTTCCCAGAATAGCCACCTCCTACCTCTCCCATCCCAGAACGGGCAGGAACACTCTGAGCAAGGGGTGCACCTCCTGCTGAAAACTGAACACATACGGTTACATTCCAAAGCTGGCACTGAAAATTGCTGTAAAACATCTGAAATCCATTAACTGGACCCTTCCACTGCACAGAAGCAACGCACTATCCTACTACATACAAATACTAAAGGTTTGGTACTTTTCTGTGAGAAGCACTCTCCACCCTACGTAGCACAAAAACATCGGTAAGGTAAAGTCTGAAGGTACATATGTATTGTGGAAAGACATTATAGTTGTATACCTCAAGATGAACTTGAAATGTTTGATTAGTCAAAGCTTAGTCCCCAAAGAGGGGTGGGGTTCTTTTTGCACTATACCAAGACATTAGGATTAAAAACGCAAGATAAAAATGCTAGACATATTCAATCACAACAAAAAATGCTGTGGAGAGTTGGTGTTCCTGATATGGACTTTATTGTGAAATCAACTTGATAATCCACATAAAAACACATAGGACCCGATCCCTTGGGGACTTGGACCCAACGCGGTCCGTGTTTCAACAAAAATGTCTTCCTCAGGGGTCCCTGTTAGTCCTAAGATGAAAACTTGTGGAGTATGTAATCAGTCCTAATGAACAGGTTCCGCAGTAACTCCATGTAAGGACCCCTGAGGAAGACATTTTTGTTGAAACACGGACCGTGTTGAGTCCAAGTCCCCAAGGGATCGGGTCCTACATGTTTTTATGTGGATTATCAAGTTGATTTCACAATAAAATATCAGGAACATCAACTCTCCACAGCATTTTATGTCGTTGTTGGACTTTTATTCTGTGGAGACATTAGGGTCAATTTCTTGTTTTGTTTTGAGAACTATCCAATCATCACTCAAGGCAGGAAACTCAATCACTCATACATAAGAGACAGCCCAATATCTATAAACTTATGCTTTGCATTGTCATCACGTCATCTATGAGTTAAGGGGGCCAGTAGACTCAAAAGGGGGTCAATGGTATGGGCAGACTTGATGGGCTGTAGCCCTTATCTGCCGTCATCTTTCTATGTTTCTAATATTAACCTATAACTTGTGTGTAAATACAAAGTCATTTTTTTTTAATGGGGAAAAGATACACCACAGAGGGCTTATGCACCCTGATCATGGTAAAGTATACCACAGGACAATGTTATCATAATGTGTGGATGAAGATGACCATGAAGGACTAATACTTATGCTTGCACTGAAAAAATCCACCTTTGTTGTAAATGATCAAGCAGCAAGTTTAAACATCCGCACATATTAAAACACCCCAACAGAAGAAGAGGTAGTTAGTTCTTGATCAGATAAAATGGTGGTAGATTATAAGGGCTTCAAGCAGGGGTGCGAAACTACGGTCCTCGAGGACCAACTCCAGTTAGGTTTTCAAGATTTCCACATATGCATTAGATGCAAGGTAATGGCGGAATAGAAATCACTAATGTAATGTAATTGTATTCATATTCATTGCAGAAACCTTGAAAACCCAACCAAGCTGTGGTCCTCGAGGGCCGTGGTTGCCCACCCCTGGCTTAGTGTATTTTTTTTTTTAATTTTTAAATTTAATTCTTCTAAAACCAAAGGTTGATAAGACAATATCAAAAAGCTGCACATTATGTTTACAAGGAAAATGTGCCCATGGCCAAGGAAGTGTTGAAAACATGGGTCTGCAGGATCACGGTGGTTTTATAATGCACATTCTTCAAGTGCCTATATCCTACAAATCTAAAATGGAAAGTTTCCCTCAAAATTCTGCTGGTTGAACCAATTTCTGGCCCCAGCTCTTGGACCCTTGTCTTAGTCTGAGCAGCGAAAGGGGGGCCCTTACACCGTCACTGCATCAGATGTTTGGGAAAGAAGGGAATGAAATGAGGATGTTTGCTTTCTCTAGAAAACAGCTGTTAAGCTTTATATGACATCCTGTGACAAGTGCAAGAACCCACTATGTTCTAGGAGTGTATAGCATGACCGTCTGTAGTCTCGGTGTACATGTTGTTCCATAAAAGAACGAGCTATACAATGGAAATATGTACTATACTCCTTAATGGGTATACACGTTACACTTTATGAAAATCCATGGACTTCTGTGTATACATGTAAACCCAAAAAAGAGTGGGGAAGGGACACAGTCAACCAACTGGTTTACATTTTCACATGTGGGGTTGTGTGTTTCCTTTGTGTTGTGGGATATATTCTTTTGTGTATGCATATCATGCCCTGCAAATATTCTTCCCTATATATTTATTGAGTGCAGCACAAGACCCTGTTGCACTATGGATGCACATGTCATGCCCCAATCTGCTACCTTCTCTCAAGGCATGTGTATATTCTATACGTACCGAGCCCTGTGTCATGTTGAGGGCCATATGGCAGTGCACAACTTCCAGCATGTGAGAGATGAATTCGTTCATGTCTTCTACAGGTACCACCTTAAATGCAACCAAGCTCCTCTTATTCTTCAAGGGAAAACAAGCAGAAAACATCAGGTTCCAGGAAGCACACTATTTGAAGCAACCGTTTCTCAGAAACTAGACTCAGCTTTCAATACAGATGTGAATATCACAAAGACTGTGTAATGCGCGTTTAATAAATTCTTCTATGTAGCTTAAACGAAATGTTTGATCTAAGCAGTTCATATAAAAATCACATCCATAAGGCAACCCCCCCATAAAGCTTATTAAAAATATATACTGAACACTTAAAAGATCCTTTAAAATTATTCAGTCATCAAATCTGTCCATCCTCTGATTAGTATTCACTGAAAAAAGATGGCAATTTCCAGAGATATTATAAAGATACACAATTTTAAGGCTTAATATTTCAGTATAAATTACGAGCCCTGTGCAACTATTTCAAATTACGAGTCCTCAAACAACTATTTCAAAAAGCTTAGCAGCTGCATGTTACAGAGAAATAATGTGGACAAAGAATGATGCCTTTACTAGCATCCAGTACTTTCATCAGTACAGGCAAAAATTAAAGTACAGATCTGAAAATTTTCAGAGATCTAAGAAGTGGTCCCACATATTCAGAAACATAGTTTGTCTGCTTAGCAATCTATAACCTTTCTTAGGTCAGGTCGAGAAGCACTGCTATCTATTCTAACTAATATTACATTTACATTTCTAGACAGCAAAACCTTATGGATCAATGCGGTTCACAAAAAGATAAAAACTGGACATTTCCAGTGATCTACAAAACTTGTCATAAAATCGTATTAGTGCGTTAGAGATTTTGTAAATAATATTGATTTTAGTAGTTTTCTAAAATGTAAATAGGAACAAGACTTTGTGAATAAAGCATGCAAATATAAAATAAACTCTCTCCAATTTGTTACCCAGAGAACTGAAATAGCAACAAGATTATAACTTATTCTAGAGGGAACAGAAACACTTCTAAAATATTTTGTTTAGCAGATTTATAGTTTGAGAGGTTAGCAGCAATTCTACTTGCACAGGAGGAGTGGCGTAGAGGGGGGGGGGTGGACCGCCACGGGCGCCGGCACCTTTCCACCCCCCCATGCTACGCTCACACACTCCCTTCTCCATCTTTGTCAGTGCAACTACTCTGGCCTGGCTCCCTCTGAAATCACTTCCGGTTCGCGGGGCCAGGTAGTGATGTCAGAGGGAAATCCAACGTTAGTGCGAGCAGCAGACTAAGACTGCTTATGCTGGTGAACATTTAAAGAGATATGGGGGTGGGAAGGAAGGGCACGAGTGTGGTGTGGGGGTGCGGAAGGAGGGGAGCAGAGAGGGTTGGCACAGAAGAAACAAGAGGGGGCAGAGGAGGGCATGGGGGGCACCACCACCCCAGGTGCCTCCTACCCTCACAACGCCAATGTACAGGGAGGCGATACTTGGAATGGGCAGACTTGGTAGGCTATAGCCCTTTTCTGCCGCTTTTTTCTATGTTTCTATGTTTCTAGGAGGCTTTTCTTTCAGACTGGAACCAAATCTTAGATTGAGGTATCGCTCCTAACTTTTTGGGGCTACTTTATAATAAATACATCTTCATGAGCAGGAGTATTGCATCTTAGGCTGTACCATTTTATTGTTTATAAAAAGAGATTAGGTTCTTACCTTGTTAATATCTTTTCTAGTAAATAGGTGTGTCATTATGGACTGTAGGGTTTCCTCTCTATGCTTACAAGCTGTGCAAAAGAAATTCACTCCATCTTTCCAACTCCTCCTCCTTTACCAGAGGGCTATGCTGCCCCCTTCAGTTTGTACCAAAGCGGGCGATAACCCTATATAGAAACACTTGAGAAAGAGGGACACAAGGAGACTCCCCGAAATACAGTGATCTTGAGGAAGGGCTCTCTGCATGACGGTGTCTGCAGTTCTGAGATTCTTTTCGCTGACATAATGGCCATGAGGAAAGCCATCATGATTGTAAGATCCATCAAGGATGCTTCCTTAAGCGGCTTGTATGGAGCCTGACTGAGACAGTGCAGAATCCCCTTTAAGTGACTCTTGGGCTATGCGGCTTCCATGCTCCTATGTTTAGGTAGCCGCTGTTCTGGGGCCCTAGAGACCTAAGGGGAGGCTGAGCCAGAAGCTCCCCCCTCCCCATCACAAGCTGCGTGGCACATGGCACTAGGGCACACTTCCAGCATCCATGCAGTGCATATTTGGCATGAATTAGGGATAAAAGAGCCTGAGGACTCCAACCCTGCAAGTTTTGAGGCAAAACAAGGAATTTTAACGGTTCTGGAGAACTTTGAAAAAAATTGAGAAATCCAAGATGGCCACTGTGGAAGCATTTTGGCGCCAAACTATGGCTCAAAAAATGGCTTAACTGAAAAAAAACCCAACTTTATACAAAAGGATTTTAGAGGTGATGAACCCTAAAGGAAGGAGCAGAAACCTTTAAAAACATATTTTTCAGACCACCCCCCCTCAAGTTTTCCCATAGGCTGCAACAGTCTTACTCACTGTGCACTGTGATGTGGATGTGCTGCAGCCTGCCTCAGCTCTAAAAGTAGCTGGTTGTGGGAGAAGAAATCACTGCCTCAATGGAACTGTCCACCAAATACTGAAATCTTCGTGCTGCCAGTCGGACCAAAGTCTGACTGATCCTCAACCCCCGTGGACCCACATATGAAAAACTGAGGAGGCAAAATTCAGCTGGAACCCTGAAGAGCCCCGCTGAGCTCCTGTGAATGCCTTACAGCCTGCCCTCAAGCCCCTGCAACCTAGCAAGTGAGCAAATCTTCAATGAGACCAAATCCAGAACTCCACACAAGTTTCCGCAGGCTGGCTAACAGGTACCAACCACAGAGGGATTGGCCTGTAAGCGCCAGACCCCAGTCTGCTTCTGCTCCATGCAGGCAGAGCTTTCCCGCAATCTGGGAAGCTCTGAACACAGAAAGTCACCAAAAACTGCAAAAAAACCAAACCAAAACAAGCCACACACACACGCAAAAGAAATAAATAGAGCAGATCAGAAAGGCTCTTTCCAGCTCATATGCAGAAGGAAAAACTGATGGGGGCAGCAGAGCCTCCTGGTGAAGGGAGTTGAAAAGTTGGAGAGGACGACTCTTGCACAGCTTGTAAGCATAGGGAGAATATCTTACAGTCCAGAATGACACATCTATTGCACTGTCTTGTACTGTGCACTATAACTTTGTATCAGTACTGATGCAAATGTGCATCTATTCTAAAGCTCTTACCTGAAAAGATCGCAGGTGGCCAACCACTTTCACATAAATTCCTGGAGGGATCACAATATTCTCATTGCCTGCTTCCTGGAAAGAAATTCTCATAAGTTTCCAAGTTTATTTAAAATTTGATATACCGCCTTATCAATAGTTTCAAGATGATTATCAATAGTTTCAAGGCTTAACTTGACTTGCAGGACAGAAAATGCCAAAGGAGTAGGTCACTTAAAGCAGCATCAGCGGCTTGGAGTGGGATATGTGACCTGACTAGTTAAAAATGATACATACACCCATTCCCAGGTCTGATTTAATCTGAATATTAAAAAATAAAAAAAAATAGGGGAAAGGAAATTATACCTGTTTTCCAGAATGGGTTTTATCATAATTGGCCTTAAATCCTTAACTCGGAAAATCACACCCCAATTCTGGAGACCATATTTTCAAAAAGATATAAAATGGTTCATGATTGTTAAGTCTATCCCCATATGCTTTAGGCAAAGATCATACTAAGTATACTTTAGAAGAAAGGCAGGAGAGGGGAGATAAGATAGAGACATTTAAATACTTTCATGGAATAAATGCAAGGAGGCAAGACTCCATTGAAAGAAAGGTCTGGAACGAGAAGGGCATAGAATGAAGGTGAAAAGGAATAGGAGAAATTTATGGAAACAAAAGGCAGGCAGACATGTGGGGCAGCCTCCCAACAGAGGCGTGGGAGAGGAACAGAGGATCTCTAAGGGAAGGGTCATACAGTCAATATAGTTGGCCCTCGGTATCTGTGGATTCAGCCAACCGTGGCTCTCTCTCTCTCTCAGTCTTCCACACCTGGTGCACTTTTGCAGCCAGTCTCCAGACCAGCAGCAACAGTCATACTCAACAGCAGCCTGGAGCCTGCGCCGGTCCTTTTTCTCCGACCTAGCCCGTCCAGAAGTTGTCAAGGCAGGCCAAGTCAGAGGGAAAGGCTCGGTGCAGGCAGCCATCGAGTACTGCGGATGCTTGAAATTGTTGCCAGTATAGCGATCAGGTTTCTAACAGAATTTTAAACTACCATCTTTTTAGATAAGAGACATATGCGATAAGCTACACTTCATTGAAAACAAGACCCCCCCCCGGGGCAGGCTTTATGGCCGAAACACATGTGTAACAAACAAACCGAAACTGCAGATGTATACAACGATGTAGGCAAAATTTATTGTGACAACCAAAGTATATTTAAAAACCTTTTTACCAAACAGGGGACCCAACACGGTCCGTGTTTCGGACAACCTTCATCAGGGGTCCATGGTAGAAAAGGGAAGAAAAATATGTCACAAAAAAATTTTTCAGTAGAAAAAGCAGAACATATGTATCGCCGAGAGTCACTGAGTATACATATGTTCTGCTTTTTCTACTGTAATTTTTTCTACTAAAAAATTTTTTTGTGACATATTTTTCTTCCCTTTTCTACCATGGACCCCTGATGAAGGTTGTCCGAAACACGGACCGTGTTGGGTCCCCTGTTTGGTAAAAAAGTTTTTAAATATACTTTGGTTGTCACAATAAATTTTGCCTACATCGTTGTACACATCTGCAGTTTCGGTTTGTTTGTTCCTGGTTGGTTTTTCACTGCAGATAAGGTTGGACCTCCCTTTTCCCTTCGAAACACATGTGTGTCTTAACAGTGAATAAACAGACTGAGCACCACAGGTTGCCTCTTTGATCTTCTTTTGTTCTACCTTGAGGAGATAGAATCTCCTGTATTCGAGTATCGTTAGTGCTGAATATCGCACTTAAAAATGCAAAACAGATAGCTGGCCGCATATACCCAGATATGCAATGCTGGTGCCTGGACATGGCCCGGCGCTGACCATCTGGGAATAATGCTGGTGGTGGCTAAAAAACCCAAAACTCTCACTACTGCCGACTAAATATCTGCCCCCTGGTTTTAAACGAGTGCTTCCATTGTTTTGGCACCTCTTCCATTTTGACGGACAGCTATGAAAAGCTTTACGAGACCAAGGTGAACTTTTCTCTTGCTTCAAAATGTTTAAAGTTTAGTGTCCCATCTAAAACACGCCGCTATTTGATAAGAGACAGATCGCTGTGGGAACAACAAAAGGAAAGATTCATTTCTACTCTCTCACTTCTTACAATTCATGTATCGAGGTTAATTACCTTAAGGCCAAAACCTAAGCCTGTACTTACGTCGGTATCTACCCACTGCCTGACATCCATGGGGGCTGCTGTCATATCATCCACTTTATAGAGAATGTTTGTTGGAGCTTTTTCTGTATGTCGGATTATTCCTATCACAACCACCTGTATTTAAAAGAAAAAAAAAAAGGATTCTTTAGCTGTAACAGGAAAAAAAAAATCTGCTGCTAGAAATACCAGCCTGGAAGCAATGTTAAATCTGAGATATGTAGAAATTTGCGTAAAGACTTTTTGTTGTGCTGGGCTAAAGTTATGGAATTCGCCAGTAGGACAGTTAAGAAAATGTGCCAAAATTGTTCATTAGACAACCGAGTCTCCAACCTATTGACAACAACCCCAGACTACAAGATGTTCAGAAAGGAAATAAAAACTCTACTCTTCAAGAAATCCCTTAATAAAGCTTAACCCCCCTCTTACCATCCCCTCCCTAACCCCAGATCCTACTTTTCCCTCTCTTGGAAACCTTCTCTGATCTAACGTTGTAACCCTTCTTCCATAACTCTTTTTGCAATCCGCTTTGAACCGAAAGGTAATGGCGGAATAGAAATCTGTAATGTAATGTAATTACTGCTTTTTTTTTTTTTTAATAGGGTGTGACGCACCTGGATCGAAGATGTATTGGGAATTTAAATACTGATGTTTTGTCTGTCTCTTTGTATTGTTTTAAGCATTATGTATGTTTGATTTTATGGAAACCGCCTAGGGTTAGACGGTATAGAAATTTTAAAAATAAATAAATGAAAGCATGCAAAGCAGTATAAACTTCTCACACACCGGCTCATAACACAACAGATAAAGCACAGACAACTGCACAGCAAACTACCTTCACATAGATTCCTTACCCCTTTCCGCCATGTAGGCTTAAGCTGTGAAATATTCCATTTTCCCTGTACCCTCAGTATTTGTGCTCTCCGAGCAAACTTCCACAGATGATTCTACGAGTGATGTAGGCTCTTAACAGTTTTCAGCTGTGCATCATTTTGCTCAGCTGAAAACAACCATGCCAACACGCTCCTCCGACCACCAATTCGCAATCCAAGCCCCCCCGCGGGCGCTTGGATGAGGGAGGAGGAAGAGGGGACGCCAAACGAAAAGAGGGAGGCAAGCCATAGGGGGCGCGGAGGGAAAACCACCCCCGAAACCCCCCAGGTGCACGTGGGACCCCCAATTGTCTGCCCAAAGAAAGAAATTAAATTGGGGACAAAAAACCCCTGGGGGTCCCCAGGGACTCCCTGCCCAAGCAGGGGTCCCTGCTGAAACCTGCCCCTGTGTTTGCAATACAGGGGGAAGGTCACCTGAGGTTGCAGACAAAATGGAGGGGCCAGACAGAGAAAATGGCGAAGTTCCCGCCAAAAATGCTCCCTCCATGGCCTGTAGCTAGAGAATGACAAAGGGACAAATTTTTCTCCGTCCCCACAGGAACTCATTTTCCTGTCCCTGCCTCATTCCCGCAAGCTCCGTCCTCATCTGCACACGCTTCAAACACTTTAAAATCATAAGTGTTCAAGGCTTGTGCGGAAAAGGCAGAACTTACAGGAATAGGGCAGGGACAAAAATCGCAGGGACGGGGAAATTCGAAAAATTTGTCTCCGTGTCATTTTCTATGGGCTAGATGGACCATTGGTCTGACCCAATGGGAAATTCTTATGTTCTTAAGTATAGGACAGTCAAGCCATTGTGACATCACTGATGAAGCTGGTTCTTAGGCATTGGTGGAATGAGGCATTATGACATCACAATCTCAACTCTGGAATGTTGCTACTATATTGGGTTTCTGCCAGGTACTGTGACTTGGACTGGCCACTGCTGGAACCAGGAGAATGACATGGGGACAAATTTTTCCCAACCCCCGTGAGACCTCATTTTCCCGTCTCCACAAGTTCTTTTCCTGTCCCTAACCCCTTCCTGAAAACTCCATCCTCATCTGTACAAGCCTCAAACACTTTAAAATCATAAGTGTTTGAGGCTTGTGTGGTAAAAGCAAAGCTTATAGGAACGGGACAGGGACAGCAAGAAAACTTGCGAGGAAGGGGAATTGAGTTCCTGCAGGGACAGGGAAAATCTGTCCCCGTGTCATTCTCTAGTCTATACATAAATTGACAGTATAAAGATCAGTGCACAGTGAAACCACCGTTATGTCCACTAACATTTGTGCCCGCCAGTGCCCCTTTAACCCTTTCAGGACTAAGGGACATATTTGTCCCATAACTTTAAAATCCTATAAATTTTGATTGGGATAGTCTACAGTTCTAAATTTGATATGTACGGATTCCATATGATACTGCCTTTATGTAAACAAACTGGTTCCGACATTCATTCATTAGCGTCGTTGCCAGATTGACGAGAAGATTCACTTGCCACACTGTCCATAAGCCAGAAGTTTGATTTTTTTTAAAAAAAAATAATGATATTTCACAAAAAAAAATCCTTTTTTTGGCATCTGCAAGCCCTTTTTACCATAAAAATGTCGTCAAAACCACAAAAATTGGCCTACGATCCTTATGGTCCTGAAAGGGTTAAAGCTGTCAATAACAAACTTGGATGCCTGGCACTTCATTCAAGCTTTCATCTTGGCTGTAAGACCAGAACATAGAGCACTCAAGTAAAAACTTCGGTGTGGCACGACCCCCAACATCTGCCCCCAAATCACCTGCAAACCAAATTTGTCTGCCACAATATGGTACTCACTTGCGAAAGCTCAACTTCTCCAACGGCAAACACTTCACCGGACTGAGAGGCTGAGAGCAACTGAGAAACAGTGCAAGGAACAATCTGCTGTGACCTGGAGCGCTGTATAATCAAAAGAAAAAAAATTAAATTAAATTCTCCCTTCTTGAGATTTATATCACTGGGCTAGATAGATATCAAAACTGCATATCCAAAGAATCTATACTTAGTAAACTAAATTTTTACATGTACTACAAACATCCTTCAGAGAAGCCAAACAGGCATTACTGGCCGAGTTAGGTAATAAAATGTCTAAATGTTATGAGTTAACCAAGACAAATAACTAGATCTACAAGGATTGTTTTAGATGTATAATATAAGAGATATTTTCTCTAGGTCTGGGGTCGGCAAGCTGCAGCTCTTCTTGCATGTGGCTCTCCAGGTTCTGACTCTTTAATCTCCCTTCCAACTCCACGATCCACCCTCCCCCTGGGCCTACCGAGGTACCTGGTGGTCCAGCAGTGGATCTTTGTGGCAGAAGCACAGCCCTCTCTCACTCCTCACAGCTGCCTTCTAAAATAGCTGCCGTGACCTTGCAGCTGGTCGCGACATTTCCTGCAGTACCATGAGCTGTCACGGGGTGGGGATCATGGGGTTGGGACGGAGATTAAAGGGTCAGGGCCTGGGGAGGGAACATTGACTATGGGTTGGGGGAGGGGAGGGAGGGATGAGAGGTGCAGACTGAGACCTGCAAGGGGTAGGAAAGAAGGTACACCTTGCAGCTCTTTGTAAAACTTAGGTCAAACAGTTTGGATCAATTTGCTCTTTGCTGTAAAAAGGTTGCCGACCCCTGTCCTAGGCATAACAAAACATTACAGAAGCCAAGTAATCAAATGCCCTAGGAGCCAGTACATTCAGCATCTGTTGGGATTCTTCAGGCCTGATCATCACAGGGATAAGGAGGGAGGCGGGATGTTAAGGTGCGACCTGAAAATTTCAAGGTATAGGGTGCATTAAATTTGGATTCCTGCCAGCTAGAAGAGACGCTAGAAAGGCGAACCGAGGGACTACGAAAAATTCTCAACATATGTAAAAACTAAGAAGAATAAATCAAATTTAATTCTTAAAAAAATTTTGACTAGCTCAAAGTTTTCTAAATATTTTACGCTTCTGTTCGAGAACCCTCTGACCTTCAGGATTTTTTGGTCTTTTTCTTTCTGAAGGCCACACCTACAAGAAGTGGTTAAATATGGAGCTCAGGCCAGTCAAATTGTACGTGCTAGTTAGACTGAAATACTCCAAGGATGTACAGAGCTACAACAAAGTGCATTAATTTTCAGTCTAAAAGTTGTTTCCTGACTACTGTGCTTTGCTGGCTCAGATTCATGCAGCAACAACGGTGTTTTTGGATCTGTGGATCCCATATCAGTGTGACCCCTGATGCTTATGTTCGCCAAAACACAGCACTGTTTTGGGTCCATGTTACTGTACGTCCCAGATTGAAATAAACAAGACTTTTCTTCATACTGCTGGCTCTTACGGAGTGCTCACTGTCCATTCCCACTATCTTCTTTACTCTTTGTGGCATCTGTGGGTTTTCGTCCTGTTGGACTTTTGATTGCGCCAAAGAGTTTACATGCATCTTACATAGACAGATCTTTAGTCTTGAAATTTAAATCCTCTAAACAGCAGCAAAACCGGAAGGCCGATCTTAGGCCTTCCTTTTCTAACCCTCAGTGATCTACCATTCTTTTTGGCATTCCAGCAGGCGTGGCTTCACTGCTTATCACTTTTGTCCTCATGTGCTTTGCCCGCCCTACCTTCCTTATGTTGCTCGAGCTAAGTTAAATAATCCTCCCTCTCCACCTTTCCCTTACAATAATTTGTTATTGATTTATTCTCGTTTCTGCTCCACTTTCCTTCTGATTAAATCAACTTTCTGAATTGTGAACCACTGAGATGTTTTTATGATTATTATTTGTGGTATATCAAATAAAGATGAAATGTGAACAACTTTATTTTCTATTGAGACACACAAGATCTGATACTAACTGTGCCGCGGTCCAGTTGCTTCCTCAGCACTGAAGGGGTTAATCCAGCAGTTCACCGCCATCACGGTTCATTATGAATTTAAATTGCGGTTTGTTTCAAAACCTTATCAACCATGGACCCCTGAGGAAGGCGTGCTTATCGAAACACAGACCGTGTCGGGTCCCTTGGTTTGTAAAAAGGTGGTATTACTGACCGCGTTTAATATTTGATATAATAAACACAGCCTGCATCTTGTACATATTGTCTGCAGTTTTCCCTTGTCTTGTGTTTGTTGTTCCTGTACTGCGGTCTTCGTTGGATTTTCCTTTGGTTTTTACTAATTGTGCCTCACCACAACGCAACCAAATAAAATTTGATCTGACTTTCTCAACCCATACTGGCAAGGGTGCTCACTCACTCAAAGGTACCACTGCACACCTATGGTAAGTGCCCACTTGTTCAAAATGCTGGTTGGAGGTCAGAGAAGCAAAATAAACTGTGCCTCTTAGCCATGCTTGGTTGGGGCTTTTTTTCCTATTCTATATATTTCAATCTGTTTATTATAGAATTAGAAATCAAACCATACAACAACTCAAAGTATTTACAGACAAAACTATGAAGTAATATGGTATAACGACTCCCCCTTTCCCTCCCACCAGCAACACATAGCAATGCTTGGTTTTACACAAAGAATTAAACCATTAATTCTGTCCAGGAAGAGGCTGACATCTTCTGTTTGCAGCTGGAATCACTATTGCTTCCAAATGGACACATATATATATATCCCTGTCAGATGTTGCTGATTAGTATGCAAAGATTTGACAAATATTAGATGTACAGACTATACCCTAAAACACCTCTAAGTAACAGGCTATTGTTAAAGAGTAGTAACAATAGTAATCTTTACAACAAGACCAAGGATCTTTTTTTTTAATGTTCGTCTGTCTTTTTTAATAAAAAGGCTTTAGGGTCCTAGTACGCACCTTCAGTATGGGGTCCCCCTTTAAGTTGGGTACTTGAGCTCTCTGCCACTCAAAAACGTTTTGCCCACCATAAGTTGGCGCTAGAGTCGATTCTGGTCAGGATTGGCTGGAACTGACGTAGAACGCCGTTAAAAACAGACTAGCTTTCAATGATTTCTTCTTTGCACTTTAAGCCTTAGTTACCTCGGCGAATATATGCCGTTGTGCAGATAAAGACAGGTAATCAATGAAGCACAGTTACTTACCGTAACAGGTGTTATCCAGGGACAGCAGGCAGATATTCTTTACGCATGGGTGACGTCACCGACGGAGCCCACGGTACGGACCTTTTTACTAGAAAGTTCTAGTTGGCCGCACCGCGCGTGCGCGAGTGCCTTCCCGCCCGACGGAGGAGAGCGTGGTCCCCAGTTAGTATAAGCCAGCTAAGAAGCCAACCCGGGGAGGAGGGTGGGACGTAAGAATATCTGCCTGCTGTCCCTGGATAACACCTGTTACGGTAAGTAACTGTGCTTTATCCCAGGACAAGCAGGCAGCATATTCTTTACGCATGGGTGACCTCCAAGCTAACAAGGAGGGAGGAGGGATGGTTGGCCATTAGGAAAATAAATTCTGAAGTACAGATTGGCCGAAGTGCCCATCCCGTCTGGAGAAAACATCCAGACAGTAGTGAGTAGTGAATGTGTGAACTGAGGACCAGGTGGCCGCCTTGCAGATTTCCTCAATGGGTGTGGAACGGAGGAAAGCAACAGAAGCGGCCATAGCTCTTACCCTGTGGGCCGTGACAGCGCCGTCTAGTGACAGACCGGCCCGAGCGTAACAGAACGCGATGCAAGCTGCAAGCCAGTTGGATAGCGTCCGTTTAGAGACCGGTCGACCCAAACGATTTGGGTCGAAGGTCAGGAAGAGCTGAGGGGACAAGCGGTGAGCCCTTGTACGATCAAGATAGTAAGCCAGGGCACGCTTGCAGTCAAGGCTGTGCAATGCCTGTTCTCCGGGATGTGAATGAGGTTTCGGAAAGAAAACAGGCAACACAATGGACTGGTTGAGGAGAAAAGCTGAGACCACCTTTGGAAGGAACTTTGGATGGGTGCGCAGAACCACCTTGTCATGGTGAAAAATAGTGAACGGTGGATCGGCAACCAGTGCATGAAGCTCACTAACCCTCCTGGCGGAGGTGATGGCAATGAGGAAAAGAACCTTCCATGTCAGAAATTTGAGCGAAGTTGTGGCAAGCGGCTCAAAGGGAGGTTTCATGAGGGCAGATAAAACCACATTCAGGTCCCAGACGACCGGGGGAGGCTTCAGAGGTGGTTTGATGTTGAAGAGGCCCCTCATGAATCGGGAAACCAGAGGGTGAGCCGTGAGAGGTTTTCCTAGGACAGGCTCATGAAATGCCGTGATGGCACTGAGATGGACTCTGATTGAGGTAGACTTGAGGCCTGCGTTGGACAGGGAGAGTAAGTAGTCCAGAACAGTTTCCACCGCTAAGGAGGTGGGAATGTGATGATGACGGAGGCACCAAGAGGAGAACCTGGTCCACTTCTGATGGTAACATTGGAGGGTGGCCGGTTTCCTGGAGGCGTCCAAAATGAGACGGACAGGCTGAGACAGATTTCCTGAAGAGGTCAGCCCGAGAGAAACCAAGCTGTCAGGTGGAGCGAAGACAGATTGGGATGTAGTAGAGACTGATGTTGCTGTGTAAGTAGAGTAGGAAACACAGGTAGAGGAAAGGGCTCTCTGGAACTGAGCTGAAGTAGAAGGGAGAACCAGTGTTGACGAGGCCACCGGGGGGCTATGAGGATCATGGTGGCTCTGTCCCTGCGGAGTTTGGATAAAGTCCGCAACATCAGAGGTAGAGGAGGAAAGGCATAGAGGAACCGATCCGTCCAGTCGAGAAGGAATGCATCCGGGGCCAGACGATGAGGAGAGAAGAGTCTGGAGCAGAACTGGGGCAGCTGATGGTTGTGAGGAGCTGCGAATAGATCCACCTGCGGAGTGCCCCAGCGAGCAAAGATGGAGTGGAGTGTGGGAGGATCCAAAGCCCACTCGTGAGGTTGAAGGATGCGGCTGAGATTGTCGGCCAGGGAGTTCTGTTCGCCCTGGATGTAGACAGCCTTGAGAAAGAGACTGCGGGCCGTGGCCCAGGTCCAAATGCGAAGAGCCTCCTGACAAAGGAGGCGAGATCCGGTGCCGCCCTGTTTGTTGATGTAGTACATGGCAACTTGGTTGTCCGTGCACAGGAGCAGAACCTGAGGGCAAAGGAGGTGCTGGAAGGCCTTGAGAGCATAGAACATGGCTCGTAGTTCCAGGAAATTGATGTGATGACGACGCTCCTGCGGGGTCCAAAGACCTTGGGTGCGTAGGTCTCCCAGGTGAGCTCCCCATGCATAAGGGGAGGCATCCGTGGTGATGGTCATGGAATGCGGGGGCAGATGAAAAAGAAGGCCCCTGGAAAGATTTGAGGAGTTCAACCACCATTGTAGAGATTGCTGAAGAGACGATGTCACAGAGATGGGATGAGAAAGAAGATTCGAGGTCTGCGACCATTGGTTGGCCAGAGTCCATTGAGGTGTCCTGAGGTGGAGTCGTGCCAGGGGAAGCACATGCACTGTCGAGGCCATGTGGCCTAGGAGGACCATCATCTGTCTGGCAGAAATGGAGTGATGAAGGAGCACCTGACGACACAGGCGGAGCAGGTTCCGCTGACGGTCGGAGGGGAGAAACGCCCTCATTAGTGTGGTGTCGAGAACTGCTCCAATGAACTGAAGGCGTTGTGTGGGAAGCAGATGCGACTTGGGGTAGTTGATCTCGAACCCCAGGAGGTGGAGGAGAGAGATGGTCTGATGAGTAGCTCGTAGCACAAGCGGAGACGTAGGTGCTTTCACCAACCAATCGTCCAAGTAGGGAAATACCTGGAGGTTGTGAGACCTGAGGAAGGCCGCCGCTACAATGAGGCATTTGGTGAACACCCTGGGTGATGAAGCGAGGCCAAAAGGTAGCACTTTGTACTGATAATGGCGATGGTGCACCTGGAATCTTAGGTAGCGACGTGAAGCTGGGTTGATTGGTATGTGAGTGTAGGCCTCTTTGAGGTCCAGGGAACATAGCCAGTCGTTCTGAGAGAGATGAGGGTAAAGCGTGGCAAGGGAGAGCATTCTGAACTTCTCCTTGACAAGACATTTGTTGAGGTCCCTGAGATCGAGAATGGGACGTAGGTCTCCTGTCTTTTTTGGAACCAGAAAGTAACGGGAGTAGAATCCCCGGCCCCTTTGTTCCAGAGGTACTTCTTCGATGGCATTGAGGAGAAGGAGGGATTGGACCTCCCTCAGGAGGAGGGGGGTTTGAGTCGAAAGAGAAGCAGACTCTACGGGAGGATTGTCTGGTGGAAGAGTCTGGAAGTTGAGAGAGTAGCCGTGGCGGATGATGTTGAGGACCCACTGGTCCGATGTGATGACCTCCCAACGGCTGAGAAAAATGTGGAGCCTGCCTCCGATTGGTTGAGGGAGAGGCAAGGAAGGTGGAAGACTGGCTAAGCCCTGGAGAGAGGAGTCAAAAGGGCTGAGAAGGTTTGGCAGGAGGAAGAGGCTTGGCAGGTTGATTAGACTGTGCACGAGCCTGGTTGTGGTGTTGTTGGCGAGCCCGCCTAGGTTGCTGTGAAGGCGGGTTAAGCGGCCTAGCGGAGAACCTGCGCTGGTAAGAAGACTGTGGTTTGTAAGGCCGAGCAGGAGGGGTCTTCTTCTTCGGTTTGATGAGAGTATCCCATCTGGTCTCATGGGCGGAGAGTTTTTGTGTGGTGGTATCCAGAGACTCTCCGAACAATTCGTCTCCCATACATGGGGCGTTGGCTAGTCGGTCCTGATGGTTGACATCCAGATCAGAGACCCTGAGCCAGGCCAGGCGGCGCATGGCCACAGCGATGGCAGATGCACGAGAGGTAAGCTCAAAGGAGTCATAGATGGAGCGTACCATAAATTTTCTAAGTTGAAGCAGGCTGGAGATGTGCTGCTGGAATAGTGGGACCTTGTGCTCCGGCATGTACTTCTGCATGGCTGAGAGTTGCATTACCAGATGTTTCAGGTAGAATGAAAAGTGGAAAGAGTAATTGTTTGCCCTGTTGGCCAGCATGGCATTCTGGTAGAGCCGCTTGCCAAACTTGTCCATAGTTTTGCCCTCCCTGCCAGGAGGGGTAGAGGCATATACACTGGAGCCTTGAGTCTTTTTTAAAGTGGACTCAACCAGGAGAGATTCATGGGGCAGCTGGGGTTTATCAAATCCCGGGATTGGAATAACCCTGTAAAGGCTATCCAGTTTACGGGGTGCCCCAGGGACAGTCAATGGATTTTCCCAATTTTTATAAAAAGTTTCCCGTAGGATGTCATGCACGGGTAACTTGAGAAACTCCTTAGGTGGTTGATCGAAATCTAATGCCTCCAGGAAAGCTTGAGATTTCTTGGAATCAGATTCCAGAGGCAAAGATAAGGCCCCCGATAACTCCCTGAGGAATTTCGAAAAAGAAGATTGCTCAGGTTTAGATGTGGTATCGGGGGCCGAGGGCTCTTCGTCCGACGACGATGCATCCTCCTCGGTACCGAGGGGAGATTCCTCCCAGAGGTCCGGGTCTCTGACATCGGTGTGTGCGTGCCGAGAGACTGGAGTGGAAGGCTTGGTATGATGAGCTTTAGACCGAGACTTGCCTGAGCGTACCGAGACGGTACCGGGGGATGAAGACCTGTGTCTGTCTCGGTCCCGGGAAGAACGGTGCCGGTCAGGTTCGCGGGAAGACCGGTGTTCCGCTCGGTCCCGAGGAGGATCGGCTGTCGTCAGAGCGACGGCCTCGGCATGGGCATGGATATGCGGAGCCGAGAGAATGGGCATGGAGGGGTCCATAGGTACCGATGGTGTGGATACCGGTTGGACGGTGTGGGGCTCGGGCCGGTCTGGTACCGAAAGCAGCGGTGCCAGGATAGAGGGCAAGAGCTGTTTAAGTTGCGTTTGGAGTTGTTCCTGCAACTTATCCTGGAGGATGGCCGCAATGCGGTCATCCAGGGGTGGCACCGGAACCACTTTTTTCTGCTTTGGTTCCATGGGTGCCGCTCTACGCTCCGGCGATGAGGAGGCCGATGACGAGGCACTCACCGATATCGGAGCGGAGCGTTTTTTAGTTCGGCGTGGAGCCGAAAGAGCCGGTGTCGCCACCGAGGTGGGAGGGCGCTCAAGGGTGGAAGGCTTCTTAGCCGGCTTACCTGGCGCCGGCGGCGCCGATGTGATGTCAGGCGGTGTCGAGGTGGTCGGTGCCGACTTTGATGGTGCCGCAGTTGAAGAAGTCGAGTCCATAGTCGGGCCGGTGCCGAACAGGAGACTTTGCTGGATTTGGCGATTCTTCAAAGTGCGTTTTTTAAGAGTGGCACAGCGGGTGCACGAGTCCGCCCGATGCTCCGGTCCCAAACACTGTAAACACCAATTGTGTGGGTCAGTGAGGGAGATCGGGCGTGCACACCGCTGGCACTTCTTAAACCCGGGCTGCGGGGGCATGAATGGGAACACGGCCTCCGCAAAATCAAACCCCGAGGCCTGGATCGTGACAACAGGCCCCGCCGGGGCAAAGACAAAAAATGAAACAAAAAGAAATAATTTTTTTTTTTTTTGGAAATGAAATAAAAAAGCAACCCGAAGGTAAATAAACGAAAAAAGAACGCGAGCGGGAAGGCAAAAAGAGGTTTTCAATCGGAGTTGAAAAACGCACGTCTTCTTCGCTCCGCGGAAACGAAGAAACTGGGGACCACGCTCTCCTCCGTCGGGCGGGAAGGCACTCGCGCACGCGCGGTGCGGCCAACTAGAACTTTCTAGTAAAAAGGTCCGTACCGTGGGCTCCGTCGGTGACGTCACCCATGCGTAAAGAATATGCTGCCTGCTTGTCCTGGGATAAATAATTTAACTATTTAATAATTTAACATTTTGTACTAGAGAATATTTAACTTTTTGTATTATGAACAATGTGGACAGGGGTGGCCGTGTCGAGCCGTCGTAGTTTGTTTAAAGAGAAGTATAAAACGAAAAAAATATATTTCCTTAAAAACAATAATTTATGCATGAACAGTTAATGGGGTTTTGAATTTTAAATTTAGTTAACTGTTGTATGTTCTTTCCTTTATATTTGCAGTAGTTTTCATCCATAAGCCTTAACTTCCTGAAGAAGCCCTAATTAATGAATTTAGGGCGAAACGGAGATCCTCCGTCGGCATTACCGTCTCCGGGTGGATGTGGCTGGGCAGAGTATTGCTTTAAATAAAGATTTGCTGATAAGGAAAACTGAACTAATATAGGGCAACTAATATATTGAACATTTGTGCAATCAATAGTTTAAGGAAACTCTAAAAAAATTTTGTTAAGAACAATTTTCTCTTTGAGACTAATGGGACCGATGATAGTCTGCATGTTGGTTACTCTTCGTGATTAGCTCTAAAAGGTTAGCCGCAGACACTTGAGATCCTTGGTCTTGTTGTAAAGACTACTATGGTTACTACTCTTTAACAATAGCCTGTTACTTAGAGGTGTTTTTGTGTGTGTCACATCTATTTTTGAAGGGATTTGGAGACTGTAGCCTAAGCCCGATCAGGAAAAAGATTAAAAACATCTCTCTTCCCCAGTAGACTCAACCCATCCCAGGCCTCTTCAACCACAGACCGTCATCCCTTAAACTAACCTGGCAATATTTAACTCGCTTATCAATAACACTATACCACAAATGTAACCCCATCTTGCTGTAAGCCGCGATGATTCCCTGTTGAAAATTGCGGGATATAAGAAGTTGTATTGTTCTCTTTTACACAATGCTGTAACTGTTCACATACTACAGCAAATGATCAGGTTAGTACAATTTTATTTGTAAAAACCGCTTTTGCCTTATTTGTTAATAATAATTATTTATTTTCATATACCACCTAACCAGCAGTTCATAACGGTTTACACAATTAGGTACTCAGCAAACAACATAACAACATCATATATAATAAAATCAAAGTAACTAATACAAGCGTTAAAACTAATGAATAAGGATAACATAATATCGACTAAAATAAGTACAGATAAAAAGTACATTATAACTACATGATAATATGAAAATCAATAATGTATATTATATTGTTTAAATAAATGGGTTTTAAGATCTTTTCGAAATTGATAGTAAGTAAGAAATAGAGAAACAAGAATATTCAAACATGAATTCAACGACATGCATTTGCTGAAGGAAAATAAAACCATATAAAACACACACTTCCCACTTATCTCAAAGTACAAATACTGTTCTATATATAGGAACCGGCCTCAGTAATGGAGCCTACGCGTAGTCGTAGTCACTGACTGAGATGTTCAGCGTAGTTTGTTTTTGCTCCTTTTCCTCCAATCATTGGCCAAATTCCTATTTATTTCTTACTTATTCAATTTCAATAATTTTTAAAACAATTTTTTCTAATAACTTATTAAACTATCTCTTATCCGTTCATCTTCAAACGTTTTTTTTCCTTTATTAACTTTTTTTTAAATCTTAATATTATTTTACCACACTTTCCTTTTTAAACGTATTTGCACTCTTTCAACTCTAAAAAGACTACTATATCAAAACTTTGTCTTACGGATGGAGCGATCAAAAACGTTTGAAGATGAACGGATAAGAGATAGTTTAATAAGTTATTAGAAAAAATTGTTTTAAAAATTATTAAAATTGAATAAGTAAGAAATAAATAGGAATTTGGCCAATGATTGGAGGAAAAGGAGCAAAAACAAACTACGCTGAACATCTCAGTCAGTGACTACGACTACGCGTAGGCTCCATTACTGAGGCCGGTTCCTATATATAGAACAGTATTTGTACTTTGAGATAAGTGGGAAGTGTGTGTTTTATATAATTTTGTGAAGTTCCCACTAGGGTAATTTAATTTAGTGGGAAAATAAAACCAACCAGATCTACGGATATTTTTCTTAAAAATAAAAAAAAAAACTAAAATGAGAAACAAGGTAAGCCGGTGCTAAGCCCAATAAAACTTTAAAACAAACGCATCCAAATTTAAACAACACTCTAGCCTCCAACGGTAGCCAGTGAAGCTTTTGATAATTCTATCAAGGCTTGGGTGCTTCAACCAAGTCTTGCTCTTTGCTGTTTGTTCTTTCCAGCTAAAGAAACAGTATGAAAGAAGATACTTTTGAAACAAGAGATTTGTACCAAATACCTATTAAAAGCTCTAATAAAATTAGCATTTATCACTGATCTGTAAGAAAAACTATTCAAGAGAACATTATTCATATTTTAACCTTGCTCCTTTAACAGATCTGTCCTATCACTGTAAGAAACAAAACATTTGATTCACATTTTGGATCCATTTGAGGACTTGAGAAGATTTATGTTAAATTATCTTAATTGCTTGTTTAATTCTCCTGTGATAATTTAATCTTTCTTATCATGAATCCTCTTTCTGTACAAGTTTTATCTTGATTGTATAAATTGAAAACTTATCAAGAAAGAAAGAAAAAAAAGAAACAAAACAGGAAGGATGCGCGGGCAAGGTGTGATTTTTTTTTTTTTTTTTTCATGTACCCCACATACTTCCTGTGCTTCCCAGCATAGTACACAAGTTAGACATGGGCAAAACCATTGTGGCTGCTGATAAATCCAAATTCTGGAACCGATGCCTAAAGTTAGACGCCGATTTCGGAAACGCCCATCTAGATAGACGCCTATCTAAACCGATTAACAAGCTCAATTAAGCTTTTTAATCAGCAATAATTGAAACTTAGGCGCCCAGCAAGAAAGAGCGATTCCGCAACAAGGCGCCTCTAAACATTTAGGCGGCCTTCAAAAAATAATAGGCGCTGTAATATTTTGGAAATATCTGATAAAGAATTAGTGACCCCCCCCCAGCCACTTTACTTTTGACAGTAGCTCTCGCACCAGATAAAAACTGGTTGCTGAGACTTTTCTTTAAAAATAAACAAAAATAATTTTTAGGTTGTAAAATTCAGATGTTCCCGGATTTGGCTAAGGATACGCAGAGAAGGAGACGAGAATTCTTGTTAAGGAAACCTGGTGTTATATCCCTGGGGGCGACTTTTTACTTGCGACATCCATTGTAAATGTGTAATTAATTACCGTTCACATAAATTTGTTTTCTTTGAGCCATCTCAACTGACAACCTTTCTCTCAACTTCAAGTCTGGAGAAAGTAGAGTGCTCGGCTTAAGAAAGGGTGCTTTAATCTCATTCAACTGGTTATTGCTTTTGTAGGCAGTCAGCCGGCATCCGCACCTTTTCTCCTCGCCAGTGCCTCTCCTGCCTGGGCATCCCCCACTGGCGGCTTAGGGCCTCATCTGGAGGACCTTTGTGAAAGCGAAGATGTTGACATGCGCGCGACGTTCGCACATTTCCGGGTGCCCTCCAGCCGCGGCCTGAGGTTTACTGTGCCGCCAAGTTAAAATATTTGCGGGACACTGCCCTACGCTGTGCACCTTAGCACGCACATGGGTCAAAAAGAGGGTACACACACCTAACAACTGTGTGCACAAAATGTTTGCCGGCTTTCTTTTTGGTAAACATAGGTTACCGTACACATTGCCCTTAGTCACAAGGAGCTGCAGTGGGACTCGAACTCACAACCTCAGGGTTAATGCAACCTCAGAGCTAATACTCTGGTACCTTGTACAAACCCAAGCGCTCAAGGTTAGTGAGCATATACTTTGCAGAAAATAAAAAAAAAGAATTCACAAAAGGGGAAGAAGGGAACTGGGATTTTTGTTCATGTACGTGGCGCATTGAATAGGAGTTGTAGAAAAAAAACCAAACATTAAAAAATGACTTTAAAAAGTACATACAGATCCTCCTCCTTGAGTAGCTGCAGGGGACCCGAACCCTCCTGGAGACTGCATGTAGCCACCTCCCGTGCCAGCACCTCCATAGCCACCTTCAAAGCCACCTAGAAACACAAACGTTAGAACTCAGAGTAGAGTACAGGATTGCAGGCCAAGGAAGAGAAAATTTTTTAAAAAAAAATCTTTATTCAGTAAGTATAACACAAAATACAATCATTTTATACTTTAACATTACTTATTATATCATCAAATTATCGCTCTCATCAAATAACCCCCCTCCCTTATACCCAACAATTAATCATAATCAAACGAAATCATAAAATATTCCCACCCCCCAACTCACCCTGGACGTGTATGAACAAAAGGGAATTAATATTTATTCTATGCATTAATTTCAATCTTTACAGTATCTTGTTAATGGCTCCCAAATAACCTTGAATTTCTTAAAATTCCTTTGCTGCACGGCAATTATCCTTTCCATTTTGAAAAATGTTACACAAAGAGTTCCACCAAAAGCTATAACTCAATCTATCCCAATATTTCCAATTATTCATAATCTGTTGAATGGCAACCCCTGTCAACCAAGGAAGAGAAAACTGATGGATTGTTACAGGAAAGAACAAGCCCAGCCTTCAGGCCATTCCCCAAAAAAGGCACTGCTGAACAAAGAGTATATTAGAGGGTTTAAAAAAAAAAAAAAATTATTCAGTTTCCTGAATTCGATATGCAGATCAAAATGTTCACTACTTCATTGCTCTCAGCTATGACATAATTTTGGGGTGGGTGCGTGTTGCCTCTTGGATCACCAGAAAGGTTAAGAACATAAGATGAGTCATGCCGAGTCAATTTAAGGTTTTTGAAGCCCGTCATCCCACCTATCCCCGGATCCGGATGGAATCCATCCAAGGGTTCTGAAGGAATTAAAGGAGGAGATAGCGGAACTACATAAGCAAATTTGCAATCTATGCCTGAAAACAGGCTTGATCCCATCTTTAAAAAGGGATCAAGAAGGCTTTTCATTTATCGCCTGGAGTAGGTTGTTTATTCCTGCGGAAGGCGGGCTTGGTGGCCAAGAAAATTATCTTGACCGAGTGGGTGTCGGCTGACCCTCCTGCGTATTGGGCCTGGCGTAATCGGCTGCATGCATTGATGTTACTAGAGAGAGGTCAGGTGCGTACTTCCTTTCGTCAATCCAAGATTTTTCTGCGGGTCTGGAGACCCTATATTTATTCTCTGTCTCCTAGAATTCGGAGTTCGATTCTTAACACTTTGAGGCTTTGATCTGCTGGAGCGGTGGGCGTTGTTGCTCTGGGGTGCCCCTCCTTGGCCAAAGACCTCCTATTCCTTTATTTCTCTTTCTTATAATTTAGTTAGGGGATGGGGAGGGGAGAGGTCTGGCATTTCCTCTCAGGGCTCATAAGAGTTCAGGGCTCTGTTTGCAGGGTATCTTTGTATATATTGTCTATGCCTTTCCATAGGTCAGCGCTTGCAGTTCTCTGCTATCAGCTGTACATATTCTTGCTTCTCTGTCCCCCCCTCTTCTTTTTTTTTTTTTTTTCTCCTTCTTTTCTTCTCTTCTTCTGGAGGGGTGTTGGGTTGGGTGGAGGGGGGACTGGGGTGGGAGGGGGGCGGGAAGGGGAGAGTTTGGAGAGTTGATATCTATTTGCTGCATCGCCAGTGCCTTTCTTGTGTTTCCTTGCTCTGATTCTGCTGATGTTAGACGCATATCTGTCTTTGGCTAAGCGATGATGGACAATTTCTTGACATTTGCTCCGGCTCTCCCTGCTTTCTTTGATCTGTACATGTTTCTGATACTTCTGTATGTTTGCAAATTCAATAAACAGTTTGTACATAAAAAGGGATCAAGAGGTGACCCGGGAAACTACAGACCGGTGAGTCTGACCTCGGTTCCGGGGAAAATGGCGGAAGCACTGATAAAAGAAAACATCGATGAACATTTTGAAAGAAACGAACTTCTGATAACAAGCCAACATGGTTTCTGCAAGGGGAGATCGTGCCTAACGAACTTATTGCACTTCTTCGAAGGAATTAACAAACGGATGGACAAAGGAGACCCCATAGACATCATATATCTAGATTTCCAAGGTGCCCCATGAACGCCTACTCCGGAAACTGAAGAACCATGGGGTGGAAGGAGAAGTACATAGATGGATCAGAAACTGGTTGGCGGGTAGGAAACAGAGGGTAGGAGTGAAGGGCCACTACTCGGACTGGAGGAGGGTCACGAGTGGGGTCCCGCAGGGCTCGGTGCTCGGGCCGCTGCCATTTAATATATTCATAAATGATCTAGAAACAGGGACAAAGTGCGAAATAATAAAATTTGCAGATGACACCAAACTATTTAGTGGAGCTCAGACTAAAGAGGACTGCGAAGAATTGCAAGGGGACTTGAACAAACTAGGGGAATGGGCGATGAGATGGCAGATGAAGTACAACGTTGAGAAATGTAAAGTATTACATGTAGGAAACAGAAACCCGAGGTACAACTATACGATGGGAGGGATGTTATTAAATGAGAGTACCCAAGAAAGGGACTTGGGGGTTATGGTGGACATGACAATGAAGCCGACAGCACAGTGCGCAGCGGCCGCTAAGAAGGCAAACAGAATGCTAGGCATAATCAAGAAGGGTATTACAACCAGAACGAAAGAAGTTATCCTGCCATTGTATCGGGCGATGGTGCATCCGCATCTGGAGTACTGCGTCCAATATTGGTCGCCGTACCTTAAGAAGGACATGGCGTTACTCGAGAGGGTTCAGAGGAGAGCGACGCGTCTGATAAAAGGGATGGAAAACCTTTCATACACTGAGAGACTGGAGAAACTGGGTCTCTTTTCCCTGGAGAAAAGGAGACTTAGAGGGGATATGATAGAGACTTACAAGATCATGAAGGGCATAGAGAGAGTAGAGAGGGACAAATTCTTCAAACTTTCGAATAATAAAAGAATAGGAGGGCATTCAGACAAGTTGAAAGGGGACAGATTCAAAACGAATGCTAGGAAGTTCTTCTTTACCCAACGTGTGGTGGACACCTGAAATGCGCTTCCAGAGAGCGTAATAGGGCAGAGTACGGTACTGGGGTTCAAGAAAGGATTGGACAATTTCCTGCTAGAAAAGGGGATAGAGGGGTATAGATAGAGGATTACTGCACAGGTCCTGGATCTGTTGGGCCGCCGCGTGAGCCCTTCATTTCCTTGTATTCCCCCTTTCCCCACCAATTACAATTGTGCTGAATGATGTGGGCTCTATAACCAGTAAAAAAAACATCTCTAGGTTGACATTTCCATGTCTATTTTTGGAAATTACCAACATACACATTTATTCTATGAGTATTTTTTTAGGATTTATTGCCTTTTTGAAGAAAGGTGATATATAGCAATAAGACTCAGCACACAGGTATTAGATAATTTACAGCAGTAAAAAATATTCAAAGTATGCTACTTACAATGTTGATACAATGCAAACATTTATTTACAAAGGTTTTGATATACCACATGGGCCATTGCTGGTTTCAAGTGGCATACTAGGGGCAGGGCGGTGAGGGCAGTACATCCTAGTTGCAAAACATACCCCAGGGGAGCTCTGGTTTTGCTCTGCACCATACCTTTCCCACCTCAGCTTACAATCTTTGGGCCGCCAGAAGCATCAGTGAGCTAAGCCAAGCTTTCCATGTGCTGCAGCATCCTGCCTCTGCAGGGATAGGAAGTTGAAGCAGAGGGAAAACATCTTGGGCAACTGAAGGCAGCATGTTCAGTAGATGCTGCAAGCAGCCCCAAGATGCAGCCTGAAGGGAGGGGAAGAGAGAGATGGAGGGGTACTGAATCTGGGGGATTTGGAAGAAAAGTCCATAGTCTGCTACTGAGCCAGACACAGGAGAAACGACCGCTTGCCCTGGTTCGGTAGCATGGAATGTTGCTACTCTTTAGGATTCTGGACAGTGGTGTAGTGAGGGGCGGTGGCGCCCTCCTCTCCCCCCACCGCTTCTTCCTGCTTCCCCCCACTCCACAGTCACATTCTCCCTTCCCTCCATGTATCTCTGTAAAACTTTGCCATCACGAGTGGCTTCTGCAGCATGCCGCTCATGCCAGCATTGGTTTTTCCTCTGATGTCACTTTCTGGCCCCACGACCTGGAAGTGATTCAGAGGGGAACCAGGCCAGCGCGAGCAACAGGCAGGCAGAAGTTGCTCCTGCTGACAAAAATCTACAGAGGTACGGCATGAGAGGGGGGGGGGGGGGTAAGGATTGGCACAAGTGTTGCATGGTGTAGCGGGGCAGAGAGGTGCTGGTGCCCGGGGCTGTCCACATCCCCCCCTCCCTTTTACTACACCACTGATTCTGGAATCTTGTTTACTTTTTGAGATTCTGGAATGTTGCTACAATTTGGGATTCCATAGCCTTGCTTACTCCTTGAGTTTCTAGGATGCTGCTACTACAGTACTTGGGCTTCTGCCAGGTACTTGTGACCTGGATTGGCTACTGTTGGAATCAGGATGGACTATGGACCAGTGGTCTGACCCGTATGGCTATTCTTATGTTTTGATCCTCCCCCCAAGCTGGACGAACCACATGTTGTTAGCTTGCCAGTAACTGAATATGCTCTCCTGTTGGGAGTACGAGGTCCAGCGAACAGATATGGCAGGTGCCTCCATTCCTAAGCCCCTTCCCCTTCCTCCAGATCCACTCAGTCTGCAGCCCTCGTCCCTCTTTCTCACCGTGACTGTTCCACATGGCAGCTACAGGCTCGAGCGCCCAGGATCCCCAGAAAGAGAGAGAGAGAGCTCGCGCGCGCTTCCAACTCGCGCGAAAAGCGACCCAATCCGTAAGCTCTTCCCGCGAAAGACGGCTTCCCCTGCACCCGCCAATCGGTAGCCTCTATGCTGCCATGACGTGAGGGACGGCGCCCAATCCCGCGGCTCGATACACACACACAGCTCGGTTGTTTACATTTTTTTTGCCAGAACTCAAAAAGGCCGACCGCGGCTTCTGCGGGGCTTAGGGAGGGAGGCGGACATCTTTGTTACTGGCAGGGACAGCTGTTTCCTGCGCTCGGACCGGAACTACTCAGGGTCAAATAGTAGATCCAGTCCTTGGTTTACCCCATTGCATGCATGCACTTGTAGTAACATAAGAACATAAACGTTGCCATACGGCAGGGGTGTCCAATGTCGGTCCTCGAGGGCCGCAATCCAGTCGGGTTTTCAGGATTTCCCCAATGAATATGCATGAGATCTATTTGCATGCACTGCTTTCAATGCATATTCATTGGGGAAATCCTGAAAACCCGACTGAATTGCGGCCCTCGAGGACCGACATTGGACACTCCTGCCATACGGGGACAGACCGAAGATCCATCAACTTGATTGGCATCAAGCCTAATGTGACCATTTATTTTTTTCATCAAAAGGGGACATCTATTAACTGTCAGTCCCGCCCCAGCCCCACCCCAATCCCACCCTAGCCCAGCCCCCCCCATCTCGTTCCCAATTTCTTCCATTAATTTTTCATGTACACATATCTTATTAATTCATAATGGTAACCATAAAATTTTAAAAAACTACAAAGCACACTATATGCAGAGAAAATGTTAATTATCATTTATATTTGGGGGGGGGGGGGGTTTCAAAGATGTCAAGGCAGATGACTTTAAAATATGCAATGTCACCTCAGTAACTATAGAAAAATAGACAAATATAGTGCAAAATATAGACAGCAGATATAAATTCTCAAAACGGACACATTTTGATCACTAAATTGAAAATAAAATCATTTTTCTTACCTTTGCTGTCTTGTGATTTTGTGAGTCTCTGGTTGCATTCCCTTCTGACTGTATATCCTTTCTTTCATTTCTTTCTTTCTGCACTCAGGCCCAACAATTGTCCCTTTCTATTCCCTTTCTCCCTCCTTCCTATGTCCTTAGTGCCCCCGGTGCCTCTTTCCCATGTCCTTAGTGCCCTCAGTGCCTCCTTCCTATGTCCTTAGTGCCCCTTCCTATGTCCTTTGTGCCCCCAGTGCCTCCTTCCCATGTCCTTAGTGCCCCCAGTGCCTCTTTCCTATGTCCTTAGTGCCTCTGGTGCCTCCTTCCCATATCCTTAGTGCCCTCAATGCCTCCTTCCTATGTCCTTAGTACCCTCAGTGCCTCCTTCCTATGTCTTTAATGCCCCCAGTGCCTCCTTCCTATGTCCCTCTCACTGCCTTCCAGACTTTGTTCCACCCCCACCCCGGAAGCCAGCTTGCCTGCCTATCTACCTCCTTCTCTCCCTGCCGTGCAAAAAAAGGAAAAAAAAAAGCCTCCCTCCTTCCTTTCCCCTGGTCCGCTGCTGTCTTACCTCCCTGCTGCTGTTAATCGCCGACAAGAAGTCTTCTTTCTGATGTCAATTCTGACGTCGGAGAGGACGTTCTGGGCCAGCCAATTGCTGCCTGGCTGGCCCAGAACGTCCTCTATGAAAATTAATTCATTTTTCTTTTCTATGTATACCTAGAATGAAAAACAAGAGAACAGAAAGCAAGACTGTGGTTGCTATATTAGTCCACTTGAAGATACAAAAAATAAAGGTTATTAAATAAAACCCTACCTTGAGGAAGAAGGTGCTACCTTCTGAAAACTAGCTAATGAATGTATTAAGATAGTCCAATAGTTTTTATTTACTAAACCCTATTTTTATATAAATTAAAAAAAAAGGGAGGGAGGGAGGCATAACCTTGTGGTTAGAGCTGCTGCCCCAGTCCCAGCATGCTCCTTGTGACTCTGGGCTAATCAATTAAGGGCAAATTCTGTAAAGAAGTGCCCAAAAGTTAGACGCCTACATAGGCACTGTTCAGCGCGATTTATGTAAAATTGGGTGCTGTTTAATGAATCACGCAGAACAGAACCTATTTTGGAGATGCCCAAGACATAGGCCAACTCTAGGCACAACTAAAAGTTAGGCGCCTAGCTGAGCACTTAAGCATGCTTAAGAGCAGCGATTCTGCAACAAGGCGCCTAGCATGTAGCCACGCCCACACCTAACGTGCATAGCGCCTATTTTTTTTGAAGGCCGCCTAAATTCTTAGAGGCGCCTTGTTACAGAATCGTGCTTTCTTGATAGGCGCCTATGCTTCAATCAGTGCTGACTAAAAAGCTTAATTGAGCTTTTAATTCAATTTAGATAGGCACCTATCTAATTGGGCACCTCTGAAATAGGTGCCTAACTTTAGGCGCTGGCTACAGAATTTGGGCTTTAACTCTCCATTGCTCCAGATACTACAGTTACTGTGTGAGCCCACCAGAACAGATAGGGGAAAATACGTTTCAGTGTTTTGTAAACCAGTGGCATACCAAGGGGGGGGGAGGTCTGCCCCGGGTGCATGCCCCAAGGAGGGTGCACAGCCAGTCACCCTCCCTATTCTGCCGCTGCTGCTTTCCTTAACCAGCAGCAGCAGTAAACAGTAAACAGGGGTGTCCGGTGGTTGTTCAGCTTCTGGGCGGCTCCCCTGCTCAAAGCCATGGGCGTCAGCTCCTCGTGCAATCCGCGGCTGCATTGGAAGCGTTCCCTCTGACATCACGACATCAGAGAGAAGGCTTCCGACGCAGCCGCAGATTGCATGAGGTGTAGATGCTCATGGCTTTGAGCAGGGGAACTGGCCAGAATACTGGGCAGGGAAGAGAAATATTGCTGCACAGAGAAGGGGGGCCTAGAAATTTTGCTGCTGCACAGGGAAGGGGGGAGGGTAGAAATACTGCACAGGCAAGGGGGGGAGAAATGCTGCACAGGCAAGGGGGAGAGAAATGCTGCTGCTGTACAGGAAAGGGGGGGAGAAATGCTGCTGCTGCAACACCCAATTGGGGAGAGAGAGGGAAGGAGGGAGAAAGAAGACAAGGGAGAGGAACCAGAGATGCCAAATCCATGGGAGGGAGGGAAAGTAAAAAAGGAAAGGAGATACCAGACCATGGAGGGGGAGGAAGAGATGCCATGGCATGGGGGAGGGAAGGGAAGGAGATAGAGATACCAGACCATGGTGTGGAGTGGGAAGGAAGGAAGGAAGGAAAGGAGAAGAGAAAGAGAGAGATGCCAAAGCATAGGGGAGGGGGTGGAGACAGAAAAATGGAGAGGGGGTGAAGCTGAAATGAATCATGTGCAAAGGAGAGAAGGAACACAGGATATACAGTTTATTTAAGGGACATAGAAAGAGGAAAGATGCCATATGGAAGAGAGAGAGGGTGGACAGTAGATGGAAGGGGCAGAGAGAGTGTGGGCAGTAGATGGAAGGGGTAGAGAGAGAGGGCAGAAGCTGGGTGGAAGGGGCAAAGAGAGGGCAGATGTTGCATGGAAGGGAGAGAGGACAAACGCTGTATAGAAATAAGAGAGCAAAGAGAAGATGATTAAAGCAGAAACGACAAAAGGTAGAAAGATTTTTTTGTTACTTTACTTAGAATCAAGTAGTATTGTAACTGTATTGATAAAAGTTTATAAACAAGAAATGGAAATAGGGCAATTTTTTGGACTAAACCCCTTTCCTCAGGTCAGGACAGGATACCATAACAGCAGTATACTGTACCGTTATGAAGAAAGATTTGTCCTCTGAAAGCTAATTGAAAAATGGATTAGTCCAATAAAATGGTATTTTCTTATTTCTCATTATTTGTTTTATTTTTATTTGTTAATTTGTAAAGTGGTGATTGTTATGTATCAGTTTTTTAAAATTTACATCTACTGTCTTTATATTTTGCACTCTGTTTTTGTGGTGTTGTGGTGTTGCATTGTATGCAGAGTCTGGTTTCTTGGTGGTTCAGTTTAACTTTTGTCTACATATTTCTATTTTTACTTTGTGATTTTTCAATATTGGGCGAGGGTGTATCTCTGTTCTGTGTGTATGAAAAGGACATAGTTTTCAGTTTGCATTGACTGTGCAGGATCAATTGGCTGTGTGGGATCTGGCTTGTTTAGTTTTACAATGTATGTGTTGGTATTCTAGTGCTCACTGCAGTGTTTAAGATGCTGCCTTTTCCTAGGTACACTCTTGTGCAATATGTGGATTGTTACTAAAAATCATATTTTTCATATAGATGAGGGGGGGTGTCAAAAAATGATGGGCCCCTGGTGTCACATATACTAGGTACGCCACTGTTGTAAACCGCTTTGGGTGACTCTCTTTATGAAACGACAGTAAATGAATAACATCAACAATGGACCACAAGGCAGAGTTTAGATTTTGGACAGCAGGTGGCAACAGTATTCCACAAATAATATTGGTGCCACTCGAGTAGTATAAAATCAAATCATTGTAACTTGCTGAATGGTCAGATTTTATGCAAATAAAAGGGCTGGCATTAGAGTGGGGCAAAAGCTATGCCAGCACATACATTTGGGCAATGGCGTAATAAAGGGGAGGCAGGAGGGGCAGTGAGGACGCGGCACCCCTCTCCTCTACGCCTCCTCCCCTGCTCCTCTCCTTGCCTTCCCCCATACCTTTTTTTTACTTCCCCGGTGCGAGGTTGCTGCCCTTGTTGGCATTGGCGCTCTCTCTGATGTCACTTCCAGGACCCGCGCCTAGGAAGTGACATCAAAGGGCGAGCTGACGCTGACATGGACATGCTGCTCACGCTGGAGAAGTTAAAAAGGTATGGGGAACAGGAAGGGAGGGGATGACAATGAGGGAGGAGCGCCACTGCCCCGGGCGTCTCTCACCCTTGCTACGCCACTGCATATGGGGATTGAGATTCAAATCGATTTAGCCAGCCAGAAATGGCTCCTGTCTGGTTAAATTGCTTATTCAGGGCTATCCACTGATATCCAGTGCACTTAACAGTCTTTGTCTCCACCACTTCTACCGGGAGACTGTTCCACGCATCCTTAGTCCTAGCCACAAAGGTGTTGTGTAAGTTGCACATATAAGTGTCAGCCCTGTCCATATTCTGCCCATATAAATATCCCCTTACATAGGGTTACGGATTTCCACGGACATGTCCTCCTTTTTGAGGACATGTCTGGGGGTCCAGACGGCTTTTCAAAACCCGGCATTTTGGGTTTTGAAAAGCTTTCTGTAAACATTGTGTCAGGAGGGGGCATCAGCACATGCATGAATGCATAGATGCCGTCTGGGAGTGGGGGGCAGAACTGGGCGGGCCTGTGGGCATGGCCATAAGTTCGGATTTTCCTTCGGGAAAATCTGGTAACCCTACCCTTGCATTTACGTACTATGACAGTGGTTCCCAAATCTGGTCCTGAAGGCACCCCGAGCAGTCAGGTTTTGCTCCTTAGGATCTTGCCAGGTACTTGTAAATTAGGTTGGCCACTGTTGGAAACAGAATACTGTACTTGATGGACTTTCGGTCTGTCCCAGTCTGGCAGCTCTTATGTTCTTATGTTCTAAAGCAGTTTATCACAAACTGTGTGCCTCCTGAGATTTTAGGTGGGCCGTGACACACTGGTGACGAGAGTCGTCCACACCGGCTTACTGCCTACAGGACGTGCTTCTCGTGGCAAGAGGCGCGTCCTGCAGGAAGTCAGCCGACGCAGATGACTCTCCTCCTGGTCAGTGTCTCTACTCCTCTCCTGAACCTCCTGGATCCCTCCACCAAAGCAGTTTGTGGCCAGATGGGCTTCCGCGCAGGCGCGGATGGTGACATAATGATGTCACGCATGCACATGACATCATCGTGTCAATGTCCGCACACTTCCGGGTGCCTTCTGGCTGGAGCACTGGATTTAGTGTGCTGCTGGCCGGAAAGTTTGCAAAACACTGTTCTAAAGGATGGTACTGGAAATGGAATATATAGTGGGAAAGTGAAACTACTTGATACCAGTTCAGGCTACTAGTGACATTGAGCTGGAAAATGTTTGAAGTATCTGTATGTAAAACACTTGAGTGTGGTTGTATAACTGCAAAAAAAAAAAAAAAAAAAAAAAAAAAAAAGGCTGTATCCAAGTCCGAATCCCTTTCCCTTCTGCACCTCTGCATTTATGTAGAATTACAAATCCCATCAGGAGACTTACAAATGCAGGATCGACTCAGGGCATTCCTGCTGGGAGTTTGACATTTTTAGCATTATAAAGCACATGCTTTATTTTCCTGTCTTTAATTCACAGCCAAACTGGCATGTGCAAAGCAGAGCTTGAATCTCCCAGGGGTGGGACTCACCCTGGAAGGTAGGTCTTAACAGTAATAGCATGTCTACACAAGGGCTGGCAGCACTGGCTCAGTCAGCAAATCACTTGACAGCCCTCTGTCTTCCCCTCCCTTCCCCAGAAGTGGTGAGTGCTGCTGACTCTTGATTTCTACAGCAATTAGACAAGACCAATTTCTTCAGCATGGAGTTAGTTCTGTCTCTGCTCCTCTTACTGCTCAGCAGAACCTCGGGAGCTCTTCCAGGTAACAAGATCTTTTAAATTTGGGGACTCACTCTTCAGGCCATATGCTATAAAGGTTTCATGTCGGGTACATTCCAGACTCTTTTGCCATTCTGAAACCACTGCAGTCGTCTTGTTGGCAGCATACCTCTTCAGAGCTACATAAAAATAGTTGTGGAGAGGTGTCAGCTACAGGCTGCAGATGGGGTTTGTGACTGGGATAGTGGCAGCATTGACAACATTAAAAAAAATAGCAGGAAGGGTGAGAGAAAGAAAAGTGAGCCAAGGTGGCTGCTGAAAAACCTGAGTGTGTGAGTTTAGAGCCTAGTTGTGAGTGAGTGTGAGTTTGGAGACTAGTTGTGTGACTAGTGTGAGTTTAGACTAGTTGTGTGACTACCATATGGCTCCAGAAAAAAAAAAAAGAGGATGGATTGAGATATCAAGGTTTTACTTCCACTGAAAGCAATGGTAGTAAGGAACACAGATAGAAACATTTGGGGTTTACTTCCATTGAAAGCATAGGAAGTAAAACCCAGATGTCTCAATCTTTCCTTCTTTTTCTGGAATCTCAACTTCTTAATAAATCTTGGAGCACAACTAATAAACTTTCCTCTGATAATGCTTATGTGGCTCAACCAACACAGGATACACTTATTCAGCGCTTGCTCTCATAGCCACCTTCCTCACATAAACAATTAAAAATGCATAAATTATAGTGAAAAGTGCTCAGCCCCGGTTCATAGTCAGATGCGCGCAAGACATAAGCGCGCGGACAAATGGGCAAAGACAAGTGACCTGCGCTGAATTGTCGTTGTGCGCAGTTGTCATTGCGCTCAATTGTCATGCGCTCACTTGTCTTGGCGCATTTGTCCACGCGCATTTGACTTGCCACCCTCGGACCCACAACCTAAGTGGTATTAAGCAGAGGTTGGACAAGGGGCCATCAGAGCTGCTTATCGGCCCCTGACCGCTCCTTCTGTTCTTAATAATGGCAATGAAGTTAAAAGCAGTTTCACTTAGCTGTACACTCGAGCGGGTGTTCCTTCTATGTAGGGTTACCAGATGTCCTCCTTTTGAGGACATGTCCGGGGGTCCAGATGGCTTTTCAAAACCTGGCACTTTGTCCGGGTTTTGAAAAGCTTTCCTTCGGGGAGGAGGGCGTCTGTGCATGCGCGGATATGATGCAATGACTTCACGCACACAAACATGTGCGCATGATGTCATTGTGTCGCATCTGTACATGCGTGGATGGCCTGCCCGAGAGTAGGCAGCGGGGGGCAAGGCTGGGGTGGGCTTGGGGACATGACGGGGCAGAACCGGGGCATAATGGGGCAGGCATGGGTGGGATGGGGCGGGCATGGAGGCGGGTCTAGGGGGGGGGTCCGGATTTTCCATGACATCACTTCCTAGGCACAGGTCCCGAAAGTGACATCCGAGAGAGCGCCGATGCCAACGCGGGCAGCAACCTCATGCCAGGGGCGCGCATAGCATGGAGAGGAGCAGGGGTGGGTAGGCCAAGAGGAAGAGGGATGCCACTCCCATAGGAAGACCGTGCCTGGGGAGGACTGCATCTCCCCCTCCTTACTACACCACTGTATGAAATTGATCTGAATGCATTTCCTCCTTGGTATGTAAATCTCTCATGTGCATATTCATTATAGATATCCCGAAACCCCCAACTGGCTTGAGGTGGCTTAGAGTGGATTGAGAACCATTGCTCTAAAACTGTAAAAGAAGGAAGTAAGGCATGAACAAGTAGAAAAAGCTGAAACATTGTTATTGGTAAGGGAAATATCCAGACGAGAGCAAAGTGTAATCTGAGAGTGCCACGGGAGAGGTCTGTAAAAGAAGTTTTGCTGAACTTCATCAGTTTCTTTGAAGAAAGAGGCGTGGTAGCTTTGTTCGTCCACTTTTAAAGGTAATATATAGAAATAAAACAAACAGATTAAAGGGGGATACCTTTTTTATTGGACAAACTTGGTACATTTTTTTTTTATTAGCTTTCAGAGGTATCCCTTCTTCTTCAGATCAGAAATAAGCAATTATTCACAAATATCAGAATATATAAGAGAAACATAAATGCATAAGATCTTTCTATCGCATGTGCTGCTTTGTCACCCTCTTCATCCATCCCTCTCTTCCTGTCTCACCCACCTAGTTTCCCCTGTTTCTCAACTTACACACCCCTTTCCTTTTCCTACGAGACTGCTATTGGAATGCTTAAATGTCTCACTTCTATATTCTAACATTTGCTTTGAAACCTTTGAAAGCTAATGAAAAAAATGTACTAAGTTTGTCCAGTACAAAAGATATCATTCTTTTACCTTTATCTTTTTGTTAAGTTTTATTTCTATGTATTATCTTTGAAGAACGAAGAACGTTTAGATATTAGAAATAAAATTAATGGAGTTCACCTAAACTTTGCCCTTAATGACACATGCAGTGAGTACTTCATGCACTGGAGCAACTGGAAGCAGGAGATAAAGGTTTGCAAATACGTGGCATTGCTGAAAAGTCTGTTCCAGAAAGTACCATAATACAATAATGGCAGAGTCTTATCGGTAAGGTGAAAGTAGTGGGGCAGTCCAGTCCAGGTTTCAGTTGGTTCATAAGTTTTGAAAACATATTTGCAAATGTTTTGGAGATGGACATGTAGCATAAGGCAGTATTGCCCAAGCTGGTCCTGAAATGCCCCCTTGCCAGTCAGATTTTCAGGATATTCAAAGAGAATATGCATGAAAGAGATTTGCATACATTAGAGGCAGTGTATGTAAATCAATTAGAGAATGACACGGTGACAAAATTCATCACCGTTCCCGTCCCCGCGGATAACCGCGGGAAATAATCCCATGTCATTTTCTAGTGTCTATTTCAACCTCGGTCCTTCTACACCAGCATTCTTCAAAGCAAAGCTTGCGGGTCAGTGGTTGTGGCCGTTCATACTCTGATTCTTATGTGAGCCAAGGATAATGAAGCCATTGTGACATCACTGATGTGATTGGCTCTTAGGCACTGGTGGAATGAGGCATTATGACATCACAATATCTGGATACCAGAGACTATCATTCTGTAGTGTCTGTTTCAACCTCAGTCCTTCTACATCAGCATTCTTCAAAGCAAAGCTTGTGGGTCAGTGGTTGTGGCCATTCATACTCTGATTCTTCCCTCTCTCCTTAAAGAATGACATGAAGATGGTTTCACGCGGTTATCCGCGGGGACGGGAACGGTGATGAATTTTGTCACCACGTCATTCTCTAAAATCAATCTCACGCACATTCATTGTGATTACCCTAAAATCCTGATTGGCAAGAGGATACTTCAGGAACGACTTGGGACAGTGGCTTAGTGAGGGTGAGAGGCGCCCAGGGCAGTGGCGTCCCTCCTGTGCTCCTTCCACAATCCCAACTGCCACACGCGCGCGTCCCCCCTCCCCCCCCTGCTCTTGCTTGCTGCATGTGTCCCCCTTCCCTTGTACCTCTAGTTGAAGTTGATGCTCACAGCGGTCAACAACGTGCTCCTCGCAACCCCGTCAGCTCTTCCTCCGAAGTCACTACCTAAGCGTGTTGCCTGGAAGTGACATCAGTGGAAGAGCTGATGGGGTCACAAAAAGCACGTTGCTGACCCCGTGAAAAAACAATTTCAATTTGAGGTATGGGGGAAGGGAAGGGGGCATGCGCAAGGAGGGGAGGAATGGGAAGAGGCAGGGCGGAGAGGAGGAGGGGTGCCGGTGCCCCCACCAACATGGTACCAAGGACAGACCTCCTCTCCCCCCTTACTATGCCACTGACCTGGGAAACACCGACATAAGATTTCAATCTTTCTAGCTAAGATAGCAAATTCAGGTACACACATTCTGTTATAGTAAAAGGAGCTGGACACTCAGGGAACACGTGCAAATATGGTATAATGTGAATATAAAGGCATGGGACAAGCAGGACATACAGAAGTTTTAGACACTAAGGCTGGGATTCACTAACCTGCCCAATCGGGGTCTGACCTGGGCAGGTCCGATGAATTCAGGAATGAAAAATATGCAGATGGGGGCGATCAGAAATATGTTTTCGACTGGTCCCCAGCAGTCGCTTCTTCAGGTAATCGGCCAGCCCAGTCGGATGGGAAATTTGGTGGTGTGAATCATGTCCCAGCCTACTTTGCATGCGTTTCACCTCATTTGCATGCACGGATTCAAAGCGGATCGCAGGAGAGGTAAGTGAATCAGGCCGGATGAAAATCTGATAGTAAAGGGGTTGCAAACCGATCGGTTTGCTTCGTAAATCTAGCCCTAACTTGGAGCATTTCTGCAATTGCATCCTTGTAGTTGGAGTGAAAGGAACAATCCTCCCACTCTGCCCCCTGCTGGTCCAACTAAATACTTTTTTTTTTTGTGCTATGGTTCAGTCAGTGGTCAGCAAAACCTACCTGAATGAGGATCTGATGAAACAGAAAAACATATGCTAAACAAGTGTAATAAATTCCAAGCTGCTGTTTGCAGGAATAGGTTTGCTCCATCTTCTGCTCTCTGCGGAAAAGCACAGGGACTGCTAGAGCCCACTTTCCACAGACTCATTAGATTGCTATTTCTGAGTGTTTGCATGTCTATTTATCTCCTTTTAATAGCTTTATTATTTGCTGTCCTATTAACTCTAAGGACCCAATATTTAACTAGCTTATCCCTCATTTTTTTATTCTTATGTAGATAAAATTGAGAGTAAGGTTAAATGGTCAGTATTCACAATGGAGAGGGTAAATAATGGGGTTCCCCAGGGGTTTGTACTGGGACTGCTGGTTTGTTTGTTTTTACATATTTATCAATGATCTAAAGATTGGGATAATTAGTAAGATAATTAAATTTGCTGATAACACAAAGTTGTTAAATTGTAAGAGGATTGTGAAAAATTGCAAGAGGGGGTGAGACTGACAGACTAGGCATCAAAATGGCAGCTGATGTTTAATGTGAGCAAGTGTAAAATGAAGCATGTAGGAATGAGGAACCCAAACTATCGCTATATGATGCAGGGTTCCATGTTAGGAGTCACTGCCCAGGAAAAGGATCTAGGTGTCATTGTTGAGGATACGTTGAAGCCCTCAGCTCAGTGTGTGGCAGTGGCTAAAGCAAATAGAATGTTAGGAATGATCAAGAAAGGAATGGAAAACAAAGATGAAAATGTTCCAATGCCTTTGTATCACTGTATGTTGTGGCCGCATCTCAAAAAAGACATAGCAGAATTAGAAAAGGTACTGAGAGGGGCAGGCATCAAAAACAATAAAAGGGATGGGACAACTTCCCTAGGAGGAAAAGCTGAAGTGGCTAGGGCTCTTCAGTTTGGAGAAGAGATGGCTCAAGGGAGATATGATAGAGGTTTATACACATCTCCCTCCATATTTGCGGGTTCAGTACTCGCATCTTTGGTTGTTTGCGGTTTTCATCTGGGTGAGCCACCCCCGCCTCCCCTCTCTATTTACTCACCTCTCTATTTACTCACCTTTTGAAGCAGGGCAGGAGCGATCTTCCTATGCTCCTGCCCTGTGCAAAACTAGGAACAAAAATGGCTGCCTGAGTTCACACTCAGTAATGATACATTGATATAATGACATTTTATGCACAAAATCTTGCAGTATTTTATTAAATGATCCTTCAATATATGCACTCACTGCAGCAACAGTCCTGAGGCTAGATGCCATGCCTTTTCCAAATCCAGCCACCAGGTATCACCCTGATTGATGACCATGACTGCCCTCCACCCCCATCACATCATCCTCAGCCAACTTAGGAAGCAGATGACTGACAACCTCTGGCTCATTTGTGAAAGTCATTCACATTTCCATGACAAATTCTGCATCCCAAGTTTGAAATAAACAAGGAAGAACGTCAAAGTCAAATCCCCAAACCATTTCTCTTCTGTTTTTTCAGGTCACTTCTGGCACTTGACAGATCTTCACTTGGACCCTAATTACACAGTTTCGTCCGACCCTCTGCAAGTGTGTCCCTCTGCTGGTTCCCAACCTGTGCTAAATGCAGGGAAGTGGGGGGACTACCTCTGTGACTCTCCCTGGATCCTCATTAATTCCTCTGTGTATGCTATGAAGAATATCCTGCCAGACCCAGACTTTATCCTTTGGACTGGGTAAGAACTCTTGCTCTGCTTAAAGACAAAAAAAGAAAAATCCATAAAAACACCTCATTATTTGTATGAATTCAGAAACAAAGCATGCTCCTCTCTGCCTCTGGTTATAGCCTTCCCTGAATTAGTAAGGTGAATAGATAAGATACTACAAATATGTTATCAACAGTGCATCCATTGCTTTCAGTGGAAGTAAAACCCAGATATCTCAATCTGTCCTATTTTTTTCTGGTATAAAAAATGTTCTTGCTCTTTGAGTATTTTGTGAGTTGGATGACAACAGCGGCCCTGGGGGACCCTTGATTAAGCACCACAGTGCGAAACATGTCGGGTCATCCTCTCCCGGGTCATACTTGTTAAACTAAGTGCTTGGAAAAATATAAAGCATTATAACATATCTAAAAGAGATATTTATTGAAAATATTTATTGAAAGTGTATATAAATAATAAGATGAGTAAAAGTTATACTGTAAGAAAATTATTAAGTGGCCAATGATGAAGAGCTATATAATTCTTCCTACTATAAGATTCTAATTAGCGGTGGAGGCCATGAGATAAATTTTTAAAAAAGTTAAAAAATATAAATATATCTGGAACGTTTTTTTATAGTAGTATTAGCAGTTCTGGAACCATTTGAAATTGACATCAATATTTTGGAGCTCTTTTTTTCTGGAGCATAATGGTAACCCTAATTATGGAATATTGACTTGTAATTGAATGCATTGGGTTTTTAAAAATCTTTTATTTTTAGCTGGGTTTTGATGTATACATACGGTAGTAACAAAGAAAAAACAGGGGAAACAAAACCACAAAGTCAAAGCCACAGACCAAAAGTGGAATTGTCCCAATCATAATGGTGAACAACAAAAAAGTGTCTTTCAACTGATCTGATAAATCCAAATGCCTTTATTCATCCAAAATTCATATAATGACTCAGCGACCCGACATGCGCATGTTTCGGCCTACTTGGCCTGCCTCAGGAGTCTTATGAGTCTTCTGGTATATAAAAAGATGATGCACAAACTCACTGAATGCTGCTTGGGAAGGACATGTAGTGATGCTGAACACTGCGACCTAGGTCCTTCCCAAGCAGCATTCAGTGAGTTTGTGCATCATCTTTTTATATACCAGAAGACTCATAAGACTCCTGAGGCAGGCTGAGTAGGCCGAAACATGCGCATGTCGGGTCGCTGAGTCATTATATGAATTTTGGATGAATAAAGGCATTTGGATTTATCAGATGAGTTGAGAGACACTTTTTTGTTGTGCACCATTCTGATTGGGACAATTCTACTTTTGTTCTGTGTACATACGGTAGTAATACTTTTCATTATGTTTGTTAATGGGTGAATATATAAGAGCTGTACCAATATGATAATGTTATACGAGAATACATCTTCTGTTCTCATTGAAAAAGTTGATTAAAAACTAAAAAAGAAATGAAGAAGAAGAAAAGGACCTTAACTTTGCTAATATTATGCGTTATTAAAAACAAATGCTAATCCAAAATATGCCGAGACCAGTAAAATGGTTTTTTTGCTTTGCGGGGGTCAAATTGTGGAACTCACTTGTCTGTCAATTACGAAAATGTTATGACAAGGGAAATTTCAGAAAACTACTAAAGACAGTTATGTTGTTACTGCATTTTTCTAGAAATTGATTTTCGTGCTTGTTCTGCTGGGCTTTTTACATGATTTTCTGAGGATTATATGTTCATGTTTGTTTGATTTTATTTGTTTTATTGAATTATGTGTGTATTAGGTTTAAATGGTATACAAATTTTTAAATAAAATAAATATGTCTAAAATGTTCGAATGATTCGGGAGTGAACTGGCTTCCTACCCAGTGGGCTTTTCTTGTAGTGCCTAACACTTCCGCAATGCTGATCTGGATTACATGAGCCAATATTTGTCTTTTAATTAAGGACTGCATGTTCTTCCTCTGCAGCACTCCCTTCTTCAGTCTTGTACAAGGTTTTTACTATTTTTGGCCAAAACCCGCCAAACCCAGTTTTTATTTTTTTTTCCAATCAAAACTTGATGCCTGGTTTTGGTCAAACTCGAACCGAAAACTAAGATTTGGTTGTGTGAATGTGAACCAATGAGGTTCACTGGGGATTATCAGAGATTGTAATTGGTAGCCCTCTGGTAAACCCACAGGAGATTATTCCCAGGAACTGCAAGCACAGGCTGACACATGGGAAAACCATTTTAACAAATATTTCTCAACAAGCCTGGCATGTGTAGGTTTCCAAGTCAATGCAGATGTACTCAAAAGAGCCTGGGAATTCTTTAGAATCACCCAAATAGTATCTAAGCCAGAATATATATAATAATTTAAATAACAAAAGATCATATTTTACCTTTAAACAAAATAGCCTCTGCATACATGGTCCTCAGCTGGAACCAATATGTTTTTATGTCTGACTGTACAGCACTTTTGGAGTGACAACTAATTCTTAAGGAGTTTACAAATTTAAATTCTTGCTAAACTTTTGTATCCAAAGCATTTATTTGGAGCACTCTGTTTAGTATATAAACTACTATGCAAGATCATAACTGCATTACTTGTAATTGTGTGGCTGTCATGAACTCTTGCAGCAATTTTGCAAGATTGCCACTGGATGTCATGGCAACTATTTTGAGAGTAGAACCAGCATGGGCAGGAGCGACTGGGGATCACCCTGACTAGATCCTTTGACTACCATGGATTGTACGATAGGCCCAAAGGGACACCTACAGTTAGGCAGAGGGGAAAGGCAGCTCCTGATTGGAGGGAAACGAGAGGGAGGGAGACAAACAGGACAAAGCACACATTTTTGGCTTCCACTGAAAACACATGGTCAAGTTTGGCCGCAACCAAAACCAGGCAGAAAAAGGATTTGGGGCCAGTTTCAGCACTGTAACCAAAACCAAATCTGAAATTTGGTCGGTCTCTACTTCTTTTCACATGCACTCTCAGTAAACCAAAAAGTTCGAGCTCATTGTTCATGGATTCCTAACTAGGGACACCTTTTTTGACCAAGTCAATAATCTTCTATTTCATTTGTTCTTCTTTAGTGATGACACTCCACATGTGGCTGATGAGAAGCTTGGAGAAGATGCAGTGCTAAGTATTATAGAAAAGCTGACAACACTAATTAAGGAGGTCTTTCCAGGTAAGGATCAAACTGATAAAGGCTCTAGTGCAATATGTCTAGATGTTTAGAAATCCTAAATATAGGTGTTTATTTTCCAGCTAACTAGGAGTTCTTTATTATTTTAAAATTAAGAAAAACAAATTAAAAAAGACTAAGTTTTTGCTAGCCACCTCTACCAACTACACCTTGGACACCCTAACTCTGAGAGGAAATACCTTTCCCATCACCCCTTAGAATCCTGGGAGTTCACCTTGATAGACAGCTATCTATGACCACTCAGGTGGACCAAGTTGTATGCAAAGGCTTCATTACGCTTTGGAAACTTGCACCTTTCCGATTACTAGTCCAATCGCTAGTGTTAAGCCTCCTGGACTACTGCCACATTTCATACCTAGCAGGACAATGCAGGCATTTCCGGAAACTGAGTATCATCCAAAACACGGCAGTGAGACTAATCTTTAACCTGAAAAAATTTGACCACATAACTGTATTCTACCAAAAACTACATTGGCTTCCTGTCAAGGGAAGAGTTCTCTTCAAATCTGGATGCCTTATCTACAAAGCCCTACAAGGCCTATTACCTAACTACCTAAGTGCTCAATTCTTGTTCTCGTCGCCAAGCCGCTCCACATGTTCCCGATCATTTTTTACCTACCCTTCAGTCAAAGGCTGTATTCAGAAAAGATTCATTAACTGACTCTTATCATACCAAGCCGCTTCTAGGGATCCTGAACTGGGCCAAATGGTTAGAATATCAACATCATATATGCATTTTAGAAAGCTATTAAAAATCCATCTGTTTTCAAAATTCTTGTAATCCCTTCAAAGCAGCATGCTGATGTGAAACTATTGTTAACTCGTTGATGCCAATATTCTATCTATTGTAGCTCACTGACAATGGTCAGCCCATCTCTTTTGTAAACCACATAGAACCGAAAGGCTTTTGTGGTCTATAAATAAAAATTTATCTTATGTTATGTTAACCCCCATCTTTTGCTAGCAAACAATAACAGTAACACCACAGGAATGAGAACAGTAACATAATCTTAAAACAATATTATATAGTAATAGTTTTATTTTTAAGGTAATGTTAAAAACATCCATAAGACAAACAAATCCCCAATTCTCTACAAGAAATTTAAAAAAAAATTTTTAAGATCAGCCCAAGCATGTGCTAACACACATGGAGCAGAGTTTTCAAAAGGATGTCCAAGTCAGAACATCCCAAACGGACATGCATCTCACATGTGTTTTTGAACAAGGTACAACATTTGATAACCTGAAATGTCCAAACTTTGAACAGGAGAAAACAAGAAGACATGGATGTCTGTACAGCGGCATTCTTAGAAAACACCACACAGACATCCAAGTAGAACAGGGGTTCAGGTGAGTGGTTAGCACCACCAGGGGTCCTGGGTTAAAATCCCACTTTTAACTCTTTGTTTCTGTAATTATGAGCCCTGCAAGAACAGAAAAATACTTACTGTACCTGATCAGCCCGGAAGCCCCATTGGCACAAGTCCATGTACCATGACTGGAGGAATGTACCTTAACACCTTTCAAAGGGCACCTGCCTATCCAAGTGCTCTGCTTTTGAAAATTGCCTTCAAGTTACATATGTACAAAGTACCCATATACATTTAGACCTGCAATTTCTGTGGGCAGGCATTCAATTAGGGGAAAAACAATGGATGTCTTTTTGAAAATCAAATCTACCATGCTCTTTTTCCTCTCTTAACCAAAACAACTCCCTCCCACCATCACCTTCCTACCCTAGATGCATCTTTCAACTCCAGTTTAAAGTATGTGTTTTGTGAAAGGCTGTGCATAATTTTAGCGGCTCTGAAAGAGACAATTTTCAATCAATACCATCTACACAGAAAAATCCTTGTACATACATACCCAGGTAATTCCCTTAAAAATTACCCTCAGAATGTCATAGTGTTTACTTTTTCTTGTCATACAGATACTAAAGTTTACTCTGCTTTGGGAAACCATGACTTTCATCCCAAGAATCAGATCCCTGCAGCAAATAACAGTATCTACAGAAAAATTGCACAACTCTGGGATCCCTGGCTTAATGTGGAATCCATCGCACCGTTTGAAAGAGGTATTTTATTTCAAGTACTTGACTTCTAAGATCAGCAACATTTAGTGGGGAAGCTATCAACATGGGTTACCATGAAGACAGGCTATTTTACTCTATATTATGCTATTTTAGTATAGGTTCTTATTGCATAAAGTGGGACCTGTGCGAAAAGAATGTGACTTGTAGTAAAATAACCTGTCTTAACAGTAGTCCACATTGATAACTTCCCCCCTTAGTATTTAGAATTATATGAAATGATATGTATATGAGTGTTGTTAGCCTGTAAGACGGAGCTGTGAACGTCCTTTAAGGGGACAGCGCGGTAAAGAGGAAACTAGCACAAGAGAAAATATTTCTGTAGTTCCACTCTTATTGAAGAGATATGTGAAGCGATAAAAGAAAGCTGACACCTGCAGTGCTCTAATGAACTGTGGCGAAGAAAGGCCAGTATCCCTGGGAGGGGGATAATATGGGACAGTAGTTGGACTAAGGAAAAGAGGTTTTTTTTGTTGATTTTGTTTTGTTAAGGAAGACAGTCCAGTCCCAGAACTAAAGCCCGTGTGAGCTTCATGGACTTAAGAATAAGAAATTGCCTAACTGATATCGGGGAGATATAATTCCTCAAATTTTTTTTTTTGTTGAACTTTTCTTTTGGGGCATCAATAAACCTGGTGTAGTTTTCCTAGAAATCCGTTGTCCGGGTTTTCCTTTGACCAGCCACATAAAAGGCGCACAATAAAATCTTACCTGCGGTCCGAGCCAGGTTTCCCACTTGCTCGGGGCTGGGCACGGCCACAATATATACTGCATTCAATAAACAAGCCCAATTCTATCTTAGGTTGATGTGTACGGTTCCCTCCCCACTTTTTCTCCATTATATACTTACCATGAGGTTGTTTGTCTTGTTTTTTTGGGATTGTGAAGTGTGGGTGGGACATGGATGTGTCTTTCAACACAAACACAACTTATTGAATACTTTATGTATGCCCTTGTTGTATTTAGGTGCACTCAGTTATATCAGCTCTAAGACTGGTATAACTGCAGATGCCTAAATGTAAGGTGTGCCAATGCCAGACCATGCTAGTATTCTACAATGGAATTTGGGTTCCTAGATGCCATTATAGAGTTTGTGCTCCCTAGAAAGCATCAGGGTGCTTACACTCAGGGACCCGCTTATAGAATTTCTACTTACTTAGGTTTGCTGCCAACTCTCATACCAAATGAAACTTTAATCATTATCATATCTAGCGCTAAGAAAAGTATAATGATGTCAGCCAGTCATGCAATCAGGAAGTTCCAGGACACATCACAATGCTGAGTGCCTTATTCTGGATACATAGGAGCAGAATGGGGCCATAGCTGACCAATCTTTTGCCTAAGACAGTATGAGGGCAGAGCTGGAGATTGGCTTGTTTGATTCCTCCAACCAAAATGATGTTCTCCTGCCCTTGTCTAAGTGAACTTTCAGCCCTGTGCTCATCTCCCCCTAGGGTGACTCAACTTTCTGGGGAACTTAAAGGGTATGTGGGATCCTTTTATTTATTGCACTGTCTAGGGGCAGATATACATGTTACTGTTTGCTTCTCCAGGTGCATTCTACAGTGAGCACCTTGTGAATAAGACACAAGGGGGCCGCGTAATTGTTTTGAACACAAACCTGTACTATAAGAACAATAATCAGACCACAAACATGGAGGACCCTGGGGGCCAATTCAAATGGTTGGAAGATGAGCTGGCCTCTGCTGCCACTAAAGGAGAAAAGGTAAACAGCATGCCTTATACCTTCTCACTTATCTTGTCACCTTTTCACAAAAAAGTCTTTCCCCCCTCCTTTTGCTATTGACATTCCCAACAGTTCATCCCCATCTCTCTGGCAGATGGCTCAGGGCATTCTTGATGGCCAAACGCTGGTGAGGAACATTTACCATGGTGCACTTAGGAAGTAGCCACACATTCTTTCTCTAAATTAAAAAAGTCTATGTTTATTAAATTCCACCTTTCATCAACAAACATAAGTTAAAAAGAAAGTACAACTCTGGGGATAGACAAGAGCTCGAAGATGGTGGCGGTAAGGTGACGGCATTTCCTGTGGAGTGCAGTTGACAAATCTCATTGTTATCTGATTCCCGTTATGCCACATGCCAAACGAAAGGGGAATGTTCGTGCCGACCCCTCGGCGGCTTGGACTTCTTCTCCCATTCAGCACTCTATTAAGGAGTTCGCCGCTGCTGTGGGATCCCCTAGAATACCCGGAGAGTTGGTTGCTGCTCTGTTGGTGGAAGGAGAAACCGCAGAGCTGGACCTTGAAATCTTTTCTCCTCTGGGAGCCGTTCCACCACCGTGCCCTGCTCTCGCCGCAACTATGCGGGAGGAACCCTGCGAAGATGTTCATGCAGGGGAGACCCCGTCCCGAGGGGCAGAAGCTGCGAGATGTGTGAGAGAGCACATGTGGGAGTTGGAGGAGTTGGAGGACAGCACATGGAGTTAGAGAAGAAGTCAGCTAGAGAAACCACCAGTGATAACATTAGAGAGCATATGGGAAGCTCTCCAAAAGTTAACCAATATAGTTGCCCAAGTTTTCAAATGACACTTCTCTACTAGTACGGTTACAGTGGATGCATTAGGTAAAAGACTGGACAGCACAAAAAAAAATTTTCAGCTGACTTAAAAACATCTTAAAGAAAGTGTGGAAAGCCTTCAGGACGTAACTACAGGGATCATTAAAGATGACTCTTCTTAATAGGAAGATAGAACAGCTAGAAATGTATAACCACAGACTCAATATTCGTCTGTTGAATTTTCCTAAATCGCTGGTAGTGACTCCTCTGGACTTATTTAAAAAAATAATTGAAGTTTTGAAATTTTCCTCAGACATTATACCTCCAATTAACAAAATATATTATTTGCCTGTAAAGAAGGAAGTGGGTGTAAGTCCAGAATTGGAGCAAACTTTAAATGTAACAGATTTGCTTGAAGTGAGTTTATCGGAATCTTTTGAAAGAGCTACTCTACTGGTATCTTTAGTGTTTGTACAAGATATTAATGCAATATTCAGAATGTATTTCCGTAACTCACAAGTACTATTTTATGGAAATAGAGTTTGGATGTTCCCAGATGTGACTCATCAAACGCAAGAACGAAGGAAATTATTCCTAGCAATGAGAACTGAGTCATTGACTTTAGGTGCCTCATTTCTCTTAGCTTACCCATGCAAATGTTTGATTAAATACTTAGGAGTTAAATATGTTTGGTTTTTTTTACCTGAGCAATTGAGAACATTTTTGGATTTGAAAAAATTGGTGACTTGATTTTATTAACAGTTTTTTTTTCTGGTAGGAACTGCTGTTAAGATAAAAGGAGATCAAACCATTAGGCTTTTCTTTATTGTTTCTTGATATAAATTTAAGTTCTCCTCTTATTACTTGAACTCCTCCCTTACAGTTGTGGTCTAAGGAAGACAGTATATATTGTATTTAACTAATAATTTGCCTATTAATTGCCTCTTTCTGTATTTCTTGTACAAGAGTATTCTTGTGAATTATGATAAATTGCAATAAATATATAAAAAACCCCAAAAAACAAAGTACAACTCTAACAGCGTTGTCATCTTACTACCCCATAAAATACCTTTTTATTTAAAATCAACTACAATTACGTTTGAGTTTCTTTTTTTAAAGGCATACCATACCATTTAACTTGTCATTTAAGTTCCAAAAGCCTTCACAAACAAATAACCATTCTATAAGTCCAATCACTGAAAATGTGTGTCTCCGTTCCTCATAACAAATCTTATTCAGAGACGAAATAGGAAAAAATGTAGCAATTTCTAATCTCAATGACTTTGGTGATTCATACACATTTTAAAAAGAATCCTCAGTTCTACTGGTAACCAGTGTTAACTATTTCAATAATGGAGAACTGGACAGAAAATGTGATATGCCACAAATAAATCTTACAGCAACACTTTGTATTATCTGTAATGACTTCATAGCAGTTCCATTAATCCCAAGATATAAAGAACTACAATATTCCAAGCGACTTAAAATCATAGCCTGGATCAGCATATTTGCTGAAAAAGGTCAACTTAGGGCCTAACTAGATACCCATATTCTGTACCTGTTTTAACAATTGGAATTTGATATCCACTTAATTCTACTTTTTCTAGCAAGTTGAAGATCATATTTTTAGGCACAACCATCACTTCAGTTTTTACAATATTTAATGTTAGTCTGTTATCAGTCATCCATTAAGAGACAGTCAAAAGAGCAGATCTCAAATGCTCAATTACACCATCAAATGCTGAATTAAATGGGGAAAAAAGGAGACATTAGGTTCTTACTAGAGAGCTGCACGGGAACGGGGAAGACGGGAATCCCGCGGGACCCGCGGGCATCCCGCGGGTTCCCCCTTTGGGTCACGGGGATCCCGTGGGGACGCCCCCTAGGGTCGCGGGGATCCCGTGGGGACGCCTCCGAGGGTCGCGGGGATCCTGCGGGGCTGGATGTACTCAGTCGCGCGGCTCTTCTCCCTACCTTCTCTGCTTGCAGCACAGAGCCGAACGGAAGTCTTCCCGACGTCAGCGCTGACGTCGGAGGGGAGGGAGGGCTTAAACAAAGCCCTCCCTCCTTCCGACGTCAGCGCTGACGTCGGGAAGACTTCCGTTTGGCTCTGTGCTGCAGGCAATGCAGGTAAGGAGGAGAGTAGCCTCGCGGTTCGAGTGGCTACCAAGGGAGGGGGCGGTCCGCCCCGCCACACCCCGCCCCGGTTGCAGCACAGCCGGCCAGGTCCCCTTACTTTTGTGGCACTTCCCCGACCGACCGACAACAGCCCCGGTCCGACAATCCTCCCTGCCCTGTAGCCGCGAATCTAAATTATCTTCTTACAGCAGCTGTAATAAGGTAATTTAGATTCGCAGTTAAGGGCAGGGAGGTTTGTCGGACCGGGGCTGTTGTCAGTCGGTCGGGGAAGTGCCACAAAAGTAAGGGGACCTGGCCGGCTGTGCTGCACCCGGGGCGGTAGAGAAGGAGTGGGGAGAAGGACGCTGAAAGGCCATGGGGAAGACGGGAAGGGGGGGGGAAGGACTCTGAAAGCACTTGAAGACAGAGGAGGGAGAAGGACGCTGAAAGCACATGGGGAATACAAAGGGGTGGAGAAGGACGCTGAAAGGCCATGGGAAGGGCGGGGGGGGGAGGACTCTGAAAGCACTTGTGGAAGACAGAGGGGGGAGAAGGATGCTGAAAGCACATGGGGAAGATGGGGGGGGGTGGAGAAGGACGCTGAAAGGCCATGGGGAAGACAGAGGGGGGAGAAGGACGCTGACAGGACATGGGGAAGATGGGGGGAGAAGGACGCTGAAAGGAAATGGGGAAGAGAGAGTAGGGAGAAGACGCTGGCAGGGAAGAAGACAGATGCCAGACTATGGGGGGAGCGGAGAGAAGAAGATGGGTGCCAGACCAATTTGGAAGGGGGAAGAAAGGGAGAGGCACAGTAACAGAGCAAATGGAAGATGCAGAAGGAAGAGAGACAGTGGATGGAAGGAATTGAATGAGAACATGAGGAAAGCAGAAACCAGGCAACAAAGGTAGGAAAAGAATTATATTTCTTTTTTTTTATTTTGCTTCAGGATAAAGTAGTATATTAGTTGTGTTGATAAAAATTTATAAACATTAGAGGCTCTGGTAGAAACCCATTTGCAAAGTATGTATTCTTCCCAATTAATATTTTCAAATTAATAAAGTCTTTTTGCTTATTTGTAAATGGGTTTCTACCAGAGCCTTTAATTCAGTAGCATAATTAAATGAAATAACTATTTCTGAAGTTTATAGGGACGGGCGGGGATGGAGGAGATTCCTCGCGGGGACGGGTGGGGACGGAGGGAATCCTCACGGGGACGGGTGGGGACGGGTGGGAATCCTCACGGGGACGGGTGGGACTTTGGCGGGGACGGGTGGGGACGGGTGGGATTTCTGTCCCCGCGCAACTCTCTAGTTCTTACCTGCTAATTTTCTTTCTTTTAGTCCCTCCAGACCGGCAAAGAATGGATGGTTTATGTTCCTCTGCCAACAGGTGGAGACTGAGACACATTGACTTTTGGCAGTAGTACATGTGGGCTGTGCAGTCCCATCTGCAGACAAGCAGAAACTAACTAAAAACTTAAGAACTTATAACCAGAAAACATACCAACTCCATTCACACATGGGTTTGCTGAACATAAGCATGAAGGACCCTATAGACATCCAATTGGTGCAACTGTCTCTGCTCCAAAGACCCCTCCCAACTATGTATGACTGGAAGGACAATGGACTGGTTGACATGAAAAGGCAAAACCTCCTTCGGAAGAAAGGAGAGAACCGGACGCAGCACGACCCACTCCCTAGAGAACTCCAGGGAGGCTTACACGAAAAGGTCTGCAGTTCGGAAACGTGTCTTAATAATAGCCATCAGGAACGTGTCTTAGTAATAGCCATCAGGAACACTGCCTTAAGACTAAGGTCCTTCAATATGCAGGGGTTGAAAGGCTTAAAAGGAGGACCAGATTGAGATCCCAGGATGGAACCAAAGGATGAACTGGAGACAGGAGCAATTTTGCCACTCTCAAGAACCGAATACATCCAGAGAAGAGGCCAACCGCTGAACCTGAAACAGAGGTGCAGGTGAAAAGAAGACATAGCTACAATTTGAACCCTGAGAGAGGACCAGGCAAGGACCCACTCTAGGCCATCCTGCAAAAACTCCAAGATGTGAAGCAAAGATGAACGAAGAGGAACCACACCATGCGCAGAACACCACTCTTCTAAAAGACGCCAAATGTGCACATAAGCCTGAGAGGTGAAAAGTCCCCGAGAACCCAAGAGGGTAGAGATCACCTTATCTGAATATCCTTTCTTACTTAAGTGTTCCCTTTTGAGAGCCAAAAAGGACCTAGATCGAACATGGGAATGAGTCCCCGAGTCCGAACATTGGGTGAAAGGGGCAGAGGAAGAGGATCTGCCATAAGAAGGTGAACCAGATCTGCGTACCACAGGTGCCTGGGCCTGGAGCTACCTGGATCACGCAGCCTATGTGCTGGGCTATGCAAAGAAGAACTCTGCCCCACCAGAGGCCACAGAGGAAAGACATACTGCAGGCTGTCCGTTGGCCAAGTCAGCACCAGAGCATCCAGCCCCTCAGCCTGGAAATTCCTGCATCGACTAAAAAACCTCAGCATTTTGGCGTTGACACTCATAACCATTAGGTCCATGATCGGCCAGCCCCCTGACAATCAACTCGAAGGCTCCAGCCCGAGACATCACCTGACAACTGAGGAAGTTCGCCTGGATATTGTCCATTCCCGCTATGTGGGAAGCCAAGATGTCTAGAAGATGAGCCTCTGTCCATTCCATGAGAAGAGCTGCCTCCTGTGCTATCATATGACTCTTGGTTCTCCCCTGGCGATTGATGTAAGCTACCACCATGGCATTGTCCGAGAACCAACTTGCCCTCCAACTGGAAAGCTACCAATGCCAACTGAATGGCTCTGGTCTCCAGAATATTTATGACCAGGACGCCTCCACTGGCAACCTGCTGCCCTGAGCTGAGTGACCGAGACACTGAGCTCCCCAACTGAGGACATGGACGTAAGAAGCACTGTCCACTGGGGCTGAGCTAGACTCACCCCTGAACCAGATTGGAAGACTGTAGCCACCAGAGCCGGCTGCGATGCACTAATCCCTGAAGAATATTTATTGACCAGGATGCCTCCACTGGCAACCAGCTGCCCTGAGCTGAGTGATCAAGACATTGAGCTCCCCAACTGAGGACACTGGCGTCAGTAAAAAGCACTGTACACCGGGGCTGAACTAGACTCACCCCCCTGAACCAGATTGGAAGACTGTAGCCACCAGTGCAGGCTGTGAAGTAGTAACCCCCGAACAGGGACGAGAGAGTCCATAACATTTAAAAAATATATATTTTGGGTTTTTTTTTATATTTCTATAGCAAAAATCTGTAAAGGACAACAGAGTCTGTGCCTGAAGTATGAGAAGGCATACAGCTGAGGCTCCTCTAAAAAAAAGAAATTTGGGGAGTGGGGGAAATGGGGGGAGGGACTCGACCCTTTGAGTGTGACACCCCTGAGGTTGGATGGACCCCCAAAATGGTCCCCCAAGCTCTGTCTGGACAATAAAAAAGGGACAATAAAAAGGCCACTAATCAGATCCAACAGGCCCTAACTGTCAAAAGGAAAGACTGCACAGGCTTACCACCTCCACCTGCTGGAGACTGAGAACAGACTGATTGTAGGTGGGACTGCACAGCCCACTTGTACTACTGCCAAAAGTCAATGTGTTTCAGTCTCCACCTGCTGGCAGAGGAACCTAAACCATCCATTCTGTGCTGGTCTGGAGGGACGCTTTAATATGATCTTTAAAATAAAACACTACTCTCCCTCCTTTTCTTCCTATCCTGTCTTTCCTGAACAGATACAGCCTGGTATAACTATATCCCAGTCATACTTGATCATGTTATGTAATATTTGTTGAATTGCACATGTATTTTAAATACAACTTCTAGTAAAACAATAATGCATATGTTACTTGGCTTAGCTACAGCGACACCCAGTGCTCACAGCATTAGTACACAAAATAGATTGCTTAGCGCTAACTGGATAATCCCTTATATGTGTCATATGCAGTGATTTGATGAGATTTATGTCTGATAGCAGAGTCACACTATGCATCAGCAGAAAGCAACACTGCTCAAGCTGAAGGAAGTGTGGCTTTTAAAGTCCCTGTTTTCAATCATCTTGTCATCTCTCACAGATCTCTCACCTCAACGACTTAGCTATCCTGGTTCTTTTGATGCTGTCTGTCCCCAACTGGGAAATATACATCAAACAACTAAAACAAGGGCATCTAAACCTCATTTATGAGCTGTAAAACTTCAACAGAAGGTTTATTTATGTAATTAATTAATTTTTAATTGTCTTTGGTCATTTGAAACATACAAAACACAACTACACAACTATACAACCAGGCAAGAAAACAGACAAAATAAAGTCATCTATGTGGTTCCTTCACGGAGACTTTAAAGAAACCCAACCCCATCCCCCTCCAAAGGTTTATTTAAATAAATGTATTGCTTACGTTTTTAGCATTCTAACTACATTTTGGAAATAATTTTTGATTATGATGGTAGTACGTACTCTTCATAAATCATCCATATTTTTATGTTTCTATGATCAAGTACAAATATTTAATAACTTGTTAGTTTATAAAATATCTATGTGAAATCATGTATAGGTAGAATAACACATTTCAGCTTGTGGAGTTAACAAAATGCATTTATGAATTCAATAAGTAATGTACGCCCTCTAAACTTTAACCTGTACATTACAGTACATCTTGCCATTATATCCGGTAATGTAATACCTGTTATATGGCATTGCTTATGTATACTTCCCTTGTCTTCACAGGTGTATATTGTTGGCCACATCCCACCAGGTATGTTTGAGAAGAAACGAGGTACACCTTGGTTTCAAGAGCACTTTAATAAGAGATACCTGGACATCATACAGAAGCATCATGGTATCATAGCTGCACAGTTCTTCGGGCATCACCACACTGACACTTTCAGAATGATCTACAATACAGCAGGTATCGCCATCGTTTCAACATCTTTAATAGATTTAATTTTAGTTGTCAGAGAAGTCCTTCATTCAATTTGCCAGTGTTTCTTATTGTTCATTCAACAGATCTTGTTGGTTTCTTCAGCACTTCATTACAAAAGTTCCCATATTAGATCTTCTACTTTCTCTCTCAAAGATCCCCAGGAAGAGTTTACATTTTTGGTATGGACTAAATGTACAGGACCCGGCTTTTAAAAATGATTGGGGATGTAAAACTCAAGACAAATGACCCCCTTCCTGGTCAAAGTGAAGGAAATTGATTTCAGACCTAGTTGACCCCTGTTTCTAATCTGCCTAGGTCCCAGTCCAGGCGGTGCTACAGACTTGCCCACTGGTGGGTGCATGAGGGAGATGTCATTGGAATGGGGGCTTGGAAAGGGGGCTGCAATCTGTGTGTGTGTGTTGGGGGGGTATCCTGTAAGGAGGAAGTTTCCATTTTGGTTTCTGCTACAAAGGAGCAGCCAATTTCTGTTGCAGCTTCAGTTTTGGCAGAAACAAAAGATCCTGGTTCTAATCGAATTATCCCCGTATCCCCTCACTCTATAACTTAGCACCTATATTTAAGCCCCATTTGCACAGTTATTATAGAACACTAACACATGGGTGCACAAGTGTACAAGTATATGTTCAGTGTTATTCTATACTCTCTGAATTTTCAAACTTGCTGGACGTTCTATGAATAAACAGAAGAACAACACCTTGCCTCAGAAGTACAGAAAAAACAAAACCAAAAAAAGGCAAGGAGAGGTGTCCTTTCAGCCAAACAAGTCTTTATTCAAAATGTTCCAACAAGGATCCTGGTTTCGTAAAAACAAAAACAAAAAACCCGCTGGAAGTATTGAGTTTACAAACTCTGTGTGGTATGTGGTTTTATTCTTTATCCACACACCATGGAGTTTGTAAGCTCAATACTTCCAGTGTTTTGTTTTCCTTACCGCCGGTATACCAGCAGGGCAGGATTAATTTGTTGAGGGCCCTTAGGCACCCAAGTACACTGGGCCCCCTGCCCTGCCCCACCCCACCCCACCATGCGCCCAGGCAGAAACAGAAAGCTGCGTCAGAGGGAAGCTTTGGGCAAGCAGCACCGCTTGCACAATTACAGTTCCTGTTGCCTTTCTTACCCGCGTTGCTTGCTTGTCTTACTTTCTGTCGATGGGGGGGGGGAGGGGGCCGCGTTGCTGATCGTGGTGGGGGCCTTGTTGCCGATCGATGCTGGAAGGGCCCATCGCCGTTTGAAGAAAACAATGTTGATGCCCTCCTTCATCGGGCCCCCCTGACCATTTCGGGCCCTAAGCATGTGCCTACGTGGCCTATTGGTTAATCCTGCCCTGTATACCAATGTCTCCTGAGGAAGGCGTTGTTTCACATGCCGAAACAGGATCCTTGTTGGGATGTTTTGAATAAAGACTTGTTCGGCTGAAAGGACACCTCCCCTTGCCTTTCTTTTGTTGTTTTGGAAGTTCTACGAACCAGTTTTTGGGAGGTATTGAAAGATTGTTTAGATACTACTAGCCATAGCTTACATATCATCATCAGCACTTTAGAAAGACATTATGCACTGTTATTGCCTACAATTGACAAATTGGAACTGAAGGTTATAGATTTGGTGGTTTTGAAAGACGCATGTCAAAAGCATGAAGTACCATATATAAAAGTCTTAATTTGCATCTTGTTTGTATATATTTAAGCCTTTTCAGATCACAATTCCTTCTACTGAGGGGTTTTATATTGTGAAATCCACCTTGATCAGACTGCATCTGGAAAGACAGTATATAATTCAACTTATCATGCTCTTTCCATTAACACAGTTTAAGGGAAGACTTGAAGTATAACTTGTCTCTTTTGCTAAAGGAAGCCCTATCAGTGCCCTATTCATAGCACCAGGAGTAACACCATGGAAAACTACGTTACCTGGGGTGCAGAATGGAGCCAATAATCCAGGAATACGAGTGTTTGACTATGACAGAAATACCCTGCAAGTGAAGGTATGAAAAGAGTAGTTTATAAATCTTATAAGAAAGTTTGAGATCCATCAAAATTGCACATACAAGTGCTATCAGTTTGAGAAATGATAAGAAATGCAGTCCAATTGGTCCCCATTGAAAACTGGATCCTTTAACAAGTTTTGCTGACATTTACTAGACCCACAAGGATTATCCACAGATGTTTTTGTAAAAAGAGATTAGGTCATATTCTTTTAGTTTCAAACTGTTATGCCAATAGTGTGAGGACTGCTATCACATAGAGAATGACACGGGGAGAAAATTTGTCCCTGTTGAAAAAGCTCACTGCTAGAGCCCTTCACATGCTGACTCAAAAGAATGACATGGAAGTGCAATGTATTCCACAGGCAGACAATATTTTATTTGAACAGAATATAAAAAAATTAAAACAGCAAGAGCTTGCTAATAAAATATATTGTCTCAATGGAACTACATTGGAGAGATATCACAGAAAGGTGGGTGCCAGGCAAAAAATATCTAGCTGTGAAAAAGTATATCTCTAGCTTGTTAAGTGGTTGTGCATAAATTTTTATAACTTCTCCTCATGATTACACCTTTCCCTCCTGTGCCAATCAAGGCCCATCCTGTCATATTGCAAAGATGCTCCTATTTGCCTAGTCTTATATCCTGGTTACCATAGCTGCACTGATCCATAAATGGCCAGTCTTTACCTAATTCTCACGTTCCTTATTTGGCAAGTTGCTGACAAAATAGTCACTTGTTTTTCTGTGTGCTGTGGTATCAGGTTGAATCTTAGCTTGATGTTAATGAGCACATTCCTGTGGACTGACACCTGTATTTTGTATTCAGCCTTGTTTTTCTGTACCAATTAGTGATCCCATCTGCGGCTTTCACATATTCTTGATCACATAGTCCAAGTTCAGTATTTTTCTATCAACGTCTGAGCATCCAGAGGGACCTTGAAACTTATGCAGGCCTGTATTTTTCTATAGCAAAACCTTGGATCCAGCAGGACCCCTTAGCCTACCTTTAGTATATGAGACTTTAAGCAGGCTTAAAATCCAAGCTGAAATACAGAACAAAGCTGCATATAATGTCTTGACATCAGTAGTTCATAAGAGTTCCATTGCATGGGGGACAGCGGGCCCTTGGGGAACAGGGGGAGCCCTTCCTCATCATCTCTGCCCTGTCCCCGCGAGCTTGGTCCCTGTCCCGAGCTTGGTCCCGTCTCCGCCCCATCCCTGCAAACCATCTGATCCCATCCAAACAAGCCTCAGATAATTTTATTAAAGTATAAAAAGAAATAATATTCTGTACAATTGTCATTTTATAAATCAAAGTTCTGGCTGCCACACTAGAGGAAGAGATCTTCAGCTGTCAGGGCTTTGTTTATAAATGTTTATCAACACAACTACAATACAACTTTATCCTAAAAGAAATGAAATAGAAATTGTTGTCTGGTATCTGCTTTCCTCATCTTCTCATTATTCTATTCCTTCCTTCCATCCACAGTCTGTCTTCTGTCTGCCTCTTCCATACGGCATCTGCTCTGTTTGTATGCCTCTACCAGAAACTGTCCGCCTCTCCCTCCACCATCACTCCCAATTGGTTTGGCACAAATCTTCTTCCCTCTGCTCCCCCCATAGTCTGACATCTCTGTCTTCTTCCATTCCCTCCCCAGGTGGTTTTTTAGCATCTCTCTCCTCCTTTCCTCCCCTCAGATCTAGTATGTCTCCCCAATCCAGCATGTGCCCTTTTTTCTTTATCCCCTCCTTCAATCCAGTATGTGCTCCCCTCTCTCCTCCCCACTTCCCTTCAGCATCTGTTCCACTATCTCCCCTCCCCACTTTCCTTCAGTGTCTTCTCCCCTCTCTTTCCTACCCACTAACATGCAGTGTCTGCTCCTCCATCCCCTCCCTCTCTACTTCCTTTCAGCGTGTTCCCCTCTTTCCTCCCCATTTCCCTTCAGCATCTGCTCCTCTCTCCCCTCCCCCTCTTTTTCCATTTCCCTTCAGCACCCTTCACGTGGTTCAGCAGCCCACTCCCTCCTGATCGCCACAATCCAAGCATCTCCCTCCTTCCCCTTACCTTTGCTGGTGATTTTCATTGTTCTGTTTCCAAACGGCCTGACCCTTTTCTCAAGTCGCGTGTGGCTGTTCTGAAATTTCCTCTCTGACGCAACTTCCTGGATTAGTCCAGAGGAAACCTGGCTGCCAATTGAAACCTGGCTGCCAATTGAAGTTCAGGGTTGATACAATTGTGCATCCTGTACTATTTATCCATGGCTGAATCATATTATGACCACCGCTTACCTCTGACATCAGGGACGCACAGCCAATGAATAAATGTGTTGTGCGCAGTAGTGCTGCCCGATTCACGATTCGAATCAGTTCACCGATTCACTTCGGGTGAACCGATTCAAATCAATTTAAATTTTAAAAAAAATCCCGATTCGGACCCTCTCCCCTCGCTCCCTACAGCAGGAGCGGCAACGCTGCTCTTGCTGGCTGGCTGCTGCCGCACCTGTTTTAGAGGGCGAGAAGGGAGGGTCAGTCGGGAAGTGCTGTGTCCGGCTTCCCTCCTGGCCTCCCCGGACTGCCCCCCCGAAAGACTGCACACCCTCTCGGGAAGGCCTCCGTGTTCCCCCTGGCCTCCCCGAACTGTTTATCTTACAGCTTCAGCCTGCAGCCGAAGATCGCAGTTACAGCATCTTTGCACTGCAGTGCTTTGAGCTGTTTCCTCTGCTGCGATCCTGCCTCAGAGGAGGGGCGGGACCGCAGCAGAGGATGTGAATATATTAGTCAATATGTCAATTGCTCAATATGTGAATACATTAGTCCCTACCCCATTCCTTTGTATCATTAGGTCGACCCCCCTTCCTGGCATAATCATCATCCCATCCACCCTCTTCAGTAGGCAGAAGTCAGTGAGCAGTAGTTCTCACATGCTGTTTCCTCTTCTATCAACTTGTCCCTCAGGTAGAACCAGTGGGTCTCACAAAGCTATGTTGTCCCATATGGTTCCAGATGGCACAGGACCAATTAACATGCCCATGGCATGTATTTCTGATATTCTACAGACAGGGAAACCTTTCTCAAAAAACTTTTTAAAAGACATGGTTTTCTGCAAAACACCTATAAATAAGAGACCTAAAGATGCTAGTTAGGATTCTAGATGCTGCTGTTGGTATATCTTATGATGGAGATTTGGCTTGGCTAGCTTATTGTTTCAAAATTCTCACATGATGACATTCTTATACAATAAGAAATATGGTGCATCACCTATTAATTGATATGCTTGTGATGATAATAGTTTGTGGCAATATGCACAATGGTTGTTGTATATCATCAGTTGTTCACTCAGTTCTTGGGATACACCTAGCCAATCAACCTTAGCACATATGACAGAAATGAACTTTACTCTAAAGTAGGGTATGATAATCGCTCAAATTTATTGCTAGTGAAAATTTACTTGTATTGTGCAAAGAGAGCTTCCTTCTGAACTTGATACATAATCTACACACAGGCAACATATCTGAGGTGCACTTGGAAGTTCTTTTTAATTGTTAGTATCATCTACAGCAATTGGTGCTTGAGAATAAATTCATGTAAACCATTCTGAGCTTCCTGGGGAGAACGGTAAAAACAATTAAATAAATAAATAACTTCTGCCATTCTATCTCTTGGTACTTGATGATCTTCTGTCTGTCCATACAGTAATATAGAATAGTCATTTGCTAGCAAAGATTTTCTTGTGGGTTTTTTTTCCTCCTTCACCACATAAGCAGCTGGTATGAGAAAGCCCCATGTAACCCGAACTTCTTCATTCCTTGAAATTCACTCAGGGTCAGGAACCCTGTATCTTTTTTACACTGGAATGTTGTAGTGCTTACAATTGATAGTGGATGGAGAATGTTACCTAGCAATGAAATAGGAGATGCTCTCCAGTTTGTGCTAAAGAATTTGCATTTGTCAGTTTTCTGGGGGATGAGTTGTGTTTGACATTGATGGTGTTATTGCATGGTGATGATTATTTGTGTGCATGAAACAGTGGAAGGTTGAGGGAAACCCATCATGATTCTTCCACATTACTATGCTCACCCATTATGATAGTGGGTTGCATGAATGAAATGATAAGAGGATATGATGATATAAAACTATGTATATGTATGGTTTGTGCAAGTGAGATGACATATGCCCATTGAGAGTGATGGTTTATAGAAGTATGATGGTATGTCTAAGTCAGGGATTATCAACCCAATCCTTGGCACACATCTAGCCAATTATGGTTTCAAGATATCCACAATGAATATGATAGATGCAGTTATAAGCAATGTTGGAATTGAATGTAATCGTATACAAACCTTGGGTGCAACTAGAACAAATTGACCCTATGATCAGTCATTGTGGGTTCCACCCTGGATACTGGTAGAACCTTGGAGTAGCACAGAGCATTCAGCACACTGGCCGGTTTTGTAAAAAGGGGGAGAGGGTAAATTTGCATGTACAACCTTCATTCTATCTAAATAGCTCTCATGCGGTTTCAACTCAATGAGGAGGTGGAGCTCAACTAAGATGGCGGCTTGAAGGCTGTAGGGAGATGCCGACGCGATCTATATTGAAAAAATTTGCCTACCTATAGAGTGAAAAGGAAATCTAAAGCCCAGGTATTCCCGGATGAATCTACATCTCAGACCGGGCTGATGGACTCCTTTGTGCAGCAAGTCCCTTGAACATAAGCAGCCGGAGGAAGCCTTGGCAGGAGGGAACGTGCTGGCTGAGGCACAGGAGCCCTCCCTCGAGGGTGTGAGCTTATCTCCGGAGGAGCAGAGTCCTCCGGCTCGTCCTGCGGCGGTGGGATCAGCTGTAGTAGTAGGAGCTGCCGATGCAAGGCCTGAATCGGGACGCTCCCATGCTGACCCAGCAGGGCGGGGGATCCAGGAGGAGAGTTTTTTGCCAGCATTGTAGCTGGAGGGGAGACTGGAATGAATACAAATTCTTGAGAAAATCTTTACTGCAAGTACAGGTACTGTTTCCTCTGCAGAAGGTCTCAGCACTGGGTTTTTGCCCCTACAGAAGCCTGAAGTCTTTAATATGGAGTCAATTTGGGAGGTTATATCTAATCTTCAGATCTCTCTGGGAAACCAGATACAGCAACTTTCTCAATGTTGTACTACTGTACTTTCAGAAAATTTGGAATTAAAAAATAAAGTTTCACGTTTGGAAAATAAATCAGAGGACTTTTGACACCAGATTAAAAACTTTGGAAATACAAGCATTAACCTGGATTAAGGATAGCATAAGTCTCCATTTCAAGCAAGAAATGGTGGAAAATTCAATAAGAAGCTGCAATTTGCAGATTATCAATTTTCCAAAAGTGTTTTCTATATCTGCAATAGTTATGTTTAAATGCTATTTAAATGAAGTTATGAAAGCACCCGAGTCTTCTTATCCACCTCTTTCTAAACTATATTACCTACCTAAAAGAGTTAGGTCTCAAAATCCCAATCAGCAGAATTTATCTGCTGATAGTTTAGATTTATCTAATTTCCTGGAGGGGTCGGATACTGAGACTCAAGTTCCTGCTACTTGATTGGTACAATTTGCTATTGACTCTGATAGGGAATGGATGCTTAAGTTGTTTTTTTTAATACAAAGATGTTCCCTTTCTACCAAATAAAATAAGAATGATTCCAGACGTATCTCGTCCTACCCAGAAGAGAAGAAAGCAGTTTATTATTTTAAGTCCTCAGGCTGTGAAGTTAGGGGCAACCTTTGTCCTGAGATACTCATGTAAGTGTATTTTGGTATATAAAGAGAACAGATGTTTTCTATGAGTCGCAGCAATTATCTACATTTATTTCATCTAAGGATGATAAGTAATTAACCTTTGATTACAGTCTTTTAATTCGCTCAGAGAGGAAAAGTTTGAGGGCACTCAAGCCACATTTATAAGTTTTCCTGTTATTTCTTTAATGGTAAAATTTCAGCTAATTTTCAGCTCCGTTTCTATAGATTGAGGACTAACTATACTTTGTAATATAATATTTACCTGTGATATATGTAATGTAATGTAATTTATTTCTTATATATCGCTAAATCCGTTAAGTTCGAAGCGGTTTACAGAGAAATATACATTAAAGGATATAATACAAATAAGATAAATAAAGAATAGGTACTTGGAATTCCCTTACTGTCCCGAAGGCTCACAATCTAACTAAAGTACCTAGAAGACAGTTACTGAGCAGTAGGAGTAAAAATAAAGACAGAGATAATAAACAAGATATGAAACATCCTAACAAGAGTACACTGATCTCTATAAGGTCATAATTCTATTTAAAGCAAAGTGTACAACTCAGTAATAATTGAGTAAACTAAATAAAAATTAAATTTTTTGAATTAAAACTAAATATGGAAAAATTTAAAAGAAAATATATAGAACATAAGGACATAAGAAACGCCCTCACCGGATCAGACCGAGGTCCATCTAGTCCGGCGATCCGCACACACGGCGGCCCATTTAGGTACTCCTTTTTGGAGACCCGGATTTACCGTATCCCTCAATATGATATGCAAGAAGGTGTGCATCCAACTTGCGTTTGAATCCCAGAACAGTAGTCTCCTCCACAACCTCCTCCGGGAGTGCATTCCAAGCACCCACCACGCGCTGTGTGAAAGATAATTTCCTGACATTTGTCTTAAACCTACTGCCACTCAGTTTCAGTCTATATGTCCTCTTGTCCATGTCACATCAGAATATTTCAGTAATGCTTCTTTTTGGTCATAATAAATGTGTAAAGAATGAATAACAAGGGAATATGAGTGGAAGACAAAACCGTTGAGCAATGGAATTCTGAAGAAAATTTAAAATAAAGATATAAAACAGATAAATAAAAAACAGTAAAATACAGATATGGTAAACATGATGATATAAGAGTCAAGAGGGACTCAGAATCACTTCAGTCAGACCAACAAAATCACTGTCCCAAGCACTTCAGCCGTTATATCCGATCAGCCGCTGTTTTCATCCAATGTACACCAACCACAGGATATCTCCTCCGATGAAAAAGAAAATATCTTTCGGTTTCCAGGTCGACGACCAGTGCCCTGGACAGTTCAGCTTTCACACAGATCTTGCCGACCTCAATTCTCCGCTCCTAGGTCCGGCAGTGCTCCTCTCTGCCAGCCCTCGCAACTGCCGATACCGCCTCTCACCACACCACTCCTATGGTTGGCGAGGAATCGGACATGGTGAAATTTCAGATAAACATAATGGCTCATCGGACCTCCCATCCTCACGGTGTCACTCTGTCAGGAGAAAAACGTGAAGCTGCATCCTCGCCGACTTCAGTGTTTATGCATATATATATATATATATATATATAGCTTCATTTTTCCTTGCATTGTATTTTTTCTTGTGTTTTTTTGACTGATGGAATGTCAAAAATTATAAAATAAATAGCTCTCATGCATATTCATCACTGAAATCCCGAAAACCTGACTGGCTAGGTGTGCCTGAGGGCTAGGTTGAGAATCCCTGTGCTAAGTGGTAGGTGTATGTACTGATGGTCTGAATGTAATAATATGTGGTGGCACAATGGTATGAATACACTCTGTGTGTAAAGGAGACTGAACTGAATTTTCTTGCTCAGTTCAGTTATGTTTGTAACAGTGAATGGAAAAGCCTGTCTGGATGTTAGAACATAGTCTACTGTGCTGCTGCATGGGCACATGGGTGAGATCTTTGGTACAGCATTTCTTTTATAAAGCATTTAGATTTAAAAATGGTGTGTGCCACACTAGGAAAGCATTATCTGGTCTAGGGTTTGCTCTGTCTATTACTATACTATGATTTCAATAAACAGCCAACTCTTGTTTTTCTGCTTCAGGATATGGTCACCTACTATTTGAATCTAACCTATTCTAACAAGGATGCCCCACGATGGGAAAAGGAATATCGGCTGACAGAAGCTTTTAAGGTCCCTGATGGCTCCACCAAATCCATGCAGATGGTTCTGGATAAAATAGCTACTGACAAGTGCTACCTGCAAAAGTACTATGAGTACAACTCTGTCAGCTATGACCTGGTGGACTGTGACAAAAACTGCAGAGCTGACCATGTCTGTGCCATCAGGGAAGTTGACTTTACAACATACGAATCTTGTATCATACAAGAAAGTTCCTCTGTCAGTCTTGCTATGCAGATGCCTTTCAGGCTTTCTGTTGACATGCTTCTTTACATCTCTATAGCCTATGTTATCTTCTTTCTATAGACCTCCTGCAAACTAGAAAGATAAAGCAGATGTCCCCTGAAACTAAATACACTAGTAGCATAAGGATAAGGAAGAGGATATATAGGATGTGAGGATAATGAAGACCAGATATAGACAAGGGTAGGTGCTTTTAATGCCAAATTCTTAAGAGATGCTGGAACACTACAGATATTCCTATTTTAAAATCTGGGTCTACTGATACAACACTATCTTGTGCAGTGTGGCCAGTGGCCACCTTACAGCAGAAGCAATTCCTGAAGGAAATTCAGCCCAGGGCCTTCATGTGCTATTTAATAGGTCCTGCAGCACCCCATCCCTTGCAAGGGCTTCTATGGAGGTAAGAAGCCTATGCAGGGGGGAAGAGGGGAAGCTGATTCTGAAGTAGGGGGCAGATAGGGATTTAGCAGGGGCAATTGCAGAAGGTAATGAACTGACCACTGCTATCCCATTGTCCTCAAGGCTGTCTTGGGCCCTCTCCTTTTCTCCATATATACCCGCTCTCTCGGTGCACTGATCTCTCATGGATTTCAATATCATCTGTATGTTGATGACTCCCAGATCTACCTCTTGACACCAGATATCTCTACAGGAATCCAGGCTCAAGTCTCAGCCTGCCTGTCCAACATTGCCACCTGGATGTCTCACCGCCATCTAAAACTGAATATGACTAAGACCGAGTACCTAACCTTTCCACCTAAGCCCCCCTCCCCCTCCCCCCATTCTCTATTTCTATAGACAAACACTCTCCTCCTCCCTGTCTCGTCAGCTCACAACCTTGGGGTCATCTTTGACTTCTCTATCTCCTTCTCTGCTCAGATCCAACAAACTGCTAAAGACTGTGACTTCTTCTTCTATATTACCAAAATTTGACCTCTCCTTTCCAAACACACTACCAAAACCCTTATCCACACTCTCATCACCTCTTGCTTAGACTACTGCAACTTGCTTCTCGCAGGTCTTCCACTGAACCATCTCTCTCCAATCCATTCAAAATTTTGCTGCACGACATATATTCTACCAGAGCCGCCATACTCATATTACCCCTCTCTTCAAGTCACTTTAGTGGCTCCCGATCCATTTCCGTATACAGTTCAAACTCTTCTTACTGACTTCAAGTGCATTCACTCTGCAGCTCCCCAATATCTCTCCTCACTTATCTCCCCCCTACATACCCCCTCTGTTCATCAGGTAAGTCCCTCCTTATCCGTACCATTCTCTTCCTCCTCTGAAAACTCCAGACTCCGTCCCTTCTATCTAGATGCACCATATGTCTGGAACAGACTGCCTGAGTCAGTACGTCAAGCTCTGTCTCTAGCAGCATTCAAACCCAAGCTAAAAGCCCATTTTTTTGAGACTGCTTTCAACTCCCACTCATCATAAGATAACTATGTCCATCCTATCATTCTCTCTGCAAAAAACTCCCCAACCCCTATATGTTCTGTCTGTCAAAACTAGATTGTAAGCTCTTTTGAGCAGGGACAGTCTATCACATGTTAAATGTACAGTGCTGCGTATGCCTTTCAGCAATATAGAAATAAATAGTGGTAGTAGTGAAGGACATGCCATGCATAAATGGAGTATTTTAACTTCAGACCTATTAAAAATGAATTAATCTTTATCATATCAAGGTCATTTTCAACTGATTACATCCCAAGACCACGATCCACCTTCTTCTTCCCAAATTACAGTCTTATCAGCTCACCAGCAGGCTTAACCTCTGGGCTTAACCAATGAATAACTACTTTTCTGCATTTCCCAAAGGGAAGGCAGAAAAGCGATTTGTGGACAAATCAAGCATTTTACTTGGTTATGCATCATATCACTTTCTCAGTGGTCAGTTACAGATGTGAAAGCTGGACACTACAGAAAGAAGATTGACTCGTTTGAACTTTGGTGCTGGAGAAGGATTTTAGGCGTGCCGTGGACTGCCAGAAGAACTAACAAATCGTTTCTGGAAGAGATCAAACCAGCTATGTCACTCAAAGCCCAAATGATGAAGTTACACCTGTCTTATTTTGGTCACACCATCAGAGGAGAGAGAGATCACTGGAGGACATCATTTTTGGTAAGATCGAAGGAACGAGGGCGACCTACAATCAGATAGCTGGACATGTTGAAAACAACCATGGGGGTGACCTTGGAGGACCTTTCCAGACTAACACAAAACCGATTTCTTTTTAGATCTGCAATTCATCAGGTTGCTAGGACTCAAACACGAGTCGATGGCACCTAACAACATGCATCATATCAACATCCATGGTGCAACTCTAGTAGCAAAAAATATTTAAACTGTTACAATATTTTCTCTCACTGAGAGTAACATTGCCGTCAAACTTATTCACAATGGAAAAAAATATGATCACGTAACTCCTTTCTTGATCGATTCACATTGGCTTCCCATTAGCCATCGCATTACCTTTAAAATTTTGCTCCTAGTATTTAAAACTCTATCCACTAGTGAACCGCAATTTATAAATAGAATGCTCATTCCGTATAACACATCCCGTTCTCTTCGATCTATGGCCCAAGGGCTTCTGGCAGTCCCTTCCTTAAAAGTTATTGGCACTAGACGTCATGACATGTTTTCAATAGTGGCCCCCCAAGTCTGGAATTCCCTACCTCAATATATGAGATGAAAAAGACATTAACCGTTTTTAAAATAACTTAAAAACCTTTCTTTTTAAAGATGCTTTTAACCTCTAAATGGAATATATACAGTGCAGTAGACTCCTTACTAAAAAATGAAAAAACAAAAGAAAGAAAAATTGTTACCCCTCCTTATGTTTTTTCCCTCTATGGCTCTTTTCTTTCTCCAAAAGTATAAATTTTTTAACTTTACCCCTTACTCCCCTCGTTTTCAGTTTTGTCGGTATGTCTGTTTGTCAAACCCACTTTAACTAAATTTTTAAATTGTATGTTGATTAGTATGTTTATTTTATATTTTACTGTAATTCGCTTAGTAAATTATGAATAAGCGATTCATCAAATTTATAATAAAACTTGGAAAACTTGGTAACAACATTTGAACAGATAAAAGAATATGTTTGCCTGTCAAAATGCAAAACAAGGGATAGAGATGATAAAATTTAAAAAAAACTAACAGATGCAGCTTTTCAGAACTACTAAGACTAATTTCTTATGCAGTATATAGTGCTACATATGAAAGTGACATTCCTTACATTTTACTTTTAATACAGTATGTGAGATATGTAGGGGCTGGGCTTCCAAGATGGTATTTTTAAACATTCATGCCTGATTTAAACTACTAACCTTTGCAATTGCTCCTTAATAGCTTTATTTAAAAAAAAAAAAAATCTTTATTGATTTTCAAACTTTGACAGTGCAACAATTAATTGAACATAAACACTGCATAAAACGCACTATTAAATACACAATACATAAAACAATCATTTTCTCCCCCCTTTCCAATTATTAATACAAGAAGACATATTATGTTATTACAATATTATAATTAAGTAATTTTAATAATCAAAATACATTTCCCTACCCCCCTCCGGATGTGTAAGGAAATCTGATAAAGAGAGATACATGACAATTGTTACGATGTCACAAATGCAGTCAATGGGCTCCACACCCTATTAAAAGCATTACTAAACCCTAAACATTCCGCATTCATTCTCTCATACTTATAAGTGGTACAAACTTTTGCCCACCAAAATGTGTAATTCAGTCTGTCGTAGCTCTTCCAATTATGTGTAATCATTTGAATAGCTATTCCCGTCATGATCAAAAAGACAGCTTTTATATTTATCCAAAGAAGGCTTAACGTGTAAAAGCGTACCACAAATTATGGCTTCATAGGTTAAGGGAATTGCTGATTCAAGAATATAATTGATTTGTCCCCAAATTGACTTCCAGAAATTAAGTATCAAAGGACAATAATATAACAGATGATCCAAAGTCCCTATATCACTATGACAATGCCAGCATCTATTAGACTTAGAACTGTCCAAAAATTCCTATGTAATAAAAATAACCAAGTTTGTCTCATAGATGCTGATGCCTCCAAGTCCAAATTTGTGGCCAATGAGATACAGAAATATACTGTTTTATCTCGATGCTCAACTGTCTCTAAGACTATTTTTTGGCTTCTTATTTAAACTAAACTAAACTAAATCTTAGGTTTGTATACCGCGCCATCTCCGCAAGCGCAGAGCTCGGCACGGTTTACAGAAGTTAAGAGGAAAGGAACTACAATGAAGGGATAAAGGAGAGGGACTAAGAAGATAGAGAGGGACCGGTTGCTAGAGAACGGGAGGTAATTAGATTTTTGAGAAGAGCCAAGTTTTCAAGTGTTTGCGGAAGGATTGGAAGGAGCTTGAGTTTCTGAGCGGGGGTGTGAGGTTGTTCCAGAGTTCTGTGGTTCTAAAGAGGAGGGATGTTCCAAGTTTTCCTGCGCGGGATATACCTTTTATAGAGGGGAAAGACAGTTTCAGTTTTTGTGAGGGTCTAGTGGGGTGTGAGTTTGAGGAGTTCCAAAAGAGTGGGATAACGGGAGGGAGGACGCCATGTAGGATCTTGAAGACTAAGCAGGCACATTTATAGAGGACTCTGGAGTATACTGGGAGCCAGTGAAGCTTGGAAATTCAGAAATTAATTTATACCCCTGGGCGGCCTTATGTCCTATTAAATTTGTCTGGTAGCAAAGGATCTGTAAGCTATAATAAGTTTTTAAGTTTTTCCATTCAGGGAACTCTGAATAGCCTGCTTCAACTGCAACCACCTATAATGTTGAGACTTTAAAATACCAAATGATTGTTGCAGCTGTGAAAAATCAAGCAGTTTCCCATTAGATATAACATCATCCAATGTCCGAATACCTGCTGAATCCAATTCTTCCAGGAGATCCCAGCACCGCCTATTTGAATCTTGGAGTTTAACCATAAGGACTGAAAAGTAGATTTCATTATAGGAATATCTGTTAATTTATCAATAAATTTAATTGTTTTCCATGTGTCCAATATTATAATGTTGTCCTTAGCATATCTAGGTATTCTGATACTTAATACATGAGATAGTCGCATAGGGGACATAATTTTCCATTCTAGGTACAGCCAATCTGGGAGATGCTCCATGAGCTTGGGGAGGATCCAATATATTCCCTGGCGCATTATATAGGCCTGATGGTACCTATAAAAGTTGGGGAAATTTACCCCGCCCTCTGCAAGCGGCTTTTGTAATGATACTAAAGCAATTCTAGCATTTTTACCCAGCCAAATAAATTTAGTAAGAATACTATTCAGTTTCTTATAGAAGGACCCTTGAAAATAAACCGGTAATATACCCATTTGGTAACAAACTACAAGCAAAACCATCATTTTTACTGTCTGAACTCTCCCCCACCAAGATATATGTAATGGGTTCCAATGCTCACACATTTCTGAGACCATAAACAATAAGGATTTTTCATTTACTTGCATCATCTCTTCCAACGTCTTCTGAATCCAAATACCTAAATATTTTATACCTCCTTCCTTCCAAAGGAAAGGGAACATGTCAAATAATCCTTTGGAACAGTGAACGTTTAAAGGAAGAACCTCAGATTTACTCTAATTGATCTTATATCCTGAAAATTTTCCAAATCTATCAATCAAATCAATGTGGAATGGTTGTCTCCGGATTCCTCAAATGAAGCAAAATATCATCCGCATAAGCAGAGACTTTATATTCCCAACCTGCATAAGGAATACCCTGAATCTCCTCTGCCTTTTGAATAGCTAATAACAAGGGTTCCAGAACAATGTCAAAGGAGATAAAGGACATCCTTGCCTAACCCCCCTCTCCAGACGAAAACGCTCTGAAAAAGTATTAATATATAATCTGGCATAAGGGGAGCTATATAAGGTTTGAATCATTTGTATAAATCCAGAACCAATACCAAACCTGATACATTGCCTGATACATGAAGGTCCATTCTGCATCCAAGGATACAGAAAAGGCCGGATCATCCAAATCTTTTGATAAATTTAACATATGTAAAGACAATCTTGTGTTGTTAGAAGAATGCCTCTGAGCAATGAACCCTGTTTGGTGCATTCCAATAATATAGGGGAGAGCCTTGGCTAAACGTAAAGCCAATAACAGCCAAAAGTTTTCCATCTACATTTATCAATGAAATAGGCCTGTAATTTGAAACCAACATAGGATAAAGATTTTGCCATAGTACCTGTAATGCAACCTTTAGTTAGTTGATCCTGATACAAATTTAACAAATGAGGTAATAGGGTCTTTTGGAATGATTTGTAAAACTCCACAGTGAAACCATCACTACCTGGAGTGGATCCAACTCTAAGGAACTTCAATGCTGTTTGTAACTCATTCAATTATATAGGCACCTCAAGATTTCCTTTTATATGCTCAGGAATTTTCAGCCCCCTAATTAATTTTAGAAATTCTAAACCCTCTATTTCTTTATTTGAATAAGGCTCAGAAAAATTTAAAACTTTATAGAAATTCAAAAATTGTTTTACAATACTTCCAATTTGAGAGTGAGTTTTTTCTTTCCATCTTTAATCGCAACAATTTTTACTTTCCTTTTTTTCGCTTTAAGATAATTAGCTAATAATCTTCCCGCTTTATTCAAGTTTCCATAATATAGTGCTTGTTGAGAAAACAAATCTTTCCTAGCCATCTGCGAAGAAATCTCACTATATTTAGCTTTTAAGAGGGCCTGTAAAGTAATATGTTCCCACTTACAGCCAATTTTGCCTCTAATTCTTTAATAACTAATATTGTGCCGAATATGAAATGATCTGACCTCTAATGGTAGCTTTAAAAGCATCCAATAATATTTCTAATGGCGGATCTTTCATTTTAATGCTCGAGAATTTTCGTTTTGCTCCCATGTTCATAAATCATTCTCACGAATAGATTATATTTTTGTTTCGGATCAATTAGTACAGCACGTAACAAAAGCGGCCATAGATCCAAACATTTTATCAGATCATGGTGGTGTTTGGATTGAATTTAGGTTTGATGATATTGATTCAAGTAGACCTGTCTGGAGATTCAATAATATATTGCTTGCGGATTCAAAATTTCTTGAAGAAATTCAATTAAAGATGGAGGAATTTTTCAAATCAATGTCTCAGAGGAAATCTCCTTAATAGCTTTTTTTTATAAAAATCTATTAAAATTTTTGAAAAAACATCTTATATACAGTGGTACCTTGGATTAGGAGCATAATCCGTTCCAGGAGCATGCTCGTAATCCAAAATGCTCGTTTATCAAAGCGAGTTTCATAATGGTGATACGGCACCCACCGCCGCGATTGGGCACCCCCCGCTGCTTCTTACCGTCATCTTGATGCTTTTTTGGAGTGTGTTTCTGTTTCTCTCTATGCTTATTTTTCTCTCTATTTTGTTTACTTTAATTAATATTTTAATTCTATCTTTAAATTATTTATTCATTACTTGTTGGAATATTTCATTTCTATCTCTATCTCTACCTCTGTCTTTTTATTTTTATTTTTCATACTGTTTCTTCAGGTACTTTAGTTAGATTGTGAGCCTTTGGGACAGTTAGGGAATTTCCAAGTACCTATCTTATTTATTTGGTTTTTATTTATTGTATCTTTAATGCATCATTTTTGTAAACCGCTTAGAAACCTCACGGTTATTAGCAGTATATAAGAATTAAATTAAATTAAATTAATCTGGGCACCGGCACAGGCATGTCCTGTGCTTGGTGCCGGTGCCCGAAGATCGGCCTCCTCTTCTGATGGGCCTTGAGCATGTTGTGACATCAGAGAGGCTTCCGATGCAGGAGTGGATAGCGCAAGGAGCCGCCAACCCGCGGCTTTGAACGAACGAGCCGGCTGCTGCTCCAAAAGGAAGAGAATGATGCCTCCAGATCGCGGGCCGCAAATAAAACCTGGAGAGCCACATGCGGCGCGTGTTTGAGACCGCTGATATAGATGACAGGTCTTAAATAGCAAGATTCAACTGCATGAGTATCTATCATGTTAATTTTTATATTTAAAATTTACTTTTACACAATTGAATCTTTTAGGGCTCCTTTTATGAAGCCGCGTTAGCGGCTTTATCGCACGCACCTTTTTAGCGCGCGCTAACCCCCGCGCTAGCTGAAAAACGACCGCCTGCTCAAGAGGAGGCGGTAGCGGCTAGTGCAGCCAGAAAATTTGCGCGCGTTAAACCGCTAACACAGCTTCATAAAAGGAGCTCTTAGGGTTTCAAAAAAAAAAAATGTGAAAAGCACTATTTCATTTTTTGATGTGCACTGGAGAATGACATGGAGACAAATTTGTCCCCTGTCCCCGCGGGAACTCATTTTCCTGCCCCATTCCTGCAAGCTCTGTCCTCATCTGCACAAGCCTCAAACACTTTAAAATCATAAGGCTTGTGCGGTTAAGGTAGAGTTTACAGGAATGGAGCACGGACAGCGACAATGAAAAAACTTAGGGGGACCGGATGGGGGACTTGAGTTCCTGCGGGGACAGGGGAAAATTTTCCCATGTAGCATCCTGTAATGTGCACCCTCTGTCCACAGGCGCTGTCCAGGCAATGGTGCTGAACAGCAGTGCACCCTCCCTAAGGCCATAGGAGCCAGCATTTTTTTAAATTATTAGGGGTGCTCAAGCCTCTCCCTGGATACAATCAAGGAGTTTGTTCAAATAGGCACCCATAGAGCTGTGGCTAAACACAAAACAATACAAGTGAATGTACACAATTAATTCAGCACAAAAAAAGACCTTTCAGATCGTGTCTATCACCTGCCAGAACCCATTAAAACGCTTTAATAAACCCCGGATATTATAATAAAAATGTTGTTACTTTAAAAGTAAACGCAGGTTGGAGGGTCCAAGTTGAGGGTCGGGCAGTCCAGCGGTCTAATCCTCTTCGGGGTTGAGCCTCTTCTTTTCCGCGCAACAGGGCTCTCTATTCGCCTACCGCCGGAGACCATCTTCGGTGCCACCCATTTCCTCCGGCAGTCGCCGGTCACTGCCCCCCGGTCAATCCCCCTTCCCTTCCCTCCCTCCCTCAGCCCGCCCCGCGCTCACACAGAGCCGCGCAGACTCGCGCCAGGTGCAAAGTTTGTCTTCGTTAACAGCAGAGCGTCGCTTCCCGCCTTCGGCTCTCGCGCTGCTGAGGGCAACAGTCCGCTCTCCCGGGGGAGGATGTGATGACGGCGGCGGGCGGGTTCAGGCGAAGTTTTCTTGAAAGGCGTGGGGTCTTGTTTTCAGGGTTTGGTTAGGTTTTTTGTTGGTTTTTTTTTTGTTTGTTTGTGAGGAGTTGTTGGTCGGTTGGTTTTTTTTTTTCCGTAGCGGCGCGGAAGGAGATCCTGCCCCCTTCGGCGCCTCGTTTCTGGCGTTTGAATTCTGTAGCGTGGTGAGGTGATGGGGCGCCCCGTCATCCTGCGCGTAGGAGGAGGATTCGGGGCCTGGTACTGCCGGTAGACTTGGTGGTGGTGCTGCCGCCGCTGCTACCGGGTCCGGTGCCGTCGGAGAAGGTGCTGGGTTGGGCTCGAGCTGGTTCCAGCCTCTGGAGAAGAAGCGGCGGAGGAGGACACGAGGATGAGGTACCGCGTCCTGAACCTGGTGTTCGCGTTTCTAGGCGCTGGCGCCTTCCTGGTGGACCTGGGGACGGATCTGTGGACGGCCGCCGAGCACCTCCGGGCCGGACGCTATCAGTGGTGCGGGCAGGTGATGGGCCTGCTCGTGTTCTCTTCGGCCGCTGTGCAGATCTTTAGTTGGGCCTGGTACAAGGCAGACAGGGCGCAGCAGCAAGTGCACGGGTGGTTGCAACTGCTGCCGCCGACGCCGTTGCCGACACCGCCGCCGCCGACACCGCCGCCGCCGCCGCCGCCGCAAGAGCTGCAGTTCGGGGCGCTGCAAGTGGGGGCGCTGCAGTTGTTGCAGAGCGCCGAGTTGCACGAGTTGGAGTTGGCGTTGCCGTTGCCGTTGCCGTTGCCGGCGACGTTAGGAGTGGCTGAGTTGGCCAAGCCGCAGCAGAGGTTGTTGACTGGGCCGGCGCAGGAGAAGGCGGGGTTCGTTAGGCCGGAGGAGGCGCGGCAGCTGTTGCAGGTCTGCGAACAGGGCGCGCAAAGGCCGGGCCCGGGGCAGTGGCCGCCGCAACCCCCGCAGTGGGTCCGGCAGCCCCCGTGGCAGCCGCCGCAGCCCCCGTGGCAGCCCCCGTGGCAGCCGCCGTGGCAGCCGCCGTGGCAGCCCCCGCAGCTGTTGAGGCAGCCCCCGTGGCAGCCGTTGCCGCAGCCGTTGCCGCAGCCGGAGCCGTTGGTAGGCTTGGGAGATTTCTGGCAGGGGCTTCCGGCGACCGCGCAGCAGAACTTCACACCGGATGATTTCATTTCCTTCCCGCTGCTCTCTAGTGACCGCTGCCTGGCACTAATGCACCTCTTTCAACTGGGCTATCTTCTCAGGTAACACGTAGCCCCGGTTTTCTACACCATTCATCATCTGGCAGCGCTTGTACCTGGGCAGCTGTTGGAACTGCCTCGCCGCCCGGCCAGACACTAACTACCAGGCGGCCTGCGGGTGTGACGTCAGAATGGCCCGCAGTGACGGACGCTGACGTCACGCCGCCGGTTCCGGACTGGGGGGGGGGGGGGCGTTAGGTGCAGCTCGGGGATCCAAGGTTGACCGAGTCCGTAGCACCCCGAGGAACCTCCTGTGAGTTCGCGCCGCGGAATGGTCGCGTCATTTCTTGGGGCTCCTACAGGAAGGAAGGCATTTTTGCCCCTCGAGGTGTTAGGCTTGGGGGAACAATACACAGTGGCAGCAGAGAAATGATTGCCTAGCCAAGCCCACAGAAGGATGCTAGAAGAGAGACCTGCCTTTTCTCTTTAACCCTTTAATTGGCAGATGTTGAACAAGAGCAACAGTGCCAAGTAAGGGGCATTTGGAGATGCAGATCTCCCATAAGAGCCATAGAAAACACCTGTTGCTTCTGAGCAACAATGCCAAATAAAGGGTTAAGCAATGACAGTAAATTTGTCAACGGTTTTTAAAATTGCTTCTAAATTTAAAACACTTTGTTTTTATATTAAGGACTGTTCTGTAACTATTTGTCAGACTAGGCCTGAGAAAAGGGAAAAATACTGGTGCAAGCTTAGCACTGGCATTCCTGAAAAGAGTGTGTCTTAAGAGTTTGTTTTAGCTTATGCTTTTCATTTGCAACTCTGAGTTTGTCTTATTCAATTGTAGAGGATCCTTTTACTAAGCTGCGCTAATGGATTTTGCATGTTTTAAATGCTAAGAAGCTCATAGGTATAAAATAGGCTTCTTAGCTTTAGCACAGAAATAGTCATGGTCTCATTACTAAACTATTTACACTCTCTTTTTAGTCAAGGCACCAGTGCTATGATTTTGCAGCTGGATCTAAGCTGCACAGGCCTTTGACCTGGTCATACCATACTATTGGATAGTCTAGAATCCATTGGTATTACAGGAAATGTCTATAATTGGTTCCAGGGATTTCTAGGCAAATGATCTTATCGGGTATTCAAGGATGATAATTTATCTTACAGCTGCAACAACATCTGTGGAGTACCTCAGGGTTCCCCCTGTCTCCCACTGTTTAAAATTTATTTCACTTCATTGGGCAATCTACTACAAAGTCTAAAGCTCAACTTTTATATTTACGCAGATGACATCACTGTTGCGATTCCACTAACTTGTTTGTTGTCCGATTTTATTAATTTTTTAACTAACATCTTAAATCAAATTGAGCTTTGGATGATTGCTTTTAAATTAAAATTAAATACTGAAAAAAACAAATTTTTTCTTGCAATTCCCAATGAAAGGATAAAAGAAGATTTGATTCAAGTGAGCGGACGAGAATACAAAATTGAACAATCTATAAAAATACTAGGTGTAAATCTTGATAAACAGTTGACCCTGGAAAAACACAATGATCAATTATTTAAGAAATGTATTTCAGTTTTATGGAAGCTTCGTACCATTAAGAAATTTTTTGACAAACCTTCTTTTCGTCTATTGGTACAAACATCCATTCTGAGTATTTTGGATTATTGTAACATTATATATCTAGGGACTTAAAAAAATACTCAAAAAACTAAGACTAATTCAGAACACTGCGGTCCGTCTTATTTTTGGTCTAAAAAAATGGGAACACATTACCCCTTACTATCAAAAACTTCACTGGTTGCCAGTGGTGTCCAGAGTTCTGTTCAAGTTCTGCATTAGTTACAAAGCAGTTTTTGGGATGCTACCTGATTACCTTGCCTCCCAGTTTTCCATGAATAGTTCTAATAGGAGCACTCGTAAAATTAGTCAGAGATCGCTGTTCAGGCAGTGGGCCTGATGGGCCGCTGCGAGAGCGGACCGCTGGGCGAGATGGACCTCTGGTCTGCCTCAGCGGAGGCAACTTCTTATGTTCTTAATTAACCTTTTTTTAAATTATGTCAATACAAAAAGTTTTTTGACAGAATTTTATCATTCCAGGCCGCTAAACTAAATACATGACTTGGAAGATTAATACTTGAGGCCACTTCCTATTTTGACTTTAGAAAATCACTAAAAACATGCCTGTTTGACATGTTTTCCTCTTAGTCATGTTACTGTCAAATCTATCATGAATATTTAACAGCTTTTTACATACCAATTGAGCTATTGTCTTAACTTTTACTGATTTTACCTGATGTAATCCTTATTGATTGTTTTTTACTCTGTATTTAGATATACTGTTTATTCTGAATTTTAATTATTGGTTGTATGTATTCTTTATTGTGAACCGCTTCAAACTTTTTGTTATAACGGTATACAAGAAATAAATTATTATTATTATTATTATTAGTGTGTGCGCTAATCCTTAGTGCACCTTAGTAAAAGGACCCACAAAGGGGAAGGGGTAAAACGCGGACCTCACGGACCTGATGGACCTCGCGTATCTAAAACCGCACGTCCTTAAAAATCTGAGGTCCATGTCCGTGCCACTCGTAGTTTCTGTCTCTTACAGACCTCTATGACATTTTAGCTCTGACGGATCCATCTCAGCTTAGGGAGGGAAAAGTATTAGGATCCGTCAGCACTAAAATCTCATTGAGGTCTGTCAGAGCCAGAGACTAGTGCTGGAGTGGCAGAGCAGAAGTCTTCTTATGTATAGGTTTAAATCTGCCAGATCTTATTATTGTTTAAAGTAAGGGTACACTCTAGCCTGGATCGCAAATTGGAGGTCTCTTTTAGGAGATCCAGAAAACCCGGTGCATAACAGGGCTGTTTAACTGTTTTGCGCTCTGTTTATCCTTTAAGCCCGACATAGAATTTGGCTCTGACAGACCTCTATGACATTTTAGCGCTGACGGATCCTAATACTTTTCCCTCCATATGCTGAGACGGATCCGTCAGCGCTAAAATGTCATAGAGGTCTGTAAGAGACAGAAACTACAAGCGGCACAGAAACGGACCTCAAATTTTTAAGGACGTGCGGTTTTAGATCCGCGAGGTCTGCGTTTTACCCCTTCCTCCCACAAAGATACTTTACACTAGCTTCAACCTACCTTCTGCTTGAGGCAAAGGAGGAAGAAATGACTTGGGTACATCAATGCAATTTGGCGATTCCCTGATTATCAGCCTGCTACTCTAAGCACTTAGGTTACTTCTCCAGTGACCAGCAGAGCACATATTGTCCTTGGCCAGTTTTGTAACATGAGGCCTAGAAAAATTGTGGGCTTTTTGCTAATGTTTAAATGCACTCCGCATGGCTGCCGTCAGTTCTCACGAGTCATGTGAGAACTGATGGCAGCCATTCGGAGTGCAGTGCCGGACCAGGCAAAAAGTGCATGCCTGTGTCATAAACCACTCTGCCACTGCTGAAAAGAGCTGGTGAGTGAAGTGCTTTCATCCTCGGAAGTTCCTAGCCACCTGTATCCAGCGTTCTTCCTTCGGCAAACGGGCAAGTTACGAAGATGGGGCGCCTGGCAGCAACATGCCTCCGTCCTTGCAGGCACATGCATCGATGGCCGAGTCAGCGTGGGGAGCAACAGTGAGGCTTGGGAGCTCCGGTGGCATGAGTGTGTCGGAAGCGTGAGTCAGGTGCACCGCATTATTACGCTCAGTGAAGTGCTTCCATTCTCGGGAGTTCCCAGCCACCTATGCCCAGCGTTTTTGTTTTTTCATCGGCAGAGTTGCGGCAGCGATCTGGATCAGTAAGTACGGAAAAGCGTAGGGGCCGAGATGGGGAGGAAGGATGAGTTGGGCATAGATCTGCAACTCTGGGAATGGGATAAGGCTGAAGCTGTTGCACATGGGGGCCGCCTTTCCTTATTTCGTAGTGACTGGGTAAACGGAAGGCTGGCTTGGAGCTGGCTGGCTGGCTACCTTAGGGCTGGGGGCTGGCTGCCACTAGACGTGCCTACCATTAGACTTTCCCTGTACCCCTGTCCTGGCTTACCTCTAGATCACCAGATGGGTGTGTCTTATGGTCAGATGCATCTTATGGAGCAAAAAATACGGTAATAGTAGTTGAGCAGGTAGAAAGGGTTGGGAGAAAATAAGTTTTGTATCAGAAAATATATAACATTCTACTTTCTTGGGGTGGAAAAAGTGCATCTTATGAAGCGAAAAATATGGTATTAGGTCATTCTCATCTAATGCCTTAAGTCAGGCAGTGTGCGTTTGACTTCCCTCACACTTATCTTAAACTCTTCTGCAAAGATCCAGGCAGACATCTTGTTTTAAAAACATTTCTAGGAAAAATGTGCCTAGTAATTGGATTCCTGGTCCTTTGGGACAGTCTTTTGAAAATAAATACAAATGAAACACTGATTTTTAAAAAGGGTTCCAGGGATGGTCCAGATCGGCCACTGTGGAAGCAGGATACTGGGCTAGATGGGCCATTTCTCTGATCCAATATGGTTATTCTTATGTTTGTTTCAAATATTTTTCAGTTTTAAGCAGTTGCAAAAGATTTGTAAACAGAGATAACAATGAACATGCTTGCATATAATAAAGTACAAAATAGAAAAATATGAAATAGACAAAGTCTTAAAAATGATTATTGGGTTAAAATTGAGCCAGTGGCGGTCAGAGTTTTTATAAATGCTGAGTACAGCTAGCTAATTTAGATACCAACAGTTGGTGCCAGGCATTATCTATGTACTGGCACTGATTATCATTGTCAAGTTGTATGTATGACTAATATTAAGTGCCACACCTACAAAGATAGGATTGTGATTCAGCTGACCTAGTTAACCAGTGTACTGGCACTGAATATTGTGAGGTGTCTCGATAATTTTTGGCTCTGCCCAGACTCTATCCCTGGCCTCCCTTGACAGTGCCTGAACAGTGAAACAGCGGTCAGTGGATATTCATTGGTGTTACCCAATTAAGTGCTACTGAATATCTCTTCCTGACTCGGGGCTAGATTCTCAAAACTAAAATCTGCCTTTAACGTGCTCGCTAAACCAGTTCCAGCCAGTTTAGCATGCATGTATTTTTGCAGCTGATTATTAAAACTGCTTTATTGTGGTCTTTTTTGAGTTTTCTGGCAGTCTCCGATACTGCTATGCAAATGTAATACAATGAGGTCATTACTATTAAAATGAACAGTCCAAACAATTCTCTATAATCGCTGAGTGATTCTCTAACCTCATTGTGCCACATTTGCAACCAAAATTTACTGACAGGTCTGAGTTGTCGTTGCCTTACTTTCTGATCAGTGCCTGAGCACTGATTGGTTCAGGCATTGACAGAAAAGTAAGACTTGCCAGCTCAGACTCTGCAAATTAAAATAACCCCCCCCCAAAATTGAAGATCGGCAAGAGATGCCCATTTTCCTGCCGCTCGCACAATCACCCACACTGCTAACTTCCTCCCCCCCCACACACACACACACAGCAGCGGGAGAGATGCCCACTCCCTCCACGAAGCAACGACCCCTGACAAACCTCCCCCAGCAGCAGGAGAGATGCCCACTCCTGTCGCCAAGCAGCTCTGCCCTGACATCCACCGTGCCTCCAACGACCCTCTGTTCCCTCCCCTTTACCTTATTTACAATGGCTGGCTGGAGAGATGCCTACTCCATTTGGCCAAATCGACAAGAGAGGCACTGGAGATGTCACATCCAACCTGTGGACACTAAGCATTTATTTACAGTTTGTATGAAAGTTCCATAACAAGTAAAGTTCCAAAAACAAACAACGAGGTCCCGACTAGGATCCGAGTTTCGCCTTCTCGGGGGACATTTTCGTACTTGCAAAGCTCTGTAAACTGTGCGTGTGAACGCGTCGGCGTCTCTCCATCTAAGTTTAAAGTATGGACTTAGCTCAGTAGTGCAGCTCCAACTTTGACTCGTCGAGTCAATGTTGGAGCTGCACTATTGAGCTAAGTTCATACTTTAAACTTGAAAAATGCATAAAAAGTTAAATAAGACACAATGAGCTCTAAATAAGTACTAAAAATTGACAAATAATTTACTTTAAAAAGTTTGAAACATGTGATATGGGATACTAATTAGGATTGTAGCCGTCAGGTGTTAAGCTACACCCAAGGCAATCTGAAGATTCTTGTTCTGAACAGTAATTTTTTGCACCAGCGTAGATTAAACAGATGACATGAATTAATATGCTGTGGTGGTATTGTATATAAGAATTGAAAAATCACGTGGGAACTGTTGCAGAATGTAACTCAACACTTTAAAAGCAAGAACTATCACTTTGAAATAAATCCTTTTCATCACGGACCAATGTAAATCTAAGATAGGTGAAAGATGTTCTTGAACCAGGACAAAAAGAAAATCCAACAAATCTGCAGTAAAAATGCGGTGAATAAAGGACAAAGAAAGGTACTGCAGTCGGATGTACATAATGCAGGCAAAGTTTATTTTAAACAAAAACATTGTTGCGTACAATTAGCCCACTTTATACAAAATATACGTCTTCTTCAGGGTTCCCATAAAATAGTGGTGACAAAGGACATTCAACAAATATGCCTGATCTGTAAGATGTATTAGCATTTCTGTCTGTAAAGTAGGCTTACACATCTACAATAAACAGTTTTGGGGGAATTCAACTTATTCAAAACTACAACTTAGTTAACCCTGCCATATGATCCCTACCTCGAGAAACAAATTGGATATCATCTGCATACATACAGTATATGCAACTAGTGTCAAGAAAAAATGTTAAACAGAGACAGCAGTATCTCCCGAGGCGGCTTTGCTTGCAGTTCCTGCTCTTTACAATCACAAACATATGTCAGTTCACTGTTTTAACTAAATACAGAAAAGAAAAACAGGCAATTACTTGTCTGCAGTGCTATGTACCACTGCTTTAATCTTTGCTTTCCCACAGGCTATGTTGGGAAAAGATCAACAACTTACATGTAAGCACAACCAGAAATTTCTCCTTTTCTACTGTCATTCTAGCCTTGGAACTGTCACACACTAGCTAAGTGCAAGTTCCTTTTTCTGGTCTCTGATTGCTAACCCAGTTGCCTAGAGATAACTCCAGTTCAAATAATTAAAGAAATAAACTATGATTATATGGATGGTAAAAGTAACTTCTTCATCTTTATAATTTTACATAAAGAAATATTTATTGATGGGCACTGAATCAGAAAGAATCTTCCTCCTTTGCCTTGTGGATAGGAATGATTTTTTTGTGGGAAACCTATAATTACCAAATTCCAGATGATTTCAGTACATATCATGAAAAACCAAATGGAGTGGTTTCAGTTAACAGCTCATGTTTTTGGTTTTTTTTTCATAGGTGTGTGCATGCACTGGAAGTAGGGATCAAGGTCTGTAGAAAAAATTCACAGAGCCAAAAGTATACAGAATATGCCTTTTTTCTGTTGCAAGATATCAGCATGCTGCGGCTCTTTGAGACCTTCGTGGAGAACACCCCACAGCTTACGCTAATGCTCTATATCATTCTGTGCACCAACAAAGCAGAAGTATACCAGTGTGAGTACCATTTATTTTCTTTTGAGAGCCATCATATAGCAAAACAGTAATCGGGTTCAGATCCTTCTCTTGGAGCCTTATTTGAAGGCTTTTATCTTGCTTTGTTAACTACTTTAGATTTAAGGAGAATGATTTTTCAAAGGAATTTGCTTGGGTAACAATGCAAATACTTCAAAGAAATGCTCTAGGGTTGACAGTTGCCTTCTCTCTAGGGAGCAAAAGTACATATAGGTCCAGATTCACTAAACTTAACGATCATGTAACAATTGTCGCAAAACCGGTTTGACTGATTTTGCAATCTTTCGTGTTCCCTGACCCGATTCACAAATCTGCTGTCCGATGTGCTCATGGTGAGGGGAAATGCCATGCCAAAGAAGGCAGCAATCGATTCACAAAGCAGAAGAGATCCCGACTGAGTTTGCCAATCTGAAAAAGAGCAACTGCTTAGGACCAGTCACTCACTATCTGTGGCCGACTCTTCTGCCCTGAAACCTCCCTGAACATCATGGCAGAAGGGATGCCCACTCCCTTCTGCCACCAGGTGCACCCTTTCCCCCATGCACGAATATGGCAGGAGGGATGCTCACTACTTCCTGCCATCGCCCCCCCCCCCATGTGAACTGATATGGAAGACGGGATGCCCACTCCCCCCTGCCATCGGGCCCTCCCCCTGCCGTCGGGTCATCACGTCGCCTTCCCCCTTCCTGTACCTTTAAGTTGGGAGAAGGAGGGGTGCTCAATCCCTTCTGCTCCGCCGGCCACTGTCAGCAATGCGAGCCTTAGGCTCCTCCCCGGTGCATCATGTGATGCACAGGGAGGGGCCTAAGGCCCTGATTGTCTCAGGTACTTCAGGCTCCTCCCTTGAGAGGGGCCTGAGGCGTCTGAGCCAATCAGAGACTTCCTTACGGAGAAGCCCTTAAGAGGGCAGGGAGTAGGTCCAGGCTTGGGTGGTTCTTGCCTGAGAAACTTATAGCTGCCATATCTTCTTCCCACAGCTGTCACAACAATGGCAGCTGTTCTTGGGTTGTTGCAATGGCAACAACCTAGGCCAGATATGGCAGATCTGAATAGACCTTGGTCATGCATCTATTATACATGACTGGGCATGAAGATCTCACTTTAGGAATCTTAAAATCCAGGCTAACTGAAAAGACTTCAGATCTATATTACAATCTTGCTCAGCACCTAAGGATCTCATTGCTCTCCCACTTTTATAAGAATTAAGGCCCTGATTCTCCAAAGTGCCATCCCGATTTTAGGCAGCTGTAGGCGTCCTACAGCTGTCTAATCAGCCAATCGGGATGCACGTTTAAAAAAAAAAAAAAATGCTCCCCAGGCAGGCCTGAAGGCACCTCCGGGAGCCTAGGGAGATCCGCAAGATGCCTAAGCTCGTCTAAGGGCCTTAGGCGAACCTAGGCAGCCCTGCGCGTCTCCCTAGTAGAGGAGAAGCTTAAAATGTAGGCCAGCAAAATGCTGGTCTACATTGTAAGTAGACGCGGCCGCTATACTTATCGCGGCAAGGGATCTCTCTGCCGCTATAAGTATAGCGGGCCGCGGCCTGTCCGATCGCTGGCAGGAGGGTGCCCAATCCCTCCTGCCCGAAGACGCACCCCCCAACACTACCGACCGCCCCCCACCCTCCTGCCAACGATCGATATTGTCGGGGGGGGGGAGATCGGTAATGTCGCGGGGGGGCGGTCGGTAGTGTCGGGGGGGGCATCTTCTGGCAGGAGGGTTTGGGCACCCTCTTGCCAGCGATCGGTCATAAGATAACGCTACATGGTTTTCCAATAAACAATTTATTTGATCCCAGATTGAATTCCAAAAGGCTAAGATATGGAGACAGTAAAACAAAAGATAATCCAAAGTCCCTACATCCAGATTACAATGCCAGCATCTATTAGACACCTATGTGTCTTTATAAAATAGCATCTAAGTAGGTGTCTGCTTACCCTCCTATGCTAGACACCCTGTAATAAAATTACACTTCTCCCTCCCTATTTGCGGTTTCAGTGATCATGATTTCGACTGTTTGTGATTTTTTTGCATGCCCCCCCCCCCCCCCCCCCAAGAGAATCATTCAGAGGCAGTCTGCATCGACCTGAACCGGCCCCGGGACTTGGATCAAGGCGAGGAGGTGATCGGAGGAACAGGGGGCGATTGGAAGAGGAGGTGGCGAGCAGCTGCGCCAGGAGCACAGCCCTCAGCCGTGGACGCAGCTTTGATGGCAGCTTCATGCACAGACCTTACCTGATGGTCTTGCAGTGACACGGGGCAGGAGCGATCTTCCTACACTCCTGTCCCGTGCAGAGCCGTGTTGTGCACCTTTGCTTTGAGCTCCTGTGGTCTCACAAGACTACAATGTGAGTTCCCATTGTAGTCTCATGAGATCACAGGAACTCACAGCATGGGTGCACAGCACGGCTCTGCACAGGGCAGGAGTGTAGGAAGATCGCGCCTTCCCTGCATCACCGCTAGACCACCAGGTAAGGTCCAGGGGGTGGGTCAGAGTCGGCCCAAAAGTTATTTGCAAATTTTTCTTATTCGCGGGCTGGCTCTGCCCCTAACCCCCACAAATGCGGAGGGAGGAGTGAACTCTCTTCTTTTCAGTCACATACAAAGGCTAATAGTCTGTTGAAATAACCAGGATCTGTTTCCTTTTCAATACAGAGCAAGTGGTATCTGTTTTAATGGTCAGAGTGACAAAGTTCCAAAGATAACCAAACAAGGTCTGTGAAATGTTTTGTAGCTGTTTCTCATGATGAATTGACTGCTTTCTGTTTTGTTCCTCTCTAGATATCAGCATCTCTGTCTCCTTTCTCTCTATTGCCTGGGCTGTGCTGGATTACCATCAATCCCTACGTTTCTTTCTGAAGGACAAACAAAAGCTGAGGCTGGGTGCCTCCTTTCTGTATTTCCTGTGGAATCTGCTCCTGATCTGCCCCAGGATCTTAGCCATTGCATTCTTTGCTACTACATTCCAGTATTATATCCTGTTGCACTTCTTCCTGGTCAGTACTGGCCTCTTCATTTGGACTGAGCTTCAGAAGACAGATTTCATGAAGCATCCTTTATTCGAACATTTCTATCGGACAGTAATAGCTATTATTTTGTATTTCTGCTGGTTCAACATTTCAGAAGGCAGAACATTATACCGGAGTTTAATTTATCATACATTTATCACCACAGACAGTCTGATCCTTCTGCTGTCCTGGTGGTTTTACAGAGATCCTTTTACCACAGATACATTTGCGCTACCTACTATTCTGGCAGCAGTATTCTGTCTTATAGCTGGAATTATGATGAGAGGTTTCTACTATCTAAGGTTCCATCCAAAGGCCCAGAGAAAAGAGGAGTTTTATGATGAAGTTGACTATATGAGGAAAACAGAAGATATTGACTTCAGACATTTAGATACCGGGAAACAGCTTCATCTCCTGAACCCCAGAATGCACCAGTTATCCCAGAATATGTTTTCTGTCTCTTCCATGAACTTGAATAGCAGCTGGCAGACTTATTCCTAAAAGTGCAGACCTTCCCAGACTGGCAGCTAGCATTAATTCGGAACAAAGAATCTCAATTTGGGATATTTGTTCCTTATAATGTTTCTTGAAAATTTATCAGTATTTACTTAAATCAGTATTTTGACTTGCCAAATATTACTTATGAGGAGCTTGAACTTGTTAAGAGTATAGCACTTTCACCCTGAATATATTGGCTTTGCAGGACAAAAAATAATTTAAAAAATTAAGTTATTAGAAAAAAAATTTCTATAAATGAATGTAAAAGGTCACTTAGTGCAGCTACTGCCTTCAAGAAGGATCCTCTTTACCTGTATCATCTCTGCTAGATGTTTGTCTCATATGCGCTTAAAATTCTTCAGCGACACAAATTTCATCCCTTCCTTAGATAACTTGTTCAGCTGGTTTACAGATGTCTTCCTAATGCTTTTAACTTAAATTTCTTCTCCCTGGTGCTGTGGACTGTTACTTGTTTCATGAGCAGAGATTAGGAAACAGAAAAGGTCCCAGCACAATTCTCTGTTGTCCCTCTGGTTAAATGTAATTTTTATTCTATTTAGTGGTCGTGGTGTGGAGTGGTCTGTTTGCATTGTGTAGATAGGGCAGGCCTACTCAGTTCTGAACCTTGAGGTCCACAGGCAGACCAAGTTTTCAGGATATTCACAATGAATATGAGTATGCATGAGAGATTTGCATGCCATCCTTGGTATTTCTCTCCTACAGATTTATTGTGGATGTCCTGAAAACCTGGTCTATTTGTGACCTCAAGGACCGGAATTGAGTAACCCTGATATTGAGTTGGCTCCCTTTCCATTCTGCCTTTTCTTCTTTTTCATTCTCTCAACATCAAGAATGTCTGGCAGCCTCTTGGGCTACTAATAGGAGGATTTTTGTTAAATTTAAAACAAAATTGTTTTTCCCTTGTTTCACTTTCCAGAGGCTGATATTTAATTAGGATTACCTCATTAAAGTTACTTGAAGAAAACTGAAACAGAGAATGGTATGGCTGCTAGTTAGAATCACTGAGTATGATGGGCTTTTTTTCTTGTTCATCTTTTGAAAATGGCCATCTGTAAAACAGTAAGAATGAATAGGACAAATGGTGTTAAACTAGGGTGGTTGTTTTGGCATCTGCTCATATGAACACATTAGCACTTACGAAGCCACTTTGACATGCTTTACTGCTACCATTTGACACTTAAAATGGCTCATGGTCTTCTGTCATCTCAATTTCTTTATGTAATGCTTCACTATTATGAATATAGCACCTTAACCTTCCACTCTGTTTTATGCAGGTATGCTTGTGACTTTGTTCTTGTTTCTTCTGTTCCCATTAGTGACTGCTCCATTCTGTCTGTTATTAGTTAGAGTGGAAGGATTGAAACCAGGTCATTAGTTTCTGTTTATCAGCACAGGAACTTTCTGGGGACTGAAGACCATGCATGAATAATTTCCAAGTTGCTTGGACCAGGTTCCCCCCAGAGCCAGCTGCTAGGTAGTGGTGATGTAAAGAAATTACAAGTTTGTTGTATGAAACACTACACTGTCAAGTCATTCCTTACTACAATAGTATTTGTTATTCCAGGACAAGCAGCCAGCATATTCTCAACAGTGGGTGACGTCACCGATTGAGCCCCGCAGCGGACAGCCTCGAAAGCAGACTTGCTTGAAGATCTTTGAAAGAGCTTCCGAGTACTGCACTGCACATGCGCGAGTGCCTTCCTGCCCGAGTTAGGGTGCGTGTCTCCTATGAGGAACTCAGTTCAACGTTTTCCGTGGAGCCGAGAAGTCCTCTTCTTTTCAGCTCTGCAGCCTTCGTTGCTTTCTCTCACCGCGGCTTTTTTATTATTTTATATTTAAGTCGCTGTGCTCGCGTTTTCTATTCTTCAAAAAAAAAAAAAAAGTTTTATCCGATTTTTTTCGTTTTACATTCAGGTCAGCAGCCTTTGGGCTTGGGCCCGGCCACTCACCTCGTTCGGTACGTCGGACTTTATTTTTTTTATGTCCTGGCTTCTTACCGGGTTCAAAAGGTGTAGACAGTGCAACAAGACCATTTCCATCACTGATCCCTATAGTCGGTGTATGGTTTGTTTGGGTCCTGAACATTGCCCCGACACTTGTCTGCACTGTGCTACCCTTCAACTTCGGGCCTTTCGTCGACGTTGTGCCAATTTTCTTCAACATTTTGGCACTATGGACCAACCGCCTGAGAAGGCCTCGACAGATAAGTCTCCTGTCTCTCCTTCAGGTACCTTTTCTAAGAAGCCCCCAGAGTCTCAGGCAGCTCAGGCTGTATCTACGGTCCTGCCAGCCTCCTCGAGACCTCCAGCTAAGCGCGTCTCCAAGCATCAGGAATACTCATCCTTGAGGTCGCCCTCCTTGGAGCGCACTGCTGCACCTTCGAGACCTGATTCTTTTGTCTCGGTTCTTATGTTCGAGGACATGTTGAAAGCCATTTCGACCACTCAAATTTCCTCGGTCATGGCTCAACTCCTTCCGTCCTCAACCCTGCTTCCTTCGAGCCAGCCTGAGCAGCAGTCTGGGACTCCTGTTGAAGCACCTCGAGGCAAGCCTTGGTAGCCTCGCAGGTTCTCATCCAGTGACTCTTCACCTACTCCTCAGATAGTGTCTCCTCAGCCTCGACCGAAGCATCGCTCGAGGCATTAGAGGCATCTAGCTTCAAAGCTTCTTAAAGAGACATCTCTGCCACAGAAACCTTCGCCTTCTTTGGATACTGAGACTTCTATACCTCGTTTATCCAATGCTACCGAGACTTCTTCAAAATCTAAGCATAAGTCTCGCAAAGCTAGTACACATGCTGCTTCTCCTCGAAGTCCATCAAGGTCACCTCCAAGGGAGTCTTCTCCTCCTGCCTCGACCCACTCTGTGCCTAAAACCCCGGGGACCTCACCATCAAGGAGTTTGAAGAGCAAACACTCACCAACTCCGCCTCACGCAGGTAGTGCAGCTTCCTCAATTACTGTGCGCCTGGACTTTGAACCTTTGTCCCAATATTCTAGAAAGGCTTCTCCGTCCTACTCTGTTGTTCCTCGGTTTCACACTCCTCCGGATGTTGCCTCATCCTCGAAGTCTGCTTCTTTTGCCAGATTCGTCTTCGACATGGGACAAGCTCTTCAACTGGATCTTCATTCTGAATTCAAGTATACACCTGAATACTTGGCCGACATGGAGTTGCCTCATCCACCCAAGGAGACCTTGAGGCTCCCTATGACTCCAGTGTTGAAGCAAACTTTCTTCAGGAATATGGAAACTCCTTATTCCATTACAGCCATTCCATCCAAGTTGGAATCCAGGTATCGCACAGTACCTTGCAAAGGCTTTGAGAAGTCTCAATTATCCCACCAGTCCTTAGTTGTAGAATCTTCTCTAAAGAAAACTCATCCATCTAAGCTGTACGCTGCGGTTCCTCCAGGCAGGGAGGGCCGTACCATGGACAAGTTTGGCCGCAGGTTATATCAGAATTCCATGATGGCTAACAGAATTCTTAATTACAACTACACTTTTGCTGCTTATTTCAACTATTTCCTCAAGTTGATGCCTAAGTTCTACCCGGCTCTTGAGGAGCAGAGTCTTCCTGAATTTAAACAGATCATCAGAACTCTGTCTCAACTTTGACTCTTCATGCTGCAAGCTACATACGATGCCTTTGTGCTTACTTCTAGAGTCTCTGCCTTTGCTGTAGCCATGCGACGTCTAGCCTGGCTCCATATTGTTGATATGGATCCCAATCTGCAGGACCGTCTAGCCAACTTACCTTGCCAGGGGAATGAACTCTTTGATGATTCTATTGAAGTTGCTACAAAGCGCCTCTCTGAACATGAGCACTCCTTTGCTTCCTTGATTCAGCCGAAGCCTAAGACTCCTTCTGCTCAGCCATACAAGCAACCACCACGTCGTTATCCTCAAAAAACGACGCCAGCTTTCTCTAGGCCTCCGCCTAGAAGGCCTCCACAACAGCAGCGTCAGCAGAAAGCACAGACCCCTACTGCGACTAAACCAGCTCAGTCTTTTTTACATCCCCAGTCTGAGCATGTCAACCTCCCTGCATCCAAATTCTTTTCTGCCCATCGGAGGCCGTCTTCACCATTTTTATCACCAGTGGGATATGATCACCTCAGATCTCTGGGTTCTCAACATTCTTCGAAAGGGATACTCACTTCACTTTCTTCAGGTGCCTCCAGATCGCCCTCCAAGAGAATGTCCTTCCAATTTGTCACAACTTCCCCTTCAAGAAGCTCAAGCTCTTCTTCGCCTTCGAGCTGTCGAGGAGGTCCCTCTAAACCAACGGGACATGGGCTTTTATTCCCGTTATTTTCTAGTTCCAAAGAAGACGGGGGATTTGCGACCCATTCTGGACCTCAGACCCTCAACAAATTTCTAGTCAAAGAGAAGTTTCAGATGCTATCTTTACCAACATTATATTCCCTGATGGATCAGGGAGATTGGCTATGCTCTGGATCTCAGAGGCTTACACTCATATCCCGATTCATCTAGCCTCTCGCAGATATCTTCGATTCAAGTTGGGGAATCTTCATCTACAACACAGAGTTCTTCCTTTTGGACTTGCCTCATCCCCCAGTCTTCACGAAATATCTGGTGGTGGTGGCTGCAGCCCTCCGTGCCCAGGGTCTTCAAGTTTTTCCATACCTGGATGACTAGCTTATCAAGGCCCCCTCTCAACAAGGGGTTATTGCAGCGACCCAACAGACTATTCTGTTCCTCTAAAGTCTGGGGTTCGAAGTCAACTTTCCAAAATCCCAGCTGACCCCATCTTAGTCTCTTCAATTCATTGGGGCCACTCTAGACACTGTCCAGCTCAGAGCGTTTTTACCTCCACCACGTCGTGATACCCTCATTCGCCTTTGCCATCAAGTGTCTCATCTCACATCAATTTCAGCAAGACAAATGATGGTTCTGCTCGGTCACATGGCTTCTACAGTTTACGTGACTCCTTTTGCCAGACTTCACCTTCGCATACCTCAGTGGACCCTGGCATCTCAGTGGCAACAAGCTACTGACCCGCTTTTTCAACAAATTACAGTAACTCCTTTGTTGACGCAGTCTCTCCACTGGTGGATGCTCTCTTCTAATCTTTCCAGAGTTTACTGTTCCACAATCTCCCTCATCACAAGGTTCTCACAACAGACTCATCAACCTATGCATGGGGAGCCCATCTCGACGGACTCTGTACTCAAGGTCATTGGACTCCTGCGGACCGTCTTTGTCACATCAATCTGTTGGAATTCAGAGCGATTTTCAGTGCTCTCAAAGCTTTTCAACACCTTCTTCACGACAACGTAGTCCTTGTCCGGACGAACAACCAAGTTGCCATGTACTACGTCAACAAACAGGGAGGGATGGGATCTCACTCACTTTGTCAAGAAGCTCTGGAATTGGGCAATCCATCAGAACATCTTTCTCAGAGCAGCATATATTCAAGGTCAGCACAACTGTCTGGTGGACAAATTGAGTCGTCTTCTGCAACCACACGAATGGACACTCAATTCCTCACCTCTACGTCAGGTATTTGCTTGTTGGTGGACTCCTCAAATAGACCTCTTTGCCTCTCCCCTCAACAACAAACTGCCTCAATTCTGCTCCTGAATATATTCTTCCCAGCGTCTCGAGGCAGATGCTTTCCTTCTGAATTGGACGGGTCAATTTCTCTATGCCTTCCCTCCATTCCCTCTGATTCTCAAGACTCTTGTCAAACTCAAGACAGAACATGCCACCATGATTCTGATAGCTCCTCGGTGGCCCAGACAACCGTGGTACTCCCTTCTACTTCAATTCAGCACCAGGGAGCCTCTGCTTCTACCAGTTTTTCCCTCTCTGCTTACTCAGAGTCAAGGGTCCTTGCTACATCCCAACCTGTAGTCTCTACACTTAAAAGCTTGGAACCTTTCAACCTAACTGACTCTCTACAGTTTTCTCAATCTATATAGGACATTTTGGTAGCTTCCAGAAAGCCGTCCACTAGGCAGTGTTATGGCCAGAAATGGACTAGATTTTCTGCTTGGTGTTCCACTCACCATATGGAGCCAATGTCTACCTCCTTGGCTGCTGTTTTGGATTATTTACTTCACTTATCACAGTCTGGACTCCAGTCTACATCTATCCAAGTCCATCTTAGTGCGATTGCTGCTTTTCATCAACCTCTTGAAGGGAAACCTCTGTCTGCACACCCTGTAGTTTCCTGCTTTATGAAAGGACTTTTTAATGTTCATCCACCGCTCAAACCACCTCCAGTGGTCTGGGATCTCAATGTTATCCTGGCTCAATTGATGAAGCCTCCATTTGAACCAATTGATAAGGCTCATCTCAAATACCTTACTTGGAAAGTAGTTTTCCTGATTGCCCTCACGTCTGCTCGAAGAGTCAGTGAGTTGCAAGCTTTGGTTGCGGATCCACCTTTCACAGTTTTCCACCATGACAAAGTGGTACTCCTTACTCATCCCAAATTCTTGCCTAAAGTTGTGACAGAATTTCACATCAATCAAGCTATTGTTCTTCCAGTATTTTTTCCAAAGCCTCATTCTCATCTTGGAGAAGTAGCTCTCCATACTTTGGACTGCAAACGTGCCTTGGCTTTCTACTTGCAACACACTCAACTTCACCGAACAGCCCCTCAACTTTTCATCTCCTTCGATCCAAATAAGTTGGGGCATTCTGTCTCGAAGCGAACCATCTCCAACTGGATGGCTGCTTGCAACACTTTCTGCTATGCTCAGGCTGGTCTCCCTCTGCAGGGTCGGGTCACGGGCCACAAAAGTTTGAGCAATGGCAGCGTCTGTAGCTTTCCTCAGATCAACTCCTATTGAGGAAATCTGCAAGGCTGCCACTTTGTCCTCAGTTCATACTTTCACATCTCATTACTGTCTGGATACGTTATCCAGAAGGTATGGCCATTTTGGCCAATCTGTTTTGCAACATCTCTTTTCTTAACTTGCCAACTCTCCCTCCATCCCATATGCTTAGTTTGGAGGTCACCCACTGTTGAGAATATGCTGCCTGCTTGTCCTGGGATAAAGCACAGTTACTTACCGTAACAGTTGTTATCCAGGGACAGCAGGCAGATATTCTCACAACCCACCCTCCTCCCCTGGTTGGCTTCTTAGCTAGGTATCTGAACTGAGTTCCTCACAGGAGATGCGCGCCCTAACTCGGGCGGGAAGGCACTTGCGCATGCGCAGTGCAGCATTCGGAAGCTCTTTCAAATATCTTCAAGCAAGTCTGCTTTCGAGGCTGTCCGCTGCAGGGCTCCGTCGGTGACGTCACCCACTGTTGAGAATATCTGCCTGCTGTCCCTGGATAACAACTGTTACGGTAAGTAACTGTGCTTTTTGACAGCCAACCTTACTGAAAGCAATACCTCATACCCTCCCCCATTATGTACTTCTTTCTTGCATTTCTGCACCCAAATCCATAGTTTATTGTTGTAGTGTTGTGGTGCTACTGCTGACTAATACTTGCCAAATTCCTGACCCCTCTTCAAGATTGCTTTGATTTCTCCTCCTGTTGCAAGTAAGTTTATTTTTATCTAAAATGTATGCAGATTAAAAAACTTTTAGACATTCTACTTAGGCCTGCTAAAAGTAGGTATAAAAGCCAGCATCCACTTAAACACACCTCAGGCAAATTCTGTAAATCTGCGTGCAACTTTTTGGAACACCCCTGATCGATTTGTGGACTTTAGTGAATCAAGCCCATGGTCAGATACACACAATACAGCAAGAAGTATGTGCAAATTTTTAAGACTGCCAGTTGACATCAATAATTGGTTTTTAGCACCTAATTAGTGATTTTTTGAGCTCATTAGTCAAACGTGGGCCCTTACTGAATAGTTAGCACACGCTAACAGCCTATTGTAGAACATGTTAAAATGTTCTGTTGCATTTTGCCTACTTGTGTACACTAACCTGAACATTACCAGTTTTTTATAAATATTTTTTGGGACGGAGCTTGTCATGAAGAGAGGGTGTTTCCTCCCCCTCCCAATTACCCACATAATGCAGCATTAATGCAGGAGCATTTAGCACTTATTAAATAGATAAGTACTCCCTTGTTAATGTAAATGGGACCAGTTGCACACAGCCTGCAATGAAAACAAATGGTATAGTCCTAAAAAATGCTGCATTCGATCTGGGTGTAGCCACTGCAAGGTCCTATGTTTTACTGCATCTTAGTAAAACAACTCCTTAGCTAAGCACGTATAACTTAACATTTGTGTGGACATATCAGTTTCTATGCAATATTCAGTGTGCTACCTCAACAGTTCCATTCTCCTTGTGGTGAAATACTGACCACCACATCTCCAGGTGTGCCTTTTCTTTTTCATTATTAATGTGCTAATTTAAAGATGTGCATTAAGGGATCTGAGTCCTCACTTCAGTTATGTTATGAGAAGAAATAGGTTGAATCTGCATCTCCCCAGCACAGAGGAAGCATCTTAAAATCCTGGAAAACAATACACAGGTGTAGGATCACTGTTTTAGATAAATCAAGTTTCCAAGTTTTTCTCAATTCATTTGTATGTACTGCTTCTATTGTATGCAAATAGATCTTGTGCACATTCATCATAGAAACCTTGAAAACCTGACTGGGTTTTGGCCCATCCCTTGCTTTAGATTGTGTTTAGCCAACTCAGGTGAAATTTACAGTGTATTGCAAATGCAAGCAATGTCTTGAAACAGCATAATACTTCCTTGGCCACCAAAGGATTGCAAAGCAGGGTTCAATGCTGTCAAACAGCAATACTTCCTTTTCTAAATATTTTATAAGTATTTTTTAAACAAAATAATTCATATTCTTTTCAGTGTAGAGAAAATGTAACTATTGAGATGCTTTTTTTAATGTTATCTTGATAGAAATTATAATTTAGGAACTCACCATGTCAGAGGGTCTTTGTATTTTCTGATGTTTCCAAAAAAGACCCATTTAAGGTATAAGCAGTATTTGGCTTTACACCAGGAAACTGAGACCTTGCCAGTTTTTATATTTATATTTCCTTATAAATGTTTTAGTTTCATGTCAGAATGATGATTGTTTTCCTTGAACCCTTCCCAGTTATGTTTAAAGCCAATTTTAGGACCTTAGAATGCCTTTTCCCCCAAGCATGTAGATTATAGGGTCCTTTTTTACATGTGTTCTAATTGGAAGCAGGTGTAATTTTTTGTTTAAGTTATGAATGAGAGATTTTTTTTCTTGTTTGGTGGACTATCAAACATTTTCTTTGTCAAGTTAATACTTAATATTTATGATTAAGTGCAATAAAAAAGAAACTCACCATACTTGTCTGTCATTTTTGGAGCCTTCTGGGGTGTCACAAGGAATATATATCCAAGAATAAGAACAAAGGTGAACCCTACCACTTGAGGAAGCATGCTGGTCTAATTTCTGTATTTTTCAGGGGAGAACACTTTGAAAGAAGCAGTACTAACAGCTCACCGAGACCAGCAACAGTATTGGGAGCCACTCTCCAGCAGGACACCTGATCACAGTTACACCCCTCCCCCGATCCAGCAGGGGAGAACACTTTGAAAGAAGTGGTGCTAACGGCTCACTGAGACCAGCAGCAGTATCGGGAGCCCCTCTCCAGCAGAGCACCTGGTCACAGTTCAACCGCATGTAGATCTTCATATTAATATTGAAGAGTGTCAGCTCAGGAGTGGCGTGTGAGCACCGCTCCGCCTCTTCCACCCCAGCAAGGGAAAAAAAAAAATTGCTTTCAAGCAGCGGGCTGACATCTTTTGTCAGCCCGCTCAGGAAAGGAGGGCGATCACCACTCCGCCTCTCCCACGACCTAACAGGGAGAAAAAGATTTAATCTCCTCTCCCTGCTGGTAATGGGGAGGAGGTCGAGCTGGCTCGACCGACCTGCATGCCGGTCCGATGTAGTCCCTCCGTGGCAGCGTGGGCTGGCTCCCGCCTTCATCTGCCCTCAGCACGCCGTTGTTGCAGTTTGAATTCACCGGAGCTGGTCCTATGCTGGTTTGGGAGGGGGTGAAGCAGTACTCCCACACTCCTCTCCGCTAGTGGCTGGACATGAACACAAGGAGCCGAAAGCCAGAACTCTCCCATCCACCATGAAAAGAAACAGGACCCAATTCTTCAACTCTTAACCGCCACCATAGAACCATTCAGGCATCAGGCAATGGCTCCCTCAGCTGCCAGATCGGAGCAACTGTCAAACTGGAAATCGGTAGGTGAGCTCAAAAGAAGCAAACACCAACGAGACTGGAAGACCCAAATGAAAACAGCAGAGACAGAACAAAAAAACAACAAAAAATAAATTTAAAAGAAAAATCAACAAAGGCAAAATAAAACAAAAATAAAAGCAGGACAAGGGAGACAGCACAGAAGATGACCTAACTGGCTGCCATCTTGTTGGAATATTCATTTCTTCATTTCTATCTCTATCTCTACCTCTGTCTTTATATTTTTATCTTTACTTTTCATAAATTTTCTCTTCAGGTACTTTAGTTAGATTGTGAGCCTTTGGGATAGTTAGGGAATTTCCAAGTACCTATCTTATTTATTGTATCTTTTAATGTATAATTTTTGTAAACCGCTTAGAAACCTCACGGTTATTAGCGGTATATAAGAATTAAATTAAATTAAATATAATACCCTAAGAAAGCCTGGGATAGGCACATGGTATTTCTTATAGAGAAGAGATAATGGTTACTGCAGATGGGCAGACTGGATGGGCCATTTGGTCTTTATCTACCATCATGCTTCTATGTAAGATCATATAGGACCAAGGAAGAGGGAAAGAGATTTAAGAGAATTTCTGGAGGTCCATTAAAGGATATATTTAATAGATCCCCTGGAGAGGGGAAAGGTGAAAACTGTAGATCAATAAGCCTTCTTTTGGTGGTAGCAAAAAGTTATGGAGACACTGCTGAAGAAAAGGATAGTACTTTTTTATAGTAGTAGGTTGTAACAGGAGCCAAAACAACATGGTTTTACCAAAGGCAGATCATGCCAAATAAATCTGACTTCCTGAGTGACTGGAGAGCTAGAAAACCATTCTGAGCTCTCCTGGGAGAACGGTATAGAAAACAATAAATAAAAGGTCATACACTGGATGTGATGTACTTGGATTTCAACAAATTTCTTGATATGTTTCCTCACAAGTGGCTTGTAAACAAACTTGATTAGCCTGGGCGTGGGTCCCAAGGTAGTCAACTGGATAAAAAATTTGATTGACAGCATTCATTCAAAGACAGAAAGGTGGAGAGCTTCAAGATTAATCCAGGAGCTAATTTTGTTCAGTGCCTTTCTTAGTGATATATCTGAGGGATTAGAAGAAAAAATATTTTGCAGCTAACATGAAGATCTGCAACTTGGTGGCCACTCCAAATGGAGTAGGCAAAATGAGAAGTCATTTACAAACAGATTTGGTCTGATGCATGGCAGTTACCCTTTAATCTGAATTGCAGAGTTATCCATTTGAAATGGATAAGGGATCCTCCTTCACCGGTTCTACATGTGTACCATTGGGCAGCAAGGGGAGCTAGCCCAAGAGTAAGTGGACTCCATTTCCCAGAAGGCACTGAGCCTCTGCAGCTTAGTGCTGAGACACATTGGGAGAGTGATGCAATCCTGCTGAAGCAAAGGGGCAGGGCTTAGCCATGAAGAAGGCTAAATGCTCTAGCAGGGAGTTAATCAGAAGAGGTCCCAGGGAAGAGACATCCACAGAGAAACCTTTCCTATTTGTGGGCTGGAAGAAAATGGAAAGTGAGACTGCCAAGGTGACCCCTGACAAGGTTTTCAGAGAGAAAGTGGCAGGGTAAGAATTGAAACCTGCTATATGGATTGAAGACTTGGATGTTAAAGATGTTGGCTAACATAATTGAATATATTGTGGAACTCAGTGTTGGGATTGCGTAAAGTCCTGTGATAAAATGAAGACTGAAATGTGGAACTGAATTAATGTTCTAATAATTAAGCAATTGTTTTGCCTTCCCTGAGCCTGTGAGGAAATAACAGGCTCAGGTCTGGAGAAGAATAAAAGTTTTGTTGCACCTTTTTAAAGTGTTTGTGTGAATGGCTGGGTGTATGTGCACAGAGTTCCAGGAAATCCGGACCGGACTTTATCACAGGCATGAAACCCCAAAGGAACTTTATGTGATAAAGAGGAGAGAGGCTAATGAGCACAAATCAGGAGGGAAGCCTTGGGGTGACTGTGTCTAAGGATCTCAAGGTGGCAAAACAAGGCCAAGCAAAAGCCAGAAGGATGCTAGGCTGCATAGCAAGAGGCATAATAAATGAGGATGTCATAATGTGAGAGTGGCCTAGTGATTAGAGTAGCTGCCTCAGCACCCTGAGGTTGTGAGTTCAATTCCCACTGTAGCTCCTTGTTACTCTGCAGTTCACCCGCTCAAACTCAGGGGCGGAAAATTTCATGGCAACACCAGAAAGTATTTCTTCACAGAGAGAGTGGTTGATCATTGGAACAAGCTTCCAGTGCAGGTGATCAAGGCAGACAGCGTGCCAGACTTTAAGAATAAATGGGATACCTATGTGGGATCCCTACGAGGGTCAAGATAAGGAAATTGGGTCATTAGGGCATAGACAGGGGGTGGGTAAGCAGAGTGGGCAGACTTGATGGGCTGTAGCCCTTTTCTGCCGTCATCTTCTATGTTTCTATGTTCATTGCCCCATGTACAAAATAAGTACTTGTCTAAAATATGTAAACCACTTTGAATCTAATCTAATCTTCAGTTTATATACCAGGGTCATCTCCCAAGAGAGCTTGATTCAGTTCACAAATGATTAAGATCAGAGTGACATAGAATATGAACCTAAAAAACCCCAAACTTATTAATGCATCATTTCCAAGAAAACACTGATAGTTAAGTTTGAATTATAAAATTGAAAAAAACCCTAAAAGAATAAAATATACTATTACTGTGACACTTCAATACGTAAGCCTTTAAGGTATTGTGCGAACAGCCAAGTTTTTCAATCTTTCCAGAATTGTAGCTGACCTATCAATCTAACAGAATCGGGAAGTCTATTCCAAGTTTCTACCAGTTTAAACGGCCATATACAGACACATATCGTGCAAGTCTGCCCAGTACTGGCCTTAGTTCTTCAATATTTACTATTATTTTCTGATTCTAGATCCTCTATGTTCATCCCACGCTTTTTTGAACTCTGTCACCGTTTTCCTCGCCACCACCTCTATTGGGAGCACATTCCAGGCATCCACCACCCTAAGCTTCCCTGCAGATTTGAGTCCTCTAAAAGAGGGAAACAATAATTTATATGTCATCATAATCCTCAAGTAACAGGATCTAGTAGTATTCCAACATAAAGGAATCAAACGGTCAAATATTCCATAAAGGAACTTGAAGACGACAAATATGCACTTAAACTGTATCCTGAAACGAACTGGAAACCAGTGAAGCTTTCTCAATAAAGGGGAAACATGATCATACTTTCTCTTTCCAAAGATAAGTTTAGCTGCCATGTTTTGTATCAACTGCAGCCAATCTAGACTACCCTGTTTAATAATGCCCAAGTAACCACACATACAAAAAGTTTCATCCCCTTTACCCTTTAATGTCCCAATACAGGGCCTTGTTGAGACTTCACAGAATCTTGTGTTCTGTTTTGGAGGTCATATTGTGCTAAGAAGGACATAAAGAGAGTGGCTTTGGTACAGAGGAAAATTACCAAGATGGCAAGAGGTCTCCATCAGAAGACATATGAGAAGAAACTGGAGGTCTTAAACATATGTATCCTAAAGGAGAGAGACAGAGGAGATATAATACAGACATGAAATCTACAGGGAGGCAGAGTGAAAAGCAACATTCACATCATGAAACCGCAAAAGAGTATCACTTTTAAAAGATTTTGAACTTCTCCCTTTTTGCAGTGGAGAAGAGTTCCCTCTTAAGTTTTTCCTTCTGCAAGTGAACTCAGAAGATGTGTTTAGATCTGCTCTGCTTCTTTTTGAGTGTTTTTGCTGTCAGTCTTCAGCCTTTTTGCTGCATGGCTTCGGTGCTCAGAGGTCCCCCCCAGTGGTGTGACTATTTCCCATCTATGAATCCATCGCTGCTCCCTTCTCTTATTAACAATTCTGCAACGTTTCCACCCCGGGGCAGAGAGGGTGCCTCCAACACTGTGTACCTCAGGTCGGTGACTTCGTATAATAGAGCTTGCCAATATGCAGTGAGGGGAGCTATCAGATCACCCCTCCGAAGCTTACTCAGGTGTTCCACGATGTGGGTCTTAACACTTCTTGTGGTGTGCCCAAAGTAGAATAAATCGCAAGGGCATTTGATTAGATACACAACCCCCGCTGTGTTACAATCCATATCTGCTCAACAATAGTGAAGGTACTGTAAGTGAGGGAGGAGGAAGCAGTAATGGATTCAAAGGTGGGAAACAGTCACACCGCTGGGGTTAAACAGGGAAGTTGAGTGGTGGGTTTTCCTTAACGTTCATAAAATATTTCAACCACCTCAGTCTTTCATTGGATCCAGCAAATGGGGAGTGATGTCACGTCTGGTCTGAGACCTTTAAACACTGCCAGCATTTTATGTCAGTTGTCTGTAGTGCTGCCCGATTCAGGGAAAAAAAAGTTCGATTTGATTCATCCTAAAAGCTCAAGACCTTGCCGACTATTTTTGCAAAAAAATTAGCGATATCCAGAAAAAATTTGACCATACTTTATCCTGAGATCCTACTGATATTCTAAATGACTGCCACTTACCTCTGGCTAAATGTTCCACTTTTAACCTTCCTTCATTAGCTGATATTGAACGTCTTTTTCAAAGAGTCAGTTTAAAAGGTTCCCGATCAGAGATCCATCCTCTACCCATCTTAAAAAAATGTTTTTCCTGTTTCAGTCCTTTTATATATACTTATCCTAAAGAGCCTTATCTCTGGATCGTTACCACGGTCATGGAAAACTGCCACAATTTTTCCAATAATAAAGGATCATAAATCTAGCCTCGATGATGCCCCATTGCTAATATTCTGTTTTTAGCTAAACTAACAGAAAGAATAGTATTTGATCAATTATCAGACATTGTCAAATCAACCAATGCTTTACATCCAAACCAGACAGGGTTTAGGAAAAACCACAACACAGAGTATTCACTGATTGGTCTGACCACAAATATACTTTTGTACAATCTATAAATAAGTATCCCAAGTGGTAGTAAATTATAAATGGAAACAAACTAGCATACCACTATAACCATGAAGTGCATCACACTCTTCTACCATGGTCTCAGAACTGGAGCCTACGCATGGTATTTATATCACAAACTCGAGTGATCAGTGTAGCAATTATGCTCAAATATAGTGTAGCACAAATATACTTTACCACCCAGACCAGCATAACTCTGTCATCCTCTTCTCCTTAGATCTGTCAGCAGCATTTGACATTATCGATCATGCCTTCTTGATAGACTAAAATCCATAGGTGTCTGTGATCAAATACTAGAATGGTTCAGCTCTTTCCTTTCTAACCGATCATCCATAGTTAATTTTAATAACACTGTATCAAAGTCTTACACTCTTAATTATGGTATTCCTCAAGGATCCATCCTATCTCCATTGTTCAATATTTTTTTGTCACCCCTATTAAGTCTATGTCAATCTATAGGCTTCACTACCTTTACATATGCCAATGACATTCAACTTTCACACCCCCTAAATCCAGAAAATAAAGAGGAAATACTCGAGATTAATAAAAGACTTGAGATGATCAAAGACTGACTTAATTCCAACATGCTAGCTCTAAATATACAGAAAACAAAAGCTTTACTTTTTCCATGGAAAAAGGGAATAAGCTTGAGTGTTCCTTTCACCCTAGATAACATTCATCTGGATTTAGTAACATCTTTAAAAATACTGGGTGTCATTATTGATGATAAATTTTCTTATCATGAACACATAAGCAATACTGTCAAATTTTGCTTTTATAGGTTACGTATGATTCGCTCGATCTCTAAGTTTCGAGCCAAAATCACCAAATATATTAATTCACTCTTTAATTATTGCTTAGCTTGATTACTGTAATTCTTTATTAATAAATATCACACAAAAAGAAAAGAAGCGCTTTCAGATAATACAGAATACAGCCATTAAACTCATTCATAACGGGAAAATATATGATCATGTCATTCCTTTTCTGATTAAATCACACTGACTCCCAATTAACCACCGTATCACCTTCAAAATGTTGCTCTTAGTATTTAAAACTCCACTAATGAACCACAATTTATTAATAAATTGCTTATCCCTTATAGTACAGCGTGTTCTCTCCGGTCCACTAACCAAAAGCTCATAGTAGTCCCCTCTTTGAAAGTTATCGGAACTCGACGACATGATGTTTTCAGTGATGGCTCCGCAACTTTGGAATACTTTGCCTCAGCATATAAGAGAGGAAAATGATCTCAGCCGTTTTAAAAATAACTTAAAGAGTTTCCTTTTTAAAGATGCTTTTAATCTTTAAATTATGTTCAAATTTTATACTAATTATCCTTCAGGCTTCTACTTTCCCTCCCTAATGGATTTTTCCATCTATGGTTCTTTTCTGTACTCTAAAGCATTGAATTGTAGTTCTATCCCGCAATTCCTTGTGTATTGATTAGTCCGTAAGTCTGTCGGTCTAACCCATTTTTAAATTTTAAATGGTATGTCTAAATATATGTTTATATTTTTATTGTAACTCGCTTAGTAAATCTGAATAAGCGATTCATCAAATTAAAATAAAACTTGAAACTTCAATTCGATTCGATTTTCCTGCCCAATAGGGTGTTTTTTTAAAACATCCTGGTGGGTTTATTTCATAGCCTCTTCACCCCCTTTACCCTCTCCTACCCACACTGGCGCTATGATGTAAACAAAATAAACAAACAAAAAATATTTTTCCTCTCTCTGTTAAATCCTAGTTCACGTTTGCAGTCTAACACCAGCTCTGGCAGGATACACATTTCAAATCTGACATCTGTAATCACAAAACAGAAAATAAAATGATTTTTTCTACCTTTTGTTGTCTGGTCAATATTCAAATCTTGTTGGTTCCAGGCTTTGGTTGTCTTCTGAAAACTTACTTGCCAGGGTCTCCTTTCTTCTTTCTCCGTGCTAACCATCAATCTTCTATCTCTGTCCTTCCCTTCCGTTTCACTTCCCTCCCCTGGAGGTCTGGCATCTTTCCTTTTTTTCATCTCCATCCACAGATCCACCTTTTCTCATCTACCTTTTCATCCAGCATCTCTCCCTCCTTCCCCACCACCCCAGGGTCCACCATCTCTCCCTTTCTGTTCCTTTCATCCCTAAATCCCATTGTCCACCATCTCTCTCCCTCTCCTCTGTTTTTAGACCCATTATTTCTTCCCCCCCAAAGTCTGGCATATGCACATCTCTTTGAACCCCCCTTCCCTCCCTCCCTCCGTGTACTTCTACACCAGGGCCCCCTCCCCTGAAGGTCTGTCACCCCCCGAAGGCCTGCACCCCCCCGAAGGCCTACACCCCACCTCTGAAGGCCTGCCTGTGTCCCCCCTGAAGGACTGCCCCCCCCCCCCCCCCGGAAGGCCTGCATGTTCCCCTTGGCCTCCCGGCATCAATTTACCTAATTTCAGCAGCCTGCATAGGATCGCTGGTGCTAGCGATCTTTGCAAATTGCCATAGGTCTTCAGAGCTGTTTCCTCTGCCACGATTCTGCTTCTGACGTCAGAGGAGGGGCGGGACCATGGCAGAGAGAAGACAGCTCCGATGATCTATGGCAGCTTGCAGATTGCTAGCACCAGCGATCCTATGCAGGCTGCTGAAATTAGGTAAATTGATGCCGGGAGGCCAGCGGGGAAGCCGGACACCAGCACTTCCCGACTGACCCTCCCCACTCGCCCTCTAAAGCAGGAGCGGCAGTGGCCGGCCAGCAAGAGGCAGCGCTGCCGCTCCTGCATTAGGGGGGAGGAGGGGAGGGTCAGTCACCGAATCGGGAAGCCAATTTTTTGTTATAAATCAATTTGAATCGATTCACCCGAAGTGGATTGATGAATCAATTTGAATCGTGAATTGGGCAGCACTAGTTGTCTGCAAGTTTGGAAAGAGTTTCAGGGACAGGTACCATTCTGGAACCCCAAAAGTCTTTTTCTTCAAAGTCTTGTATTGTCATATTAGAGACAGTAACTAGTGTAACATGTTTTTCATTTATTTTACAGATCCTCTGAACGTGGACAGCCGCTTAAGCTATACGGGCTTTCTGAGGCAGCAATTTGCAAAACGCGTTAGAACCTAGAGTGCAACCACAGATAAGTGCTGTTTAACTTAGATATAATCAATATTACTGCACATCAAGCTTAACGTAATGAAAAAAGTTTGAACGTGGAGTGGTGCGTCTGAGGATCAAGTTAGCATTCTGATGACTGATTTCTAAAGAGGAACGAGTTAAAAAGAATGCTGTTTAACTTATACATATTTACCACTTGTGCAAGTTTATTTCAGCATTAAGTGCATATTTAAAATATCACTCTTTAGAAGAACAGCATTACAGTGCAATGATTAAGCGCCTGAGATTTCAGACGTGCTAACATCTGGGCTTGCCCTGAAGTCTGGTCTGAGAACAACGCCCTCTGAGCATTGTTTCACAAGTCTGGTTTACGTATTTGAAAGCATTGTCAGTCCTTTTCTCTGTTTTGAAATAAAAAGGAGAAATGTAAGCCTTTAAAAAAAAAAAAAAGGAAAACAGCAGTAATAAAACCCAAAACAAACAAAAAAAAATTATGTACCTACTGCATACTCAATGTATATTTTAATTGCCACAATGAGTGACCTAGTGGTTAGGAGCAGCTGCCTCAACATCCTGAGATTGTGAGTTCAATTCCCACTGCAGCTCCTTGTGACTTTGGGCAAGTCACTTAACACTTTATTGCCCTAGGTACAAAATAAGTAATGGTCTAAAATATGTGAACTCCTTTGATTGTAACCACACAGAAAAAGCGGTATATAAAGCACCCCCCTCCCCCGCCCTACTTTGCTAAAATATGAAGAAAAAAGACCTTAGAAACTACTGTTGCTGCTAAACAAAAGGTTTTAAGTGGTCAAGCACTCATTTATTTATTTAGGAACATTTATAAAGCACTTATCAAACCTAAGTGGTGTATCAAGGAATATTCATAATACAATATAACATCATAGTGTAATAAGGACATAATGACTCTATAACATTAGTATTTTACGTAGGTAGTCTCTATACTTGCTCAAACACCTGCTGAAACAAAAAATGTTTTCAAACCTTACTTAAATTCCTTTACATCATGTGATATTCTCAGGGTAATAAGGTAATGTATTCCAGAGCTTTGCTCTAGTCTTACAGCTCAAAAAGAAGGCACATCAAACTTAGCTTGATTCATTGATCTCAAGTCTCTCGAAGTCTGATGCAATCTTAATCTAGCAGAGATGTTATTACTCAATGCCTTAAATACCAAAAACATAATCTTAAAATCAATTCCCAGGTTAAAAAAACCCTCCATATCCAAAAGGCAAAAACATAAAACTGAACAAAATCATCAGGCTGTAACAAATCTACAAGAAGCAATGCAAAATAACATTTAAATATTGTAACAGAACCTAAGAGCTGCCATACTGGGATCCTGTATCCTCTCTTAGATGGTCTAAAAAGAATAGAATGGTTGAGTGAACATAAATTGGTTTTAAATATGTCAAAAACAGTAGCATGTTGTATTTCAGGAGATAAGCCACCGCCACAATTAAATCTCTCCTTACATAATCATAGTATTAAGTTAGTAAATAGTTTTAAATATTTGGGGATCATAATCAATTATCACTTGAAATCTCATCCGTAGTTGCCAAAAGTTTTGGGGCATTAAGACAGCTCAGAACAATTTGAGATTTTTTGGATGAGAAATCATTACATATGTTAATTCATGCTTTTGTACTAAGTTAGATTATGGCAATTTAGTATATGCAGACAACTGAAGCGCCTACAAACTACAAAATGCTGTGATTCGGCTGCTAGGCCATGTATATATTTGTGATCACGTGACACCTTTCTATCTGAAATTCCATTGGTTGCCAATGGAATTTAGGATCAAATTTAAGATCTTGATGTTAGCACATAGAGCATTATTTGAGCTACAACCATTATATCTTTCTAACTTGGTGTTATTTTATGCACTGTGTAATCTATTACAATTTTTGAATGACAATAGGGTAGCTGTTCCCCATATTTTGAAGGCCTATCTTGCCTCAACTAGAGATTGTGCATTTTTCTATTTAGTTCCATTACTATGGAACAGTTTGCCAAAGGATCTGAGGAAAGAAGAATCTTATATAAATTTTAAAAGACATTTAAAAGCACACTTTTTTCAATTGGCTTTTTTAAATTGAAGAAATGGGTTCAGGACTGCAGTCTGTACTTATTCATTTATTTATTTTTAATAAAATTTTTAGTCTGTATTAATTAGTTAATTTTTATTATTGATATTTTGATTGTTATGGAATATTATGTATTTTTTTAAATTTCTTTTCTCCTGTTCTTTCCTTTTTTATTTTGAATGGAATTCTTTTCAAAATTGTTTTGTATTACATATTGCAAACTGCTTGGATCCTTTTTGGCTACATATGCGGTATATAAATGGCCTCTTTTACAAAGCCACACTAGCGGCTGCGCTGCGCTAATGGCCCCGAAGCACATAGAGATTTAAAGGGCTTCGGAGCTGTTGCTGTGCGGCTTTGTAAAAGAGGCCGAAAGTTTTTAATAAGCATAAACATAAAACAAAGTTTATGCTGCTTATCCCAGGAATAAGCAGTGGATTTCCTCAAGCCATCTCAATAGCCTATGGACTTCTCTTTTAGGAAATTATCCAAGCCTTTTTAAAACCCTGCTAAGCTGATTTCACCACATTCTCCGGCAACGAATTCCAGAGTTTAAATACACGTAGTGTGAAGAAATATTTTCTCTTGTTTGTTTTAAATCTATTACTTAGAAGCTTCATTGCAAGCCCCCTAGTCCTAGTATTTTTGGAAAAAGTGAACAAACAATTCACATCTACCCTTTCCATTCCACCCAGTTAGGTTTTCAAGGTTTCCATGATGAATGTGCTGAAGAGCCCTAGCTACTTTAGCCTTTCCTCATAGGGAAGTTGTCCCAAACCTTTTATCATTTTTGTTGCCCTTCTCTGTATCTTTTTGAGATACAGCGACCAGAACTGCACACAGTATTCAAGTTGCAGACATACCAAAGAGCAATACAAGGGTATTATAACATTTTCATCTTTTGTTTTCCATTCAAGCTCCATGGCATAATGTCCAATTCATTTCCCCAAGACCCAACAAGGGCCACTGTTTCTCTTCATACTGTGTCAGGTGAATGGAGATTCCACAATCAAGATACCATTTCATGTTATTTCAAGCATTTCTTAACACAAAGCCACGGGAAAACACTGACATTTTCTTGTCATCAATAGTGCAAACTACTAACAATAATGCTCTCAAAATAAAAACAAATATTTAGAAAAACCCAATTTTTATAAAACCCACAAAATGATACAGGAAACAAAACAAAAATTTTGGCCAGCATACCCTTACGGAGTATGCTCTTTAGCTCCCCCCCTTCAAATAGATTCATATAAACACCAATCCAAGGTAAATTCAAATAAATAAAGATGGCCAAGCTGCGCCCACTACTGTACAGGCCCCAGTCACCCATGATTAAATTGTGGTTGTCAAGTCTCCACCAGGCCAACCATATAGGCAGCCAAACATGATGGGGAGAATACATGGTTATAACCAAGACTCCAAGTATTGCTGACAGTATTCAGCTTACCGGTCAAGATATCTTCTCCTTCCCCCAAGCTGCACAGCACCCCAACTTGCAGTAAGTAACAATACAAATATCTAACAGACTCTAGAGTTGCTGAGCTCACTTAGATACGGAGTCGGATGACAGCGGCAGCCTTGGGAGACCCTTGATAAAACACTGTCGTGTGAAACATGTCGGGTCAGACTCCCCTGGTGTTGGCTGAGATAAGTACAATTTACTTTTAAATCGTACACTATGACACTGAGAAGGTTTAGTGTTAAGGAAATATTTATTTCTTAAATTACTGAGATAAAAATAAAAAATAAGCAAAGTAGTAGTGAATAACCAAAAAGTGACAGCCAATGATGAAGCACCACAATATGCTTCCCGCTATATAGAAAACATTACATGCGGTGGAGTGGTGGGGCTGAGGTGTCCTTTTGGAATGCAATATAAATCACTTCAACCCATAGTGATCCAGACAACTTTTGAATACTTATTGATAACATCTTTTGGGCTGGACAGAATATCTATTTTACATATATTGCCAATTTCAAAGTCCATTCTCTTCAGGCATATAATTCATTTATAAATTTATTACCTGAAAAAGAAATCTCATTGTATTAAAGGAACAATTACAGAGATGATTTTATTAGCTGGATGAATGTAATAGAAATTGTGTTCTATTAATATTTTGTAAATGTTATCATTAAAATTTGTTTTTAATCATTTCACCAATTACCTAGGATTTTTGGGGTTATGAGGAATTTTAAAAAAAGTGTAAGTTTAAGTAGCTTGCTGAATGATGGAGGTGGGCTGGGAACCCAAAACTACTCGGTATCCTAACATCAAGGAGGACGCATGTGTTTCCTGGAGACAGCCTCCCAAAAGATGTCATATGTATGGCACTGAAGATAAGAAAAGTACATTTTAATTGGCTAATTGGAAGCAGGGTGGGATCACAAAGGGTCAGGAGAAGTGACTTACAGATGAGTTTGAAGAGAAGAAGAATCAAGCCGGGAGAGGGAGAGGTTGTTGTAACTTGTAATGACTGAAGGGAGAAGTCATAGCACATGGATAAACCCTAATTAAACAAGTTATTTTTCCTCCACTCCCTTGATTGTGTTCAAGGGTGACTCTGCAGCTTCACATCTATTTATAATTATGGGCGTAAATACATGCTTCTTTGTTATTAAGAGCAATATTGGAAGTAGACCATCCAGATACTGTGTTCAGAGCAGATCCTAAGCTGCTTGTCACTGTGACCATAACCCAATGAGAAATCTTCTTTTTAGTGTTAAATGCTGACACAAATTAGCAATGGCATTTCTGTAAGGCTGGAACTGCCTTTGGACAGAAGCTTCATTTATCCAGCCTGTAAAAGGAGCAGAACAAGGGTTAAGGGAAGGAGGTTTATGGCTTTGATATACCACCTTTCTTAGGTACAGCCAAAGCACTTTACATATATTCAGGCACTTTCTCTGCCCCTAGTGAGCTCACAATCTAACTTTTATACTTGCAGCAATTAACTCAGACAGGGCTACAAGAAGCCACAGTGGGAATGAAACCCATTTTCCTAGGTTCTCACCTGTAGCCAGTGGCATAACGAGGGTGGTACTTAGTTGAATCAAAGTCCATTGTAATCAATAAAGCACTGAAGGTTACGAAAATCACCAATACTCTTAAACTGTTATTATACTCCATTCCTATGTCCAACCATGGTCCAACCCAGCGAGGTTTCAGGGCTAGCGCCCCTTCATCAGGAACTGGACAGAGCAGAAAAACCTCCCAAGGGTCTGGGTATAAGCGGGCTGTCAAGGCAAAAGGGAAGGAGACGCAAGCGCCTCTTTTGTTTCAAAAGAGGCACGTCTCCTGCTCCTCCCCTTTTGCCTTGCCATGTCAGATGGTATCCCCACCAACAAAAGCTAAGTGAAAGTTGATAATGCTTTGAAGGTCAAATAAAAGGTGAAAGTTTAAAAATGAATGATGATTACATTTTCACTATTAGGAAGAATTTATTGAATTTTAATATTGAATCTGGAGTGATGAAGTGAGTGACGAAGTGACTTACAAGATCATGAAGGGCATAGAGAAAGTGGAGAGGGCCAGATTCTTCAAACTTTCAATAAATACAAGAACGAGATGGCATTCGGAAAAATTAAGAGGGGACAGATTCAGAACCAATGCTAGGAAGTTCTTCTTCACCCAAAGAATGGTGGACATCTGGAATGTGCTTCCGGAGGGTGTAATAGGACAGTGTACGGTATTGGGGTTCAAGAAGGGATTAGATAACTTCCTGAAGGAAAAGGGAATAGAAGGATATAGATAGAGGATTACTATATACAGGTCCTGGACCTGATGGGCCGCCACGTGAGCGGACTGCTGGGCACGATGGACCTCTGGTCTGACCCAGCAGAGGCACTGCTTATGTTCTTATGTTTACCCAATGGTAAAGTTATTCCTGGGCTTAACTACCGTGGTCTATAAAATCTTTATTAAAATAGATAAAAGTATTTGGTAAACATCAGACATTCTTTTGAAACACTATATTGTGTGGTTGAATATTGAGGCTGTTTAAATATTGATCCATTAAATATTAATATTGTAATGGAAAGATTTGATCGGGTAGAATGGACCTTTATGTATCAAGCAATGGATTGGTTTGGTATGGGTTCTGGATTTATTCAAATGATCAAAGCGTTGTATAGCTCCCCTTCTGCTAGATTATATATAAATAATACATTTTCAGAAGTTTTTCATCTGGAGAGGGGAGTTAGACAGGGCTGTCCTTTATCTCCTCTGCTGTTTGATATTGTACTGGAACCCTTGTTATTGGCTATTCAACAAATAGAGGAGATTCAAGGTATTCCTCATATAGGTCGGGAATACAAAGTATCTGCATATGCAGATGATATTTTACTTCATTTGAGGAATCCTGAAAATACCATTCCACATTTGCTGGTTTTGATTGAAAAATTTGGAAAATTCTCAGGATACAGAATAAATTGGAGTAAATCGGAAATTCTTCCGCTCAATGTACATTGTCAAAAAGGCCTATTTGATCCAATCCCTTTTCTATGGAAAGAAGAGGGTATAAAATATTTAGGAATTTGGACTTATAAAACATTAGAAGAGATGATGAGAGTAAATGAAAAATCATTATTACAGAAGGTTACAGAAATGTGTGAGCAATGGAACACATTACATTTGTCTTGGTGGGGGAGAATCCAAACTGTTAAAATGATGATATTGCCTGTGGTTTGTTACCAAATGGGAATGCTGCCAATTTATTTTCAAGGGTCTTTTTATAAGAAATTGAATAGTATCCTTATAAAGTTTGTTTGGATGGGCAAAACTCCTAGAATCGCCTTAGTGTCTTTTACAAAAACCGATTGTGGAGGGAGGGGTTAATTTCTCAAATTTTTATAGGTATCATCAGGCCTATATTCTGCATCAGGCTATGTATTGGATCCTACCCGAGCTCATGGAACATCTTCCGGACTGGTTGTTTTTGGAATGGAAAATTATGTCCCCAATGCGGTTGTCTCATGTATTGGATATAAAGCTTCCTAGTTATGTTAAAAAAAATACTATTATTTTGGATACTTGGAAGACTTTAAGATATATAAATAAGTTAACAGAAATTCCTATAGAACAGTCTTTATGTCAGTCCTTATGGCTGAACTCCAAGATACAAATAGGCGGATCTAAAATTGCTTGGAAAGAATGGATGCAGACGGGTATAAGAACATTAGAAGATGTAATATCAAATGGTAAATTTATTGAATTTTCAAGGTTACAACAATCTTTTGGTATTTCTAAATTTCAGTTTTAGAATTGGGTGCAATTAAGGCAGGCCATTCAGAAAGGGTTCCCTGAATGGCGAATTTTTAAAAATTATTATACCTTGCAGTTCCTTTGTTTTCAGGCAGATATGATGGGTCATCAGGCCGCCAGGTAGTATAAATTGATATCTGATGTCCAGCTCCTCGAGAGAGGCACCCATGCTTCAGTAGAATATATGCTAGCCTCAATCAATGATGAGCTCCGTCCTCACCCACTGGGCATCCTGTTACTATACCATCCACCTATCCCTTGGTCCAATTCCTCTAACCTTGTCTTCGAGACCATAACTAATGCCTTTCTCAAATTCCAAAGATTACTAATCATCGGAGACGTTAATCTCCACCTTGACGACTCCACCAACAAGGACACGATAGAATTCAATGACTTCCTCATCTCCCTAGGTTTCTCCCCCCCCACATCCGCTCCTACCCATGAAAAAGGGCACACCCTAGACCTCATCCAGTTCCTCGACCTCACCGCTTATAAAACGTCTGCCGAAGACACCCGTTGGGAACACATCCCGTGGTCAGACCATCTCCTAGGGGCCTTCTGCCTCCCCATCTTCATGTCTCATCTCAGATCCCCACCCCGATCCCCCAATTCTATTACCTTCCGAAAAAAAATTTCGAGCGATCTGTTCTGGACCAAATTCCTCAACCTCCTCCCCTCCATTCCCAAGCTTGCAGACTCTGAAAACAATTGGCACAACTGGATCGCCCTTTCCAAGTCCACCTACCACTCCCTCGCCCCCCAAACCACTAAATCCATCACCTATCCCCATAAAGCCCCTTGGTACCTTCCACTCCATAGAGACCTGAAACAAAAATGTCGAGCCTTAGAGCGAAAATGGAAAAAATCCAAATCCTCATCTGACAGACAGGCCTGGAGAATCAATATCAAACTCTACAACTCAATATTAAAAAAAGCAAGGAAGAACTTCTATGGAGACAAGATCTCCAAATCCAAAAACCAGAATGGCACATTGTTCAACATTTGGCGCTCCCTAACCACTAAAAATGACTCCACCCTTCTTCCCTCATCTCCTTCAGCCGAGGTCCTAGCAAAATTCTTCAATGATAAGATCTCTACCTTAAGGCGCTCCTTCCCGCCCGCAATCTCCTACAATTCTCTGGTGCCCCCCGAACCCAACCCCACCCTAGCTGCTCTCAATCCCATCCCTGCCGACAGATCCTGGACTGTCTTCGAGCTCATATCTGATTCTCAGACCCTTAAACTCTGCCTCAAGTTAAAATCATGCAACTGCATCCTGGACCCATTTCTCTCCTACCTATTTGAGAAAATCCCTGCACAGGTCATCACATCTCTTACCAAACTCATAAATTCTGCCCTATTATCAGGCCTATTCTCCACTGAAATGGGACACATCGCATTGATCCCTTTACTGAAAAAAGCTGACCTAGACCCCTCCATACCATCCAACTACCGTCCAATAGCAAATATCCCTCTTCTCACCAAACTGCTCGAGTCTATCATATCTACCCAGCTCTCTTCCTACTTAGAAAGATTCTCCATCCTCTTACCTTACCAATATGGCTTCAGACCCAACTTCTGCACTGAATCCCTATTGGCCTCTCTAATCTCTAATGTTCAGCAACTGCATTCTCATAACAAGTTTGCTGTCCTTCTACAATTCGACCTCTCCGCAGCTTTTGACATTGTCCACCACGACATTCTAATTTTCCAACTCTCCGAGATAGGCATTAGCTCCATAGTTCTTGTTTGGTTCTCCAAATTCTTGCGCTCCCGCTCTTACATGGTTAACATGAGCGGCACCTCATCCTCCCCCTGGACCCCGACTTGTGGTGTCCCACAAGGCTCACCCCTCTCCCCAATCCTCTTTAACATTTACATGTCCTCCCTGAAACTACTCCAACTATCCCCCCTTGAAACTCTTTACACTTACGTTGATGACATCCTCGTCCTCCTTGAGACCGACTCGAACCTCACTAACCTCTCCACGAACATATCCTCATGCATAAAGAACCTCCAATCCTGGGCATTCACAATGCATATGAAACTAAACGAGTCCAAAACAAAACTCCTTTGGCTCGGCCCAAAATTAGACCATCTACCTTCCTCCATCCCATTGTCCTCCGGCCCCCCATTACAGCTCGAGTTCTCAAGCAAAGTTCTGGGTGTCACCTTAGACTCTTCTCTATCCTTCAACGAACATCTCCAATCCCTGGTGAAGAAATGCTTCTTCAGCCTTCACATGCTAAGGAAAGTCAGACCCTATTTTCACCAAAAACACTTCGCAGTCCTAGTACAATCCATCATCCTCTCCAGATTGGATTATTGCAATTCTATCTACCTCAGCCTAACCAAGAAAAGCCTCCACAGACTTCAGCGGATTCAGAACGCCGCAGCTAAGCTTGTTTTCGCGAAAAGCAAATTTGATCACGTCTCACCACTCCTGTCTAAGCTCCATTGGCTCCCAGTAATCCCCAGGATCCACTTCAAATGTGCGTGTCTGGCCTACAAGATCCTACATGGCATCCTTCCTGCCGTTATCCCTCTATCCTGGAACTCCCCAACACCTACTTCCTCCAGATCCTCCCAAATTTTTAAACTATCCTTCCCTTCCATAAAAGGTATTTCCCATGTAGGCAAACTTGGGACATCCCTCCCCTTTAGAATCACTGAGATCTGGAATAACCTCACCTCCCCTCTCCGAACCTCAAGCTCCCTCCAACTCTTCCGCAAACACCTAAAAACCTGGCTATTCTCAAAACTGTAACACTTCCCCCCCTCTTAGGCTTCTCACCTTCCCCCTTTACACCTAACTCTTTAATCTCTCCACTGTAGTTCCTCTCTCATCTTTCTTCCTGTAAACCGTGCCGAGCTCCGCATTCGTGGAGATGGTGCGGTATATAAACCCAAGGTTTAGTTTAGTTTAGGTTGATCGGAGGAATGCCCCCTCCGACCGCACGGATCGCTAGTGTGCGATCCTGACGCATGCGCAGATCATCTGCTTTCCCTGTAGATCAGTGGTCTCAAACTTGTGGCCCGGGGGCCACATGCGGCCCACCAGGTACTATTTTGCGGCCTGCGGTCTGTACTAGTGATACCCGCTCCTTGCAGGGTCCTCCGGCTTCCCCCTGGCCTCCCGCTCTTACTTTCAGATAATTACTGCAGCCTGCAGGGAGGATTGCTGGTGCTGTAGCGATCCTTGCAGACTGCCGTCATCCTCAGCAGCATGTTCCCTCTGCTGCGATCCTACCCCTGACATCAGAGGAGGGGCGGCACCGCGACAGAGGGAACATACTGTGGAGCCGATTGCAGCCTGCTGCAGCATTGGCGATCCTCTCTGCAGGCTGCAATAATTAGCTGAAACTAAGACCGGGAGGCCAGGGGGGAAGCTGAAGGATGCTGCAAAGAAGGGTGGAACATGCAGGCCTTTTGGGGGGGGGGGGGAGATTTATAAACTATAAAGAGTTTTACCTCAAGCAAAATTGTCATTTCTTTAATAAAACATTAACTATTTTTTCTGCGGCCCTCCAAGTACCTACAAATCCAAAATGTGGCCCTGCAAAGGGTTTGAGTTTGAGAATACTGCTGTAGATGGTCTGTGCATGCGTTCGGTGTTCGTTCTTGCTGTGTTGTTGGGTTTGTTTTTGTTTACTGGTCCTGAGTCTCCTGCTCTGGAAGGGCGATCCCCGGAGTTTAAAAGCAGGCAATTTTTGACTCTCCTGCTCTCAGCCACCCTTCCCCTCAGTACAGCTCTGCTTTAAAACCACAAGCTTGCACTGCGGGGAAGGGCGGCAGAGAACAGGAGAGTTGGGGCGGCAAGAGCTGGGCTCAGCTGGAAGGGGCAGAGAGCAGAGTGGCTCCATTCTCAGCTGTGAATTACCAAAAGGCCTAGAAACACTGAAGAAGTTAGGGAGAAAGAAGCGGCAGAGAGCAGGAGAGGCAGAGAGAGTAGAAGAGTCAGGGTAGACAGTACTCTGAGTGGAGCCTCAAAGACAGAATCAGGGCAGAGAGCAGATTTTTACAGAAGCAACTGGTCCTCGCCAGTCGCTTGTTCTTGATCGGCCAGCCAGTTGGTGTGTGAGGAAAAAAAGAGTAGTGAATTGTGTCCTTCCTGCTTTGCATGCCAATTCCCTCATTCGCATGCACGGATCAGTAGCGGATTGTACACAGGTTAGTGAATTGAGTCACAAACCGATCGGTACATGATCGGTTTGCTTAGTGAATCTAGCCCGTTGCTTTCTTAGCTACTGCTGCACACTGAGCAGAGGCTTTCAACATATCATCAACAATGACCCCTAGATCCTTTTCCTGGGCGGCAACTCCCAAGGTGGAAACTTGCATCACATAGCTGTAGCTCAGTTCCTTTTTCCAACATGCATCACTTTGCACTTGTTCATATTAAATGTAATCAAGGGCTGCACAGTTTCATAAGTCCTTATGCAAGTTACTGATTTTTAAAGAAATTATAATATACTATGGGCTCCTTTTAGGAAACCATGCAATTCCCTCCATGAATGCACATCTAATATTTGCTTATTTAAAATGGGTTTCATTGTTTTTCCTAAATCAGTATAGTTTGCCCATCTGATTCAGAACCCCTTTCTGAAGGACTGAACCATTTACATAATTCACCAGTCTTGAAGACATATGCATCTAAAAACATGTGTGTACCATATTTTGAGTATGGGTGTGTATCTATACCTATATTTATGTACATAGTGTTGCAAAATTAGGATCCCCCTTTAATTTTACCCTATAACAAATAAAGGAATGGCCATACAATATTGATGCTTGGCTTACAAATAGCCCATCCAGTCTACTCATCTGCTATCTCCTCCTCTCCCATGCTTGTTTGAATTGTCTGTTTCCACCACTTCTACCAGACTACATCATGCATCTACCATCCTCTCTGTAAAAAAAGTACAGTACTTCCTTAGATTACACCCAGTGGTGTACCGCGGGGGGGTGGGGGGGGAAGGGCGGTCTGCCCCAGGTGCACAACCCAAGCGGGTGCACAGCTGGCCACAGACTGGGGAATAGACTGCCATCGGTGAAAGGCTTCCACTGCCGTCATCGGGAACAAGCCGGCCGAGATCTCCCTTCTTTTCTTCTCTGCAGGGCCGACCAACTCTCGCCGCCCGACGTCAATTCTGACGTTGGCGAGGATGTTCTGGGCCAGCCAATCGCTGCCTGGCTGGCCCAGAACATCCTCTCCGACTTTAAAATTGACGTCGGGCAGCAAAGAGTTGGTCGGCCCCGTGGGGAAGAGAAGCAGGGCGAACTCGGAGCCGGCCTGTTCCCAATGGTGGCAGTGGCAGCCTATTCCCCAGTGGCAGTGGCAGCATTTTCCCAATGGCGATGGCATAGGGGAGGGAGAAAGAAAGAAATGGGGGGGGGAACAGGGAGCCAGAAAGAAAGGGGGCAGGGTGAAAGAAAGAAAAAGAAAAAAATGGGGCATGGAGGGAGAGAGAGAGAAAGACAGACAGAGCGAAAGAAAGAGGGCATGGAGAGAGAAAGAAAGAAATGGGGCACAGAGAGAGAAAGACATACAGAAAGAAAGGGGGCATGTAGCGAGATAGAAGGGGCAGGGTGAAAGAAAAAAATGGGGCATGGAAAGAGAGAAAGACAGAAAGAAAGGGGACATGGAGAGAGAAAGAAAGAAATGGGGCACGAAGAGATAGAGAGAAAGACAGACATACAGAAAGAAAGGGGGCATGTAGAGAGAAAGAAAGAAGGGGGCATGGTGAAAGAAAGAAAAAGTTGGAGGGAATATGGTCTGGAGGAGAGGAAGCATACAAGAGGCTGAAAGAAGGGAAGAAATATTGGATGCACAGTCATAAGAACATAAGAATTGCCCTTGTCGGGTCAGACCGGAGGTCCATCGTGCCCAGCAGTCCGCTCACACGTCGGCCCCTCAGGTCCAGGACCTGATAGTGCTCATACCCTAAAACTGTCATACGCTTTTCGCTTATGTCCTGTAGAGTAACCTTCTATCTATACCCTGTAATCCCCTTCGCTTCCAGGAAGTCTTCCAGTCCCATTTTGAAACCCAGTATTGTACTCTGTCCTATTACCTCATTTGGAAGCGTGTTCCAGGTGTCCACCACCCTCTGAGTGAAGAAAAACTTCCTTGCATTCGTTTTGAATCTGCCCCCTCTCAGTTTTTCTGAATGACCTCTTGTTTTTGTTGTCCCTGCTAGTCTGAAGAATCTGCCCCTCTCCACCTTCTCTATGCCTTTCATGATTTTATACGTCTGTATCATGTCTCCTCTCATTCTCCGCTTTTCCAGGGTAAAGAGCCCCAGTTTGTCTAACCTTTCGGAATATGAAAGGTTCTCCATTCCTTTTATCATCTTAGTTGCTCTCCTCTGGACCCTCTCAAGCATCGCCATGTCTTTCTTAAGGTACGGTGACCAGTATTGGACACAGTATTCCAGATGTGGTCACACCATTGCTCGATACAATGGCTGGATAACTTCCTTCATTCTGGTAGTGATATCTTTTTTGATAATGCCCAGCATTCTGTTTGCTTTCTTTGAGTCCGCTGCACATTGCGCCGCTGGCTTCATTGTTGTATCCACCAATACCCCCAGGTTTTTTTCTAGGGTGCCTTTCCCCAGCACCCTTCCTCCCATCGTATAGCTGTACATGGGGGTTCCCTTTCCCCATGTGCAAGACCTTACATTTCTCCACATTGAAGCTCATCTGCCATCTTTTTGCCCATTCACACAGTTCAGGTTGCTCTGTAATTCTTTGCATTCCTCAACAGTTTCGACTCTGTTGGAGAGTTTTGTATCGTCCGCAAACTTGATAACTTCACACTTCGTGCCCATTTCCAGATCGTTAATGAATATATTGAACAGCAGCGGTCCCAGCACAGACCCCTGTGGGACACCACTCGTGACCCCTTTCCAGTCAGAGTGGTGACCTTTTACTACTACTCTCTGCTTCCTATCCGCCAGTCAATTTTGGATCCATCTGTGGACATCCCCTTCCACCCCGTGGTTCCACAGTTTCTTCAGCGGGTGCTCATGGGGTACCTTGTCAAAGGCTTTTTGGAAATCCAGATATACTATGTCAATGGGGTTACCTTGGTCCAAATGTTTGCTTATGCCCTCAAAGAAATGCAGTAGATTCGTTTGGCATGATCGTCCTTTACAGAAACTGTGCTGGCTTGTTCTCATCAGTTTGTTTTTTTCTATATGCTCATTGATACCTTCCCTGATCAGTGATTCGACCATCTTCCCCGGAACTGAGGTAAAGCTCACCGTTCTATAGTTCCCCGGGTCGCCTCTCGATCCTTTTTTGAAGATTGGTGTAACATTTGCTATCCTCCAGTCTTCCGGGATTATCCCTGTTCTCAAGGATAGGTGGCAAATATGCCTGAGTAACTCCGCTATTTCGTCTCTGAGCTCTTTCAGTATTCTCGGGTGGATCCCATCTGGGCCAGGAAATTTGTCAATTTTTAATCTATCTGCCTGAGAACGTCTTCGAGGCTTACCTCCATGCAAGATAATATTCCCTCTTGATTCCCCTTGAAGACTTTTTCAGGTTCCGGCACGTTGGATGTGTCTTCTTTTGTAAAAACCGATGCGAAGAACTTGTTTAGTCTATCAGCCACCTCTTTTTCCTCCTTCACCACTCCTTTCCTGTCTCCCTCATCCAGAGGTCCCACCTCCTCCCTCGCTGGCTGTTTCCCTTTTACATATTTAAAAAAATGGTTTAAAATTTCTTGCTTCCTTGGCTAGTCTCTCCTCGTATTCCTTCTTGGCTTTTCTGACCACTCGGTGACATTCATTCTGATGCTTCCTGTGCTCTTTCCAATTTCCTTCACTTCCGAAATTATGTTTTCTTGTCTCCTATCACTGTCTTTACTTCATTGTTTATCCATGCTGGGTCTTTAGTCTTGATTCTTTTTGCATCCTTTCCTAAATCTGGGTACATATAGGTTTTGTGCCTCGCTTACCGTGTCCTTAAGTAGGGACCAGGCTTGCTCCACAGACCGAGCTTTCTTGGAGCTGTTTCTGAGCTTCTTCTTCACCATTTGTCTCATGGCATCATAGTTCCCTTTCTTGAAGTTAAACGCTGTTCCCTTTGTTCTCTTCCCCTTTGGTAATCCTACTTCCACTTGGAACAGAATCATGTTGTGGTCACTGTTTCCTAGCGGTCCCATTACTTCCACTCCCTTTGCAGGTCCTTTTAGCCCGTTGAGGATCAGATCCAGGATCGCTGTCCCTCTCGTTGGAGAATAAAGTGTAACCAGAGACTGATGAAATTACCAAACAAAGGTAGGAAAAATGATTTTATTTTCAATTTAGTGATCAAAATGTGTCAGTTTTGAGAATTTATGTATGCTGTCTATATTTTGCACTATGGCCCCCTTTTACTAAACCGCAATAGCGGTTTTTATCGCAGGGAGTCTATGAGCGTAGAGAGCAGTGTGGGGCATTCAGTGCAGCTCCCTGCGCTAAAACTGCTATCACAGTTTAGTAAAAAGGGAGGGGGTATATTTGTCTACTTTTGTACAGTTGTTATTGAGGTGACATTGCATAAAGTCATCTGCCTTGACTTCTTTGAAAACCCACGGAATATAAATGATAATTAACATTTTCTCTGCGTACAGTGTGCTTTGTGTTTTTAAAATTTTATTGTTGGTAGATCATTTTGACTTGGCCACGAAGGTAAGGGGGAGGGAGAGAGGGGAGCTGCTGAAAGACATCTAGTAATCCTTGCAAGCTTGACTGTGCAGGGAATTATTTTTGTAAAATCATGTTTTGTTATGTGACTGGCATTATTTAGACTTTAATTTCTATGAATGAATAGAATGAAAATGATATAAAATGACTTGCTTGTTTTTATGTGCGTGCGCTGAAGGAAAGTGGAGAGAGAGTGGGCTGAGGATGCTGAAGGGAAATGGGGAAGAGAGAGTGGGGAGAAGACGCTGATTTATAAATTGACAATTGTACAGAATATTGTTTCTTTTTATACTTTAATATAATAAGTTCAATATAAAACAATTCAAGGCTTGTGTGGATGGAATCAGGTGGTTTGCGGGGATGGGGACCGAGCTTACGGTGATTAGTCCAATAAAATGGTATTTTCTTATTTCTCATTATTTGTTTTATTTTTATTTGTTAATTTGTAAAGTGATTGTTATGTATCAGTTTTTTAAAATTTACATCTACTGTCTTTATATTTCGCACAGTATTAGAGGACATGTATTACTGTTTTTGTGGTGTTGTGTTGCATTGTATGCAGAGTCTGGTTTCTTGGCAAAAGTCTGTCTTCATACGCCTTATGACAAACACCACCGACCATTTTAGAAGCCTTCTCTGGACAGACTCCATCCTATATATATCTTTTTAAAGGTACGGTCTCCAGAATTGTACACAGTATTCTAGATGAGGTGATAATAAGGGACAAAATCAGGAATAAGAATGTTGACCTATCTGTGCAGTTTCTGATAGGTTGGAGGTCAATCGTGTCAAATGAAATAAAGCCATCACAATCTACTAATATGCATAGTAGTACTGCCTGATTCAGGAAAAAAAATTTTCGATTCAGCCTATTGATTTTTTGATTTGATTTTCCTGTCCAATTGGGTGTTCTTTTTCAAACATCTTGGTGGGTTTATTTTATAGCCTCTTCACCAATCCTACCCCCTTTGCTCTCTCCTTCTGATAACTCATTTGCCAGGGTCTCCTGTTCATGTCATTTTCTTCTTGCTTCGTGCTATCTATCTTCCATCTCTGTCCTCCCTTTCTGTTTCCCTTACCTCCCCCGGAGCTCTGGCTTCCTTTCTTTTTTTTGTCTCTATCCCCGCAGCTGCAGCAATGGACCCTACCATCCCCAGATCCAGGATCTCTCCTTTTCAACTACCCTTTCATCCAGCATCTCTCCCTCCTTCCCCACCACCTTAGGATCCACCATCTCTCCATTTCTCTTCCCAACTACTCTCCTATCCAGTATCTCTAATCCCCCTCCACACCATCCCTTATCTCCATCTCTTCCGCTCCTGTTTTTAGACCCATTATTTCTTTCCCTCCCCCCCTTAGTCTGGCATATGCATATCTCTTTGGCCCCCCTCCCCCGAAGGTTGACATATTTTCCCCTTCTCTCTAGTGTCTTCTGGCTTCCCCCTGGCCTCACCTTCAAAGCTAATTACAGCAGCCTGCAGAGGATTGCCGGTGCGGTAGCAATCCTAGCAGGCTCCCGTCGGCCTCCACAGCACATTTCCTCTGCTGTGGTCCTGCCCCTCTTCTGACGTCGAACCAATTCAAATCGGTAGTGCATAGAGGTGTGTTAGCTCTAGTAAAGCAAATCTGCTTAAAGGAAAGGTTATTAATCAGAAAAGCATCTTATAAAGCTGGAAATACTGGTGTTTATTGTGTGACCACACCCATCAGCAAGCAGCCTCTACCTTTATCCATTGCATGAAAATTGTTTACCATGATGCCGAGACTAATGCATCCAAGGTGATAAAAGATACAAGATAAAACTTTATTACTACAACAAGTAATTATACCAGGTTATCTCAGTTACAAAATATTTTACACTGTCATAAGATCAGATTTCATAAATAATTTCATATAGACCATCTCCTATTAAAGAGTTTCCCCCTCGCTCTTGTTTCTTTCAGAGCAGTGGTTGAAGCTCCACAGTTTTTTTTCCTTCCCTCTGAGGTTGTCAAGAATCTCAGTTAGCAGTGGAAGCAGCTGGACACAGTTCTGTAATTAAATTCACTTATAAATCAGATACAGCCGTGTCACTCACAGTCACACCTACTTTCTGATTGCATTGTATGAGATTCTCAAATGTTTTGAGGTATTGAGATGATAATGCTTAAGAAAAAGAATTGTAACATATGTAAAATACAGAGGAAGAAACCCCACCCCAAAAGCCTAGACAATATATTACAGAGCGCAGGTAGTACCACTGCTCTGAGGAAACTAGAACAGAGCCCAGACTAGTGCTTAGAAATAGGGTTGTAATCCCTCATGAGCAATTATCTAAAGAAAACTTAAAATCAACATTCTTGCAGTACATATAGGGAACAGGAATGATAGCACTTGACAGCCAAAGTCTACATGATCTGATCCTGAAACAATTAAGCATTTCAAAAGTTGAAGCGTGGAGGAATAAGGCACTGTCTTCTTACATTCTGCTGTCAGGTTGGTTAAGAACAAGAAACCAGGTGTTTCACAGTGACAGTAAATCCCATTACAAATCAAGATTTATAAATTTCAAACATGGAGGGATCTTGATAAAGAGAAGGATCTTTGGAGAAACCAACAACTCATGTGAGGGATTATATCCCAGAGAAGGAATGGGTGAAAGACAAGAATCACATTTCTGCCAGCGGCCAATTGAACTTCTCCAAGGCCAGCTAATATTCAAGTTATAGCTGTTTAATATGACCACCGAATTCTATATATGGTGCCTACAGTTATGCACATACAGTAATTAAATGATAGGCTTAATTGGCACCAATAATTGGCGTTCATTTTGTTAGGCGCCTAAGTTTGTAGGCGCAGAGCACACAGTGGCACATACCTTGTCTAAAGTCTGTAGCTCAACGTGGGTGAGGTTAGGGGTGGATCGCATAACTTAGGTGCAGGCATTTAGGCCCAGAAAACCCTGGCATAAATAGGGTATGCCTAAGCTAGAATGCCTAGTGATACATAGCCAACAAAATGCACACAGATATTCCCAAGATATATATATCAAACTATCTTAAAAAAAATCCTAGGGTTATAAATTGTAGTTTCTTAAATTATTGGCTCAAATTATTTAATTGCACTTTTACAGCCCTAGTTCATCATTAGCGGCTTACTTTGGCCAAATTGTTTCTCAGCAGGATAAGGGGAAATCCTTGATAAAGCCATGGTGTGGCGTAACATGTTGGATTAATTACCCCTGGCCAATGGACAAAGCCGTTTAAGATAAGTTAACAAAGATTGCACTTTAAAGAAATAATGCTTGTAGAGCTATATTAAAATAAGAGAAGCTAATGACGAACTAGGGGTATAAATCTTCGTGCAATGAGATCATTTGAGCACTAAGTGGCAATGCTGAAGCTTGTGAAGTGTAAAAATATATTTGAGCCAATAATTTAAGAAACTGCAATTTATAACCAGGGGATTTTTTTTGAAGACAGTGATGCATAGCAGCACTTAGATGGCACTAAGCATGATTCTATACATGGTGCATAACTTAGTACCACATTAGTCGGTGCCTGGTTTTTTAGGCCTTCCCATTGAGAGTACTAATTTACATACTGCAATCTTATTACTTTTATTACATCTTATTACATTAAACTGCTTAACATATAGTGGCTATATGTGTAAGAAATTTTTTGTATGGACTTTCAGAATGCAGTTGGGCACTGAATCCTTCCAGCTGCTAAAGTCTTCATCAGTCCAACTTTTATTGAAAATATCTATAAATTAGTTTCTTCATCCTTTTAGACTTTTTAAAATATTTTTTGGTGTATAAAGATTTTAGTTGTGCGACTATTCGTATAAAAATCCATTTAAATTACTTAGCTTTAGATTTTGTTTTTTTCAAATCTCATCAAAACCACCTCTCGCGACATGCATGTTTCAAAAGTTGGACTGATGAAGACTTTAGCAGCTGGCAGGATTCAGTGCCCAACTGCATTCTGAAGGTCCATACAAAAAATTTCTTACACATGTAGCCTCTATCTGTTAAGCAATTTACATGTAGCTGTATGACAAATATAATAAGATTGCAGTATGCAAATTAGCACTCTCTATGGGAAGGTATATGATTTAGTACTAATTAAGTGGCATAGAATTACAGCATTGTTTTTTTTTTTAAGCAGCATAAATAGAATTGGGCTCCAATGACCAAATACCTCTATGTCATAGCAAACAGCCTAAACCAGACATTTACCTCACTGATTTCCCATATGAGCTAACTAGACCATGACTGGCTCAGTGAGGGCCTCTCAACACGGAGTTCTACAGCCATCCTATTTTATTCCTGGTATGGCAGTTTTCCTGTTTCATTTAGATTTTCAATTCAGTTGGGGGGAGGGGAAGAGTAGCGTTATAAGCTTTATTTGCAACTATGCATTATTGTTCCCCTATTTAGATATTCTTTACAACCTGGCCCTGCCATTGAAGTAAGTCTGAAATTAATGGCCATAAGCTGCAGCCCCTTTAGATGGGCAGCTAATGTAGACCATAAATCTGGCATGAAGTGATGCTGCTGAGTGATGGTGGATGTTCTTTGTTCCCAGAGACTGAATGCCTCTGTATAGTGTCCCTTTTCATTTGGCAATTTGTAAGAAGGATCCTAGCATAGGGCTGTTCAAAATGTATCAGACCTTAATTTTTCTTGTGTAAACAAATAAAGCTAGGGAGATGTGGTTTGGTGCACGTATGTAGGCGACCCTAATGCGCATGCTTGAATTTTTTCCCACCTACAGAAGCTGTCATTTGCCAGCAGACCGCCGATGAGTGAGGAAGTGTAAGTGAGCGTCATCCGATTTTCATTTGTCAAAATGACAGAAAAAGTTGAACAACGCTACTGCATTAAATTTTGTGTAAAGCTTGGCGATTCCCAAGTGGAAACGATCTGCAAGATTCAACAGGACGAAGCGATGGGCACCACACAGATAAAGGAGTGGTACAACCGCTTCAAAGATGGCCGCACATTAGTGGAGAGTGAAGCATGTTCTGGCAGGCCCTCAACATGAAGTGATGCTGCTGTGTGATGGTGGATGTTCTCTGTTCCCAGAGACTGAATAATGTCTCCATAGTGTCCCTTTCCATTGGGCAATTTTTAAAGAATTCCTAGCATAGGAATCAAATTCAGGTCTTTGGCACGGTAATATGCACTGATTACCGAGCCTCTGGGTCATCTCATAATGCTCTGTTTGTAAAGAAATTGCTATATATTGTAAGATACTACTTCCTCTTCTACTGCTCTCCAAAAGGTCCTAAACAATTGCAATATTCCTAAGGCAACCTCAACAGGTAAACTACAGTAGTTCTTATGTATGTTTGCTATAAATATCCCAGAAGCTACAATGGCCTGAGATATCAACCATTCTGAATGGGGCTCTTCTAGGTTCAACTGAAGAGCTTAAAAGCAGTAATCTTCAAACCTACCCTACTAACCTCATTGGTGACAAGACAGAGGCAGTTGTGATCTACGGAATGTTGTCTGACAAACAATGGATCTGACTGCAATGTAGAAATTGGGATGATCTACACAAGTCAATCCTGAATGAATATTCCATATAGGTGCCGACTAGTGCAGCACTAAGTATGAGTCTATAAAAGTTAGGTTTACAGTTTAGAATCACACTTAGTGTCATTAGGTGTCCTAACTTTAGGTGCACCATATTTATGCCAGGGTTTTCTTTGCCTAAATACTGGTGCCTAATTCAAAAAGAGGCGCTGAATTCAAAAGCACACCCACAATCCCATGCCCACTTTTAGAAAGGTGCTTTGGACTAGATGTGAATTGCATTTTTCGAGTTAGGCACCTTTCAATTAAGTCCAATCAACAGCAATTATGAGGTGTTAAGTGCCAATTATCAGCACCAATTAAGTTAGGTGCGCCAATGTAGGTGTCTAACTAGGGTTGCCAGATGTCCGTGAAATTTCTGAATGTCTTCTTTAGAAGACTTTATGGATGCCCATATGGATTTTCAAACTCTTGTAGTTTGTCCAAGTTTCCCGAGCTCAGGGCCACTTCTAGAGGGCCTCAGCATGCATAGCTTGGGAAAGGAGGTGAGGGAGCAGGGCTAGGGGCAAAATGGGGCTTGGCCACATGTCCTTTTCTTGAAGAAGAAATCTGGTAACCTTATGCCTAACATTAAGTGGACTATATAGAATTTACCAGTGACTCCAGTGCCATTCAAAAGACAAAAAACCCTCAAACAGAATTCTGGGCTCTAGTTATGCCCACTGGAAATTTGTCAGAAAAGGTTGCATCTGATCATAAAAGAAAGGGCCCCTATGTGGAAAAATGCAAACAAACATATGCCTTTCCTTCTTTGCAGAGCAGATATGTTATCCAAAAGGGTGATAATCTCCTTGCATTCTCCAAGATGTCCATTATATTGCAGATATTCAATAAAAGCCCTAGCACATTTCATAATTATTTACACTTTCAAACCCTGTGAGTGAAACATGCGATGAATAGCATTTAAATATTCACATATCACTTTCCAGTGTAAATATTGAAGAATTAAGACCAGTACTGGGCAGACTTGCACGGTCTGTGTCTGTATATGGCCGTTTGGTTGAGAATGGGCTGGGGAGGGCTTCGATGGCTGGGATGGTTTAGATGGCCTGGAGTGAGCTTTGGCAGAGACTTCAGTACATGGAACCTAAGCACCAGAGCTTTGGATTCTTGCCCAGAAATAGCTAAGAAGAAGAAAAAAAAAATTAAATTGAATCAGTAATTTAAAGAGTGGGTAAGGTTGGGCAGACTGGATGGACCATTCGGGTCTTTATCTGCTGTCATTTACTATGTTTGTTACTATATTTTAAAGATTCTCTGGAGAAGGCTGTATAACCCACTTCTGGGATTCAAACAACCACCCATTTCATCATTGGATTTTTGCCTTCACAGTGATTGTTCTGAACAGTTTCCCCCCAATTTTTTAAATTCTTGTTTCGCTTACTGTTATCAGAGTAGAGGTCTGATTGTTAACAACATTCTTCTCATTCAAAAGATGGCGCTGACCACTTCAGTGACGCTAATAAAAGAATTAGCATCACTAAAATGGACGGCACCATCTTTTGAATGAAAAATTTTCTCTCTTTTAGTCTTTCCAGACCGGCACAGAAACAGATGGGTTTACGCTCCTCTGCCAGCAGGTGGTGACTGAGATACAAACTTTTGGCTATGGTACCAGTGGGCTGTGAAGTCCCTATTACAATCAGTCTTAACGAATAGCAAACAAATCTCAGCACAGACTGTACAAGATTATCATTCCACCTGCTAGAGACTAAGAAAAGACTGATTATAATAGGGACTGCACAGCTCACTTGTACTGTAGCCAAAAGTTAGTATCTTAGTCTCCACCTGAAGGGGAGGCCATGGTTAGCCCGGATGGCATGGTTGCCGAGGAGCTGCGCACGGTCAAAATGGCACAATACCTGTCCAAAAAGAGTCAAGTTCATCAGGTATGGCATGCAGGAGGAGGATGTGAACTTCTCGGTCGAGTTGAAAATAGAGGTCTGCACGGGAACAGGGATCGCGGGAATCCCGCGGGTTCCTCCCCTGGCTCACGGGACTCCCACGGGGACGCCCCCCTGGCCCACGGAACTCCCACAGGGATGCCCCCCTGGCCCACGGGACTCCCACGGGGACGCCCCCTGGCCCAAGGGACTCCCACAGGGATGAAAACAGGCCTACCTAAATTCTTGCGATGCAGGCATGCAGCTTACAAGTTCGGCGTCGCGGCAGAAACAGCCATGCTGAGCAGTGAGCTCAGCACGTACACAGCTGAAAGCCTTGCTTGCTGATTGGTCTGGCGGCACGGAGGGGCGGGGCCGCCGGACCAATCAGCAAGCAAGGCTTTCAGCTTTGTACGTGCTGAGTTCACTGCTCAGCACAGCTATTTCCCGCCGTGACGCCGGGCTTGTATTTAAGCTGCATGCCTGCATCGCCAGAATTTAGGCCCATCCGCAGCATACGTCATCTAAAGTACAGGTATGTAAAACAAGAGGAGCGAGAACATGGTAAACAGAAGCAGGTATTTTACCTGTAAATCAGGCAAATTCTTATTGGAAATCAATAAAATCCAAAACCATGCAGAGGAGCTGTCGTTAATGTACAGCGGCGTACGGATCCAATGAGTGAACTGAACATCAAATGTCATACGTGAGCTTCATGAATAATTAAGGATCTTCACAACACCTTTCCTTTTCCCGCACTTCAGTTATCGTAAAAAAAAACAGCAATTGTTCTTGATGTTTTATTTCCCTGAAAGTGCTGAAAAGTGGAAATGACAAAAATGAATGCTCTAGAGCAGGGCTGCCCAAGTCTGGTCCCGTGCTCTATGGCTGCAAGGCTCCTTACTCTGGGGCACCAGACCTCCCTCATACAAAGGCCGGGAATGCAGAATTGATTCCATTCTCGGTAGGGGATGCCGATCTCTGCTCTTCTTCTTTTCTGCCCCCTCTGTCATCCCATCCATCATCCACCCTTCTTTCTCCCCCTTCCATCCAGCATCTGCCCATCTTTCCCCCCTTTCAGCCCAGCATCTGCTTCATTTCTCTTTCTCCCCTTCTATTCAGCGTCTGCTCCATCTTTCTCTTTCCTCCCTTCCATTTCTATCCTCCCCCTCTCCATTCAATGTCTTCCTCCCCTCTCCTTTTCTTTACATCCATCATCTGTCTTTTTCTCTCTCCCCAGGCATTCCAGCTTGTCTTATCTTTCCCCTTTCATCCAGTGTGTCTGATCCCTCCCCCTTTCTATCTACAGTCTGTCTCCTCTCACCTCCTACATCCAGTATCTACCCCCTCCCACCTGAAACCTCAGCCGCCGCCAGACTGATGCAAAGCCTTCTCTCCGATGTCAGCTCTGACTTCAGGGGAAGACTTCTGGGTCGGCTACATATGGCGTGCTGCAGGCTGCCTCCAACCCCTGTTGTTATCTGGACTCAAATGAAGTGGTGGAAGGGAGTCCATTTTTGGACACAGAAGTCATGAACTGGGGAGAGAGGAAGGGAGGGAAAGATATGCTGAGGTGGGGGAGGAAATAGAAAGGGAGAATTGGGTGTGGGTGTGTCAATGAGCGGGAAAGAGAGATGGTTGTGTACACACGGCAAATGGAAGAAAGAGGAGAATTTTTGGTCGTAGGGAGGGAGGTACAGAATATGATAGGGAAGAAAAAGATGAGAGTGAGAAATGTGGCAAGGGAACAATGGGACAGATTGAAAGGGATGCAAGAGGGAGGAATGTTAGACAGTGGTGAAGGGAATGGAGGGAGAGATGTGGCATGGTGCTGGAGAGGGGTGATAGAAGGAGAAATGTTGGGCATGGGGCTGGTGGGCAGGCACGAAAGATGAAAGAGATAAATGCTGGACCATGGTAGGGGGAACCAATGGACAGCAACAGAAGAAGGGAAAGTGGAAAAAAGAAACTGGGACCAACTTTATGGAAAAATAAGTCTCCAGACAACAAAGGTAAAAAACAGAATTTATTGACTAAAATATGTTAGTTTTGGGAAATGTATATGGCAGATGTCTTTGTTTTGTGTTCAAAAGAAAAGGAAATGCATTTCTGGTTTTATTTCTACAGTGTTGAAGTACTTGCTGACCCTTGCTGTGACTGGTGGGGATCCCCAAGCACCGCCAGCAGAGGACCTCCTCGAGATGGCCAGAACTCCCCTCCACCAAGCGCAGCAGTCGCTGGCAGCATCCATGAGCCACTGAGGTGCCAGCATCTGTGACTCAGGGACGCTACTGCTGCCTGCCAAGCTTGGCAAAAGGGACCCCCGGCCAACTGCAAAGGAAGTCCTCAGCTGACAGCTTGTGGGTTCTCATCAGCTGAGTATATTTTATATTTACATTAGAGGTTCTGGTAGAAACCCATTTACAAAGTATGTATTCTTCCCAATTAATATTTCCAAATTAATAAAGTCTCTTTGCTTATTTGTAAATGGGTCTCTACCAGAGCCTTTAATTCAGTAGCATAATTAAATACAATAACTATTTCAGAAGTTTATGGGGAAGGGTGGGGATGGAGGGGATTCCTCACGGGGTGGGGATGGAGGGGATTCCTCGCGGGGATGGGTGGGGACGGAGGGGATTCCTCACGGGGATGGGTGGGATTCCTCACGGGGACGGGTGGGGATGGGTGGAATTTTGGTGGGGACGGGTGGGATTTCTGTCCTCGCGCAACTCTAGTTGAAAAGCAGAGACACTGGATCTGGGGCTTCCGGTGTGTTGGCAAGGATCGGATGATACCTGGTGAAATTTGGCGGCCTAGCAGTGAAGTCATCTCAATCTGGACTTTAATCCGACTGTTCTGATTTTTATTTTCATTTTTTTCCAGTTTATATTTTATTGTTAATTTTATTCATTGATTTGCCCCTTGTTTTGTTTTATTTTTAACATTTAAATTTCTCCAAAATTCTATTGCTCAACAGTTCCCCCTTTCTGCAGCTATTCCTATCTCTCTTCTTTTCTACCTTTCAAAGTCCTTAGATCAATGTAGTCTTGTTAGAATGTTTATTTTCTTATTTTTTCTTCCATTTCTATTTCTTACTTTTATTACTCAAATAATTGTTATTTTTCCAGGTACTTCAGTTAGATTGTGAGCCTTCGGGACATTAAGGGAATTTCAAAGTACCTATTATTTATTTATCTTATTTTTATTGTATCATTTAATGTTTATTTCTCTGTTAACCTTTATTACTTATTATTTCAATGCACCCTATTGTCTATTTTCTGTAAACTGCTTAGAATCCTAATCGGAGTTTAGCGGTATATAAGAAATAAATTACATTACATTACATTACATAAACCTATTTGTTTCTGTGCCAGTCTGGAGGGACACTAAAGAAGAATGTTGTTAACAACTGAACCTCTACTCTAATGCAGGAAGTGAAAACTGGCCGTGTCGACAGTGGTCCAGTGAAGTAATTGAAGCAAGTGCAAATTGTTTAAATTTAAATATAATTATAATTGGACTCTTGAAAAAGCATCATATTGCAGACACGCAACCAGATTGCTGGAGCTAATCCCATCAGAGTTCTAAATAACTATGTAGATTATTTGGCAGATACGTATTAGATTTGAAAGGTTTATAAACCTTTTCTTGCATGGCACAAATGTATTGCTGTAAAAAAACAAAACAAACCTTGCACATAATTCAAAGAACTGAAGAAAAATTGCTATCTTGAAACTAAGCTGATATCTCAAAAGAGGTCAGAGTGCCCCAAGATAATATTACACATTCTCCTTTCTGTTACAATTACTGCACTATGTTTGGGTTTTACATAAATAAATATGAAAGTCAGAAGCTATTTCTAGCTGTCACCTTCTGCTCTTCTGTAGCCATCTCTTTCTTACGCTATGCTGGATAGTTAGAACCACCAAGCATACCACAAAAGTAGCTTTGCTTATAAAACCTCAATTGACAGCCAAACAATTTTTATTTCCATTTATCATCTTTATGTGCATAGTTTCGCTCCTCTTCTATAACTGTCTTCTTTCCAGTGTAGAATGCAGGTCTCTGAGCTTGCTCCAATGTTGCTCACCATTAAGCCACTATTTGACCTATCTACCTTATTCTTCCCAAGGGCAGCATTTGGCAGTATTTCCAAAAGGAAAAGGTTTGAAGACAGACGGGAACAAATTCCAGTAGAACACTAATGATTAGGCCAGAGGCTAAATTTAACCATTTTAAATCATGAACCAATATGATAGTTGGCTTACAGAGAAATATAGCAGATTATTTTAAATATTTAACTCACTGAAAATAGAAAAAAATAGAATTCAGTGCCTTAGATCTAATGATTATCTTCATCTTTAGTCAGCATTTCTCAAAGTCAATAGGTCACAGGTGTCAAACACAAGGCCCGTGGGGCGAATCTGGCCCGCCTGGCCATTTTATGTGGCCCGCGGCAGTGCTCCCAAATTATCCTTTCTCACAGCCCAGCATGTTTTCCCTGATGAGGACCAGCCAGCACGGCTTCAGCAAAGGAAGATCTTGCTTGATAAACTTGCTGCACTCTTCGAGGGAGTTAACAGGCAGATAGACAAAGGTGATCCGGTCGACATTGTATATCTGGATTTTCAGAAGGTGTTTGACAAGGTCCTGCATGAATGACTACGAAAAATTGCGAGCCATGAGATTGAGGGTGAAATACTCACGTGGATCAAAAACTGGTTGATTGGATAGAAAACAGAGAGTGGGGGGTAAATGGACAATACTTGGACTGGAAAAGCGTCACTAGTGGAGTGCTGCAGGGTTCGGTGCTTGGGCCCGTGCTCTTCAACATATTTATTAACAACCTGGAAATTGGAACGACGAACGAGGTGATTAAATTTGCAGACGATACGAAGTTATTCATAGTAGTAAAGACGCAGGAGGATTGCGATGACCTGTAACAGGACATAAACACACTCGAGAAATGGGCCGCGACATGGCAAATGAAGTTTAACGTGGATAAGTGTAAGGTGATGCATGTTGGTAACAAAAATCTTGTACATGAATACAGGATGTCTGGTGCAGTACTCGGAGAGACCCCCCAGGAAAGAGACTTGGGAGTTCTGGTCGACAATTTGATGAAGCCGTCCATGCAATGTGCGGCGGCAGCGAAAAGTACGAACAGAATGTTTGGAATGATTAAGAAGGGGATCACGAACAGATCGGAGAAGGTTATCATGCCGCTGTACTGGGCCATGGTGCGACCAGCACTGGTCGTCGTACTTGAAGAAGACATGGTACTACTTGAAAGAGTCCAGAGAAGAGCGACTAAAATGGTTAAGGGGCGGGAGGAGTTGACGTACAGCGAGAGATTAGAGATACTGGGCCTCTTCTCCCTTAAAAAGAGGAGGCTGAGGGGGGACATGATTGAAACGTTCAAGATAATGAAGGGAATAGACTTAGTAAATAAAGACAGGTTGTTCACCCTCTCCAAGGTAGGGAGAATGAGAGGGCACTCCCTAAAGTTAAAAGGGGATAGATTCCGTACAAACATAAGGAAGTTCTTTTTCACCCAGAGTGGTGGAAAACTGGAATGTTCTTCTGGAGGCTGTAATAGGGGAAAACAACCTCCAGGGATTCAAGACAGTTAGACAAGACAAGTTCCTGCTAGACCAGAACGTACGCAGGTAAGGCTAGACTCAGTTAGGACTCTGATATTTTACCTAAGGGCTGCTGTGGGAGCGGCCTGCTGGGCATGATGAACCACTGGTCTGGCCCAGCAGTGGCATTCTTATGTTTCTCCTGCGCTGGTCCCATGTCGCCATCACGCTGAAAAATCTGCCAGCCTCGGCAGCGATTCAGCAATGTTGTCTGTGGCTCCCCTTCCTGCTTTCTGTCTGCTGTGGTCAACCCAGGCGGAAACAAGAAGTTGCATCTCATTGGAGATGAGTCGTGGACAATGTTGCTGAATCACTGTTGAGGCCGGCAGATTTTTCAGCTTGACGGTGACATTGGACCGGCATGGGAGAGAACACATGCTGGGCTGGGCTGTGAGGAGAGAGGGACTGGCACAGGAGGGAAGACAGAGAGAGAGAGAGAGAAATATGAAGGGAGAAAGGTTGGACCTGGGGTGGTGTGGAGGAAGAGGGAAAGAGATACTTGAAGGGACAACTGTTGGGAAGAGAAAGGGAGAAATGGTGGATCTGGGGGAAGCAGGCAGACAGGGGGAGAGATGGGATGGGGGGCAGTTGGGAAAGAAGTTGGATCTTGGGATTGAAGGGAGGGAGAAATTGTTAGGCCTGGTGGTGGAAGGGAGAGAGAGATGCAGCATCTTTTTTTTTTCTTTTCCATCTCATTGTTCAGCATCAAGGGGGGAGGGAAGAACAACAGAAAAAAGAGAGGGAACAAAATATTGGACCAAGGTGAGAGAGAGGAGAAATGTGGTAATGGGGAGTAGACAGAAGGAAATAGGGAGGCTGGGAAAGGAGTGATATGGGAAATAGGAGAGCTAGGGACTGAGAGGAGATGGAGAATTGAGAGGTAGCTGAAAATTTAAAATGAAGGGTGAGAAAGAGGGCAAGATTTGAGTGGACAGTGGCAAAAAAGAAAAGAAAAAGTTAAAGCTGAATGAGAAAAATCAATACATTGGAGACAGGCATAAGGAGGGAATAGAACAAGAGAGAAAAGGAGAAAAAAATAGACAGCAGACACTGGAAAGAAAATTAGTAGAAGATAAGACAAAAAAAAACAGAAAGAGAAATTGGGACCAATATGATGGAAAAACAAAATGACCAGACAACAAAAGGTAGAAAAAATAATTTTATTTTCTATTTTGTGATTACAATATGTCAGATTTGAAATGTGTATCCTGTCAGAGCTGGTGTTAAGACAGCAAACGTGAACTAGGACCTAAAAGAGAGAGGAAAATGTCTTTTAAAATTTATATTGTTTATACCACAGAGCTGGCATGGGGTTGGAAAGGTTGTATCTTTGTATTTCTACTAAGACTAAGGGCCTCTTCTATCAAACTGCGCTAGCAGTTTTTAGCACAGAGAGCTGCGCTGCTCCCGATGCTCAAAGGAACTCTGAGCATCGGGAGCAGCATGGGCCATTCAGTGCGGCTCTCTGCGCTAAAAACAGTTTGATAGAAGAGGTCCTAAGTATCTTAATAAAAAATTTGGTCCGCGACTTAGCCTGTGTTTTAGATTTTGGCCCCTTATGTGATTTGAGTTTGACACCCCTGGACTAGGTGCTTCCATGAGATGAAATAATGCATGAGATGAAATAATGCTGATGCACATTAGCAAACATTAAGTTTGTTGTTGATACCCATTGGAAGATTAGGTTTATACCTTTGATAATCTTTTTTCTGTTGGTCCCTGTAGGATTCCATAAGTTAGGTGTTCAATTCGAGAGTTGCAGAAATCCAACAGTTTTCTGAGCACATGCTCCACCCCATTAGCCTGAGAGCTAGCAAACATATCCAGTTAAGTCCCAAAGCCAAGCCACAAACCTGAACAAATCCATGACAAGGGTGTACAGGGGAAGATCCCCAGCAACATAAACAAGCCCTGAACTGGTCTGCTCTGCAAAATATGAACAAGTAATAAACAGGCACAAAGGCAACTCAGAAAATACACTTAATTACATTACATTGATGTCTTCTATCCCGCCAATACCTTATTCTAGGTGGTTTACAACAAGAAATTAGCCTGTGTAGAACTAACCTGCTGTGTGCAACGAGCATGCCAAAAAAAAGGCCTTCTGTAATGCACATACTCATAGAAAACTCCCCACAGGATCTGCCAACTGGCTGGAAAGCATTCAAGCCTGAAAGGAGAATAATCAAGGCAGAAAGAAGCAGGCTATTCCAAACTACTGAGTATACACAGAGGGGGCAGATCATATGGAATCTTCCAAGGATTAAAAGAAAGAAGATTATCAAAGGTATAAACCTAATCTTCCATTCTGTTACGTCCCTTCCGGATTCCATACGTTAAGTGATGTACCAAAGCAATGATAGCATCTAGGGAGGGACAGGAGAACCTGCCCTCAATACTGAGGACCCAACAGCATTAGAATGAGCCACCACATCCACCTGGGAAAACCGGGTAAAAGTATGAAGAGAAGACCAAGTAACTGCCCTGCAAATTTCATCTGGATGAATTGCACGAAACTCCGCCCACGATGCAGCAACAGTTGAGTGAGCCTTAAGAGAACTGGCGGCTGCATGCCACAGGCGAAGTATCACAGATATGGCCATTCAAATGCATAGAGCGAGCGAAGTCTTGGATGCCGATCAACCCCGGCGAGGCGCAGCAGTCAGGACAAATAGGCGATCAGACAGCTGGAAATCAGTAGTCCTCTCCAAACAGTGGAGCAAGACTCTCCCGACATCCAACTTGTGCAAGATCTGGTCCTTCTGTTCCGTGCCTGTGGAAGGAAACGCCAACTAACTTCCTGGTTGACATAGAAGGCAGAAACCACCTGGAGCAAGAAGGAAGGTACAGTACAGAAAACTACACCCACGTCTGTAATATGGAGAGTGTTCCCTGCATGAAAAAGCTGGAAGCTCTGAAATACGCCGTGCTGAGACAATGGTGCCCAGAAAGACAGTCTTGACTGTCAGATCCAGAAGAGAAACATCCTTCAGTGGTTTGAAAGGGGTCTCTCCAAGGCCCTGCAGAACGATGTTAACGAGCGGAGATCCGCAGGGGTCGGTGCTGGGACCGCTCCTGTTCAATATATTTATTAACGAACTGGAGGCAGGAACAAAATGTGAGGTTATTAAATTTGCGGATGACACCAAACTATACAGCAGGGTTGAAAACACGAGGACTGCGAAGATCTCCAAAAGGATCTTACAGTGCTGGAGGAGTGGGCCAAAAAGTGACAAATGAGCTTCAACATAGGGAAATGCAAGGTCATGCATGTAGGGAAAAAGAACCCGATGTTCACTTACAAAATGGGGGGATCACCGCTAGGGGTGAGTAACCTTGAAAGAGACCTGGGAGTGATGGTAGACACATCATTGAAGGTGTCGGCGCAGTGCGCCACAGCCTCAAGGAAGGCGAACAAAATGTTGGGAATCATTAAGAAGGGTATCACGACCAGGACGAAGGAAGTCATCCTGCCACTGTATCGTGCAATGGTGCGCCCGCACCTGGAGTACTGTGTCCAGTACTGGTCGCCGTACCTCAAGAAGGACATGGCGGTACTTGAGAGAGTCCAGAGAAGAGTGACTAAACTAATAAAGGGTATGGAGGACCTCTCATATACTGAAAGACTGAAAAAGCTGGGGCTTTTCTCCCTGGAAAAGCGGAGACTTAGAGACATGATAGAAACCTTCAAGATCATGAAGGGCATAGAAAGAGTAGACAGGGACAGATTTTTCAAATTATAGGGAACCACAAGCACAAGGGGGCACTCAGAGAAATTGAAAGGGGGAAGGTTTAGAACAAACGCCAGGAAGTTCTTTTTCACCCAGAGGGTGGTGGATACATGGAATGCGCTACCGGAGGACGTGATAAGCAGGAGCACGCTACAAGGCTTCAAAGAAGGTTTGGATAGGTACCTGGAAGACAAAGGGATTGAGGGGTACAGATAGGAGTAAAGGTAGGTTATAGGGATAGGATTAGAGGATTAGAAGCAGTTACAAAATTAGACAGGGACACTGTTCAGGCAATTAGGCCTGATGGGCCTCCGCGGGAGCGGACCGCTGGGCAAGATGGACCTCTGGTCTGCCTCAGCGGAGGCAACTTCTTATGTTCTTATGTCAAGTTTCTATGAAGGGAAAGGAAGATGCAAGGGAGGTCCACGAATGAAGTGTCCCTCTCATAAACCCAGACCCAGCTAAATGAGAAGTAAGCAAACTAGCACCTCTGCACGCTCTAAAACATAAAGGGCCTGCAACCTGAACTTTAAGGGAGGCCACTTCTAAACCTTTTACCAGGCCCGTCTGAAGGAAAACCAGGACTACTGAAATGGGAGCCCTCTCAGGCTCCACATAATCCTGAGCACACCACTGTCGGAAAGCCTTCCAGGCTTTGGCATAAGACACCATAGTAGAGGGTTTCATCGAGCGCAAAAGAGTCGAGATAACTACATTGGAAAAAAAGCATTTCATCTGAGCTGAGCACTCAAGAGCCATGCCGCAAGACCAAAGTGCTGTGGGTTCTCCATGGGCACCGGCCCCTGACTGAGAAGATATCAATGAAAAGGAAGCCAGAGTTTCTCATCCCACTGAAGATTGATGAGATCTGCATACCATGGGTGATGAAGCCAATCTGAGGACCCGACCGACCAGAGGCCATGGAGGGAACACATACATGAGCTGGCCAGGGTCAAACCAAGGCAACCGGCCTTAGCTTCCTTACCGTTAGTCAACTGTAAAAGTGCCTGATCTTCAAGATCTCTACCGAAGCCAACAAGTCTACCTGGGGCTGACACCAGTGCTGTACGATCAGACAGAACGCCTTCTGCAAGAGGGACCATGTTTCTGGGTCCAGGATCTGTCGGCTGAGGAAGTCTGCCTGAACACTGTCGACTCTGGCCACATGGCCACCAAGAGAGACAGAAGATGTGCTTCTACCCAGCAGTACAGCATGCCACCCTCCTGGTCCAAGGGACAGATTCTTATCCCAGGACAAGCAGGCAGCATATTCTCACATGTGGGTGACGTCATCCACGGAGCCCGGATGCAAACTTGCTTGTAGAACTTCAGAAAATTTGTGACTGCCGCACCGCGCATGCGCGAGTGCCTTCCCGCCCCTAAGAACTCAAATGAGATAATAAAAGATGCCAGTACATAATCCACACCATCCAGTACCAGCGGAGGACAGGCATGCACCTCCACAGAGAATGCACTGCGAAGCCCAGAATGACAGGCACAAGCAATGAAGGAAGTGGCTGTTGCCGCTTTGATACCCAAAGATGCCACTAGAAAAAAAATATTTTCAACATAATATCCACCCTGCGATTCTAAGAGTGCTTAAACCTCACTCCCCAATCACTAGGGAAGGCTGCATGCTGGATAACCTAAGCCACAGAGGAATCTACCTCAGATTGTTCAAAAATCTGCTGAAAATCAGGATTCAGGGGATAAAGCTTAGACATAGTATTAGAAGGTCAGAAAGAACTTTCTGAGGTATCACATTATTCTGAAATCAGACCAAAGAGTTGTGGACCGGATGGAAGAAAGTACATGAGAACAGTCCATGACCGAAGGCTGAGAAGTGGACGGTGGAGAATCCAAATGGAGCTCTTTCAGAACATCAGCAATAAAAAGAACGGACAGAACCCTGCTTAAAAATCTGTGACAGAAAGGTCACCACCCAAATCTGGATGCTCCTGGCAGCCGATGTGACCAGTCCTAGCAAAGGTATCAGCAGGATCCAATATAGAAGTAGATCAATGGATGCTGGCCATCTGCATGGCAATTACTGCAATCGAGGTCTGCCACAGCCAGACGAGAGGGCTCCCAAATAGGAAGCTCTGCCACAAGCATAACAGACCAAGAAAGACCCGCCATGCCTACCGGCTGCTTCAAAAGAATAGGTTCTTTCAGAGAACCCATATAAAATCCAGTGAAAAGGACCACCCTGCAACCAAGGCAGGGCTCTGATGCACATTTGCTGTGCCAAAAGAGTTCCCAGACTTGGAACACAGGCGTTTTGCGCCAGACTCCAGGTTGGCCTCTGGGCGAGATTGTTTATGAAGACATGGACCCAGGCCAGCTTCCCAGCCCAAGAGAAGTTGGAGGAGGTGAAGTCTGAAGCTCCCGCCCCCTCCTCCAGCTTGCTATGGCACATGGAACATGGTCGCTCATCTGGCGCCAATCCAGCTAAATCAATGTCCACATTCAACAGATTAGGGGCTGGGGAGTCCATCCCAAATGATTTTTAATCAAATCGAGGGGTTTTGAGCAGAAATAAAAAACTTAGAAAAAAAGATTGTTTAAAACCCAAGATGGTTGATATCAGGAAATTCGTGCCAAAAACAAAACAAACCTGAAAATTAAAAAAATAGAGATTTTGGGTCTGGGGAGGTGGGAGACCTGGACACTATCCTTGGAAACTGTGAAAAACGAATTTTTAAACAATCCACAAGCTGAAGTTCCCATAGGAAATAATGGAGGGTACTCACAGTTCTGCAGTGCTTTGCCTGTCAGCAATTTTAAACAGCAGAGTGGAGGAAAAGGGATTTTTCTGCCTCAGAAACTTCTCTAAATGACCAGAGTGGAAGATCTTTGGACTGCCAGCCAACCAGACATCGACTATGACCTCTGCCCCTACGGATCCTCGCCACATGTTCAGGGACGGGAAAAGCAGCCTGCACCTTGAATCCTGGGTGGGTTTCACTCCATACACATAAAGCCTGTGCTTGAAACCTGTGACAAGGTCAGTGGGCCACCAAACTCCCAGGGGAATGGACCTCGATATTAGGAATAGTGGCACACAGCAGGCTGGTTTACAGATCCACCAGAGTTTCTTTGTGAAGCAGCAGTCCGGCAACATGGGACTGCGTCCTTTTCTCCAAGAGGGGACCACCAGGAATGGGCCTCAAGGCACTGAAACCGCAGAGAAAACAAACAAAGTGAAAAAATAAGAAAAAGAAGCAGAGCAACTGCAAAAACTTTTGTACGGATTGCTTGAAGAAATTGTAACTGGATATGCTTGCTAGCTCTCAGGCTAAGGAAGTGGAGCTTGTGCTCAGAAACGTGTTGGATTTCTGCAACTCCCGGATTGCAGGTTGAGATTGAACACCAAGCGTATGGAATTCGGAAGGGACATAACAGAATCATTAGAATGTTTAAGGATAGGGCTACATTAGCACATATAAAACCCATCCAAACATGCCAGGTCATCCCTATTTTGACTGTTCATTAGAAATCTTTTTCAGAAATGAATCTGTACCTTTACAAGCGTGGAAGCTGTATGAACATATGATTGCTGCCTCTAGGTTTAGGATTCTAAAAAAAAACCCCAAAACAACAAAAACCTCCAAGGAGACAATGACAGTGACTGATGGTTCAAATTTGTGAGGCATCACTATTTGTGGTCCATGGTCAAGAAACACAAGCATGGGAAGGAAGGAATTTATGTGCATGAATAATCTTAGATTCCTAAAATATAGGATGGGATAGGCCTGCTTACCTGCAAGTAGCAATGGAACAATCCTAGAGGAAGATATAATTTTCAAATAAAACACACTTCTTTATATTATGAAAGTACAGGGACAAAGCAAATTCAGCAAAAGCTGGGTATACTGCTCATTCTATTAAAAAAAAAAAAAATTAAAAAAAATCAACTAACGCTCAACTGATTGATGTCCTGTGAGGGACGGCACAGCTTCAGAATCACAACCCATTCTTCCCAGTGCAATGGAAGGAGGTTAAGTTATTCAATTAGTAACTGGAACAGATTTAAACTGGGAGCCACTAAAGCACAGGTGGCAAAGTCAGTCCTCAAGGGCTGCAATCCAGTTGGGTTTTCAGGATTTCCCCAATGAATATGCATGAGATCTATTAGCATACAATGAAAACAGTGCATGCAAATAGATGTCATGTATATTCATTGGGGAAATCCTGAAAACCCGACTAGATTGCGGCCCTCGAGGACCGACCAACACTTCTGCTAAAGCAACAGAAATCTTTCTTATTTAACCAGAATGACTTATGAGTCTTGGTTATTATCAAAATCATGGACAGCATTACTACTTCTTTGCAGATGATACCAAAATCTGCAATAGAGGAGACACCCCTGATGTGTGAACATGAGGAAGGACCTAATGAAGCTTGAAGAATGGTCTGAAATTTGGCAGCTAAGAAATGCAGGGTTATGCATTTGGGCTGCAAAAACCCAAGGGAATGGTACAGTATAGGGGGTGAGGAACTTTTGTGCACAAAGGAGGAGTGGGACTTGGGTGTGATAGCTTAAGGTGGCCAAACAGGTTGAAAAGACAACAGTGAAAGCTAGAAAGATGCTAAAGTGCAAAGGGAGAGGTATGGTCAGTAGGAAAAAGAGGTATTGATGCCCCTGTATAATACTCTGGTGAGACCTTATTTAAAATATTGTGTACAATTCATCTTCAAAAAGATATAAACAAAATGGAGTCAGTCCAGAGGAAGGCTACTAAAATGGTTGGTGGCCTTCGTCATAAGGCATATGGGGACAGACTTAAAGATATCAATATGTATACTTTGGAGGAAATGTGGGAGAGGGGAGATATGATAGAGAAGTTTAAATACCTAGTTGGCATAAATGAGTATGAGGCAAGTCTCATTTGAAAGGAAGCTCCAGAATGAGATGAAGTTAAGAGGTGATAGGCTCAGGAGTAATCTAAGGGAATAATTTTTTTTACAGTAAGGGTGGTAATTGTATGATAAGAGGTGGTGGAGACACGTGGGCTCTCTTAGGGAGAGGAGGAGATAGTGAATGGGCAGGCTTGATGGGCCATTTGGTCTTTATCTGCCATCATGTTTCTATTCAGCTAATAAAGGAAGAGTACTAGCTGAACTGTTCCAAATATTAACCTGGGTGGCTTGTCTTCTATTTAACATTTCCCCATGACCTTGTATCTTTTAAAATGATTAGGTTTACCATTCATGAAAGCCTCTTTTCCTCAAGTCTATTCAGGTGTTTCTGATTTACAGGCGCCAAAGTGATGCCTACTTTTGATTAGAGAGCTGCACGGGAACGGGGGCGACAGGAATCCCGCGGGTTCCCCCTTCGGGTCGTGGGAATCCCATGGGGACGCCACCTAGGGTCACGGGGATCCCGTGGGGACGCCCCTCGTGGTCTTGGGGATCCCGCGGGGTTGGAAGCAGCTCAAGCCAAGAGGCTCGTCTTCTTTTCCTGCACTACAGCACACACACAGCGGACCGGAAGTGTTCCCCATTATCAGAGCCGACATGCTGCACGTGATTGACACAAAGCCTTCCCTCCAATGTCTGCAGGCTCGCAGTGCTTCTCAATGGGCTGCTGTGGAATTGAAACTAAGTCAAACTCCAGGAGGCAAGAGCCCAGCTGAACTCACAGTTCCTCTCTCTAACAATCGATGCTGGCCTAGCTTCAGATCCCAAATACATTACCTTCTTAGGGTAAGTGCCTACCTTTTCCCTGGATTATTCAGAGTCCTTACAGTGCTATCGTGTTATTTCAAGACTGGGTCAAAAGAGACGCTGTTTCACTGAACTTTCACAGTCAGAGTCTTGACCTACCCAGTAAACTTTGTTTTTTCAGAGCTTTTTTTTCTTGCCCATGTCTAGCTGAAAAGCTTGAAATTTTAAACTTTAATTGCACTGCCAGTGTATTTGGTAGTTTTAAGGTTCTATGTGTGCAGTTTTTACCTTATATGTTTAGCTAACAAAACATTTTGGCTCACAGGAGAGAGAGTGACTTCCAATAAATGTGCACATTTTCTTTGGTACAGAAGCTCCTAATTTATTAATGCTGCCTCCAACCCCTGCTGTTATCTGGAGGGACGCAAACGTGGGAGGTTGTGTGTTTTTGGACAAAGAAGGCATGAACTTGGGAGAGAGGATGGATGAAGAGAGGAAGATGCTGAGGTGGGGGAGGTAATAGAATGGGAGAATTGGGTGTGAGTGTGTCAGTGAGAGGGAAAGAGAGATGGTCATGTACATGGGGAATGGAAGAAAGGAGAATTTTTGATCATAGGTGGGGAGTGAGGTACAGATGATAGGGAAGAGAAAGATGAGAGGGAGAAATGTTGTGGTGGAAAGGGAACAGTGGGACAGATTGAAAGGGATGCAAGAGGGAGGAATGTTGAATATAGTGGTGAAGGGAATGGAAGGAGAGATGCGGCTTGGTGCTGGAGAGGGGTGATAGAAAGAGAAATGTTGGGCATGGGGCTGGTGGGCAGAGGCAAAAGATGCTGCACATGGTCTGGGGGATGAGACATGAGAGAGGGATAAATGCTGGACCATGGTAGGAGGAACCAATGGACAACAGAAGAATTTACAGAAGACGGGAAAGCAGAAAAAAAAAAACAACCCCCAACTGGGACCAACCTGATGGAAAAAATAAAAGTCTCTAAACAACAAAAGTAAAAGACGGAATTTATTGACTAAAATATGTTAACTTTGGGTAATGTATATAGTAGATGTTTTTGTATCGTGTTCAAAAGAAAAGGAAGTGCATTTCTGGTTTTATTTCTCCAGTGCTGAAGTACTTGCTGACCCTATGGCTGGTGGGGATCCCCAAGCACCGCCAGAGGAGGACCTCCTCTATAGACAGCCAGAACTCCCCTCCACCAAGCGCAGTAGTCACTGGTAACATACATAAGCCACTGAGGTGCCAGCATCTGTGACTCAAGGACGCTACTGCTGCCTGCCAAGCTTGGCAAAAGGGATCCCCAGCCAACAGCAGAGGAAGTCCTCATCTGACAGCTTGGGGGTCCTCATCAGCTGAGTATTTATATTTTATATTTACATTAGAAGCTTTGGTAGAAACCCATTTACAAAATATGTATTCTTCCCAATTAATATTTCTAAATTAATAGTGTCTTTGCTTATTTGTAAATGGGTCTCTACCAGAACCTTTAATTCAGTAGCATAATTAAATGAAATAACTACTTCTGAAGTTTATGGGGACGGGAAGGGATGGATTTGGTTCCAGAGGGGACGGGTGGGGATGGGTTTGACTCCTGGCGGGGACGGGCTTGATTTCTGTCCCCGCGCAACTCTCTACTTTTGATTCCAATGATAATCAGTACAACAAAAATCCCTCATCATTTGATCTTTATCGGTGGGAATCTGTAATGGAGTGCTTTTTAGTTTGGTCTTTAATTATGACTTTTTGCACAGATGGACTCAAGTCTGGCTTTGCTTAAAGTCATTTAATAACTTATTCTCTTCCTCTTGAAGCTTAATTTTGTCTTCATTAATTTTGAGTTATGAATGTGCTTCCTATTCATTATTTCTTTTTTATAGGTATAGTACAGTACTTAACAATAATCAAGTACAAGCAAAATGATGTAACTCGATACAAAAACTTCACACAAATGTTATTTGTGATACCTGTATAATAAAAAGAAATAATGAATAAATACTGTATATCTACTTTTGGACCACCCTGTATGTATAATTTTTGTGCTTACATGCTGAACGCATCTATTTATGCAACCTCTAATACAACATGTAGCCTTATAAGATCTTTCAGAAAAGAATGTGGCCACTACTGGATTTATGTCTTACTAAATAAATCTTTGCAGTTGATAAATCTTTTTTTTGCATTGCAACCGATTTGATTGGTTCACAAGTTTTTGGAGGATAAACACCAAACACTAATGCATGTTCTTGTATTTTATGAGATTACTGTAATTCTCTTTCCAGTATTCTTAGTTTGAATTCCACTGAAAGAGTAAAGCGCATTGAAAATACTGCAGTCCAGCTGATGCTCGTAGAATGGATCATTTGACACTTAATTTGTAAATACTTGTTATCAATATTATATAATTTTAAGTTTAAGATTTTGAGGCCAGCTCATCAAGCTTGATACACAGACACTCCTAGATATCTGGCTGATTGGATCACTCCATACACATCATCTTGATTACTGTGCTCATCACAAATTGTTCTGTTGACTACTCCACCTCTATCAAGAATCCATTTTGATGCAATTCGGCAGTTCCTTTTTGCTACCTTACTTCTTCCCTTTTGGTCTTATGGTAGAAATGTCATATTCTAAGGATTTAAAATCCAGTTCTTCATTAAAACTTTTGATTTGCATAGGTGGATAAGTGGCCACAGGTTGGCCTACTCTTTTTTTCCTTTCAGTGGTTGTCTATACATTTATTGTACATTGTTATTTGTGTACTGTATGTTTGAATATTATATATGTATTGTTCTGTAAAATGATTTGATGTATTTGTTTAAAGGTTTTTAATCAAATTGCAATAAACAAAACCCACTAAGCTGTTATGTGGTTATTATTATTATTATTTTTTTAGCTTAAAGGTGTAAAAGCACTAGCTAGCTACAGAGGAAAATGTTACTCTACATTCATTTTGGTCAAATCAGTGAAATATGGAGAATTAAAAAGAAGAAACCAGCTCTTCAGGTTGGACTCCAAGTGTCATAAAAAAGGTACTAAGGTGAACACTCCCACCAAGTCAAAGATTCACTGCTTGGTTCCAGTACATAGGTAAGTCACTTCTGTCAGTTCCCTATATCTTGTTTTTAGGGCATGCTAGGACTGTTCATCTAAACAGCATTCCCAACTTTGCTGAAACCAGGAGTGAAAGCAGAAGCACTCATTGGACTGAGTTATGGCTCAGTACTTACCCCCCAACCACACAAGTAATATGGATGAAACCAGAAGCCCCTTTCCCTGCAGGAGAAAAAGAGGGGGGGGGAAGACTCCTCGTCCTTCTAATCTTGTGTTTAAATCAACTTTTATCTCTTCATTTTTAGAAATGATTACCAAAAAAACCCCACGAACATCTGTGTAAAACAATGATGAAAAGTGCCAGTAGGTACGTTCATAGGCAGAGGTATTTTAAAATTTTTATGAAAATTGACAGCCGGTTTTTGGCTTGATAGGAAGGGAGAATATTTATCTCTTCCATTAACACCAGACCCCTTTTTTTTCTCTAGAAAAATGAAGTATTTACATTTCCTTGAAAAAAAAAAAAAAAAAATCAAACCTCTGAAAGTTAAGTAAGAAAAGGCTTAGGAACATATTTACACAGACCAGTTTGCTGATTGTATTATTATAGTCCCCAGAAAGATCTGCCTAACAATAACTTCAAGTTAAATGAACTGTTCTTTCCTGATGTGTACCACAAGGTAGAACGTCATCCAGTCCCAAGAATTCCCTCATTTGGAAAAAAAAAAAAATTAAAACATTGTTTCATAGAATCCAATGATTGTTTATGTTCATAAAAATGCTTCAGTACCTTTTAAGTACTCAGTCCTTGTATAAAATGACACTAACTCCCCAAGATAGTAAGCAGATCATATTTCTTCATGGTGGAAACTGGCACTCCAAGAGCTCTGAGGAGTATGTGTATATAAGTCCTCCCTTTAAATCACACAGAGGCTTGGAGAAAACTACTAATTCTTCTCTGCTTGTCACAAAAAATCTAGTTCCAATGCTTGGTGGAGTGACACAAGGTCTCCATGATTGGTGATTCTCCAGAAGGGCATATTGTGCTGAAAGGGAAAAAAAAGTACTGAGGTGAAGCACCAATCAACCCTGCTTCATACTTCATAGCATATATGAGGGGCGTTCAATAATTTATCTACTTGAGTAGGAAAGAAAGCAGCAAGCATGTTGAAACAAGTCTGTGCATGTTGAGACATGTCTCAAGGTTACTCATGCACAGTTGTGGCTCAGTGCGAATCTAACATTCCAAGAGACAAGATGTCAGGAGTCCTCGTGCAAATCAAGTAAGATTTAGAGCACCGTTCAGTGATAAAATTTCTTATAAAAGAACGGAAAAAGCCAAAGGAGATCATGAACACAGGACTGCAATTTATGGCAAGTCTGCCCCATCATCCTATAAAGTAAAATTTTGCAGCAAGCAGTTTAAGTGGGGTAGATACTAGATAGTCCACTGACGATGACCTTCACACTGGGTGGCCTGTGGAAACAACTTCCACAGAGATGTGAAAGAAAGTTGAAGATTTAATTTTGTCAGACAGATGAATATAGCTGAAGAAATAAGCATCTTGGCAGGTACAGTTTGGGAAATAATTCATGAAAAGTTGGGCATGTCCAAAGTTAGTGCAAGATGGATTCCAAGAATGCTGATGCCATGTCAGACCGTCAGGAGAATTTGAAGATGCTCCGTGAAGACAAAGTGAATTTTTTTCATTGTTTGGTGACTAGAGATGAGTCTTAGGTCTATCATGGAGTCAATGCAGTGGAAGCACAAGTCATCCCCCCCCTTAAAAAAAAAAAAGTTCAAGATAGAAAAATCTGCAGGCAAAGTAATGGAAATATCTTCAGGGAAGATGAAGGACTTTTGCTTCTGGAGTTCATGCCACACAAGACAACTGTAACCGGGAAGAGTCATGCCAACACAATGATCGCTTTTGCAGGAGTCAATCAAGGAGAAAAGATGAGGAAAACTCACAGCAGGCATGCTGCTTCTTCACAAACATGTGCAGGTGCACATGTCAACAATTACAAGTTGCCATCCGAGAAGGTGGGTTTCAGCAGCTGAACCATCCACCCTCAGATTATTTCCTGTTCCGAGTTTTGAAGAAATGTTTCCGTGGACAGCAGTTTTCAAGTGATGAAGATGTCAAGGAAGCCATGATGTCCTGGTTTGGAGGTCAAACAGAAGAATTCTTTTAAAAGGGGATAAAAATCATTGCAGGAAAAATGGAAGTATATGGAACTATCAGGAAACTATGTTGAAAAATAAAACAAAAATTTTTTGAAAACCCATTTCTTTCCTATTGAGGTAGATAAATTACTGAACGCTTGTGCTGTTCCAAATTTTACTTTGTTGCATCTAAAAAGAATAGCTTTAAAAAATACTGTGAGGGTCAGAAATCATTAGCATCTGATAGATGGCAAATGGTATGTACACAATGAACTTGTGATCTCACTGTTATTTCTGGTAGACATGTGTCTGCATCACTATTCTGCTGGCTTAAAATTTGGAATGGTCATTATTTGGAGAATAAAAACACCAGTACAATGTACATGCCCCTCATTTAGCACTACAAGTCGCAGAAATATTGTCATCCACACACTGTTTGTTATTGCACATCCCTGCAGTAAGAGAACAAACTAAGTATGAACATGCCCTGTTATTTGGTGTTGGGGATCTTCTAGGGGAGGAAGATGTGATAACTTTATATAACCTGACTTGATGACTCCTCTTTTTTCTCAGTTCAACATACAAACCACAAAAGATGTGGAATATAATATAACATGAAAACACATTAGATCTCTGGTTTTTACATTTAGGGCACTGGTTCTCAACCGTCTTCTGGAGGCACATGTAGCTAGTCAGGTTTTCTGGATTATCACAATGAATATCTATAAGATAAATTTGCATATTTTAGAGACTCATTACATACAAATCTATCTCATGCATATCCACTGTGGTAGTCTTGAAAATCTGACTAGCTAGATGTGCTACCAGGACAGGGTTGAGAAGTGCTAATCTAGGGAGGAAAAAGATGGAAAAGCAAGCAAACCTTCATTATTTTCTAAAGAATGACGATGGGGAAATGGGTGCAATTTTGATGTTTCAATGCTCCAGCTGTTCATAGGTATCATTACTTATAAGGACAAGCTTTATTTTATTGAAATATTTCTGCTCCACTTCCATTTAAGATCTAACTTAGAGGCCAACTGAATTTCAGTTTTGTTTTTGGCTTCAAACTGGCCCAAAATTCAAATATGGTTTTCTTTTGTTTTCAACTGATGCTGAATATGGAACTGTGCTGTGGAGCCTGCAGCCCCCACTCCTCCCCCCAACCCCATACATAGGTCTCTTCCTCCAGGTCTCCAGTATTGTTGGTGGTCTAGTAGCTAATCAGGGCAGAAGCAATCCCCAGTTATTCCTATCAAATGGCTGCTGGAACCTCCCACAGCAATCCAGGTGTCAAAAGCCATTTTTTAAGTGGAGTTGGCTTGGGCAGGCGCAACTGAGGATTACTCCTGCACCAACTAGCCACTAGACAATCAATAATACAGTAGGGTAGGGGGGATTTCTTTCTGTCTAGGGAAGGGAGGAGGAAGGAGTGGGATAGAGGGTCAAGTCGATTTTGGTTTTAGCCAAAACCAAATGGTAAATTTCAGCCACAGATTTAGTTTTGGGAATCTTCTAATCTGACTTTAATATACTACTTTCTGCCAAACCTTTCTCTGGCTCCCTAATATGCATGAGGTTTACCTGTTTGGCTGCAATTTCTTCATCTTGTCCATCTCCAATCACTACATAAGTAACTTTCTTCCCAAATCTGGCTACAATCCTCTCAAAGCAGCTCTCTTTACCTGCAAAGCACGGAAGACAAAGTGAAGCACTGTAACATTTTCCTAACTTCTCAATGCAGTCACTGAAGCATTCAGATTCTGTCCTGACCACGAGTTCTCAAGTTTCAAAGATAAAAACGTAAAAACATTCTAAGTGGTATCATTTAGGTAATGGCTTTCAATAAGTACACAAGAATTTTGGGCAAAAGATGGCGCCGGCGTCCTCGGCCCGCAATTTAACTGCCACTCATCTACCTTTTAGTCCCCGCCCCCCCCCCCCCGGAGCCCATTGGTCAAACTCGGGAATAAACTCGGCACCATCTTTTGCTCATTAAACTTTTGGAGTCGGATGACGGCGGCGACCTCGGTAAGTTGTTATATTACACCGATTTTGAATGGAGTGATCTTTATGTAGGGAGGGGGCTGGCCACAATTGTATGTTACGGCTCCGTTTCCATATTTTACAGGGAGACCCTTGAGAAAGCACGATTTATGTGCGAAACATGTCGGGTCTGGCTCCCCTGGTTTGGCTGAGATAAGTATCATCTAACATTATGGACTAGTATCTATCAAGGAAATTGAATGATAAAATATTATAATTAATTAGATAAAAATTTTTTTATAAGAAGTATACAACGAACAATTTCTTAATATAACCAGAAAAGACAGCCAATGATGAAGCACCACACGATGCTTCCCGCGATTTAACGAAAAATTTGTTTGCGGTGGAGTGGTGGGGCTGAGGCGTCCTTTCTAACATTATATCTGATAATATTATAATATAATATCCAGACCGCCTACAAAGATTGGGGATTTATTGACATTCATTGGGCTGGATGAAACTTAGTATAATAAGTGGCCACTATTGTAGTTGCTTTTAAAAACAGGCATTTGTCCCCATTTATATGATTAAGATGGTGCAGTTTTATACCACTACTATGGAATTACATTCAAGTGAAAGTTTTATGCTGTTTTAATCAATGACCAAGAAATTTCATTTTAAAAGAAATCTTAGGTGAGCTATATATTTTTCAGATAGGTACTTAATCTAATCTCTACAAGTAAATAATTACATGTGTAGGCAATAATTTGGAATTTTGGCATCAACAATAAACAAGACTATCAGGATTAAAAAAAAAAAAAAAAGATGTAAAATTACATATTGATAAAAATAGTTTAAATGTACATAACTAATGCCTAGGAAATATCTACCAACAATACCAATATTCAAGCCATATCAGGCATCTGCTCCAACCAGAAAGAGTTTAAATAATGCTCCACAATACCTATTTTTGTGGCACTGTAAATATTCTCAATAGGAAACACTTCTCCTAAGCCGTAGAGCAGAACTTTAGCCAGGGCAGGTACCAGCTGTGTCGTCGTGATTAGAATATTCACACAGTTCTTCCTGCAGAGGAGAAATTAAGAGGTTCCTGAGAAAGCAGAAGTCATCACTATCACCAAAAAATATATCCTATAGAATTAGTCTACTGTGCTCTGTTTTATGCTAATGATGTTCCAGTATTGGTCGCCACACCTCAAGAAGGACATAGCAATGCTTGAGAGGGTCCAGAGAAGAGCGACAAAAATGATAAAAGGTATAGAAAACCTTTCATACGCTGACAGGTTGGAGAGGTTGGGGCTCTTCTCCCTGGAAAAGCGGAGACTCAGAGGAGACATGATAGAGACCTTCAAGATCATGAAAGGCATAGATAAGGTAGAAAGGGACAAATTCTTCAGGCTATTGGGAACCACAAGTACAAGGGGGCACTCGGAGAAACTGAAAGGAGACAGGTTTAAAACCAATGCTAGGAAGTTCTTTTTCACTCAGAGAGTGGTGGACACCTGGAATGCGCTTCCGGAGGTTGTGATAGGACAGAGTACACTATTGGGTTTCAAGGAAGGATTGGATAGATTGAGGGATACAGATAGAGGTAGAGATAAGCTATAGAAAAGGTATAGATAGATAGGGGGATTGAGGGATACAGATAGAGGTAGAGGCAGGTTATAGAAAGAGTATCGATAGAAAAAAAAAAAAAAGAGAGGGATTAAAGGGCTTAGACAAGGACAACCTTACAGGTCATGGACCTGATGGGCTGCCGCGGGTGCGGACTGCTGGGCACGATGGACCTTTGGTCTGACCTAGCGGAGGCAACTTCTTATGTTCTTAATATAGAGACTGCTTTTTAGGCTATATTCACCTTTTCCAAAGCCCTTTACTTAAAGCTCCACATCTTCTACAGGCACATGCAGTTGCACGATTATGTAAAAGCCCTTTTTGGTCTGTAAAAAGCAAAGGTACTTGCCTGTAAGCAGGTCTTCTCCATGGACAGCAGGCAATGTATCTACAGATCTCCAGGTACAGATGCTTAATAGCCTGTGTATTGCCCATGCATGCATTGATGTCTTCCCGCCGGTCTTGAGAGCACAGGACCAGCAGGACAATATACAACTTAAAGAATAGAATACAACTGCTAGGGGAGATGGGAGGTTATGTGAGATTACTGGACAAATAGGCCAAGATAATCTCATATGTGGGAATCTCTAGCTACCAGGCTCACTGAAAACAAAAACAGTTGGATGAGTTAGAAGAACAATTAACCTGAAAACATATATCACTATAAGAAGGTGCAACCTGGAACAGAAGAAAATGGGCCTAATGGGGGTGGAATTGGATTCTAGACCCCGAACAAACTTTGCAGAACTGCTTAACCAAACTGACTGTCACATTGGGTATCTTGTTCCAGACTGTAGTGAGATATGAATGTGTGGAAGAAGCCCACACGTTGCAGTTTTACATCTCTCTTCAACGGAGGCTGATTTCAAGTGGGCTTCTGACATTACACATGGCTCTAACACTATTTTATTTATTATTTAAAAACTTCTAGCCCACATAAATCCCAAGCAGTTTACAAAATCACATACACAAGATACAGATAATCATCATAAAACAATAATACAACAGTAATATGTTACTCATACATTTTTTTCAAAAGAAATACTTTACCCCTCAAAATAGCCCCCCAAAAACCCAACACTACGAGCTGTAACATGGCCCTGGAGACAGACCAGCCTGAGCATAAGAAAAAGAGATGCAATCTTCAAGTCTATTAATGTAGAAATAGTGCATTTGCCGATGGCAGACTCCATCCTGTTGGGATCAAAGAAAACAAAAGACTGAGTAGACTGTGTATGGGGCTTAGTCCACTCAATGCTTGCTTATAGTCCAGTCCAGTTTATTTGACATAACGAAATGTGTGCAGTGTGCTTTTGCCAGGATGGGTATGAGGTTTGGCAAAAAAATGTTGGTAGGACAATTGACTGATTTAGATGGAAATCCATCATTATCTTAGGAAGGAACTTAAGAGTGTGCGGAGAGCTACTCTGTTGTGATGGAACTTAGTGAAAAGTGGATTCACCACTAAGTTAGACAAGTTCCTGCGGAACTGAAATGTACGCAGGTAGGGCTGGTCTCAGTTAGGGCACTGGTCTTTGACCTAGGGGCTACCGCGGGAGCGGACTGCCGGGCATGATGGACCACTGGTCTGACCCAGCAACGGCAATTCTTATGTTCTTATGTAGTTCATTGACCCTACAAACTAAGTAACTGCCAGCAACAAGATGACTTTCCAGGTACTTCAATGCACAAAAATCCAGTAGCTCAAAAGCTCTCAGAGTGAACAACTAAAGGCTGTCCAGAGATGATGGATTTAACCTCTACACGAGAATAAGAACTAATTGCACTCAGGTGAAGCCTTACTGTATTGGCCTTCAGATCAGACTCAAGACAGATGCAGAAGGTATTCAAGCTCTGTGTAGGGCCTGAAAACAGCTATAGGGCCTTGCCCTATACCATACAGCAAACCTCCTCCATGAAAAAGAATAACACTTCTTAGTGGAATCTTTCCTGGAAGCCAGAATCTTGGAGACACCCTCTGAAAGATGCAAGGAAGTAAATTCTAGGCTCTTAACATTCAGGTTGTGAGTGTTAGAGTCTGGAGGTTGGGATGTTGAAGAGACCCCTTGTCTTGAGTGATGAGTCAAAAAACAGTCTGTAGTTCTTCAGATGAAAGTTCCAGAAGAGGAGGGAACCAGATCTATTTGGGCCAATATGGCACAATCAGAGAAACATAGAAGAATGAAGGCAGACTAAGACCATATGGCCTGGTCCTGCTTGAGTTTCAACAAAGTCTTCCTATAAGATATGTGAGCATATGCATACAGAAGATCTGTTCTCCAATCCAGGAGAAAGGCTTCTGATGCTAGTCTATGTGGCCCTGAGAATCATTCTGCTCTGGATGGCCCAGTCCCACATCCTGACAGCCTCCTGACACTGAGAATATGATCCCGTTCTCCCTTGCTTGTTGATGTAGTACATCACAACCTGGCTGTATGTCCGAATTTTCTTAATTTTGACTACTAGCCAATCTCTGAAAGCCTTTAGAGCTTTACAGATTGCCCAGAGCTCCACAAAGCTGATATGATAATCCTCCTTCGCTGACTTTGACTGTAACCTCTTCGTTGATTGTCCAGCGCTTCTTGCTGTAAACCGCCTCGAACTTCTATGGCTTTGGCGGTATATAAGAATAAAATTATTATTATTATTTCTCCTAGGATGACCAGGACCCTCAAGTGTGAAGCAAATCTAAATGAGCTCCCCACCCCAGGTTGGAAGTATACGTGAAGCTGAGGAATTTAGAACAAGAGGCCCATGGTCCTCTCGTTGTCCACCAGAGAAGGGATTTGGATGATATCTGCTAGGTTCCTGAAGGCCTGTGACCACTAGGAAGCTAGGATCCACTGGGCTTGTCTCATATGTAGCTGTGCCAATGGAATAACATGCACTGTGGAAGCCATGTGGCCCATCAACCTCAACATCTGTCGAGCTGTAACTTGTTGGCAAGAGTGAACTTAAATGGCAAGGGCGACTGTGTCTGCCCATGTCACAGGAAGAAAAGCTCACACCTGTACCATGTCTAGCAGAGCTCCTATGAATTTCAATTGTTGGACTGGGAACAGATGAGACTTGGGGTAGTTTAAAATGAACGTTAGTAGCTCTGACTCCCAAATAGGTCTCTGCACTGAGCAATTTTCTTTGATGTGCTGTCCACCATTCAATCATCCAGGTAAGGAAAAGAAAAGTTACTTACCGTAACAGGTGTTATCAGGGGACAGCAGGCAGATAGTCTCACTGATGGGTGCCGTCACCGACCGAGCCCCGGTATGGACCACTTTAAAAGTGTATCACCACTTTAAGTCTTTTAAAAAGTTTGCGATAGCCCGCACCGTGCATGCGCGAGCGCCTTTCCGTCCCAACGTAGGTATGTGGTCCCTCAGTTAAGATAAGCCAGCTAAGAAGCCAACCTGGGGAGGTAGGTAGGTTGTGAGAATATCTGCCTGCTGTCCCTGGATAACATCTGTTACGGTAAGTAACTGTGCTTTATCCCAGGACAATCAGGCAGCATATTCTCACTGATGGGTGACCTCCAAGCTAACAAGAATGGGATGGTGGGAGTGTTGGCCTTTAGGAGAATAAATTTTGAAATACAGATTGGCCGAAGTGCCCATCACATCTGGAGAAGGACTCCAGACAATAGTGAGAAGTGAATGTATGAACTGAGGACCAGATGGCAGCTTTACAGATTTCCTCAATAGGAGTAGATCTAAGGAAAGCAACAGAAGCTGCCATAGCTCTAATTTTGTGGGCTGTGACACGACTCTCCAGTGCCAGTCAAGACTGAGCATAACAGAACGAGATACAGGCAGCCAGCCAGCCTATATCTCTTAGAGTGGAATGGAGTCTACTTTTAAAGAAGTCTTCAGGGGCTAGTGCTTACACATCTGTACCCCCTGGGAGGGAGGGTAAAGCCATGGATCAGTTTGGCAAACGCCTTTATCAAAATGCCATGTTGGCCAACCGTTCTGGCAACTATAATTTTCATTTTACCTCAAGTACATGATTAAGTAGATTGCTCTTTTCCAGAAATACATTCTGGTGCGTAAACTTCCTGCTTTCAGCTGAGAAAATATATGGTACGTTCTACTTACGACACATTTGAACTTACCTCCCGTGCTGCAGCCATCTCCGTAGCCATGAGACGCTTGGTTTCGCGTCTGAACTGGATGTGAACCATCAAGACAGGTTTGCCAATGCTCCGTGTCTTGGGGATGAGCTTTTTGATGCCTCCACTGACATGGCTACATAGAAGTTGTCTACTCATAAGACCAGATGGGACACACTGATCAAACCTAAAAAGAAACCTCCACCTTCTTGTCCTTTCAGACCAGCTTCTTCTTACCAGAGACGGTTTGCTGCTAAACCTGCAGCTCCTGCTCAGTCACAACCCAGAAGGCAGAAACAGCAACCCCGTCAACAGAAACCACAGGCTGCTCCACATAGCCATTGTCAGCATCTTACAATCTTTGCCTCAGCCCATTGGAGGCCGTCTCCAACTTTTCATTGTTCGCTGGGAGCTCATAACATCAGACCTCTGGGTCTTAACCATCATTCGTCAGAGTTACACACTCCATTTTCACATTCTGCCTCCAGATCATCCTCCAAGAGAGTCTGCTTTGGACCCTGCACAGTCCTCTCTTCTTCTCCAGGAGGTTCAATCCCGTCTCCTGTTGAATGCCATCGTGGAAGTTCCTCTTTCTCAGCAGGATCAGGGATTCTACTCCCGTTACTTCTTAGTTCCAAAGAAGACAGGAGGACTGCCACCCATTCTGGATCTCAGAGCTCTCAACAAATTTCTAGTCAAGGAGAAATTTTGCATGCTCTCCCTCACCCTGCTTTATCCTCTCCTCAATCAGAACAACTGGCTATGCTCCTTGGATCTCAAGGAAGACTACACACATATTCCAATTCATCCGGCTTCCAGGAAATACCTCCATTTTCAGATAAATCAACATCACTATCAATACAAGGTCATTCCCTTCAGCCTGGCATATTCTTCCAGAGTCTTCACGAAGTGCCTGATTGTAGTGGCTGCATCTCTCCGATCACACGGCCTCCACATCTTTCCTTACCTGGACGACTGGTTGATCAAGGCTGTTTCACCTCAGGAAGTGGTCCAAGCAACATCTCAGACCATTTATTTTCTTCAGGTTCTAGGATTTGAAGTCAACTTCCCCAAATCACATCTCATTTCGACTCAACATCTTCAGTCCATTGGAGATATCCTAGACACCACTCTCATGAGAGCGTTTCTCCCTCCGGATCACCCTGTGAATGATAAAGGTCTCTGCTCCATGAGGGTTGATGGTCCTGATGCTGACATGGGAGCAGACTCCGACGATTCGGACCTGGCTCCAAATATCTTTTGTTTTTGAGCCTCTCTGGATTTCTGTGTTCTTTCCTATATAAGCAAACAAAGACGACAGTTTAAATCAGGGGTGTCCAACCTTTTGGCTTCCTTGGGCCGCACTGGCTGAAAATTTTTTTTCTGGAGCCGCACAAACACTAACAATAACCAATGAGTCAAAAAAAGGTTGAGCAGGTTCCAAATTTGCAATCACTAATATAGAAGATATATGTATCTAATAATAAACCTTCATTAAAGGGACACTGTGGAGAGGAATCCTAAAAAGCAGTAATACTTACCCTGACTGAATGATCCTCCACGTGCACCGCTGACAGTGGGAGAAGCCACAGGCTTCCACATCTCCACTCTGATGAGCAGGGATGCGCGCTCCTGGTTCTCCCATTCACTTCTATTACAACTACGGTGAGCCTCTTCAGAGGTGAGCCTCATCAGAATGGGGATGCTGAATCAGCTGTCAGGAGCACATATGGAGGTTCGTTTAATCAGGGTAAATATTACTGCTTTTTTGGGTTTCCCACTTGGAGCTTAGGCTCCCTCAAAATGAACATTTCCCCTGTTGTAGCTAGTAGGGATACCCAAGCCTCACCAACTGACAGCCTCCTCTCTTCCTCCTCCAACTTCCCAAGTTTTGCAGCTGGCAGCAATATTGCAGAGCTGCTGCCTTCCCTCCTCCATGTCCCCCCATTGGCTTTCATTCATGCATGAAAGCATGGGCAGCTTGAGGATATTGCCACTGACTGCAAAGCTTGGCGATTTTTAGTTGCCAGACTGAAGGAAGATCTCTTCAGTTGGCAGGGCTTGGGAATCCCCACTAGCTCAAGTATTTATAAATTGCACTCAGGCAGGGAGAAACTTTGGTACCCACCCACTAATTTTAGGCTCATCCCTCCCCCAAATCAACTGAATATAAAAATAATTGTGATGCACATATCCCAAAGCTAACATATTCCAGTTAATAAATTCAAATTAAAGCATTTTTTCTACCTTGTTGATTGGATGTTTTGTTTTTCCATCATCTTGGTCCCAGTTTCTCTTTCTGTTTTTTCTCTATCTTCAACTAATTCTCTCTCCAGTGTCTGCTGTCCATTTTTTTCTCCTCTTCTCTCGTTCCATTTCCTTTTTTTGCCTGTCTCCAACATATTGATTTTTCCCTTTCAGCTTTCTTAACTTTTTCTTTTCTGCCTCTGTCTACTCAAATCTTGCCTTCTTTCTCACCCTAATTTTTAAATGTTCAGCTATCTCTCAATTCTCCATCTTCTCTGTCTCTAACTCTCCCATTTTACATCTCACTCCTTTCCTAGCCTCCTATTCCCTTCTATCTACTCTTCATTACCACATTTCTACCACTGTACTCACTGCTCTCTCACTCATCTTGTCATCTCCATTTTGACCTCATCCATATGGCTCACCATTTTCAAAATCCCCTTCCCTCTCTCCATTGGTCAGACTATAACGCCGGCCCTTTCTTTCCATCACCTAGCATCATCTTACTTCCCTCCTGCCCTCTCATGGTTCCATCTCTCCTCCTCTATCTCCATGGTCCAACAATTTGCTCCCTCTCTTTTCTGTTTTTCTTCTTCCCTCCCCCCTTGATGCTGAACAATGAAATGGAGGAAATAAAGAGAGAGACGCTGCATCTCTCTGCCTTCCATCCACAGGCCTAACATTTCTTCCTCCCTCCCATCCCCAGATCCAACTTCTCTCCCTTTCTCTTCACAACTGTCCCCCATCCCATCTCTCCCCCTGCCTGCCTGCCTCCCTTCTCCAGGCCCACCATTTCTTTCTTTCTCTTCCCAACAGTTCTCCCTTCAAGTATCTCTTTCCCTCTTCCTCCGCACTACCCCAGGTCTAACTTTTCTCCCTTCAGACCATTGCCTACCATCTCTCTCTGTCCTCTGTTTCTGGTCCCATAAGCTCTCCCCCCACGCCCAATCTAGCACTTCTTTTAATACCCTCCCACCCAAAAAAAAACCCATCTCTGAACAAATCCCACTTGCTTTAATCATTTTATCCTCACTCTCTTCTTTCTAGACAGCACCTTTCCTCTCTCTATCTTCCATGCAGCATCAGCCCCTTCCATCCACTGTCTGCCCTCTCTCTCTGCTCCTTCCATTTCTCTGTCTGCTCTCTTCCCGTTCCATATATCTTCCCTCTTTCTATGCTCCTTCCATAAACTGTCTATCCTGTGCCCCTTCTTTCCTTTGTATATGATACAGTTCAGCTTCACCCCCTCTCCATTTTTCTGTCTCCACCCCTCCCCCATGCCCTGGTACCTCTTCTGTGGCACCTCTTCTCCCTCTGGTCTGGCATTTGTCTCCTTAGTTTCCCATGCCCTAGCATCTCTCATCTCCTTCCAATTCCCCCTTCCCCTCCATTATCTGGCATCCCCTCTCATTCCTTTCTCTCCTTCCTTCATTTCCCCTGGCCTGGCATCTGTCTCCTTCCCTCCCCTCCCATGCCCTGACATCTCTTCCTCCCATGGACTTGACATCTCTCATTCCTCTCCCTTTTCCTTCTCCATCCTTCCCTCTCCCCAATTGAGTGCAGCAGCAGCATTTCTTTTCCCCCTTCCCTGTGCAGAAGCAGCATTTCTCCCCCCCTCACACACCCATCAGCAACGCAGCATTCCTCCTCCCTCACACACCCATCAGCAGCGCAGCATTCACCCCCAAATTACCCCTCAGGGCCAAGTGAAACATTTGCTTAATACTGCTGATCCCTTATCCATTCTCCAGCAGGGTCATGCAGAGCACTGGGTTGTTGGCCTTGTCCATGAAGTAGCTTGTATGTTCCACCTGGCCATGTGCAGCAAGGGTTGGCACTTGTGCACGCCGGGGAAGGGCTCGATGGGTGCATGTGCCACCTGCAGCTGCCCCAGCCCGGCTCACCCTTGGCAGGGTCATCAGCTCCTCCTCAGTGGCTTCATTGATGTTCGGTCACTATGGGCTCCCCAGGATCAGGCTGAAGTTACAGGCGGCACTGAACTTGTGGCTCTTGGAGCAAAAGCTTTGCCTGCAGCGTTTGCTCAAAACCGCGGGCAGCATCTTCCATGCGCCTCCTGCGGCTGATCTGGAAGCGTTCCCTCTGATGTCGCAACATCAGTGGGAACACTTCCGGGTCAGCCGAAAGAGGCACATAGGATCCGCTGCTCGCGGCTTTAAGCAAACGCGACAGCAAGACGGAGGAGGGAGCCGGCAGAGGAAAACATTGCATCGTGAGCGGAGCCGCATAGAATTCTTCACGCGGTCTGCGGGTTGGACACCCCTGGTTTAAATGGTTGTGATCTGGCCCCAAATATTGAATATACAGTGGTACCTTGGATTACGAGCATAATCCGTTCCAGGAGCATGCTTGCAATCCAAAATGCTCGTATATCAAAGCAAGTTTCCCCATAGGAAGTAAGGAAAACTTGCTTTGATATGTTCCCACCCCAAACCTTCCCCTCCCCCACGAGAACCGGCATTGCTCCCCCCGAAGGCCCCCCCTGCGAACGGGCACCCTCCCCCCCGCGATCCGGCACCCCCCGCCGCCACCTGAGATCCCCCAACCCACCCGAACCCTCCCGTTGAACTCTCAGGCCTTGAGCATGCGCACATGTTCAAGGCCCGGCACAAGAAGAAGATTTTCGGCCACAGGACATGCTGATACCAGCGATGCTGATGCGGAGGGAAGTAAGAAGAGGTTTTGGGTGGGTTGGGGGATCTCAGGTGGCGGCGGGGGGTGCCGGATCTCAGGGGGGGGGCGCTTGTACAGCGAGGCAAGCTCGGTTTACGAGGCACCAAATTTGCGAATGTTTTGCTCGTCTTGCAAAACACTCGCAAACCGGTGCACTTTTAAACCGAGGTACCACTGTAACAGGAATGCGTGGTCAGAACCAGAAATGGTCCAACAGCATCAGGTGCTGTTGACATGGAAGGATAAACGGCTGTGGCTAAATCAAATGACTCAATGGTGAAGAAAGGGGCCCTCACCTTAAAAATGAAGAGGGGGCAGCTCCCAACCAATGCTCAAGCCTAAGAGGGCTATGAGCTGCAAAAAACAAATGAAACTTAAAACTTGGGCAAAAGTCTAAAAATGACAGGGGAAAGAGTTAAGAGTTCCCGAAAGAAAAATATGAAGAAAAAGCAGGTTGGGAGGGCACCACACAATGAAAAATACTTCAGTGAAAATCGGTGCCGAGGAGCCATGAATGATGACATATGTCTCTTACCATGGATAAAAATATATGCAAGGGGAGACTATCCCACTCCACCGCAGCTTTTGCCTAGGATGCGCAGCAGTATCAGACTAAGGTTGGATACCTCCAAGCCACCTCTTTTCTTCTTTGCATAATATTTTATTTTTTGGGATTGAGAAAGAATTTGATATTTTATTTGTTATTATAGTCTATGAGGTAATCTGTTCTTAGTTCCCTACTAAGACTGGGAGTGGGCCAGGTTATAATGGGAAATGCATTACTGTATTTTTACAGATATTTTTTCTTTTTTTTTTGGGGGGGGTGCTGTTTTGTACTGTTATACTGTTTGTATTACTAGGCCTATCAACAAGTTAAGTCTGGTCTCTCTCACATAAAGTAAGAGTTAAATTGACATTGCGCTATACAAAGTCCAAGAGCAGGTTCTTTTAAGTACCAGAGATGTGCACAATTCCATGCACTGGGCCATCCTACTCCTTGCTTGTTAAAACAAAAACAGAAAGGGAACTATTGATGTGTATTAAATAAAATAAGTACATTGTCTAAGGATAGACATATTTCCATATGGCTCATACCACTAGTCCTTGCTAGTGACGCCAGGTAACATAGATGGACAAGCTGCAAACAAGCATATTTCTTTTTATAAACCATAGTGCCTAATAAACTGTAAGCATTAAGTCCAGTTCAACAGTGCTTATGCTGGTGGGAAACTGAATCAAGACCAAAGGAACAGAAAATTAAAATGAGACAAAAAGCCTTATTAGGAACATTTTAAGGAAAAATATAAAGAACTTTGTTTAGTGGATGGATATGAGAAGATAGAACTGAAATTTTAAATACCACTTTTCTCACAAAAGGCAGTTAATCAAGTTGATTAAAAACATTAAATACGGGATTTTAAGGTGTATGCCTCTTACCTGCACTGGATAAGCAGCAAAGACTTTAATGCCGTTCCTAGCCAAGAATCTGTTAAAGCTTCAATATCAGCTCGTAAACTCTGTAGAGTTTCTCGCCTCTGGGGACTGAGTAGTCCTGAGAAGGAAAACCAGACAAGGTCAGTTACAATACATGAAGCATTCTCTCATACAGGCCATTAAAAAAAATATTTATAGTCACAGTACAAGATCGTCAAAATAGAGTACAAGTAGCTGTATTTCTTCTGGATAAAATTGGAATGTTAGTAGGTTGTGATGCCTTTTATTGGACCAATATAAAAAGATGCACAGTACTAAGTGAGCTTTAAAGACCACATACAGTAGAGGTGTCACCTCTCCCATTGACACTTCTTTCAACTATGGGTAATCCATTTTTCTCTTTGCTCCACCAGGTACCTAGATAGACTATAAGCCCTTCTTTGGGACAGAGACTTACCTGCTGTATCTGAATGTCACCAAATGCCCCCCCCCCCTAAATTCTTCAGTAGATTTCAGTCTCTCTTCTTGTTGCAGATGTGTGAGCAGGTTTGGGTAACAGTAATGTGGACTAAAGAGTGATCCAGACTTTTTCTATCCATATCAATATCACAAGTATCTCTGGATGGTTCCTCTAAGCCCAGCAGAAGCCCCTTTGCTGCCCCCATTACTGCTACCATCATCTCCAAGAACTTACCGCCTACATTGCTCTTGTATTTATCATAGATCTCTCTTACTTTCCGGTAGCGGAAAGCCAGTTTCCTCATCCAGTCCACTCCTCCCTGAACACCTGTCATGGAGCCATGACTACTATTTCCTCCGGATCCATTGAAACCATCAGTTGCAAAACTGTAGTTACTGAAAGAAAAAAAAGTTTCCCACTTATCAACCTTAAACAACCTAAGAGGTAGATAAAGGATGAGGAAAGTTAAAACTATGACATACTACACAGTACAAGTAAGAACATAACAACTTGCAGCGGAAGGACTGATCTAGTGGCTGACATGACAGTACTGCAAATATTTAGGTGGAAAACTGTATAGACTCGGAGAGATATTAGCAATAAGAATCTACCAGTCCATTTTTTAAAACTAGTGAAAATGTTACATTCCATTTGGAATGAATCCAGGTGAAAGTGCCAGTATATGCAATCAAATACACAAAAAATACTTTGTATTTGCATATACACTAGTAAAAAAATAAAAAAGTCAAAAATCGGGCAAAAAGTGCTTGTATATGGAGAACTTAGGTCTTACCTGCTAATTTGTACTTTCCTTTAGCCCTCCAGACTGGCACAGATGGGTTCTGCACACTGATAGAACAAAATTTGCAAATCTTTAAGTCCACCCCCTGGAAGGAACAGGTGGAACACTTCAGTTTTTCCATTTACATTGCAGGAGAGAAAAAAAACCAAACCACCAGCTGAATATGATTTCCCTGCTGACACCCAAATCACACAGAGGGAGAATGAAAAATTAGGTTCTTACCTTGATAATCTTCTGTTAATCCTTTCAAGAGTCTGCAGGTATCGTGATCAATCTGTTCCCACGAACTGGACTTGCAGAAGTGTGAATACCGTATTCACACTTCATAGATAGGCTGTGGCCTATACATTGATTTTGCAAACCAGCCGGTAGGTGCGGCTTGCTTAAATGGGGCGGCCTATCTTACAATTGTCATTTCCCCCCCCCCCGTACCTCTTTAAATCCCCCTTAAATATCTCCCTCCTCCAATCTCACGGTCAGTGGTGCTGGGCAGGAGCGATCATTTTGGCATCCAGCCTGGCCCTGTGCCGCTTTCTGAATGGCTGCCGTCAGTTCTTGCAACCCCCATATACATTACACAATTCTGTTCTGCTCTGTAACTTAAAAACAAGAATTAGAACGACAATGAACAGGTATTTGTATAAAACAACCTTAGAGAACCAACCTGCTGAGTGCAACTAGTATTAACAATAAGGGAACCAGAGACTGAAGAATAAACTTACATGGAGACATTAGGTCCTTACCTACTAATTTTCTTTTTTTTTAGTCCCTCCAGATGGGCACAGAAATAGATGGGTTTACACTCCTTTGCCAACAGGAGATGACTAAGACACTAACTTTTCGCTACAGTATAAGTGGGCTATGCAGTCCCTCTTACAATCAGTCTTTACAAATAGCCAAGCAGAAATCAACCAGGCTGAACAAAAACATACAACTCCACACTCACATGGAGAAGGCAAAAGAACAAACACTGTTGGATACCAACTGCCAAAGAAGCACATACTGAATAGGACGCATGTGAGCCCAAGCCTACCAGACCACTTCCAAGGAGGCTGCCGTGGACCTCAAGTCCTTCAGAAATTCTTGCACCGGCGAACATCAGCAATCCATCAGAGTGTGAATCTGCACACCCTGGCCTCTGGAAGAAGAACTCTCCCCAAGCTGTTGTCAAAAAGAACGTTGAGATACTTCAAGCGCTGAGACGGAATCAACCGGCTTTGGGACAGGACTGTAAAAACTCCACAATCCAAGCCATGACCTGGGAATTCTCCTGCAACTTCTTTGCTCAAAGCAGCCAATCGTCCTGATACGGATGTACCAGAATGCCCTTCTTATGCAATGTTACTGCCACCAGAACCAGACTTTTGGTGAAGGTGCTTGGCACCGCAGCTAGATCAAATGGAAGCATTAAAAACTGATAATGCTTTCCGAAAAACGGCAAAAAAAAAAAAAAAAAAAAAAGCAATTTGGGGTCTGGGGAGGTGGGGGACCTGAACCCTACCCACATAGACTGTGAAAAATGAAGTTTAAATTGATTTACAAGTCACCCTGAAGTTCCCTTAGGAAATAATGGAAGTACCTTTGTCAGCGTTTTTTTGTTTTTTTAAGTTATTTTTATGCAATTTTCAAATTTCAATCAAGCGAAATACATACAACTTGAATAGATCAATATAACATAATAATGAAATCATAAAATCAGGAAAAAACCCCTAATTGTTGGATATTTAGTCCACAATATTAGAGGAGATCAACAAGAAATAATTCAAATAAAGTAATACAAAATACTAAGAAGCGGCATAACTCTGTGTTACCTACTGCTGGTATAGCAAGCTAAATATTATTGGCCACAATTGCTCTTCCTTCTCTCAATTCAATAAATTCCAACAGCTGTTTGGGTTCAAAAAATAAGTAACTCTTATTTTGATAATTAATAAAACATTTCACAGGAAATTTAAGCTGAAATATTCCACCAAAAGTTAGGACTCTTGGCCTTAATGCCAAGAACTCCTTCCTCTGCTTCTGGGACTTTTGAGCCATATCAGGAAATAAACAAATTTTGGCCCCAAAAAACTGGTCATTCAAATGACGGAAATATAAATGCATAACATAATCACAATCATTTTCCAAAGCTAAAGTAACTAGGAGAGTTCTTCTCTCAGTTACCACCTCCAGTGAACTCTCTTGGAAGGTTGTCAAATCTAATTCCCCCTTTTTATCTCCTTGATTTTCAATAGGAGTAGAAGCCTCCACAGTACTTTTTAACTGCAAGTAATTAACTCTTACAATTGGAGGTAAATTATCCGGTGGGATACACAATATTTCCCTAAAATATTTCCTAACCATCTCCATGGGAAAGATGACTGGAGATTTAGGAAAATTCAAAAGTCTCAAATTATTCTTCCTCAGCTGATTTTCAAAACTCTCCCTTTGTCAGTGTTTTTAAAACTGCTCAGTGGAGAAAAAGGACTTTCTACCTCAGAAACAGCTCCAAATTCACTAGAATTGAAGATCTTTGGACTGCCAGCCGGCCAGAGATCGACTACGCCCCCACGGATCCTCTGCCACGCGGTTGGGGGCGGGAAAGGCAGCCTGCGTCTTGAAACCCGGGTGGATTTCTGTCCAGACACACTCAGCCTGTGCTAGAAACCAGTAACTGTGGGGTCACCTGCCAGCAATTCCAGGAGAGGGACCCCGGGTACTTCTAGTAGGTGGCACACAGCAGGCTGGCTTCACAGATACACCAGAGTTTCTCTGTGAAACTGCAGTTTGGCTCCGCAGGACTGCTTCCTTTTCTCTGACAGTGGACCTCCGGGGACGGGTCTCAAGGCACTGAAGCCACCAAGAAATGAAGTTTAAGCAAACTTTAAGCAAAAAAAAAAAAAAGAAACATAAGCAGAGTAACAGCAAAAGACTTCTGCTCAGACTGCTTGCAGAAATTGAAACTGATTCTACCACTAGGGGGAGTGCAGCATGTGTTCTGAAAAGATTTAGATTTTTGCAGCACCCAGACTGAGGGTTGAGATTGAACACCTAGCGTTTGGTTAGCTGTTTCAACAGAGAAGAGGCTAAGCCTGACATGGCAAGTGGTGCAAGGATGCTCTAAAAGCACTAAATCTGCGCAATCCTGGCAAGAATCCACATGAGGAGAGCCCAAGGACTCCATCCCAGCAGTTTTCCAGACAAAATTTGCAGTTTTGGTGAAGCAGTAAACTTTAGAAAAAAAAGATTGCTAAAAATCCAAGATGGCAGCCGTCAAAACATTTGTGCCAAAATCGTGATATTTTTCACACTTCCCAAACTCCAAAAATGGCAATTTTAGGATTTTTCAGGAGGGGGAACACAGGAGAACATTCAGAAACACTCAAAACCCCACTTTTCCAACCTACCCTGATTTCTCTCACAGGCTGTCAAGCCTGTGTACTCTCACTGTGACCTGACAGAAGATCTGTGTTGCAGCTTGCTTTCAGCTCCCTGACAGTAGCTGGATAAGAAAATTCACTGCCACAATGCTGGGAATGCTTCTGCAAATCTGATCTTCGGACTGCCAGTCAGACTCCTATGCCTGATTACACCTCCACCCCTGAGGAACCACGGATACACACCTGGATGGGCAGGGACACAAAGATGCAGCTGGCACCCTGTGAGACACCGCTGAATCTCCTAAGGGCGCCTAACAGCCTGCGCTCAACCCCTGATTAACAATAGGTGAGACCATGTCAGGGATTGCCCTGAGCTCTAGAGAAAACTATGCAGGCTGGCTAACAGGCTAACAGGTACCCAGTGGGATTGGCCTGTCAGCTACAGACCGAAGTCTGTGAATTCTCAAGCAGCCAGAGCTTTGAAATCGCTCCAAGCACCAAAATTCCAGAAAAAGGGACAAAATTACATCGAATAAAAATAATAAAATAGGGAGAGCAAAACAAACACTCCTGCAGGCACAAGGAAAGAACTATAGGTGGAGCTAGAGAGCCCAGTGAAGTACAGCAGAGGCAGAGTGAACAGAGTGAAAAATTCAGAGTGACTATGGGGAAATAACCCATCTGTTTAGAATGTCTCACATATTGCACTGGAAACAGTATTAGCAAATTCTGAAAAAAGCAATATCAACAGAAACTCAAAACAATTTTGAGAAAGGATCTGAGAGAACAGGAATCAGGTCTTTCCACATATTTTTCATTCCCAAAACCACTACCACCATTTGGTGGTTTTCTAACAAAAATGTCAAATGAACTTGCCCATCTCGTTTGCACCAAAGCAAAAGCAGGAAAGATAGTCTCACTGGTAGTTTTCATAAAAAAGGAGACTTTCTCATGGTCCTATGACCAGCCAACAGTGGAAAGGAAAAAATAGTCTCTAGCTCTAGCTCCATCTAAGAGCCAGATATAATAAATAATAATAACTTTATTTTTATATATCGCAATACCACAAACAGTTCAGAGTGGTTTACAGAAGAAGAGACTGTATACAGACAGCGATGTTACATAAAACTTTTGAAATTACATTAGCATGGTAAGATTAATCAAATTTGTCTGGAAGAGGAATAAAAGTACATCCAGGTAGAGATGGAGTCAGAGAAATTTATCAAAGAGGTAAGTTCTGATTGACTTCCTAAAAGTTTGATAGGAGTGCGTTTAAAAAAAAGTTAGTTAAACATTTATTCCATTTGTCTGGTTGGAATTAGAGAATGACATGGGGAAAAAAATTTATCACCATTCCCACCCGTCCCCGTGAGCTCATCCTCGTCCCTGCCCCATCCCTGTGAGCTCAGTCCATGTCCCTGCCCTTGCGAGCTCAGTCCCTGTCCTGCAAACTGTCAGATCCCACCCGCATAAGCCTCGAATAGTTATGATTTATATTGAACTTATTTTATTAAAATATAAAAAGAGACTATTCTGTACAATTGTCATTTTATAAACACAAATAATACAGAGCAAGGATCAACAAAACCCCTGTCTCCCCTCCCTTTCACAAATATCTCCTCTACTATTGTAAAAACTGAAGAAACCAAATTACTACTGAATGCTACATTAAAAAAATCAAGCTAACAGAATACTTCAGTCACACATGGCAGGAATAGTGTTACAGGAGTGCAACTAGGGCAACTGCCCCCTGGTTATAGAGAGAGACCTAAGCCAGCTGGAAGCTAAAGAAGCACAGCTTGGGCTTTGCGGTTCCCAGTTATGTCTAATATCAGCTCTAGCAGGATACATATTTCAAATCTGAAATATTCTAATCACAAAATATAAAATACATTTTTTTTTAAACCTTTTGTTGTCTGGTAATTTTATTCTTCAAATCACATTGGTCTCAGGCTTTGGTTTTGGGTTCCTTCTGTCTTCATCGTAGCATGGCTGGCTCCTGAAGGTAAAATAGGCCCAAGAGGATCTGGGGAGAAGACGCCGAGTCAGACAAGGGCACAATTTTTTTACCAGAGGAGCAAGACAGGAGATGAAAGGTCTTGTTCCCATTCCCGCGGTAGACTAGTTGCAAATATCTCCCATAACTGCGGTGACCACGGTTTACCGCAGTAAACGGTCCCCATATCATTCTCTACATGGAATGATAATGTTCTATCAAGGAATCTCTTGTAGATACAGCCCTTTAGGGATGGAAACGCGAAAAAGTAAGCGCTACATGTACAAGTTGTGCCTGGAAATTTGAAGTGATGAGACAGATAGATTGGGGATGAACCTGTTATGGTTTTGAAGCAAAGGCAGGCGAACTTGAAGATAACCCTTGCTTCTATAGGCAGCCAGTGTAGTTTTATGTAGTACAAGCTTACATGGTCCGATTTCTTGAGGTCATAAATGAGACGGACTGCAGCATTCTGAATGATTCTCAGTCGTTTGATGGTTTTCTTAAAAGATCCCAAGTATATGATATTGCAGTAGTCTAAGGTACTTAAGATCAAAGATTGGTTCCCACCTCCAATTTATGTTACTTCCTACCTATACACCCCCTTCCTTAAATCAAAGTTCAACCTAAGGCTGTTTACAAAGTAATCAAACACACAAAAAGCCACAATTACAAAAATTACATCAATAATATGAGACTTCTTAATTATGTTTGTTTTTTAAAGTTTTCATTTCTAACTTGTGTTTCTCTCTATGCCCTTCTTGGGGATCTGGGTCCCATGTACCTCAAAAGGAAGCACTGGAGAACTCAAATAATTCTGAGAATTCAATTTAAATGTAGCCACCAAAGCTGTTCTCAGATGCGTACAAATATTTAGAACATTTGGCCATAAGAGGTTCAGGACCCTATAGCCTGGAGAAGAAGAGATGAAACTACTAGAGAAAGAGGGTAGGAGCTGAAAGTATGAGAGGGTGCTAACAGGAGTGTGGAAAGTGATAAACAGGAACAAAAAGGAGTTGAAGGAGAAGGGGTGGGAACACAGTACGTGAAGGACAGTAAAGGAGAAAGTAAAAGGAAGAAAGTGTCGAGAGGGAATATGTTTATTTATTGAAATGCTTATATACCGCCCTTTGTAGGAACAACAGAGTAGTTTACATTAAATATAGGTTGAAAAGAACTACAATCATGATAGGATACCAGGAAAAAAAATATGTAGCCCGGGTTGAAGTTATTTATCACTGGACACCTGATAAGTCATATGAGAATATTTGCTTCTGGGTAATTCCACTTGTTTTGGTGTGGCTGTCAAATATGTTTATGGTTACTAAGCATTTACTTTACCACTTTATATATATCTAGATATACTTCACTGTCACAAAACATACCTCAAGTCCTGCCCATTGTCATCAGAGGCTACATCTTCTATATGAACTTGGTCACATTCCTAGTACAGAAGGGAAACAGTAGTATCCTTAATGAACAGTAGTATCCTTGCTTTTTCCAAGATACACACGTTTTATAGATTAAAAAAAAAAAATCTGCAAGTCTGCATGGGTATCTTTTTACACAATTTGCACACACAGTGCGTGTGAGCTTATGTCAAAAAAGAAAGCAAAATTTGAGGATAAACAAAGTTCTATGGCATACCATGGTGCAGATTTATTCAAGGTTCCAACTATATTTAATGTACTGCCAATCACTGCTATCTAAGTGGTTTACATAATTTAAGCATAAAATAATCAAAAAGTAAAGGCAAATACATTTAACAGCTTTAATAGAAGTGTCAGCAATTGAACATATCACTTTTCCACAATCCCCATGCAAGATGATGCATTTGTTGTACTGTTCAACTAGCTTCTGTATTCCTGCAGAGAAGAAGTTTTGGCTGCGAAGCACCACTTCCTTTGCTTCATCATGCTTTGCTTTTGCTCTCCGGGTCACAGTGATGCACCGGAAATAATTCTCTCCAAAATACTTGGATTGTCTTCATACTGTCTCAGGAACTGGGATGCGATCATTGGCATAAGAGCACAGCTGATGTTAGCATTAAACTAGATGCTTACAGTAATCTTTTAGGTGCTTTTAATTAGCCGAAAGTGTGTTGACTTGAGTCTCAAGAAACATGTTTACAGAAGGATCCATTCCCATTAATTCTGCCTAGATTAAGTGCTCTCTGTATAATGTCAAGGAACATCATCTTTATGAGATTTCCTCCCTTGGAACATAATGAGGTCATAACAGACTAGTCAATTTAATGTGGCAATGCACTCTGAAGTCAATCCTTTGCATTAATGTCTTTTTTTTAATTGAATCATCAAAAACATCTTTTATATACAATCTGAGCATTAACTGTCCAGGAGAAAACTACCACCTTGTTGTATAACCCAGTTCAGGTACACAACAATCAGTAATCAACATTCAAAATCATTTCACAATTTCTGCAGTTGAATCCTCCCAGATAAAGATTTTATTCTTATTTCTTTATTAATTTTCAATTTAAATCAAGTTAAACACTTGTACAGAAAGCAATAGTCATAATATCAAAATAATATCAGATAAAGATTTTAAAGACTCTCTAAGAGGAATCTGCTATTTAATTTTGTCTTCTTACTCCTTACATTTTCTATCAAATGCGGTTCATTCTCCCAAAAGCAAAAGTCTAATTCTACATATATAAATCTCCTATTTCTCTTCCACGCATTCACTTTCCAGTGTAACTATTTCTATGTCATCTGCTTCCCTCCCAATAACATTTATCCTTTCATTTAATCCCAATTAGTAGACTAGGCATATGAACCATTTCCCCACACAATGAAATTTACTCCACATCACTCTGAATGACAAACTGTTCGTTAAACTTCCAACCGAGATGTACCTCTTTTTCCATAATCTAGCATGTCTCAATAATTATTTACTTCATTCAGTTTTAAGTTTGTCCCTATAATCACCATTAGGCTATGTACCTTAAAGGATCGTTCACTAATAAAACAATAAGTCAGAAAAAAAACACCAAACACAGGAAGAAAAAAAGAATCTCAGAAACCTGCTCTGAAGCAAATTCAATAGCAAAATTAGAGACTGACATATTGCAGATCTCCATCATTGATCCTTAAAAAAAAAGCAAACCCTGAAGCATAGCTCTCTTTCAACTGAAAAACTGGATACTGCTGGATCCATCATTGCGACTTCTTACTGGGGGCTGATTAAGGCAAAACTGGCTATTGACAGCTCCCAATCTCTCAAGTCTACTGTTCATCTGCTCAGAAAATATATCTGCACCTTTTAGTTCCTCTTATGTGAGCTGCTGATAATGTCTGAAGATGCTGTTTGGCCGGTGACTTTCCTGTTCTGTCTTTGTTTTGGTATGTAAATCATGAAGATATGGGTGAACCATGAAGCCTTTTCTGTACAAAGCAATTGCCACCACAATTTGAGAATATCTACAGAGCTGTAACTAGTCTAGATGAAAGACCTGAAACTGATAATGCTGACAGAGGATGGTAAACTTTAAAATACCTTTGGTGTAATCCCCAAATGGGGATGTGCAAATCCACTTCCTTGGGATCAATATTAGTGAGGAAATCTCTTGCTTGCACTGGAGATAACTGAGCTACTACTACTATTTCTATAACGCTACCACACTCGGGATCTCCATCCTCAAAAGAGGAATGTGCAGAGCAAGTCCTGAATTGATCAAAAGGTACTTTCTTTGGTATAACAAAATAAAATGAATATCGGACTTGATCTCTCCTTTGCATTGGTATAGGAGCAAACACACCTAGAACCAATTCTTTGCTGGAGCTTGACCTGGAGAAACTACAAAGGCATCTACAAGGAGGTAGGAAAATTCTAATTCATACCCTTTCCCTCACAACATCATGAATCCACTAAGGAAACATAGATAGCAGTCCACCTATACACTTCATAGCTTTCAATGTTAGCCTCTAGAGCAGTGGTCTTTGATAATTTTTAAGAGGGGGCTGTAGGAGAGCTGACAAACATCTTCCTGTTTGGGGTCATGATGCCAATAAAACTTTGACATTCATTCCTACCAGAACACCTGGCTTTGGTCACAAAATGTAGAACACAGGCAAATTCTTTGCAAATACAGGACCACAAGCTAAATGCCCTAATATACATAGCTGAAACCCATGATGCCAGACTCTGCATGCATTACACCACCAGAGAAAGAGAGAGAAATGCATTTCTTCCTGAACAGTATAGACACAATACTGTCAAAATACTGTGTCAAAATATAGACACAGATGTAAATACTCAAAACTGACATATTTCAATCACTTAATTGAAAATAAAATCATTTTTCCTACTTTTGTTGCCTGGTGATTTTATTTTTCTAATCATCTTTCCCAGTCTCTGGTTACACTTCCTTCTGTCTGTTTCTAAGACCTTTTTACCCATTTGCTGTTTTTCTCCGTCAACTTTCTTCCATTCTTCTACTTCCTTCTGTCTACTTTTCCAAGTCTTCCCCTCCTCTCCGTCCACATGCACCATCTCCTCCTTCCCTTCTCCTCTTCTCTATCCATGTGCACCATCTCTCCATCCATGTGCACCATCCCCTCCCTCTCTTTGTCCTTCCCCTCCATCTATGTTCACCATCTCCCCCCTCTCTCTACTCTTCCACTCCTCTCCATCCATGTGTACCATCTCCTCCCTCTCTCTCCTTCCCTTCCCCTTTTCCTATGGTCTGGTATATTTCCCCTCCTTCCCCCTGCTGTGGTCTGGTATCTCTCTCTCCTCCTTCCTTTCCCTCCTCCCCCCTACTGTAGTCGGCACGTCTCTCCTCCTTCCCTGGCATCTCTCTCCTTCCTTCTCTCCCCCTAACTCCCTCCTTCTCTTCACCCCTTCCTGTGGGGTCTGCTCTCTCTCTCTCCTCTACTGGCAGTATGGCATATTTCTCTCTCCTCCATTCCTTCTCTGCCTATCTCTGTCCTTCCCTTCTCCCTCCTATGATCTGGATCACTGTCCTCCCCTTCCATTCTCTCTTCCCACAGAGGTCTGGCATCTTTTTACCCTTTCTTCCCCATCTCCACAGTCCAGCATCTCTTTACTACCTTCTCCCTCCCTTCCCTACCACACTGGCAGAATCCAGCACTTTTCACTTATTGTTTCCAGCGATACACTCTTTGGGACATGGGCAGTGTGAGGGAAGTAAACATACTGCCTTCTGTGATCCTGGAAGCTTTCCCTTTGCTACAGCTTCCTGTTCTAGGCCTGTCCTCTAGCAGTTTCTGAGGTCTCATCTCTTTGAGACCTTTGAGAATCTTTTTTATATATTTTTCAAAATATAACTTACCTCTAAAGAACAGTTTGCTGATATATATCTTTGAGGCTGTATCCATAGACCAATTATGCAACCACAGGAGTCTCCTGACAGAAACAGGAGACCACCACAGATGTGGCCAAGGTTCCGATACGATTCTACAAGGCACTGGCAGCATAGGCCATTCTAGATTCTGGATGGGATTTTTCCTTCAAATCTTTAACCTCTTTTGTGTCCCCTGTCCACTAAATCCAGCACAAACCTGTCCTGAGCGATCAAATCAAGGAGGGCCCTCTCTCTGTATCATGCAGCACTTTCCAGCAGCTTGTTCCAATAGTCCTCTGTAGGGATGCTTGGGAGGTAACAAGGCTGTTTGACATGATCTCCCTGATCAAAGCATCATATTAAGGACCAAGGGAATGTATTCTGCTTTTCTAAATGTACTGCATCATAATTATTGTCAAAAATAGCTCCCTAAAACAAAGGTGTTGGACCCACTATCCAAATTCATTGATCATTTTATGAAAACATTGATCACTTTGGTCTGCTCATATCCGAGACACTGCCCAGTTTTTGTGAAAAATTCTGCAGGTTTTTTTTAACAATTTCTACCATAGATATATTGGTCGCCTTAGATTTTTAGGGGTAATACGAATCAAAAATTAAAGGCAATTGTTAAATTACATGATAACCGGAACAGAGCTATTGAAATGCAATGTATGTACTCATACATTTCCTGTTGGATAGTTTGTCTACGTACAGTGCAGTGCTCGGCCTTTAGTTGTATGGTAGCAACGAGGTCAGAAACATGGATGCTCCATTGAAAGTTTGCACCAATGAAAACAATATAGTGTCTGAAGATCTAAAGGCGAAAAAACAGTGTGACAAGGCAGTGGCTGCTGCCAGAAGGATTCTGGGCTGTATAAAGAGAGGCGTAGTCAGTAGGAGGAAGAAGGTGTTGATGCCCCTGTACAGGTCATTGGTAAGGCCCCACTTGGAGTATTGTGTTCAGTTTTGGACCGTATTTGGCGAAAGACGTAAGAAGACTTGAGGCAGTCCAGAGGAGGGCGATGAAAATGATAGGAGGCTTGCGCCAGAAGACGTATGAGGCGAGACTGGAAGCCCTGAATATGTATACTCTAGAGGAAAGGAGGAGATATGATTCAGACGTTCAAATACTTGAAGGGTATTAACGTAGAACAAAATCTTTTCCAGAGAAAGGAAAATGGTAAAACCAGAGGACATAATTTGAGGTTGAGGGGTGGTAGATTCAGGGGCAATGTTAGGAAATTCTACTTTACGGAGAGGGTAGTGGATGCCTGGAATGCACTCCCGAGAGAGGTGGTGGAGAGTAAAACTGTGACTGAGTTCAAAGAAGCGTGGGATGAACACAGAAGATTTAGAATCAGAAAATAATATTAAATATTGAACTAGGCCAGTACTGGGCAGACTTGCACGGTCTGTGTATGGCCATTTGGTGGAGGATGGGCTGGGGAGGGCTTCAATGGCTGGGAGGGTGTAGATGGGCTGGAGTAAGTCTTAACAGAGATTTTGGCAGTTGGAACCCAAGCACAGTCCCGGGTAAAGCTTTGGATTCTTGCCCAGAAATAGCTAAGAAGAAAAAAATTTAAAAAAAAAAAAAAAATTTAAATTGAATCAGGTTGGGCAGACTAGATGGACCATTCGGGTCTTTATCTGCCGTCATCTACTATGTTACTATGTAGTATGCTTTCTTTGGGCAGAAGGCGTGAAGCCTGTGGAAATTCATTACCGGATATTGACTCAGTATGGACATAGCACTGTGAATCAACGAAAGGTGTACGAGTGGATAAAAAAGTTTAAAGTGAGAAGAACAGGTGCAACCAATGAAGGTTGTTGTGGTCACTCATTAACATTGCATACCCAAGAGCACACTGACAGGGCGACTACCTTGATTAGAAAAGACCGAGGGATAACGGTGTCTCCATTGGCTGCAAATTTGAATATCAGCTATGGATCTGCATTTGCCATAATGCATGATGACTTGGGATACAGGAAAGTCTGCACACGATGAGTTCACAAACAGATTACTGATCTGCACAAGCAATAGCGTATGGAGGTTGTGACCAAGTTCCTGAGATGGAAAAAAAAAACTGTATAGAAATTTTAAAAATAAATAATTAAAATAAATTGAAGATCTGAGTGTTCTGGAGCAAATTGCCACTGGCGATGAGACATAGGTGCTTCATTGCAACCTGGACAGCAAAAGGCAAAGCATAATGAAGTAAAAAAAAAGCAGTGCTCGCCTGGCATCGGGAGCAGTCGAAAAATAACTTCTCTGCAAGAATACAGAAGCTAGTTGAACAATACAACAAATGTGTCATCTTGCACAAGGACTATGTGGAAAAGTCATATGTTCAATTGCTGACACTTCAATTAAAGCCGTTAAATATATTTTGCCTTTACTTTCTGATCACTATCTGCAGCTGTGAAGATGTTTGGATAATTGACATAACCCTATTTTTATTCTTATTTGGGTTTTTTTTTTTTTGTGAGGTAGATCAGATTGGTGGTGTGAATAAATTATTTTATGTTTAATTATGTTTAGGCCTAACGAAAAAAAGTCTTCGCAGACTCCAGCTTATCCAGAACACTGCGGCTAAGCTGATTTTTGCTAAACGCAAATATCACCACGTCTCCCCTCTATTTACCAATCTTCACTGGCTCCCAGTACTTTCCAGAATTCATTTCAAATGCTCCTGCCTGGCTTTCAAGATCATTCACGGCATCCTTCCGCCCCTAATCCCTCTATCCTTCCTTGCCCCGACACCAACTACCACCAGATCTGCCCACAGACATAAACTATCCTTCCCCTCTCTACACGGCATCCTCCACGCAGGTAAACTGGGTAGATCCCTCCTCTCCAAAATCACCGGCCTCTGGAACGACCTCACTGTCCCGCTGCGGAACCTGGACTCCCTCCAACTATTCTGAAAACAACTGAAAACCTGGCTTTTCTCTAGCATATAATAATCTCTTCTCCTGATTACATCCCCTCTTTTTATGCTTTGTAAACTCTTTCTCTTCTCTCTTCCCATATTTTTTAAACTTTGTAAACCGTGTCGAGCTCCACTTCAGTGGAGAAGATGCGGTATATAAACCTAAGGCTTAGTTTAGTTTAATGGAGAATTATTTTTTCAAACCCATGGTATGTCCATGGAGATTGCCATTGCATCTAGTATAGCTAATCCTTAAGTTTCTCAGTTTAAGGGTCCTCTTTTGCATTTTTCATCTTAGTTTTCTCATATCCGGGCTGCAGCTTTGGATATACCGACAATGTTTTTATGATTTGGACATCAACTATGTTAGAACTTCATTTGTTTTTAGATTGGTTTAATTCTCGATTTAAAGTTCACTATGCCTAAAGTCAAACACAGCATACCATTTTTGGACACAGTAACAAAAAACTGTTGATACCCTGTTTATCGAAAACCTGTGAAATGTAACAATTATCTAACTTACATGAGTCACTACCCCTGATGAGTCTGTGATAGGTTACCAGTGAGTCAGCTTTTACAGATTTAGTGCATCTGCTCCACCATGGAACAGTTCAAAGAACAAAATACTCTTCTGACGACCAGATCTGCAGCCATTGGTTTTCTCAAGCCATGGATATGGCTGTCAGAGCATTGTTTGCTAACCATGATTTATTGTTACAGGACAGCTCTCAGGATAATAAGTATGCATTTGTTGGGCTCATAGTGTTTGATGTCACTGGCATGTACTACAATTGCATTCCATTTATTGACCTAGATTTTGCATTTGCATTCCAATATTAGAGATTTTATTGTGTATTCTACTACATTTCCATTTTTTTTTTTTTTAATGCAGTGTGGTCATTGCAATTTCTGTGCATTATTCTTGATATGCTTTGCATGGACTCGTAGGTGCTACAGAAGGGTCTAGGACGATTCATTGTAGCTGATTCGGCACGGCTGTTTTATCGCTGAATCGACCGTAATGAATCATCCACAGCAGCAAAGCAGTTATGTCCCCCCACCCCACATACCTCTTGAAAAGTTCACCACTGCGAGCAGCATATTCTACCTCCTGCTCGTGCCAGCTCGGCTCCCCTCTGTCGTCATGTCCTGGTCCACAACAAGGAAGTGACATCAGAAGGGAGCCAAGGCCAGCTGGACAGAAGGTGGAAAATGCTGCACAAGCTGACAAACTTTTCAAGAGGTATGAGGGAGTGGGGACAGAGAGGAGAAGAGGAAACATCCTTGCGCGAGGGGAGGCACTGATGGTTGGGGGGGAAGAAGCAGCACGAGTTGCTGCAGTAGTCGTGGAGAGGATGATTCATCACGGCTGTGATGAAATGGCTGTGATAAATTGTCCTATTCTGCTACAGAATGTGTTCCCACATTTCACGTGAGATGCGGTTTGTGTTATTTAATAATAATAATAACGGTTTATATACCGCGGTTTACAATGATTATAAAAAAATGTAACAGTTAATATCTATTGTTTAGCAGTTCTACAGATCTAGTATTGAGAGAGAGATTGTGTGAATCAGTTTCCTATGTACTTTAGGAATAGATATTTATTTGGTCCTGTGCAAGAGTTTATACGGGACGTATTACTAGAAAAATTAAGACCTGTCTCACTGAGCGTTGCAGTTGGATACTATGTTCCCTCTAAGCATAGCACTTGAGCAATCATGCATACATTCTAGGAGTGTTGCTCATAGATTTTAAATGGCCATTCACAAAAATACTTGCAAATCTAGAAAATTGTTGGTTTTCAGAACTTGTTGCTCACATGAAAAAAAAAAAAAATTGCATGCACTCAGCCAATCCTTAAAGGAAGAACTGGTCATATATACTCAAGTACTTACAATGCGCCCTCAGTATCTCACTTCAATTAGATGGACCAAAATATTACCTGTGTCAGATAGATTATCACCAAGTCTTGTCTTGTTTCACCATTTGGGGGTGAATGGTCACTAAAACTGACTATGTGTGAACAATTCTATATTTCTGAATTATAAGCATTTAGCCCCTTGTATTTATTTATTTATTAAAAAATTTATATAGCGCATTCAACTATGCGGTTTCCATATCACATACATAAAAATCTTGTTTCCCTCCGATTATCACAAATAACAGACATGCCAAAACAACATCATTAATCGTCCCTGTTATAATAGGGATAGAGCACAAATTCAATCAATTCAGAAGTACAAACTAAGCTTTAAATCATATATTGATGTTAGAAAAATTCTAAAAGGCAATCAAATGAAATATATCTTTGCATAAAAAGGCATTGGCAAATAATTGAGTTTTCAGCATTTTCTTAAAATTCATCTTCCCCATACAAAACCGCAGGATACCAGGCAAGGCATTCCATAGTTGTACGCCAGCCACAGATATCATTGATGCTCCGATCCTAGAATGCATAGTTGACATTCTACCCTCCAAACTTAGTTTCTTATGTTCATCCCATTTACATCTCTAAGCTCATATACTAAATACCATTATTTAGTAAGTGGACTCTGTCTCTGCTATTTTCAAAGTGTTGACTGTCAACATGGCTGATGTTTAGTTTTGATTTGTGGGTTCCTGCATTTATACCAAATTCTGTCTTTTTGGTAAGCCCTTCACAATACATTTTGTGGTGGTCATTTCAACGGTTAAAGGTTCCTGACGCAATTGACAAAACAGGAAGCCTCACTGGACCAATGCCAATACTGAGCTGTTTCAGCATCTATACTAAGCTGATAATTTTTTAGTGGTAACATTTCTTTCTTGAACTTATTTTGTTGTGATGTTCACTTGGCATAAACTTTTTGGATTGCACAATTTTTGTTTACACAGGACATTTCAAAGAAAAGGGGCTGGTAATATAGCCTTCGAGTCTCATATAGAGTGGAACAGTAGTGCTCTTGAGCAGTTTGCTGTGCTGTCATCTGAACTGGTTTGACCAATGGTCTTCCATTTAAATATTAATTTTAATCCAAAGAGATAGTTGATGTGAATTTATTTAGTGTGTCCCTCCGTTTTGTGATTTAGAGAGTTATTCTTGGCATTGTGTTTAGTTCTCTCCTTTTAGGAAATTTTATGTGTGACCTCATTGTTCTGCAAAAGGATCCTTTGATGCGGATACCAATGCAGCATTAACTGCATGCATTCGATAAGACGGACAATTTTGAATCTTGAGAGCCTCTACTGGTACTCAATTTAAAGGTAGAGAGTTACTTCCATGATACTAATCCATCATCAGCACCCAGGGCAACTTCAGGTCCACAGAGTTCAATACCACAGATAACGATGGACCTGGATTGGGATTCAAGTGCTTCAATATAAGCTATTAAGGCCACGAAGACTCCTAGCTGCCTTCTGCTGGCAGATGGAACAGTTAAAAGATTTGCCTAGGCCACAGACAAGACAAATATATATGTTGCAGATTGAAGTATTCAACATGTGGCTTCAAAATGTGCGCTAACGGGACAACAAGTCTTCATTCTGTGATGAAAAAGGGATAACTTTCATTGCCACTCAATGTATCATTATCTGTGAAGGCCATGACAGAAAAAATTAAGAAAATCTTTTCACTGAATTTTTGAGTTAACTATGCATGTCTAATGGAAAATATGCTGAAAGCAAGCTTCAACCCCTATAAAACACACAATTTAAACTTGTAAAAAATTACTGGACCCATGGACAACACACACGCAACCTCTATAGACTGCACAAAAATTAAAACTGGGGTGACCCGATGCAATAATATAGATGTGGGGAGTCCTGTATAAGTTTGGTAAACATCCCTAGAAAGCTCCATCAGCTCTTGGATGATGTCACCCACTTGAGAAGAGAGCACCATAGCTTTGTGTACACCATCTGAAGAAATGTAGCCTGTTCCCTGCGCATAATTCTGAATGCAGCAGTCAGACTGATTTTCAACTTGAGGAAGTTTGACCACATTACTGATTCTTATTGTCGACTGCATTGGCTTCCAGTTGAGGCGCGGGTTAAGTTTAAGCTCAGCTGCATTTGCTTTAAGGCACTAAGAGACTCAATTCCTGAGTATCTCATGGAATCTTTTATTATTACAAGTTCTAAATATCTTAGAAAATCGCATCCATTGTTTTCATTCCCCTCAGTTAACGGATGTAAATACAAGAAATTTCAGGAAGCCTCATGGGATTTAATTCATATATTTACATTTCCAATTTCATACCAACAATTTTGTCGTGCTTTAAAAATGTATCTTTTTAGGGAATCTTTTGGATCCTTATTCATTTGTATTATTAATGTTTGTGAACCGCATGGAACTTAATGGTATTTGCGGTATACAAGTGAGTTTTATGTTATACACTTAGTCTATCTGACCTTTCAGTTTCTGTATGGATGCCTTAACTCAAGGGCAGACAATTCTGGTCCTTGAGAGCCACAGGTAGGTCAGGTTTTCAGGATATTTGCAATAAATATGCATGAGATAGATTTACATCTCAAGGAGGCAGTGCATGCAAATCCATCTCATACATATTCACTGAGGATATCCTGAAAACCTGACCTGCCTGTGGCTCTTGAGGACCAGAATTGCCTAACTCATGAGTCAACACTCACTGCTTAATGCCACCAAGGTTTCATCAGAGTGGCAGCAGACTACCAGTGGAAAATGGTTCATAAGCTATGGGTTACCGACCTAGAATATAAGTGATAGCTGTGGTTTGATTTATCAACTTAAGCCAGATCTTGGTTAAGGCTGCAGCAGGAAATCAAAATGGCTGGATTTTTCCCATATTGTCACTAAGGGAAAAAACTTAGTATGCTTGACTTTTACAATGAGTACCAATACATCCAAAGGAAGATACAGGACTGGATGACAGCTTTTATGTCTCCCCAACCCAACTGCTATTTTATACTGTTCCTTCCAAACTTTTTTTATCCTGTTCCCTTTCCAAAGATCAGCCAGCGGGAAGAAGAGGACACAAAACATGATTTCACTTTGTCTAGTCCCATTCCAACTAGCAGGGAAGATAAGAAAAACATTGTACCAAAAGTACCCATGTGGCTTATGTCTTTCAGTTGCCTACTTCTGCAACAGACGCTGTTATCTACCATTTTCTTTTATGCATTCACCTTTAGCACAAAAAAAATGAAGTATAGCATGAGTGATATTTAAGCTTTGTACCTCTAAATCATTGAAAAAGAAATGTGTGTCTGCCACTTCAAAAATCATCTCTTCCATTGCCAAACCAGAGCCCACTACAACTGTTGGATCCTAAAACAAACAAACAAAAAAAATAAATACACATATTACATACACACACATCAGATCAGAGTTGTATACCAGCAGAGGATTAACAGATAAACATCTATTTTTCACAACCAATGACCTAATATATATATTTACATAAAATATTTATAATCTGCTCATTCATAGCTCTGAGCAGGGAACAATAATATATATATAACTATTCTTTAAGCCCATTACATTAACGGGTGCTAGAATATGTGTGTGTCTGTCTTTCTTTTTCTCTCCTTGGCCGCTTTCTGTCTGTCTTTCCTTGGCTGTCCACCACCACCCCTTCCCTGCTCCCTCTGTGAAGCAGGAGCCCTTCTCCCTTCTTTTTAAGTCTCCCCCTGTCCAGCAGTACCCCTTCACTGCTCCCCCTGTCCAGCAGTAGGTCTTCTCCCTTCCTTTTACCTCCCCCCTGTCTAACAGCACCTCTTCCGTGCTCCCCCTGTCCAGCAGTAGGCCTCCCTTCCTGTTACCTCCCCCCTTGTCCAGGAGCACCTCTTCCCTGCTCCCCCTGTACTGCAGCACCCTTACCTGCTCCCCCTGTCCAGTCCAGCGATCTCCAGCCATCAAGCCGGCTCCTGCAGGGAGTCTCGTTCCTGCCCTATCCCCGCCAGGCGTGCGAGCCTGCTCCGCCCCCTCCCGACCTGCCGAGAGTATTTGAATTCGATCCGACAATTCCTGTTGAGGGAGCCTCTCCTCACCGGACTCAGCGGTGGAAGGGTTGGACGGGAGAGTCAACGGGGGTTTGGGTGAGCTGGGGAGGGGTGTGCCGGGGGAGCGACAACGAACTCTGCCTTACAGTGAGTGAGGGGGGATTCGAAGCGCGCATGCACACTCCTACCTGCCACAGACATACGGATCACGGAACATGCAGATAGGAGTGCCCATGCGTGCTTAGGGTTTTATTATTATAGATTATACATTACATAAAACAATTTAAAACATATCAACATACATATTAGAATAAAGTAAGCTCTTGCCTTAAATATATGAATGCAATTACAATATGAAGGAAAGTTTTCAGATATTTCAGAAAATGATTTCTGAGCCAAATCTCAGAAGTGTGAATGTATACAGCATTACCAGCAATCCCTATCACAAAGAGCTCATTTATTAAGCCAGTATCACATGGAGCTTATTTATCTGGCTATATGTTTATCAATAGCTGTAAAGAAGAATGAACAATGGCTAACAATACTTATTTGTGTCATAATCCAAGAATAGAGACAAAGTATTAGAAACTGAGTTATTCAGCCGGCTAAGTAATCAGAAGATGCAATTCAAATGTAACAAGCCACATCTTAAGAACATATAAGAACATAAGAACATAAGCGTTGCCTCTGCCGGGTCAGACCAGGGGTCCATCGTGCCCGGCAGTCCGCTCCCGCGGCGGCCCCCCAGGTCCATGACCTGAAAGTGTTCCCTACCTAACCTGAAATATCCATACCCTATTCGCTCAATGTCCTGTACGGTAAACCTTCTATCACTTCATTTGCCAAAGATAAACTGTTTCAATTAACTAAAAAGTTTTAGTTATAAATAGAACCCAATTGACATTGCCTCGTTTCTGAAGTAAGTGTGCACCAAGACTTGGTACCTTTTCTTAGATTTCAACACATTTATATCATTTATAAAAGCTAATCTAAAAAAAAAAAACAACACACAACACATTTTTCCAAAGTGGTTCACATTAAAACATGAATTAAATAGTAATCATTAAAAAGATAATATGAAAAGCTAAGCATCACTCATCAAAGGCTAAAATTAAAGTTTCCCAATTTGGTCCTGGAACATCTCCTTGCCAGTCAGGATTTCAGAATATCCACAATGAAAATGCTTGAATTGATTTGCATACGCTCTCTTTCATGCATATTCATTGGGATATCCTGAAAAACTGACTGGCAAAGGGGTATTCCAGGACCGACTTAAACATGGGCTAAACTAAATATGTATTCCCCCTCTTAAAAAGAATTAAGGCAGTCAGTGTCCACTTGAATTAGCAATAGCAAGGAATTTCACTTTTGCAACTTTGTTTTCTTCAAGGAAAAGCAGAATAAGCAGCCCTCATAGCTACAATTTACCTTCTACCAGAGGTAGTTACACTTCCCCTTCCATATTCACAGGTTTAGGATTTACAAATTCAGTTATTCACGAGTCTCTACTACCCTGCCTCCAAGACGACCTCCCCCCCCACCCCCCCCAACAGCTTGCCTTTAAAGCCCTGGTGGATTAGCAGTGAAGCAGGACAGGAGAGATCTTCCTATGCTCCCTGCCCTGTTATCAAAAAAGGCTGCCTCCTGCGGTATTGCGAGACTGATGCAGGAACTTGAGGCAGCCATTTTTGATAACAGATCTGCACAGGGCAGGAGATAGGAAGATTGCTCCTGCCCTGCTTTACTGCTAGACCATCGGGGTTTTAAAGGTAAGCTGTGGGAGTCAGGGTGGAGACGCTAAAGTTATTTGTGATTTGTTAATATTTGCGAGGAAGCTGTGCCCCTAACCCCTGTGAATATGAAGGGAGACCTGTACTAAGCTATAGTAAAATGTGAATCACTATTCTGTGGTATCTCAGTACTACACTACTACAGCCTAGTGATGCATGTTGGAAAATTAATTTTGCATTGTCACAGCCAAGGAAAGTGAGTGTGATTTCTAGTGCTTGGAAAAACTACTCCTAAACCTTTCCCCTGATCCCCCTTCCTGGCATTAATTGCCTTCATACCTTAACCAAGCCTCCTCTGCTGGCACCACTCAGGGGTCTCCCTAGTGAGTAGGAGAAGAGGAAGCGGATAAGGAAGGGAATCAGAGGGAGTAAGGAGTGATCTTTGGATGCCTCCTATACCAACAGTTCTGGCATCAAATGGGCAGCTTCAGCCCTCTAGTAGTAGCTCTTGGTCCTAGGGAGTCAGGCCAATACAGTATTCGGAACAAAGGTTACCTTAAAAAGATGCTTTTATTCTCATTAATTTATATTTCAAAGTATATCGATTGAGGAATTCCTCTTATAAAGGCACTTAAAAAGCTCCAAAGAAATGCAACATTTCTTCACAGTGCACGGAATATTTCCTTGTGCCAACAGTAGAGATAAAAGCAATAGGCCTGATGAAGGTAGTGTTAACTCCCAAAATGAATTGAGGTAATGTTTAAAATGAAATCTTATGTTTTGATTTCTTAACCTTTATTTAAAAAGATATTAAAGAAATAATTCATATGCTCATCTATCAAAGTGATAGAAAACCAATAAGAAGATAACTTGGATAGGACAATTGGTCTTTATCTGCTATCATTTAATTTGCTACTAAGCACCTTCCCAAGTACAGCCTATGGCTAATTAGCAGTCTTCAGTATTCTAAGATCTCTTTCAGAGGCATTTAAAATCTTCCTTGTATTTATCTATAATCAATTTTATAATGCAAAACATCAAAAAGCAAATTTACTTGTGTCCGGTTTCTGACTGTGGCCAGTGTTTCATCAAAAAATGCTTCAGGAAAAATCTGGGCAAAAAAGACTTAATATGACACCCCAAACATCAGTTAATTCGCCTTTCAAATCATTGATAACTTACCTTTCCATATTTCTGGGCATATGTCCCCGTCAGCAGTGAGTGAAAGATGATAATAGTTTCATCTAAGTCCCATAAAAACACACGCTAGCAAGACAATTGAAAAAATATATGTTAGACAGCTGTGAGCAACAAAGCTGCAGTGCCACCACTGGGTCACAATAACATCTCTTAGCTATGAAGTTGAAAGATTCCATCTAAGCTCCCGTAAGAACAAACTAGAAGGGTCTTATTGTTAACTTTCCAATTCTACTTTATTGTTTTTCTAGACTTTGCCTCAAGTCAAAATTCACAGACTGGTTGACAGTATTAAAGCTAAAGACAGAACATATAACCAGGAAGCTCCCACTAACGTTATGGGGCTCATTTTCAAAGCATTTAGACTTACAAAGATCCATAATAACATATGGAGCTTTGTTAAGTCTATATGCTTTGAAAATGAGCCTCCATGTCATTAATAGGAAGAAAATCTATGAAACTGGACGCAGTACTATTTTACTTTATTGAGCAATATTTTACATTTAGAAGAGTTAGTTGACGTAAAATCTGTTTTCTTCAATTTTTAGAATCACAAAATTTTAAAATGGGACCTATGTCTATTACTTAAACTAAAGGTCATGCTTTAGCTTTTGTGGCATATATGTCTATTTATTTATTCAATTTTCTATACTGTTCTCCCAGGGGAGCTCAGAACGGTTTACATGAATTTATTCAGGTACTTGAGCATTTTTCCCTATCTGTCCTGGTGGGTGGTATGGCCTTTTGGTGGAGGATGGGCTGGGGAGGGCTTCAATGGCTGGGAGGGTGTAGATGGGCTGGAGTAGGTTTTAACGGAGATTTCAGCAGTTGGAACCCAAGCACAGTACCAGGTAGAGCTTTGGATTCTTGCCCAGAAAGAGCTAAGAAAAAAAATTAAAAAATTGAAATTGAATCAGATTGGGCAGACTGGATGAACCATTCGGGTCTTTATAATAATAATAACAATAACAACAACTTTATTTTTCTATACCGCTAACACCCAAAAAGCTCTAGGTGGTTCACAGAATAAGGAGGACTGGACATTCCAGTGATGATACAAAGCACACAGAAAAAGCAGTACAATATGTCAAAAGTGAAAAATACAATAAGAAACTATGACATAATCATCAATCAAGTAGCAAATTTTTTGAACAAATAGGTCTTAACCAATTTTCTAAAGGTGCAATAAGATGCAGATTGTTGAATCAGGCCATCTAACCATACTTGAACTTTACCTGCTTGATAAGCCAAAGATCGATCAAAATATTTTTTATAACAGCAATTTTTGGGATTAGGAAAAGTAAATAAACCAGTACGCCAAGTAGGCCTAGTTGAACAGTACCATTCAAAATGAGAGAGGAGATATAGCGGAGCTAATCCAAATAACAACTTATAGCAAATACAAGCAAATTTGAAAAGTACTCTTGCTTCCATTGGCAACCAGTGCGGCTGACAGTAGTAAGGACTGACATGTTCCTGTTTTTTTAATCCAAAAATTAAACGGACCGCTGTATTTTGGATTAGCCTTAATCTTCCTAAGACGGTTTTATAAGCTCCCAAATAGATTATATTGCAGTCATCTACTATGTTACTATGTATGGTATACCAAATAACTTAACTTACACCAATTCCAAAAGCATCAAATGTTGTTTTAAGTTGAATTTTATTGTCTAGTGGCTGGTATTCCATGGCAGGCCAAATTGTTAGAATTTGTGGCATATCAATTTTCTGATTACATATTTTCCAAAGATTGTTTACATACAACACAGCATGGTTTCTACCCACTCCACAGCACAGAAACCTTATTGTTAATTTTGGTCTCTGATATGATATATCCGAAGTGTTTGATTTGATAGATCATAATGCAATTTTGAATAGACTGTGTGCTGTGGGAGTGGGTGGTAAGGTATTGAGTTGGTTTTTTGATTTCTTGATTAAAAGAAAATATTAAATAAAAGGAGCTAATTCAAATTCTGATTTTTGGTTGACAGATTGTGGGATTCCACAGGCTCACCAATTTTGCCCTTACTTTTTAACTTGTATATGAGCTCTTTGGGGGAATGGATGACTAGTTTAGGAATATTATCTTGTGCAGGTGACATTTTTGAGTCCAGCTTTACAAAAATTTTGAGGAGGCTTTTAGATTTATTCTGAATACAACAACATTAGTGGATATTGGACATCTACTAATTTTTTAAGACTGAATAAACAGAAGACTAAGTTGGCTTGTTTTGGCAATCCACAAGGTTTTATGGGTTAAAAAAAAAAAATAGAATTGTCTACTGGCGAGATACTTATAGTTGAGGAGAAATCTAGAGTTTGGGGTATTATACTTGATCGTGGTTTGACTTTTCAGAACCAAATTAATTAATTAAGAGATGTTTTTTTCAATTACATCAAATATGTGCAATAAGTTCTGTCCTTTCTACTAACAGTTTTCAAAAAAATAGTTAGGGGAATTATTTTACCCCAGTTAGATTATTATAACTCATTGTACTGTGGTATTACACTGAAGTTGATATATAGGTTGCAAGTGCTTCAGAACACAAAGCTAAGAAATATGATCGGAAGAATCCATTTTTAAATCAATTGCATTGGTTGACGGTTGAGAAGAGAATACATTTTAAAGTAGTTACATTGATGTATAAAATGCTATATAGTATGGGACCTGAAGGTTTATTAAGATATTTATCCTTTCCCGTAAGTAAGATTGCTTCTCATTTCCAGCATTCTTTGACGCTCAGTTATTCAACAAGTAAATATAATCATATGAAGTCTTTGATGAGTAAATCTTTTAAATTTCTAAGAACCAAACTTTGGAATGATCTTCCTACTGAATTGAGGAAAATTTCTTTGTATATCTTCCCAAAAATTTTAAAAACTCATTTTAATTAATTTATTGTAAATTTGCCGAGAATGTTGATGTATTATTTTTAAATATTGCTATCCATCCTAGATGTATCTTTTTTTTAAATATTGTTATCGGGGCTGACTGAGCCTGCCGGCGATTTTCCTTCCAGTCAGGCACCCATGCAGCCACCACCCGGCACTTGCCGATTCGGAGAGGAGGTCCTCTCTCCCTGCATAAGAACTGTGTGAGCCGCGGAACGCGGACGCATGCCCGAGGCCGCGTGTCCAAAGGGGTGTGGCCAAAGGGGCAGGACATGCCCCTTTGAAGCCCCTTCGGAGCCAGGAGGAGCACCAAGGGGAATTATCATGGGAAAACGGAAAGCTAAGATTATATCTTCTTCCATGAATGTGACTGGACCAATGGATCATCATCTTTCTGTTTCAAGTGTAACACCTACAGAAGGTAGGCTTGAAATTCGATCCCACTCTGCTTCTATCTCTTCTGGCGAACCCATGCCTCCACCTCAGCCTCTTACAGTATTAAAGGAGAAGGCAGACTTCGTTTCCATATTAGGTTCGGATTCAGCTTCTCCATTACTTTTAGAACTGGATTCTAAAACTATATCTAAGGGGCAACAATCTTTTATGGTATCTCCTGTTTCAATGCCTACTGGTCCTATTTCTAGGCCTGAGATAGGCAACAAACTAATCACTTTGCAAGATGTCTGGACTGTAGTAAATAGAATTGAGAACTCATTACAGGGCACAGTAGTTCAACTTTGTCAATTTTCCTCAGAAATAACAAATAAAGTGGCTGAGCATGATTCTCAATTGGCAATTATGGGAAAGAAATTGGATAAAGTAGAAACATCTGTTGTTGCAATGCAATCATGTGTTGTATCTCATGTTAAGGATAATACTATATTACACCTTCAGTTGGAAAAAATGGAAAATGTTATGAGATCTAGGAACCTCAGGTTTTTGAATTTTCCTATATCCCATTTTCTCTCTCCTCTGGAACTACTAAAAATATATTTAAAAGATGTACTTTCTTATACTGGTTCAGAAAAGTTTATTCCAGATAATCTTTATTACTTGCCTAGCGGCATTAAAAAGATATCAGAAGAAGGGGGGGGGGGGAAGACCAACTAGTTTCACCTGATAATTTAAACATTTCCCAATTTTTTGAGTCATTAAAAGATTATATAGCCAAGAGAGCAACATTATTAGTCATTTTTATGATTGAAATAGAGAAACAAGATATACTTAAATTGTATTTCTTGAACAAAAAATGCCCTGTTTTGTGGTCAACAGATAAACATCTTCCCAGATGTCTCCAGACAAACACAATACAGGAGGAAGCAATTCCTGCAACTCAAGGCTAGAACCTTGGGTGTGGGTGCATCATTCTTTCTTAAGTTCCCCTGTAAATGCTTGGTGACTTTTCAGAATACTAAATATATATTTTTAGACCTAGTTCATTTAGAAAATTTTCTCTCAGACAAACCTAAATTGGATATATTACCTGTTACTAGTGCAGAAGCTGAGAAGGAATGAAATATGAAGATTATCATTGCCTGATGTTAGAGTTTATTAGAATACTGATGTTTAGTTCTTTACTTTTTTGGAATATAAAAATCGGCGACAAGATTGTCAACCCTCAATAATGTGGACTTGTTAATGTTTATATTTTAATTTGAATTATTTCCTTTATACTTTGTATATTTGCTTGAGTTTGTTATGATGTAACAATTAATAAAATTTATTAAAAATATATATATGTATATATTGTTATCCACTTAGAATCTGATTGGAGATTAGAGTGGGCTATAAATGTTATATACAGTAGAACAAAATAGAACTTAATCTTGCTACAAACACATACAATGAATTCAAGCTTGTACAGCATATCCCTCCTCTTTGTAACATTTTTTTTTTATTTGAGAGATTTGATGGAATAGAACTTGATCCAGTTATACTGCTTTCTGTGGGAGCTTCTATGGAGGCAACCGACAGAATAATCAGGTGGTTGCAATAAAAGCAAAAGCAGCCCAGTTGCTTTTTAAAAATGGACGAAATTGAAAAATTACAAATTATCCTTCTTACCGTAACTGCTAAGCAGGTTACAAATACAAACAAAACATACTTTGAAATATCAGTACACAAATGTTGGAAGCCTCATAAATAAGATGGGAGAGCTAGAACATGTAACAATGAAAAAGCAGATATTATAGATATCTTGGCGATCTGGTGGAATGAGGAAACCGATGGGTCACTGATACCAGAGTACAAATGCTATCACAGTGATAGGGTAGATCATATTGGTGGACCAGTGGCATTAAATATTTAAGAGGGCACAGACTTAAACAGAATTCACTGTGGAATCTTTAAGGATAGAAATTCCATGTAAGAAGGAAAAGAGAATATTGGTGGAGGTATACTATTGCCCAACTTACCAGAATGAACAGGCTGATGATGAAATGCTAACAGATTTGGCAGCATAATCATAATGGCTGATTTCAATTACCCCAATATTGACTGAGTAAATGTTACATCAAGACATGATAGGGAAGTAAAATTCCAAGATAAAATTAATGACTGCTTCATGGAGCAGTTGATTCAGGAACCAACAAAAGGGGGAGCTATTTTAGACCAACTCCTTAGTGGATTATGGTGTGAGAAGAAACGGTGTTGCAACTACTTAGAAATAGTAACCACATCATGCTCAAATTTGATTTATCTGGAAGGAAGACAATAAGAAAATCTATTACAATAGTATTTAACTTTGAAAATGTAAACTATAGAAAGATTAGGTTCTTGACTCAGTAATCTTCTTTCTTGTAAATGTGTCTAGTGATCCTGAAACAAAAGAGTTCTGTATCTCAACTTGCAAGTTGCTTGCAGAAAACTGTCAATCATATTGTCAACTCTGCCTCTTTCCCATGGAGTGGTCCTGTTCTTTCAGTTCATACCAAAGCAATCAAATAGTAATGTAATAAAATATATTGATGAAAGGAGAGAAATGGGGAAAAATCCCCAACACTACAATTCTGCTCTGCTCTGTAACAAACATAGTAATCAACATTATAACATCCAAACTTGTGCAACAGCACTAACCGTGTACAGAACTCGTAGTTACTCGCATGTCCTGCTATCAAGCAGAGACTTAAACCAGATTGTATGGTCTTGAGGATTTTCCTATGCATTATCTTTTTTTTTTCTTTATCCTCTCAGTTCTTCCGAGAGAGAATTTTTCAAATCCAAACTGATCCTAAGGCAGAAGGCAGGCGAAGTCTATTCATAGGACAGGGCTTCAAAACCACTAGACACGTCTACAAGAACCTAATCAATCTTTCCAATGTGATGTGTCTAGTGGTCCTTAAATGATAGGGATGTACCAAAGCAGTCCCCAGAATCAAGGGTGGGCCTGCTGCACCTGCCTTTAAGATGGAGGCCTCAAAAACTATGCCCCTCCTTGCTATGTCCACCCTGTAGAATCTAGTGAAGGTATGGAGGGTAGACCATGTAGCCGCTCTATAAAATCTCTTTGGGTGAGAAAGCCCTAGTCTCCGCCCATGAGGCAGCAACTCTTTTAGTGGGAGTGCACTCTCAATGCGATCGACAACTTTTTACCACAGTCAACATATGCGGAGGAAATTACTATTTTAATCCATCTGGAAATCGAGGCTTTAGACGCCGGCCTCCCTTTTTTGGCATGACTGCACAGAATAAAAAGATAGTCTGATAGGTGAAACTAATTGGTAACTTTGAGGTACTGGAGAAGCACTTATTTTTCATTCAGCAAATTAACACTTTATTCCTTTTCTTAGACCCCCATAGGACGAAAGGCGGGCAAACGGACTTCTTGGTTGACATGGAAGGTCAAGACCACTTTCAATAAGAAGGACGGAGCCGTGCGCAAGGAAAGCCCTGCTTCTGTAATTTTAAGGAATGGCTCCCGGTAGGAAAGAGCTTGTAACTCAGAAACTTATCTCACTAATGTAATCACCACTGTAAGATCCAAAAGGGAAGCTTCCCGTAAGGGCTCATACGGTGCTGCACCGAGACCCTGCAACATGACGTTAAGGTTCCAGAAAAGGGAATGCACCAGAAGACACAACAACAGAGCCCCTTTAATGAACCAGGCGACATCTGGATGAGAGGACAAGGAGCCTCTTTCCCTCAAGCTTGGAAACAGGAAGGCCTGCCATCTGCACTTTCAGTGATCTTATCGATAGCCCCCTCTGAAGATCTTCCTGCAAGAAGCCCAGGACTACTGAAATCGAAGCTCGCAAAAGCTTTACATCCTTCACTGCACACCAGCGCTGAAAGGACTTCCAGGCTTTAGCACAGGCTGCCTCCATCAATGGCTACTTAGCTCTGAGCAATGTAGTGTTGACCTCATCTGAATAATCCTTGCTCTTCAGGCTCAAGAGCCATGCTGAAAGCCCAAAGTGTTCCGGATTCTCGATAGGAACCAGTCCCTGAGTGAGAAGATCCACTTGGACTGACAGTCTGAGGACTTCATCCCTCTGGAAATGGACCAGATCCGCATACCATGGTCTACAAGGCCAATCAGGCATCACTAGGACCACCAGTCCTGGATGGTTCACAACCCTGCGAATGACTCAACTGAACATGGGGGAAACACATATAAGAGCTCTGTTTCCAGTCATGGTTGAACTAACGCATCCAAACCTCGCTTCAGAGTTTGTACTTTTGGCTGTAAGAACAAGGCTTCTTGGTGTTTACTGCTGAGGCCATCAGATCTGTAGAAAACTTCACTGCTTAATTATGGCATTGAACACCTATGGAGACAGTGACCATTTCCCTGGGTCGAGAGTCTGCCAACTGCGAAAGTCAGCCTGCAAATGAGCTTCTGCCCACCGGAAGAGGAGTTGAGCTTCTAGGTGCAACAGGGCGCTTCTGGTGCCTCCTTGCCTGTTGACATATACTAACTACCACTGTCGCATTGTCTGAGAAGACACTGACTGCCTTGCATCCCTAACCCTATATATGTCATGTCTATCTGATTGTAAGCTTGGTCTCAATGTGCTTTCTTAGAAGTTGGGAAGGAATGAGAGCCTGAGGCTTGCTGACTCCTGCCCCCATTGAACCACTGACATGGCTCTGAAAGGACCTCTGCATCACTTGGCCTCCCGCAGAAGGAATGGAATCTTTGAGAGCTTCAGAAATTGCCCCGTCCTGAACTCTAATACATCTGAGGTCTGCTGTCTGGTAAGGCTTTGGGACGACAGTCCACAAAACTGGCCATCAAGTCATCTATGCCCTCGCCAAAGAGCATCTGCCCCTGAAAAGGAACCCTGTTCAACATAGCTTTAGAAGCAGAGTCACCTGTCCAATGTCTGATCCAGAACATCCGTTGGGCAGAGACAGCATAGGCTGAGACTTTGCTCATAATTCTGATAATTCTATTTACCAGGTGTCTTCTGAACCCTGATTGGGCCTGGTCTAGCTTTGAGTTTTCTAGAAATATGATATTTGTTGGCAGATTAATCTCTGTCTATTAGTTTAAATATCCACGGTTGGCTGGAGGGATGGACTTGATGACTGAGTTTCCATTTAAGTGGAACATGTGGGTAGGTTGATTTCTATGCATGGAAAGGGGTTTAAGAGGTGGGGGGACCTAGGCTGTGACTGCATAACCCTTCAAAATTGAGTTTTAGAGACTCCCAACCCCCTCCTCAATTTTCCCCATAGGCTGTAATAACCTTACTCACTGTGCCATGCGGTGTCTGTCTGCTTCAGCATAGGCGCTCAGCTGGAACAAATGGAGAAGAACTCTGTCTCACAAATTCGCTGGATAAACCTGGTCTTCTGGCTGCCACTTAGGCCGAGGTCAGACTGAGCCTCAACCCAAGGAAAACCTTGTTGCGAAGTAGGGTTCACGCAGCCAGTCCACCATTCAACACCAAACAGCCTGCGCTCAAACTCCTGAGTAAATCAGTGTTGTGAGCAGCTACATATGGGACGGCCACTGAGCTAAAAAAATTTAAAAGTTGGCTAGTTAGCTAGGTGTCCCCAAGGACTGATCTTGCTAAGAGTAGACCTCTGCTCCGCGGGTCTGTGTCTTCACCCAGATAGAGGTCCCAACAAGTGGGAACTTCTGAGCACCGTGCCTCCAAACAAACACTGAGAAAAATACCAGAAAATAATAAAACTGTAGAGCAGATCAGAAGCACTTCTGATCAACTTGCTTGCAGGAAGTGAACTGAGGAGGTAAGAGCAGTTCCCTGGAAAGGAGGCTGTAGGGACGCAGCTCTGAAACAGGAAAGGACATCAGCTGACAGGCCTTGAATATGTGCAGAGACTCAGGTTTTGTCCATGTGTTAATCAGGCCCTTGCCTACGTGCAGAGTTGAGGAAGACACGATGTAAAAGCATGTACCTTTGTATCCACCAATGTAAAAGCATCTACCTTTGTATCCAATCATTAGACATGTAATCGAGGGAGTTACTATGATGTCATTAGCATAGAAGCATAATAAAAGGGACTCTGAGCTAGCCACTGGGAACGTCTCCTTCCCGACTCTTAGCCTGCGTGTGTGTGTTTGCTGTGTCTCATCCCTACAGGAGGTGGAGTTGAAAACATGATTGACAGTTTGCAAGTTGAAATACAGAACTCTTATCATTTCAGGACCATTAGACACATTGCACTAGAAGACAAAATGAGGAAAATCATTACACACACACACACAAAACTAAAGGCACAGCACAAAGAATAAGAAAAGGTTTCTTGATGGATGAGATAGCAAATATCTAAAACTTGGAACTAGGATCGCAGAAATAGTTAATGGACAAAAATGATTTTAGTGTGATGTCATGAGACTCAGATTTGATTTGTTAAACCAACACAAGACTCCACAACTTGTCTCATTTTACTCTGAAGAGCAAGTTCTGATTTACACTTCTTAAATTTCGTTGGGCCGCATAGCTCCCTTGCAAATGGACTTTATATTCTGGAAAAGCCAAACTGTTTAATTTCAATGTTTCTGTATAAAAAGTCCTAATGCAAAAGATACATGGCTACACCCCCACTCCAAAAACAGCTTTAGATCTAATGAATTAGGTAGCACAAGAAAGGCTCTCATACTTCCAGTTCACTATCCTCCATTGAAGAAGCATCCTGCTTCTTCCCCTTGCCTCGATTTTTTCCAGTCATGGTTTTCCGACTCTGCTCATCCAGCTCTTTGCTGGCTGCTGCTCTTGGAGGAGATGGGCTGCCAGGAGGATCACCTGGAGATTAAAAAAAAAGCAAAAAACAATTTTATTTAAAAAAAATGTGCTTTTGCGTTCAAGAAGGCTGCAAATTGTGGTAGCTTGAGCAGAAAAAGTTTAGGAAAGGTCATTTATGCAAATTCTAGCAGGCCCATCTGACAGAAAGACAGTGGACAATGTATCCTATTTATTTTAGGATGTACTTTACATCCTGGTTATCTATTTTGTGCTGATGCTACTCTGAGCAACTGCCCTTGGACTTCCTAAGTTCTACTTCTTATACACTCCAATTAATTACAATGCAATTAAATCCTGTGTACACTAGAGATATGGCCTCAGAAAATGTATTTTAAAGCTTCTGGTCTAAGTCACAGCAATTTTAACAAACTGTGTATTCTATAGCTCCAAGCATGAGTTGAAAACAAATAATCAAGCATCCTTATCAGAAAAAGTTCTTTCCCATTCAGGACTTCTAGTAAGTAATTTATACACAAAGTATATAAGGATGTCTAAAATTATGTACAGTGGAACCCTCGAATACTTCTTAAAATCTCATAGATTGCAAATAGTAGTGGTGAGATTGCAAGATCTATGGTTGTTGCTGAAAACAGCCAGAAAGGGTCTGTGTGTGAGAGCTAAAGCAGTGTTACTTACCGTAACAGTTGTTATCCATGGACAGCAGGCAGCTATTCTCACTAGTGGGTGACGTCATCCAACGGAGCCCCGATGCGGACATCTCACAAGCATACTTGCTTATAGAAACTTTTAGAAGTTTCGAGTTGCCCACACCGCGCATGCGTGAGTGCCTTCCTGCCCGATGCACCGGGTGTGTCTCCTCAGTTCAGATAGCTAGCAGAGAAGCCAACCCATGGGAGGTGGATGGGACGTGAGAATAGCTGCCTGCTGTCCCTGGATAACAACTGTTACGGTAAGTAACATTGCTTTATCCCAGGACAAGCAGGCAGGTATTCTCACTAGTGGGTGACCTCCAAGCTTACCACAATGGGATGGTGGGAGAGTTGGCAACTTAGGAGAACAAATTTTGTAACACTGTTTGGCCAAACTGTCCATCCCGTCTGGAGAAGGTATCCAGACAATAGTGTGAGGTGAAGGTATGAACCGAGGACCAAGTGGCAGCCTTACAAATCTCCTCAATCGGTGTCGATCTGAGGAAAGCGACAGAGGCTGCCATCCCTCTGACCTTATGGGCTGTGACTTTACTGTGAAAGGGTAATCCAGCCTGGGCATAGCAGAAGGAGATACAAGCCGCTATCCAGTTGGAGATTGTGCGCTTAGAGATAGGGCATCCCAACTTGTTCGGATCGAAGGAGATGAAAAGTTGAGGGGCAGTTCTGTGAGGTTTGGTGCGTTCCAGATAGAAAGCCAAAGCATGTTTACAGTCCAGAGTGTGAAGAGCTGATTCTCCAGGATGAGAATGAGGCTTTGGAAAAAACAGGAAGAACAATAGATTGATTCAGATGAAATTCCGAGACCACCTTGAGGAGGAATTTGGGATGAGTGCGAAGGACCACCTTGTCATGATGAAACACTTTCCGCAACCAATGCTTGAAGTTCACTCACTCGACGGGCAGAAGTGAGGCCAATGAGAAGCACCACTTTCCAAGTGAGGAATTTCAGAGAAGCCTTGTTAAGAGGTTCAAATGGAGGCTTCATAAGTTGAGAAAGAACAACATTGAGGTCCCAAACCACTGGAGGCGGTTTGAGAGGAGGATTGACGTGGAAAAGTCCTTTCATGAATCTGGAAACCACAGGATGTGCAGAAAGAGGTTTCCCTTGAAGAGGCTGGTGGAAAGCAGCAATTGCACTAAGATGGACTCTGATCGATGTAGACTTGAGGCCAGATTGAGACAGGTGCAAAAGATAGTCCAAAACAGAGGACAAGGAGGCATGTTGAGGCTCCTTGTGCTGAGAAAAACACCAAGTAGAGAATCTAGTCCATTTCTGGGAATAGCATTGTCTAGTAGCAGGCTTCCTTGAAGCTTCCAAAACATCCTGCACAGCTGGTGAAAACTGAAGGGAAGTTACGCTGAGAGGAACCAAGCTGTCAGGTGTAGCGACTGCAGGTTGGGATGAAGCAGAGATCCCTGATGCTCCGTAAGCAGAGATGGAAACACTGGTAGAAGGAAGGGCTCCCTGCTGATGAGTTGCAGAAGAAGGGAGTACCAAGGTTGCCTGGGCCACCGAGGAGCAATCAGAATCATGGTGGCCAGGTCGGACTTGAGCTTGACCAGAGTCTTTTGAATGAGAGGAAACGGAGGAAACGCATACAGAAAGAGATTCCCCCAGTCCAGAAGAAAAGCATCTGCCTCGAGACGATGAGGAGTGTAGATCCTGGAGCAGAACTGAGGCAGTTTGAAGTTGTGGGGAGCTGCAAAGAGGTCTATCTGAGGCGTTCCCCACAGGGAAGATTTGATGAAGGGGCGTGGAATGGAGAGTCCACTCATGAGGCTGTAGAATGCGACTCAAGTTGTCCGCCAAGGCATTGTCCGCCCCCTGAATGTAGACAGCTTTGAGGAAGGCGTTGTGGCGAATCGCCCAATCCCAAACTTTCAGAGCTTCCTGACAGAGGGAGGCCGATCCCGTGCCTCCCTGCTTGTTGACATAATACATGGCTACCTGATTGTCCGTACGAATGAGGACCACCATGTCGTAAAGTACATGCTGAAAAGCAGTGAGAGCATTGAAAATCGCCCTGAGTTCCAGGAGATTGATATGGCACAGACGATCCGCACTCGTCCAATAGCCCTGGGTGCGGAGCCCGTCCAGATGAGCCCCCCCAAGCATAGGTCGAGGAGACGGTCGTGAGGACCTTCTGATGGGTAGGCATGTGAAACAGCAAACCTCTGGAAAGATTGGAAGAGAGCATCCACCAGCGAAGCGACTGCAGCAGAGCAGGAGTGACCTGAATGTGACGAGTCAGAGGGTCGGAGATCTGCGACCATTGAGAAGCTAGGGTCCACTGAGGAATCCACAGGTGAAGTCTGGCAAAAGGAGTCATGTGAACCGTAGAGGCCATGTGGCCTAGAAGCACCATCATGTGTCTCGCTGAGATGGATGGGCGAGAAGAGACCGAGTGACAAAGATGAAGAAGAGCCGCCAGGTGCTGAGGAGGAAGGAACGCTCTGAGTTGAATAGTATCCAGAACAGCTCCGATGAAGGGGAGAGTCTGTGAAGGTTTAAGATGGGATTTGGGAAAGTTGATCTCGAATCCCAGACTCTGTAGAAACCAGATTGTCCTCTGAGTGGCCCGGACGGCCCTCTGAGACGTGGAATCCTTGATGAGCCAGTCGTCGAGGTAGGGAAACACCTGCAGACCATGGTTCCTGAGTGCTGCGGCCACCACAACCAGGCACTTGGTGAAGACTCTGGGAGACGAAGCTAGGCCGAAAGGAAGCACTCTGTACTGAAGATGAAGGTGTCCCACCCGAAATCTGAGGTATTGACAGGAGGCCGGATGGATGGGAATATGAGTGTAAGCCTCCTTGAGATCCAGGGAGCATAACCAGTCGTTCTGCTCGAGGAGGGGATAGAGAGAAGCCAGGGTCAACATGAGAAACTTCTCCCTGACCAGGAACTTGTTGAGCACCCTGAAGTCCAAAATAGGACGCAGGTCGCCCATCTTCTTTGGAACAAGGAAGTACCGGGAGTAAAAACCCGTGTTCTGTTGGTCCACAGGGACCAGCTCGACGGCACGAAGCCGGAGCAAAGCCTGAGCTTCCTGAAGAAGAAGGGCGGTCTGGGTTAAGTTGGAAGGATACTCTCTTGGAGAATGTTCTGGAGGAACATGATGGAACTGAAGAGAGTATCCCACTCTTACGATGGAAAGGACCCAGAGGTCGGTGGTAATAGTCGTCCATCGATGGCAAAAATGATGGAGACGACCTCCGATGGGCAAAAGCGGGGAGGGCAGAACGATGGAAGTTATGCTCCCTATGAGACAGTCAAAAAGGCTGGGGAGCCTTGGGGACAGCAGAAGGTTGAGGCTTTTGTTGGGGCTTCTGCTGATGCTGCCTCTTCACTGGCGGCCGAATGGCGGGGGCCGCTTCGGCGGGTAGCGCCGTTGATAAATCATAGGACGACGAGACGGTCGAGAGATGGCAGGCTTGGGCTTCTGGCAGATAGCAGAGGAAGGGTCCGGACCAGGCAAGCCATGGATCGAGGGTATCGGCTCCAAAGGTGGCATGGGCAAAGACTCTGCTCCTTGCGAGACATGTCCCGGAGCCAACCCGACACTCGCCGAGACTCTGCTCCCAGCAGCGAGAGTGTGCGCCGAGGAGGCACCGGAGGCGGCTCGACCTCACGGGAGACTTCCGTGTGCCCAGGCTGGATCTGGGAGAGAAGCGTCGGCCCAATTTTGGTAAAGAGCTCAACAAATCGCTTCTCCATCAAGGCATGAAACAACGCCGGCAAAGAGGGATCCACATCAGCAATGGGACCTTCTGCACGGACGTCTATCATTCCGCCACCAGGGGGCTTGGATTTAGAGGCCTTGGGCACCTTAAGCACAACTAGAGGGATAGGAGGCTGTGTTATCTGACCTGAAGAGACATCGGAAGGCACCGCAGCCTGCGTCGAGGTCGAAGCCGGCACGAACGAGGCAGGCTTGAGCAGACTCGAGGCCGAAGATGTAGAATCGGAAGTCGAAGGCGTGGCGCTCTGGGAAGAGGGCAGCACCGGGGACGCCTCCATGCCAAACAGCGACTCCCACAAAATACAGCAACGCTTAAAAGCACGTGCTGTGAGCGTGGAGCAAGGCCGGCACGATTTTGGAAGGTGTTGAGGCCCGAGACACTGAAGACAGCGTCGATGCGGGTCTGTCAACGAAATCGCGCGCTGGCACTTGACAAACTTTTTAAAACCGGTAACAGGCCGGGACATAGGCCGAAAAAGCTCCGCCGCAAGGTCGAAGCCGCAGGGCCGCGGCCACACAACCTGCCCGTTCGAACGATCGAACAAAATTTTTTAAAAAAATTTTATAAAACAACAAAACATAACGTGAGCCAACAGGAATGAGCACAAAAAACCCAAACCCGCAGTCACAGAAGGCACAAAAATGGAACTTCGCGCAGAGAGTTTCAAAGGCAAACTTCTCAGCTCCGCGGAAGAGAAAGAACTGAGGAGACACGCCCGGTGCATCGGGCGGGAAGGCACTCGCACATGTGCGGTGTGGGCAACTTAAAACTTCTAAAAGTTTCTACAAGCAAGTATGCTTGTGAGATGTCCGCATCGGGGCTCCGTTGGATGACGTCACCCACTAGTGAGAATACCTGCCTGCTTGTCCTGGGATAAAACAAGAATCAATATGCAAATCAGATATTGCAATAATTGTTGAGGGCAGACATGATGCAGTGGTTCTCCAGCCCTCAAGTACATTTTATCACTCTGTGGCAGAACATGCAAACCTATGTATTCATTATGGATATCAGATGTTCAGTGTTCTCCCTAGGGCCTTTTAACCGGGTGCTCCGCCCGGCTAATTTAGATGACATCCCGGCTGCCATCCATCGCGAATCCTGCAGCTGTGGCCGCTGCTCAACATTTAAAAAACAAAAACAAAAACACCTCTCACCGGCTTGGAGATTTGCTGCCTTAGCCTGTAGTGAACTCATGCGTTGGGGCTCTAAGGTGTGCGTGCTGGCTTCCCTTCTCTTCCCTCCGAAACCGGAAGTTTCGGCCCGGGGGGAGGAGAACGAAGGGAAGCCAGCACGCACACGTTCGAGCACCAGAGCAGGTGTTTGCTACAGGCAGCGACAGAGGGAAGCTAAAGGAGATGGGTCAGCGACGGAGGGAGGCTTATAATTTGCTTCGGGCCTTCCTCGCTGCCGGGTCCTGCTTACTTTCTGTTTCCGCGAAGGCAGGACCCGGCAACGAGGAAGGCCCGAAACAAGTTGTAAGCTTCCCTCCATCGCTGACCTATGGATGGAGGGATGGGACGAGAAACGCTGCTACTGCATCCAAGGGGGAGGGGGGCGGAAGATAAAAGCTGCTGCTTCTGCACCCAAGGGGGGGGGGGAGAGGGAAAGAGAAAAGCTGCTGCACCCAAGGGGGGATGGGGAAAGAGAAAAGCTGCTGCTGCTGCAACCAAGGGGGGAGTGGGAAAGAGAAGTGCTGCTGCTGCACCCAATTGGAGAGGGGATAGGGGAAGAGAAGTGCTGCTGCTGCTGCACCCAATTGGGGAGGGGAAGAGAAGTGCTGCTGCTGCACCCAATTGGGGAGGGGATAGGGGAAGAGAAGTGCTGCTGCTGCACCCAATTGGGGAGGGGATAGTGGAAGAGAAGTGCTGCTGCTGCACCCAATTGGGGAGGGGATAGGGGAAGAGAAGTGCTGCTGCACCCAATTGGGGAGGGGATAGGGGAAGAGAAGTGCTGCTGCACCCAATTGGAGAGGGGATAGGGGAAGAGAAGTGCTGCTGCTGCATCCAATTGGGAAGGGCGGAGGGGAAGAGAAGTGCTGCTGCAGCAGCACCTAATTGGAGAGAGAGAGGGGAGAAGGAAGACCAGGGAGAGGATAGGAAAGAGATGCCAAGACCATGGAAGTAAAGGAAAGGAGCTACCAAACCATGGAGGAGGGGGAGATGTCAGGGCATATGGGGGAGGGGGAGGAGGCAGATGCCAGACCAGGTGAAAGGAAGGAAGGAGAAGAGATGTCAGATAAAGGAGTGGGAGGAAGAGATGGAAGGAGAGGAGAGGAGAGAAATGCCAGGGCATGGGGGAAGGAAGGGAAACTAAAGGAGACAAAATGCCAGACCAGAGGGAAAGAAAGGAGAGGAGGTGCCAGAGAAGGGGGGAGAGATAGGAGGAAGATGCCAGGTAATGGGGGGCAAGAAGGGAAGGAGATAGAGATGCCAGACCATGGGGTGGAGTGGGAAGGAAGGAAGGAAAGGAAAAGAGAGAGATGCCAGAGCATAGGGGAGGGGGTGAAGCTGAAATGAATCATGTACAAAGGAGAGAAAGGGCACAGGATATACAATTTATTGAAGGGACATAGAAAGAGGGAAGATGCCATATGGAACAAAGAGTAGGCGGACACTGGATGGGAAGGGCAGAGAGGGTGAACATTGGTTACAAGGGGCAGAGAGAAGGTGGACAGTAGATGGAAGGGGGAGAGAGAGAGGGCAGAGGCTGGGTGGAAGGGGCAAAGAGAGAGGACAGATGTTGTATGGAAGAGAGCAAAGAGAAGATGATTAAAGCAGAAACAACAAAAGGTAGAAAAAATTTTTGTTGCTTTACATAGAATCAAGAAGTATTGTAACTGTATTGATTAAAGTTTATAAATAGGAAATGAAAACAAGGCAATATTTTTGGGACAAAACCCCTTTTCTCAGGTCAGGACAGGATACTATAACAGCAGTATACTGTACTGCAGGAGTGCCCAAATTGTCGACTGCAATAGAACAGTAGATCACAAAGGCAATGTGAGTCGATCGTGTTGCCTTTGAAATCTTTTTCTTCCTGCCTCCCCAAGCCAGGCCAGGTGGTAACAAGCGCCGTACTCACAAGACTTCACCTCTGACGTCAATTCTGATGTCGGAGAGGAATTTCTGGGCCAGCCAATCGCTGCCTAGCTGGCCTGGAACTTCCCCTCTGACGTTAGAATTGACGTCAGAGGTGAAGTCTTGTGAGTCCGGCACTTGTACATGCCTGGCCTGGCTCGGGGAAGCAGCACGGAGAAATCGGCCTGGTGGATTGGGAGGTAGGGAAAGAATCGGGGAAGTGGAGAAATCGGCACGATGGCTTTGGGGGGCAGGGGAAGAGAGAAAGAAAGGCAGGCAGGGGGAGAGAGAGAGAGAGACAGAAAGGCAGAAATAAAGAGGGGGCAGAGGAAAAGAGAAAGAAAGACAGGCAGGCAGGGGGGGAGGGGGGAGAGAGAAAGAGAGACAGAAAGAAAAGGAGAGGGGCAGAATGAAAAAAAGGTAGAAATAAATAAATATTGGATTTACAGTCAGAAGAAGGAAGTGCAACCAGAGACTCATGAAATCACCAAACAAAAAGGTAGGAAAAATGATTTTATTTTCAATTTAGTGATCAAAGTGTGTCCGTTTTGAGAATTTATATTTGCTGTCTATATTTTGCACTACAGCCCCCTTTTACTAAACCGCAATAGTGGTTTTTAGCGCAGGGAGCCTATGAGCATTGAGAGCAGCACGGGGCATTCAGCGCAGCTCCCTGCGCTAAAAACCACTATTGTGGTTTAGTAAAAGGGGAGAGGGTATATTTGTCTATTTTTGTATAGTTGTTACTGAGGTGACATTGCACATTTTAAAATCATCTGCCTTGACCTCTGAAAAAAAATCTGAAAACAAATGATAATTAACATTTTTTTCTGCGTACATTGTGCTCCGTGTTTTTTTTTAAATTTTATTGTTGGTAGATCATTTTGACTTTGTCATTTTAAAAAGTAGCTCGCAAGCCAAAAAAGTGTAGGCATCCCTGCTGTACTGTCTTGAAGAAAGATTTGGCCTCTGAAAGCTAATTGAAAAATGGATTAGTCCAATAAAATTGTATTTTCTTTTTTCTCATTATTTGTTTTATTTCTATTTGTTAATTTGTAAAGTAGCAGTTTTTTAAAAATTTACATCTACTGTCTTTATATTTTGCACAGTATTAGAGGACGTGTCATTGATTCTGTGGTGTTGCATTGTATGCAGAGTCTGGTTTCTTGGCAGTTCAGTTTAACTTTTGTCTACATGTTTGTGATTATTCCATATTGGGCGAGGGTGTATCTGTCTGTGTATGAAAAGGATATGGCTTTCTGTTAGCATCAACTGTATAGGACCAATTGACTGTGCAGGATCTGGCTTGTTTAGTTTTACATTGCGTGTGTTGGTGTTCTAGTGCTCACTGCAGTGTTTAAGATGCTGCCTTTTCCTCGGTTCTCCCTTGTTGTGTGACTTATGGATTATTACTAAAAATATATTTTTTATATTGAGGGGGTTGTTAAAAAAATGATTAGCACTGACTGTCATATATACTAGGTATGCCACTGGATTTAATGACCCTATTCTAACTTTACTGTTGATGTAGGTGTTGTACCCCCATACACACTATAAAAAATTAAATTAAAATTGTATTAACGTCAAGCAGCTTTCAAATGAGATTATAAGCAAATAAAAATAAAATATTTTTAATACATTGCTAATTATTACCTGCATCTTTACCTAAACTGTTTTGCCCTAGCTCTCACTTTGCACAACAGCAAAATAAAAAAGTAGTAGATAAAGATCAATCACACAGGTCTCTTTCAAGGCTCAGTAATACTTCTATATAAATTATGTGGAAGAGGTCTGGAAGTGGGGATTGCATCTATTTCATATCCTCAGTGAGACCTCAGGAAGGAACCTAGTGATCAAAACATTATTAGAGGTGCTGTAGAGCCATTTCTTGTATGACTGGATGAACTATATTTATCTTTTTTTTAGTTATTTAAATTCATGCAGAAATAAATGGCTAGAATGAACCTAATGACTGATTGACGTGGAAGTCTGAGATTACTTTCAGTAAGAAGGACAGAACCTTACACAAGGAGAGCCCTGCTTCTGTAAACTTAAGGAATGGTTCCCTGCATGAAAGAGTTTTATCTGGGAAACTTGTCTCACCGAAATAATCACCACCAGAAACACAATCTTGACTGTAAGATCTAGAAGGGAAGCCTCCTGTAAGGGCTCATATGGAGCTCTAGTGAGACCCCCCCCCAAAGCTTGGAAACAGGGAAAGTCTGCTATCTGCAGCTTCAGTGATCCGACCGACAGACCCTTCTGAAGTCCCTCTTGCAAAAAGTCCAGGACCATCGAAATTGGAGCTCAAAAGGGCTCTACATTAGAGAATGATGGGGACAAATTTTTCCCCCATCCCCGCGGGAACTCATTTTTCTGTCTGGTACCCGTGAGTTCTTTTCCTGTCCCTGCCCCATTCCTGCAAGCTCTGTCCTCATCTGCACATGCCTAAAAATTTTAAATCATAAGTGTTTGAGGCTTGTGTGGTTAAGGAAGAGCTTACAGGAATGGGGCAGGGGCAGCGACAAAACTCACAGGGATGGAATGAGAAAACTGAGTTCCTGCGGGGGACGGGGAAAAATCCGTCCCCGTGTTATTCTCTATTCTACATAATCTACAGCACACCAATACTGAAAGTACTTCCAGGCCTTGGCATAAGCTGCTACCGTCAATGCCTTCTTAGCTCTAAACAGAGTGGAAAAGACCATGTCTTAATAACCCTTGCTCGTCAGGCTTGCCCACTTAAGAGTCATGTTGAAAGCCCAAAGTGTTCCGGATTCTCGATAGAGTCCGGTCCCCGAGTAAGAAAATCCATTTATTTGAGAAGGAGTTTTGTTTCCGAATTAGTTCATCTATGGCCAAGAAATATGGAGAGTTTGAAAGAACCACTCATAATTTATCAAGGTGAGAGTGATGAATTATTGTTGTGTGGATTTCTCTATATAAGAAGATATATGTTACTCGTTAATGTGAAGAATTGTTATTGTTCTCTGTCCTTTGAATAAACTGTGTATGTATTACTATTAAGCTGCCTAGGTGTTAGGCGAGATAGAAATTTTAAAATAAATAAATAAATACTATGGTCTGCAGGGCCAACTGGGCACCACTAGGTCTACCAACTCAGGATGACTTGCCCTAGCTTGGGCCACAGGGCAAACATGTACAAGATCCCTTTCTCCGGCCATGGTTGGACTAACACATCCAATCCCGCACTTCTGGGTTTATATCTTAGGCTGTAAAAGCAAGCCATCTTTGTATATACAGCCAAGGCCATCAGATCCATCTGTGGATGCCTTCACCACCGAACTATGCAGATGAATGCCTGGTGGGGCAGATATTGTTCCCCCAGGTCGAAAGTCTGCCGACTGAGAAAGTCTGCCTGTAAATTTTCTACTCCCGCTAGGTGCATGATCCAGAGAGTCTGCAAATGAGCTTTTGCCTACCGAAAGAGGAGTTGAGCTTCTAGGCGTAATAGGGCGCTTCTGGTGCCTCTTTGTCTGTTGACATAGGCCACTGCTATCACACTGTCTGAAAAGACTCCGACTACCTTGCTTTCCAGAAACTTTTCCCTGAAGCACCAGTCAAATGGCTTGTATTTCTAGTTGATTTATGGACCACTTGTGCTGAGCCAGTTTCCAACGATCCTGAACTGGGTGTTTGTTGCAATGACCCACTCAAATGAAAAGGCTGGCATTGGTCGTTAGAATCTCCCAGGAGAAATTCAGAGAGGCATGCCCCTTGAGAGGGAAGCCAGCTGCAACCACCACTGCAGACTGTTCTTTGCTTCCGGTAACCAGGAAAGCGGTCCTGAAGTGAGTCTGTCTGAGGAGATCACAAGAAAGAACAGAGTCTTGGAGAAGCCTCATGTGCACTCTTGCCCAAGGGACCATCTCTATGATTGCTGCCATTGACCCCAGGACCTGCAGATAATGCCATGCCACGGGAGTTGGACTCTTTAGAAGGTGCAAAATTTGCTTCCGGAACTTCAGTCTGTATGGCTCTGGAAGAAAGACCTGGCCTAAAGCCGGCTGAACAAAACTCCCAGGTACTCTAGGCGCTGGGTCAGCTCCAGCTGACTCTTCTTGAAGATGATGATCAATCCCAAGTCCTGGAGGAGTTGGACCATTCTCACAATTGCCAGTTCGCTTTCCTCCTTGGAAGGGGCTCTGATTAGCAATCATCCAAATATGGCTGCACTAGTGCTGCCCGATTCAGGGAAAAATTTCTCAATTCGATTTGACCTATTGAATCGATTTTTCGATTTGATTTGCTTTCCCACCCAATCAGGTGATTTTTTTTTTCAAGCATCTGGCAGGTTTATTTTGTAGCCTCTTAACCCACTCCACCCCCCTTTGCCCTCTCCAATCCCATTCTGACACTGTGGTGTAAACAAAATATACTTTTCCTCTCTGTTAGGTCCTAAGTCACGCTTGCTAACACCAGATCAGGCAGGCTACACATTTCAATTCTGACATATCATAACCACAAAATAGAAATAAAATTATTTTTCTACCTTTTGTTGTCTGGTCATTATTCAAATCATGTTGGTCCTAGGCTCTGGTTTCTGTTTGGCTTCTGTTAACTCACTAGCCAGGGTATCCTGCCCATTTGAAATTTTCTTCTTTCTCTGTGCTCACCATCCATCTTCCACCTCTGTACCTTCCCTATATATCCAACATTTCTGTTTCTTTCCCAATGTATACCATCTCTTTCTCTCCCCCCCGTCTTGTGCCCTAGGTCAAACCTCTCTATTCTCCTCCATGCAGCATCACTCCCTTTCTCTCCTCCATTATCATGTACAACATTTTTGTCTCTCTTCCCATAGACCATCTCTTCCTGCCCTCTATCCTATGTCCAACATTTCTCACTCCCTTCTCCATGCATGTCTCCCTCTCACCCCATTTTACCTCTTTGTTTAATCTCTTCTTTCATGTCCTCCACCCCATGTCCAACAATTCTTCCTCTCCCCACTGTGCAGCAGCTTTCCATCCCTCCCCTCCCATTCCCCTGTGCAGCAGCCTTCCATCCCTCCCCTCCCATTCCCCTGTGCAGCACTTCCCAACCAATCCCCCCTCCACCATGGGAACTGACATACTTTTGAGTGTCCTAAAGCAGCAGCAGTGGTTGTGGAGGCTGGCTGGTAGAGTAAGTACTTCAGAGCTTCCCTTTGCCGCATCATTGCTGAGTCTGATTTTCTTGCAGAAAGAATCCTCCCCCACATACTCCAACACGGGACATGGATGCTCCCCAGCCGGCCTTCCAGCACAAATCTGGTATGATATGGGGTAGGAAAGTCTAAGGGGATAACCTCTTGTCAATTTTAAGTAAAATTGAGGGGTTTTGAGGCAGATGGGAGGCTTTAGAAAAAAAAGGTTAAAATCCAAAATGGCCTCCACCAGTAAAATTGTGCCAAAAATGGCCCATGGAGACCTCCTTGAAGTAGAAAAATTGCAAGGAAAGGGGGTTTTAGAAGTGGGGGGGACCTTGGCTCTGGCTGCAGAAACCTTTAAACTTCAGTTTTGAAGACCCTCTCCCTAATTTTGCCCATAGGCTATAATAGCCTTACTCAGTATGCAATGTGCCTGCCTGCCTACTTCAACTTAGAAATGCAGCTGGGATAAATGGAGAAGAACTCTGCCTCACAGGTCTTCCAGCAGCCAGTCGGATGGAGGTCAGACTGAGCCTCAACTTCCAGAAAAATATGCACCGCAAAGGGGGAAGGACCATGCAGCTAGCCCAATATTAATCCTAGCCAAGCTGGGAAGGAGCCAAATAGCCTTCGCTCAAACTCCTGATAGATCAGGGATGTGAGCAGCTACGTAGGAACGGCCCCTGAACTCAAAAAATACAAAAACAGGTTGGTTAGCTAGGCGTCACCGAGGGCTCATCCTGCTACCAGCAGACTTCTGAAGCGCAAGTTTGCATTTACTCCCAGGCAAAGATCCCAACACATGGGATCCTCTGGGCACCAAGCTTCCAACTGAAAGTAATAAAATTGCAGAGCAGAAACACTTCTGATCAACTTTCTTGCAGAAAAAAACCCTGAGGAAGGAGGTGTAGTTCAAAAGATGACTGACATCAATCTTCAAGCAACTTGCTAGTTCAGATGCAAAACCCTAGTGTTCAGGACCACTAGCCACATTGCACTAGAAAACAAGTTAGGGCTCTTCAATCTGGAGAAGACTGGGAAGGGAGGAGACAAGGTTTACAAAATCATGAGTGCACAAGGACTAAGAACATACCAGGTATCATATTGAAACAAATTTGAGTGCATTATTTCTGTCACAGCATAATTAAATTGTGGAATTTGTTGCTAAAAGGTGTGGTCAAAACTAATAATGTAAGTGGGATTAAATAAAGAATTTAGACAAATTTCTAGAAGACAGGTCTACCAACAACTAATGGCCAGACAGACTTAGAGATTTTCACTTTCTTGTTTCTGGAAATGAGTAACATAAATTGATCTCCATTAGGATCGGCCAGCGTGGCCACTGTTGGGAATAGGATGCTGGGATCGATGAATTATAAATTTGATCCGGCAAGGCATAACTTATTATTTTATGGAGCTGGAAGTGAAAAGGAGGCCATAGTGTCTAGATCAATAAAGGAAAATGAAATCATTAAATTGCATACTTATAACCTCAAAATCAGTTAGGTATCTGAAACCCTGAAGTTCCATTTTTGGACTCTATTTCTAGTAGCTCTTTTGGCATGCTAATGTGGCTCAAAAGTTTGCATCATACTACATCGTTGTACCTTTCCAGTTTTGAATCTTTGCATGTTTACTGAGTATTGAACAAAATTAACAAAATTTTTTAAAGACAGAATGGCGCTGAATGAAAACATGGATTCTTGATACTACCATAAGATCTGGGAAAGATTGTGATAATTACCAGATGAGAGTCTCTGTGGGGTCTGAACAGTCAAAACAGTGTTTGGTTTTCCAGTTTGGTATATAGCTGAACTCAATGTAGTACTCTCTGTGGTGCTACTGGGTGACACACTGACTCCAAAGCTGGAGCTGGGGTAGCACTGTTGGTATGGGCTTTGCCCAAGAACTGTATAAGTGGGATACTCCTAAAAAAGGAAAATACACATAGCATAACATTGTAATTCACAATATGTCAAACATTTCTTAAATAAGGTGACTGATCTATTATTATCTAACTACCAACTCTGGGTGGCCCAGTAAATTAGCAACATAGAAAACTGAAGGCAAAAAAGACCATATGGCCTATCCAGTCTGCCCATTCATGCCATATTACTATCCCTTATTCTCTCTTAAGAGATCCTAAGCACTTGTCAGAAACTTTCTTGAATTCAGATACAGTCTTCATCTCCACCACCTCCACCAGGAGGCTGTTACACAATTTCACCGCTCTTTCCATTAAGTATTTCCTTTTCACTTTCAATCTATGCCCCACATATATCAAAGCTCCTTTCAAATGAAAGACTTGCCTGCTGTGCATTTATACTATATATACTTGAATATAAACTGATCTGAATATAAACCAAGGTGACTTCCCCCCCCCACGAAAAAAAAAGGGAGATAAAAAGGTTGACAAATATAAATCGAGATTAAAATTTGGGAGATCCTGGTGAGAAATTCTACTTCAGCACTGGAGAAAAAAAATCCAGAAATTCATTTCCTTTTCTTTTGAACACAATACAAAGACATCTGAAATATACCTATAGCAAACATATTTCAGTCAATAAATTCCTTTTTTACCTTTGTTGACTGGAGATTTATTTTTTCTATCAAATTGGTCCCAGTTTCTCTATTTTCCACTTTCCTGTCTTCTGCAAATTCTTCTGTTGCTGTCCATTGGTTCCACCTTCCACAGTCTAGCATTTCTTCCTCTCTTCCCTTTCTCCCATTGTACAGCATCCTCATTCCCTTCTGTCCTGGATCAATCTCCCTTTTTTTCCCCTCCCCACTCCTACACAGCATTTTTTCCTCTCTCCTTCACCCTCATGTACAACATATGACTCCCTCTCTCTCATTAATCAGAAAGGGATTTTTCACTCTCTGGAAACTCAGATCCCTTAAAGCTTATTTTGTTACATCGGTTTTTAGAATCATAGTCCAATCCCTCGTACTAAGCCTGCTTGACTACTGTAACATCGCCTATTTGGCAATTTCCCAAAAAAATATGCGACGCCTACAACTGTTGCAGAATGCGACAGTCAGTCTAATCTTTGGACTAAAAAAATTTGACCACGTGACACCCTACTACCGGCAGCTACATTGGCTGCCGATGAAGGCACGCGTAAAGTTCAAATTCGCCTGTTTCTGCTTTAAAGCATTACACGGACTTGCCCCCAAATACATTACTGACCTTTTCTCCTTCTCAACCAACAGACACAAGAGAAGTGCACATTCCAACTTCGTTTCCCCCCCAGTGAGAGGTTGCAAACTGAAAAAACACCATGAATTCCTTCTCTCACACCAAGCAGCATCATGGGGTAAAGACCTAGAACAATTACTTTCGCCCTCTACTTATGAGGTATTTAGGAAACGTCTAAAAACACACCTGTTCCTAAAACATCTTGACAACTGATCCACTTATCTCTTTCCTCTCAATAGCGACCTACTGTCCTTTTGATCACTTTTCTCCTCAACAATGAATTTCCTGTCTAATTACTTCTCTTTCTTCTTCCCCTCTTGAAGTCAGTCAATTTGTACCTTTGCTTAATCTTTTGTAAACCGCATAGAACTTCACGGTATTGCGGTATATAAGCTGTTATTATTATTATTATTGTCCACCATCTCTTTATCTCTTATTCCTTCCCTTGCTGCAAAGGGAGTGGGAGGGGGGAGAGGAATCCAGGGAAGAGGTAGAGGTAGTGCACTAGATGTGGTGTATTTATATTTTAGCAAAGCCTTTTACAGTCCAAATTTCATGCCCCCTCCCTTCCTTCCTGCCTTTGTCCCAAGTTCATACCCCTCCCATGTCCCAATGCGCCCCCTCTCTCTCCCTTTCTTGATCCAATGAGCATGTTCTGTGGCCCAACTACTTCGGTGCCCCCCTCCTGCAAGACTGTATTGGAGCCGCCAAAGGTCAGCCAGCCGCCTTCTTCCTGTCTTCCAGCCGCACTTCGCAGGACCATGGGCTCTGCACGTGGCTGACCTGGAAAGCCTTCTCTCTTGACGTTGGAAGGGAAGGCTTCTGGGTCAGCTACGGACAACTTAATTGGAGCGCGCTTGCTGGAGGGGTGAATGTGGCAGGAGGGCAGGAAAAGGAAGTGAACAAGTATTAGAGCCTCTTGAAGTGCCTCCAACCTCACCGGCTCCCAACTTCTCTGAGATTGTCAGAGGGGGCAGGAGCCATCAGGCCTTGAGAATGCACAGATGCACAAAGCCACACATTAATCCAGGATAGACCATTGATGTTGATGGAGAGAGACTTTAGCTGAACAGCTACTGGAGATCTTTATTCAGCACAGAGCTGGTAAGGAGAAAGCTGCGATGGCAGCAGGGTAGAGTGGAGGATAGTGCAGCAGCACAGGTCATTGGAGGGCGTACAGAAAAGTAGCGTCATTCATGGGGATGGGGGGGGAGGGGGAGGAGATTGCAGGAGAGCAGCTCTGGTCACCAGGGGGCATGTAGGAGAGCAGCGTCAGTCATTGTAAAGGAAGTACAAAACGTTAGCTTTCTGGTGGACTTGAATATAAACCAAGACCACCATCTGTTTATATTCGAGTATATACGGTATCACATAGGTATTTAAATATATCTATCATATCTCCCTTCTCCCATCTTTCTTCCAAAATATACATATTGAGATTTTTAACTCTGTCCCCATATGCTTTATGACAAAGACTGCTGATCATTTTAGTAGCTGCATTCTGAGTTTCACCAGAATATTATGCAAGGGCATCATCACTTCCTTTTTCTTATTGGACATTCCTCTCCCTATGCACCCAAACACCCTTCTATCTTTTGTTGTATACTTTTCTACCTGTTTGGTCACCCTAAAATCATCACAAACGATCACACCCAACACCCTTTCCTCTTTTGTGCACAAAGGGTTTTCAATCCCTAAACTGTACTAGTCCCAAATGTGTGATGCTGAAATTTGTATTTATTTTTAGTATTTATATACCACTTATAGCCTAAGTGGTTTACATTCAGGTACTCAAGCATTTTCCCCTATCTGTCCCAGTGGGCTCATACTCTACCTAATGTACCTGGGGCAATGGGGGATTAAGTGATATGCCTAGGGTCACAAGGAGCAGTGTGGGATTGGAACCCACAACCTCAGGATGCTGAGACTGTAGACATGTTCCGAATGAGAGATTTCATATAAAATGTCATAAAAATTGTAGTTTAGTATTCTGCTGGTTATCACAGAATCCTGCCTTCTCTTCCTGGTGAGGTGCTTGCATAAGTTATAGAACAGTTTGCTTTTTTAATGTAGACTCCACAATTAAGGACTTCTATTGCAACCTGTCAAAGCCTAGGCAAGATTGGATCCTATACAAAGTACAGTAGAATCTCAGTTAATCAGTACTTGGTTAAACAGCACTCTCACCCAACTGGCAAAAAAAAAAAAAAAAAAAAAAAAGACCCCCAATGTGGCAGCAGTAGAAGTGGTGGCAGTGCTGAGCTGCAACCCCACCCTTCCCACCCACTCAGAAGCACCAGTTCGACAGCCGTCTTGAGCCGTGAATCCCCTCATTACCTCCCTTACTAGAAAGCTGCACGGGAACGGGGACGACGGGAATCCTGCGGGACCCGCGGGAATCCCGTGGGGATGCCCCCTAGGGTCGCAGGGATCCCGTGGGGACGCCCCCTAGGGTCACGGGGATCCCGCGGGGTTCAATTCAACTCGTCTGATTTTCCTACCTGCCCTGCCACGAGGCTCGTCTTCCATTTCCTGCCTGCCTTGCCGCAGCACACATAGCCAATCGGAAGTCTTCCCTGATATCAGCGCTGACGTCAGAGGGAGGGCTTATGGAAGACTTCCGGTCGGCTATGTGTGCTGCGGCAGTGCAGGCAGGAAATAGAAGACGAGCCTCGCGGCAGGGCAGGTAGGAAAATCAGATGAGCAGTGTTCTCCCTAGCACCCGGTTGTCCCCCCGCCAGCTCAGCTGGTGCAGAGCCCTCCTCTCAAGCACAGGCTCTGTACTTTCACCCTCTTCCCGGCGCCTTGGAGCCTGCATTTATCACTTCCCTCTCCCCTCTCACTTTTCCAGCCCTCTCTTTCTCCTCTCACCTCCCCTGCAGTACTCCAAACTTGCTGTGGGTCGCTGGAAACAACTGTAAACAATCCACTGTCCCTAAATGGCTCTGGGTCACTGAAAACCAGGTATGTTGGGGACATTCTGTGGCTGGAGTGAGCATTTGGCTAGTAAAGGACTGATATTCAAGACTTAACTTGCCAAAGTCAATGGGACTGTGCTTAAAACTCAATCCTTCCTTTATGCCATTCACCATAGGCTGTTAAATACTTAATATCCCACTTAACCTAGAGTTTAGCTGACTGCAAACCCATAGAGACACTGGATCTGGACAGGGGGGGGGGAGAGAGGAGAGAGAGACAGAAAAGGACCTTGAGGAGGGGCTGGAATGCAGACTTGAACCAAAAGGAAGGGGGAAGAAAGAGCAGATGCTGGACTAGAGGGGCTAGAGAGGGGAAACACACTGAACTGAGGAGAGAGAGATGCCAGGCCCTGGGGAGAAGGAGGACAAAGAGAGTGAGACAGACAGAAAGACCTGGAACAAAGGTGGGAGGACTCAATATGTTAGCTTTGGGAAATGTATATAGCAGATGTCTTTGTATTGTGTTCAAAAGAAAAGGAAATGCATTTCTGGTTTTATTTCTACAGTGTTGAAGTACTTGCTGACCTTTGCTGTGACTGGTGGGGATCCCCAAGCACCGCCAGCAGAGGACCTCCTCTAGAGACGGCCAGAACTCCCCTCCACCAAGCACAGCAGTCACTGGCAGCATCCATGAGCCACTGAGGTGCCAGCATCTGTGACTCAGGGACTCTACTGCTGCCTACCAAGCTTGGCAAAAGGGACCCCCCGGCCAACTGCAAAGGAAGTCCTCAGCTGACAGCTTGGGGGTTCTCATCAGCTGAATATTTATTTATATTGTATATTTACATTAGAGGCTCTGGTAGAAACCCGTTTACAAAGTATGTATTCTTCCCAATTAATATTTTCAAATTAATAAAGTTTCTTTGCTTATTCGTATATGGGTCTCTACCATAGCCTTTAATTCAGTAGCATAATTAAATGAAATAACTATTTCTGAAGTTTATAGAGACGGGCGGGGACGGAGGGGATTCCTCACGGCGATGATTGTCAAGGTGGATGTCGAGGTGAGCGTTAAAGATAGTGTAGACATGAACGTCCAGAGATACATTGAGACGTGTGTTGAGAATACGATGAAGAACTGTGCTCCCTGGAACAAGCAACTCTGCTTGACATAGAATATTTGTAGTATTCTTGTATCTTTCCCAAATTTAGTAGAAGAATTAGTAGCACCTTTCAATGATATCATTCCTCTACAGTCTTGAGTCACATTTAATTTAGAATATTATTTTAAGTCATACTATTTGCCCACAATTAATTTCATTCATAGCATTATTTTCAATTTTTATTTTACCTTTTTTTAACTAGTCTATTTTTTTGTCATTTATTTTTAGATTGATGTGCTTTTGATTTTTTTTTAACACTAAAGGCTCCTTTTTTTAAGCTGTGATAGCGGTTTTAGCGCACACTGAAATGCTGCGCGCGCTAGACTCCATCGCCAGCATTGAGCTGGCATTAGTTCTAACTGCGTAGCGCATGCTAAAATTCTGCGTGTGCTAAAAACGCTATTGCAGCTTAGTAAAAGGAGCCCCAAGTCTTTTATTACTAGGATTGCTCAGGAGCTTCATCTTGTTTTATATCACACAGTTATTTATGTTAAATTTATGAACATTCGCGCTTCCTTGAGGATTAAACACTATTGTGTCTTATTACATATATTCTGTGGTTTACTGCCCAGCAGTTCTGCAGCTGTCTCTCCTAATATCATCAAATGTCCATGTCAGGCCTTTTGATGATGACATCAGCAGAACAGTCAAGCTATTATGGCATCCTTGTTTCTTCATGAAGATTACAGAAACAGACAGCCATCTCCATCCTATAAGTGTAGAAGGGGAACCACACAAGTTTAACTCACACAGGTTGAAGAAACTAGAGCCAAGCTCTGTATGGAGGAAGATTTGATACCTCACCAGGCTAGAAGAGAAGAAGCCTGAGAGACAGGCAGGAAGGATTCTGGAATCCAGCTAAGGAAGTACTGGGGGGAGGGGGGGTCAAGGAGAGGGGAGATGCTGTACTGTAATTATAAAGACTAAAGAGTCAGGGAGCAGGGTTCTGGCTGGGAGAGTAAGGAAGTTCAGGGGGATATTGGGGTTTGGCTAAATAAAAAAACTTCTACCATTTTGCCAAGTACAATACACTGCGCAAAAAAATATTTTATTTTAAAGCTTTAGAGTGCAAGATGCATTCTTTCCCTTGGAGCTACAGCCCAATTGTTCTCAATCTATTCTGCTCCTTAACCAGAGCTCTCAGGAGGTACCAACCCCTGGTGGAGACAAGAGCCACAAATATGGCTACATTTGGGGGGGAAAAAAAAGTTAGCCTCTCTCAATCTATTAAAAATTAAACAAAATCTTGCTAATTAGATGAATTAACTGCAAGTAAATATAAGTGATAATCATTATCGTGATCATGATTTCACACCCATACTCCTGAGCCATTTTCTTAGAGCCTTTGAGGGGCATTTTCGATAGTATCCCAGTTCGACTTTAGACTTATCCCACAAGATGTTAGGGCAGGGAAATATCCATCTTCAAAACTGCTAGACGTCCAAAATTTATTTTTGAAAATTATCTATTTGGACATCATGGTTCCTAAGGATGTCTAACTTTTTTGGCCATTTTTTAATACAAAACCATCCATGTTCAAAATATCCAAATCCAAACCATTTGGACATGGGAGGGGGTCAGAATAGTAATGGATTGGCAACACAGACAACTCAACAGAGCAGTGGAGCATCTTAGAGGGCACTGTTGTGAACTTTATATAAAGGGTTTCAGATGTATATCTCACTAACTCCCTTATAATTTATGGTAAGCCCCTAAAACACCCCCAAAACCTACTGTACTTACCTGTGTAGCACTCCAATAATCTTTATGGCTGCAGGTAGCACCTATAGGGCAGTATAGTAGGGTTTGGGTGGGTTTTGATGGGCTCATATTTACAGTAATACCATAAATGTTGTGGTTAAGAATGCCTTATGGGGCCTGGGTCTTCCTCTCTATGGTTCACTAGCCCACCCACCAGGTACTACACACATCTGAAGCTCTATTAGACTTCCCCAAACCAGATGCTGCTGTTCTAGAGCCAGGCATGTACCTTTTTGTTCTCATTTTTGTGTGGTGGAAGGGGGTCAGTAAGCACTGGGGGAGTGTCAGGGTGTCCCACCTTGATGCATACAGAGTTCATTTGGTCAATTTGGGCACCTTTGTAGCACCTAGATGCTTCTAAAACTGGTCTACCATGTTCCCCCGAAAATAAGACAGTGTCATATTAATTTTGGGCCCAAAAAATGCACTAGGTCTTATTTTCGGGGATGTCTTATTTTTTTTCATGTACATGATCATCTCTCCCTTCCTCTCCTTCACCCCAATTCTTCCTCCTTCCTTTCTCTCCCCCACATGCGCATCTTTCCTGCCCTCTCCCCATCCCCTTGTACCTTCCCTCTGCAGCATCTTTCTATCCCTCCCATCTCTCTGTGCACCAGAATCCTTGCACAGTTTTCATCCTTCCACCTGCCCCCGCAGCTGAACCCCCGCTTATCCTCCATCTTTCCCTCCCATCCCGAACTCCACCGACCGCGAGACCGACATGCCTTCCTCCAGAGTAGCGTCGGGCTGTAACACACTAAACAGGCTACTTCATGGCCTTCTCTCATCGGGGAATTCCCTCTGCCGCATCACTGATGATGTCATCAGTAATGCAGCACATGGAATGCCCCGACGAAAGAAGGCCGCGAAGCAGCCTGTTTATTGCTGCCAGCCCAAAGCTGCACTGGAGGGAGGTATGTATGACTTGCGGTCAGCGGGGTTCGGTTGGGAGGGAAGGATGGAGGGTCAGTGGGGGAAGCGCTGCTGCCGGCAAATCCTAACACTAGGGCTTATTTTGGGGTAGGGCTTATATTAAGACCTACCCCGAAAATCATGCTAGGGCTTATTTTCTGGGTAGGTCTTATTTTCAGGGAAACATGGTAGCTCCAAAAGTCTAAGTTCCATCCAGGACATCTTGCAAAACGTTTGATTATTGCTGAAAGACGTCCAACTCTAACAAGCCCACCCATAATACGCCTCCACTACACCCATCTTGAGCTCTGGATGCACAGAGCCTGGGACACCTCGCTAAATGACCAGAAAGATGGCTTTGATTACTGGCACATGGATGTCCTGGCGATTAGGACATCCAAGTGCTAATTTAGGATGCTTTTTGGACATTTATATTTTTTGTGAGTCCCTTTGTCTTCATTAGCACATCCATTGATTATTCTCCTTTTCATGCAAGTACGTTTAACTCTATTTATGCAGTGTGTATAATTCTGATTACTTGGATAGAAATGGGAAAGGAGGTAAAGACGAATTATATAAATTACCTGCTGGGAAATGCTGGAAACTGACGAGACTGAAATATTGGCGATTGCTGTGGGGCTTGAGATTGGACTGGCACTGGTAGCTGAAGCTGTAAAATGAATTCATTTTGATGAATTAAAAAAAAAAAAGAAAAAAGAAAAAGACTATATACAATAAAACCTCCCCATAAAAAGAAAGACTAAGAACCAGTGTGGTCAAGTAGGTGGAACAGCACAGGTTTGTGGATGAGAGTTAGAATTCTGGCTCTGTCACTGACCCTGTGTGATCTTGCTAATTATTAGAGTGCCAATATTTCTTTCTTTGAAAGATGTAAAGCAAATTGAACACCAAGAGCAGGAGGATGATTTTCCACCTAGATTAACTGAATATATGTTAGATTACTGCAATATTATATACTTGGGATCCTTTAAGAAAACCATCAAACGATTGAGAGTCATTCAGAATGTTGCCGTCTGTCTCATTTATGGTCTCAAAAAATCAGATCATGTAAGCCCGTATTACAAAAAACTACACTGGCTGCCAGTGGAAGCAAGGGTCATTTTCAAGTTTGCCTGCCTCTGCTTCAAAACCAGAACAGGTTCATCCCCAGTCTACCTGTTGCACCATTTTGAATTTCCAGGCACCACTTGCACACGTAGTGCCTACCTCTTTGCTTTTCCATCCTTGAAGGGCTGTATCTACAAGAGATTCCTTGATAGATCATTATCATTCCAAGCAGGCAAATGGAATAAATGGTTAACCAACTTCATTTCAAATGCACCCTCCTACCAAACCTTCAGGAAATCAATCTCTTTGATAAATTTCTCTGACTCCTTTCCTGTCTTGTTGTATCTTGCACCATTTATTTTGGTGCCTGCCTCAATAAAGACTTAGAAAAGGCAAATTACTATTATTGTTATTTTCTAGCAAAGTTTTGGGAAATGACTGAAAGAAAGATGCACTGTGTTATATTACATATTTAACAAGAGGACAGAATCAAAGCAAACCTTTAAACAGAGCATAAAGGGGTATAACCTGCATGGAGCAGAAGGTTCAAGTCTGGCCACCTTGTTGGGTAAATTAGATGGACCATACAGGTCTGTCTGCCAGCATCTACTACACTACTATATGTTAAGGGACAGCATTTCCTAGCAACTCAATACCCTATGAAGTGAAATGATCTGCGATGCGTTTGATACAGACTCAATTGGGTGCACAGATCAGAGTGATGTAAAATCAATAAAACCAAAATGAAAAAGGATTAAAAGTTGAAACTGTTTGTTTACAAATAAAAGAAAAATAAAATTAATCTCTGAATGGCTAAGGTTGTTGCAGTTTAAATAAGAGGAAGCATTTTTTAGTATCTTCCAACAAAATGTATAAACCACACTATCATATTCATCTTTCATGTATCGTAATGAGAATCATAAGTTTACTTTTGCACCACTACTGCTTTCCATCAATAGAAGACTTGTCTAGAGATTTGATCACTTTTACCCTTAGCTTTGTATTAGAAGCGAATTTGTCAAATCAAGGTAGGTTATGGGAAAAATTTGGCATCCTCTCTGAAAGACTGTCTTCCTTCAAATATAAATCATGATAGGAAGTCATATGATGCATATACTGTTGATTCAAACTATTACATACTAGACTCTGTTTTGTATAATATTTGAACAGGGTATCCCTCTCACCTTGTCCTAGACCCCCACTGTATTATCTTTATCTTTTTGCTCACTCCCTCTATACCTCTTCCCCAGAGAGACACTCACCTTTTCCTCCATCAGTTTTGCTCACTCCCTCTATACCTCTTCCCCAGAGAGACACTCACCTTTTCCTCCATCAGTTGACTTCTAAATCTTCCCTATAGCACTCATCTTCCCTCCTAAATGCCTTCTACCCTCCAAAGAATCCTCCCTGCATTCCCACCACTTTATTGCTCCGTCCTGTCCCTTTCCCCTGTTTTGACTTCTTGCCTCTTTTACATCTCATTTTCCTTTCTAGCCTTTTATCTTTACCATCTCATTTCTTCTGCCTTTCTATTTTTTGCAGCTGTATCTAGCTACTCCCTGTCCCAGGGAATCAAGAAGGTCAAACAGTTTTATATATGTTCTCTATTAGAGACCTACTCTGTCAAAAAATGTCAAAAAAGCATGGAAACAAAAAAAAAAAAAAAAAGGAGAAAACTCTGCACCAAAAATCCAAAGAAAGAAAAGCAGAGATGACCAAAGAATCAAGTTAAACAATATGAATTCAGAAATGCAAATATTTCATAAACATCCAACATGTACATCAAACAAAAAAAAAAAGCTAGGACCCATGTATGATGTACATGTTGGACTTATTAATACTATTTGCCAACTTGATTGTTTGGTCATCTCTACTCTTTCTTTTGTGTAGGAGGAGTGGCCAAGTGGTTAGAGCAGGTGCCTCAGTACCACAAGATTGTGAGTTTGATTTCCACGGCAGTTCCTTGTGACTCTGGACAACTCACTTAACACTTCATTACCCAGGTACAAAATAAGTCCCTGTCTAAAATATGCAAAGCGCTTTGTTTGTAACCACACAGAAAAAGCGGTATATCAAGTCCCATCCCCTTCATCCCCTTAGAAAAACATGGAATCCACCACTAAATCAGATAAAAGAATAGATCTCCTCAAACAATTTTCCCCTTCCCCAAAGATTTACATATGATTAAGACATCAGTATGAAGCTCTTTGTCTGACAATTTTGCTTAACCAATTACACCAATGATGAATCAGGTTTTTTGTCTCTTCATTGTTTTCTGAAATTTTTTTTAGTTGTATTATTTTTATGCTATGCTTCACTATTGTTTGTTATTATATTATTTTATTTAACTTATTAACTCCTTAGACACTTTACATTATTTGCAGCATATCTGGTTTAATAAACCATAAACCAAGGCTAACTGAACCCTAATTTTAACTGTTAGATGTGGACAAATGCTCCCCGAGAAAAAGTCATACACAAAAAAAGTGAAATTACATAAATAAGCAGCTCAGGTATATAAAGCCTGTAATTTTATGAGACCACTGGCCTGTTATCTAAAGAAGTGTAGAATAATAAACATGCCAATTTACCTTGCACAGGATAAGAATAGATAGCTGGACTGGGATGGCTGATGGTTAGCCCTGTCGTGCAGGTAAAAATACTGGGCTGACTTGGAGATGGTGTCTGAATTAAACCACTTTCAGTTTTGATACCCGGCCACAGTGCACCTGAATCAAATAAAGTGGACTAATTACAAACAGTATTGGTGGGATAAATTAGCATGCTTATCATCTGCATTTCTAGAATCCTTTACCTCACCAGAAGTCTAACATGCACTGCAGCAGATGTAATAAAGTGTGGGAGGCTTAGTGCAGTTTAGCACATTCTCCCCCCCCCCTTTTTTTTTTACTAAACTGCGATATCTTATTAGCGCAGGGAGCCTCGCTGAATGTTCCGCACTGCTGCCGATCAGAGTTCCTATGAGCGTCTGGAGCAGCACAGAGCATTCAGCATGGCTCCCTGCGCTATAACTGTTTTCGTGGTTTATTAAAGGGGGGGGGGGGTTGTGCAGTTTCCTAAACTATTATGACTATCAGATGCTGAGTTTAGCACACATGAAAACTATGCACAAGGACTCATGTGGACATTAGTGCATGTCCACATTAGTGTGGACTGCTTGTTTAAATTTATTTATTTAATTAAATTTTCTATACCATTAAACTAAACCTTAAGTTTGTATACCGCATCAACTCCACAATCTTAGAGCTCTGCACAGTTTACAGGAACTGGTATAAAGAAGGTTTACAGGAACTTGGTATAAAGATGGATCATCACAGAGGGAAGGAAGTATTACATTTTTGAGAATAGCCAGGGGAGCTCAATGGTTTTACATGAATTTATTCAGCTAATCAACATTTTTTTCCCTGTCTGTCCAGGGAATGGGGGAATTAAGTGGCTTGCCCAGGGTCCACAAGTAGTAGTGTGGGTTTGAACCCACAACCTCAGGCTGAGGCTGTAGCTTTAATCACTGCAAAGAACAATAATATATGGGTAGTAGGAAAAAAAAACCAACCCACCATCAAACAATGGCTCCAAAAGGAGCTCATCTACTATAGTTATAAATCATTGGTAATATTTTAACAACCTTGCTACTTCATCATAGCCATTAGATAGGAGCAAAGCTAGAAGGTAGGAAAAGCCTCAGATTTATAATGGGAGTCATACAGAGAAGTTCCCCAAACTCCCTTTCTCAGTCACTGGCATAAAAACCTACCCTCAGCTGCTCCAAATTTTCACAAATAGCTTCAAAAAATCTTAAATTCCTCATCACTGCAAGCCCTGCATTCTCACATCATTCATGTAAAAAAAATCTACTTTAGGGAAAACAGAATTTGCTTTTAGGCATGAACTTGAGCATTTATAACAGCAGCAATGGGAGTAAAGCAGAAGAAAAAAAATCATGTGTCTTATTTCCCCACAGTATTTCTCATCACAGGAAAAGCTGAAGGAAGCTAATTTCTATCAGGTGTTACATCGCTTAGAAGTCTGATTAAGCGATTAATCAAGAAACCTAATAAACTTGTAAAACTTGTAAACTTAGAAGTGCCCTTTGTAGGTATAAAGGTCAGAAAACGGTTCTTAGCTTAATTCAGAAAGCTGGTAAGAGCATGGCCCCTGTTTTGTTCAGAAGTAAAGTTTAGGTTCTTACCTCGATAATCTTCTTTCTAGTAGTCTAGTCTATTAGGGCATAGTAGTCTGGACAGCAGAGTTTATATACCATACTTGTGAGACTGGAGAAGGCATCCAAAGCTTTCTTCACTCTGCCTCCTTGTTCCTGGGCATAGTCCTTCCTCCTCAGTTCGTACCAAAGCAGTTAAACTCTAAACAGGAGGAAAAACTCCCCAACCAAATCAAAGTAATTCTGCTCTGCAACTGAATAAATAACAATGAAAACACAGCAAAAAAATAACCAGATGAAAGGTAATTATCCACCTACCTGAGTGCAACCGGCACTAACATTTGTACAGCTCTCATATTCTTCCTCACAATCAAGGAGCTGCCTTACATTCTCATGCAGTCATACCACATCTATTCACTAGTCAATATCTCATTTCTTGGCTGCTCAAAGACAAACTTCTGAAGACACATAAGCATGTCTGAGAACTGAAGCAGGCGTAATATGACATGGCAGGATGTCCAGACTACTACGCCCTTCTACTAGAAAGAAAATTATCGAGGTAAGAACCTAATCTTTTTTTCTAGTGCAAAGGACATAATAGTCTTTACAGTAGGGATTTCCCAAAATCTAGGGCGGGCCAGATGCACCTGCTTCCAGGACCAAGGCCCTAAAAGTGGCATCCTTTTATGCTGCTATGTCCACTATATAAAACTTAGTAAAAGACGAGAGGACCATGTAGCTACCCCTACAGATCTCCTCCAGCAGCACCGTCCAGGACTCTGTCCATGACAAAGCCACTCCTCTTGTGGAATGTGCTTTCAAAACAACTGGAGGCTGTTTACCATAGGCAATGTATGTCGAGATAATAGCCATGCAGATCTTCCTGGATGTAGTAGCTTTAGAGGCGGAACTTCCCAGGCAGCTCGAATTTGTCAAGACAAAAATGATCAGATAAACAAAATTTATTCATCACCTCTAAATATCAGAGAAGAGCTCTCCAAACATCCAGCAACACCAAAACCTTATGTTTTTCTTTACTGGAAACTTGGAATGCTGGGAGTCAGACTTCCTAATTAACATGAAAAACTGAAACCACTTTCAGTAGAAAGGATGGAATTGTGCACAGAGAAACTTCAGCCTCCGTAAGTCTCAGAAAAGGATCTCTGCAGGACAGTGACTAAATTTCCAATATTCTTCTGGCTGAAGTTATGATTATTAGAAAAGCTGTCTTGACAGTAAGATTCATCAGAGACAGCTGTTGCCAGGGTTCATACACGGCTCTACTAAGTGCCCGTAACACCAGATTAAAATTTCACTTAGAAAACGGTTGTTTCACTGGAGGCTGCAAATACAAGCACCTTTAAAGAATCTGGCCATATTTGGATGCGATGCTAAAGAACACTTCTCCACTGGCTACCTAAAGCACGAGAGACTTGATCCTGAAGCCTTTCTGGAGACTGTACTGAACAAACACGAGGACAGCTGATAACAGAGCTCGAAGAAGCTCTGTATCTTGCTCTTCGCACCAGTTTTGAAATGTCTTCCAAGCTTTTGCATAAGCTACTACTATTGCCAGTTTCTTCAATTGTAGTAGTGTAGCTATATTATCTGAATAACCTCTCTCTTCTAGGGTTGTGCATTCAAAAGCCAAGCCCAAAGCATTCTGAATCTTCCAGGGCAATAGAACTCTGGGAGAGAAGAGTTGCATGAGGCCAAAGCTCGAGACTCATCTTGCTGTAGTCTGACAAGATCCATGTACCATGGGCAACAAAGCTAGTCCAGTACGAGGACCACCGTTCTCAGTGGTTCCCAATCCTTCGAATGATTCAGCCTATCATTAAAGACTTTATCATTGGTTGAACAGATGTCCTCCTTGCCTTTTGCAAGACTGTATACACTCTGAGGTGAGGTTTTCTTCTTTTTACCTGCCAGCCTATCATTGGCCAGGGTGGAAACACGTACAACAGCTGCTCAGTGGGCCATGGTTGTCCCAGGGCATCATTTCCAGTGCTTCCAAGCTCAAATCTCCAGCTGAAATACAGGAAGGTCTTTTTGTTGTTCGCTGATGCCATCAAATCGAAAGTCGGCCATCCCCAGTATCTTACAATGCTGTCAAATGCCCTCTGTGATAGGAGCCACTTGCCCGGATCCAGGATCTGGCGACTGAGGTAGTCCACTTACACATTCTTGACTCCTGCAACATGTGCTGCCATGAGGGCTAGCAAGTGGCTTTCTGCCCAGCAGAACAGTAACCGGGCCTTTAACTTCAAAGGGGCACTCTTCGTACCCCTCTGTCTGTTGCTATATGCCACCACTGTGGCATTGTCAGAAAAGACCCTGACAACTTAGTCTTCCAGGGTCTTCTCCAACACTTGTAATGCTAGACGAATGGCTCTCAACTCTTATCGGTTGAATGACCATTTATTTCCTCTGCAAGGGGGTCCACGTGTCCTGAATCGGGTGGCCCCCATCATGAAAAGCACCCAGGTATGAATGTGAAGAGGAATTCCCTTGGAGAGTGAGTCTCCTTGGAGCCAAAAGCACAGGCTATGATGCACTTCTGCTGTCCAAGGCAATGGCATCTGAAGTGAATCTGCTTTTGGAGTCCAGCAGGATAGCAAAGCATTCTGAAAGAGATGCAAGAGCACTTTCGCCCATGGAATCAGGTCTATGGTGGCCATCATGGACACTAAGACTTGCAGATAGTGCCAAGCCATTGAGCCCAGCATCGTTAGCATCTGTACAATCTGTCTATGTAGCTTTTGCTTCCGAGGCTTTGGGAGGAAAGTGTGGTCTTCCGCTGTTTTAAGAGAAGTCCTAAACATTCCAGGTTTTGAGTCAGAACTAACTGATTCTTCTGGAAATTGATTATCTAGTCCAGGTCCTGCAGGAGCTGTATCACTCAGACGGTGCTCTGATCAGCCAATCATCCAAGTACAGGTACACCTGAATTTCAGCTTTGTGCACTACCATCACCTTGGTAAAAGGTGCACAAGGCTTTGGCCAACTTGAAAGGGATATGCTGAGAATTGAGAATTTCTCTCCAGCACATGGAACTGTAGAAATTTCCTGTGTTGTGGAATATGTAAGTAAGTTTCCGTTAAATCCAGAAAAGTGAGACACTCTCCCGGTGCTGAGGCAATGACCGAATGTACCATTTCCATCCAGAACTTGGCCACTCACAGCTGCACTGATCCAGAATTGGTTTGCAATCGTCTGAGTCTTTCTTGGGCACAATAAAGTATATACAGTAAATGCTGGAGCCCAGTTCTTCATCTGGGACCGACTATCCAGCAGTCTTTGTACTGTCACTTGGACTTTGGCTGCTTTCTCTGGCCTTCCTGCTAGAGAGTCCACAAAGCCCTCCCGAAACAGATAACAAAATTTGAGTTTGTAACCTTCTCAAATGCTGTCTAAAATCCATTTATATGAGCTGATCCATTCCCAGACCTCCCAGTACTCCAAGAGTCTTCCTCCTATGGTGGGGAAGCTCAGATACCGGCCTGGCATCATTGAGACTTCTTGGAACTTGACAAAGAAGCACAGGATCCAGATGACTGTGTTCTCCTGGATTCTCCAAACCTATGCCTAAATCCCTGGCAGGACCTTTTGTAGCCCTGAAAGGAACTCCTGATGGACCCACCTGGGGTCTGTGTTCTGCTGTTCAGAAACATCTCAGAGCGCTGATCTGCCACAATGGCCATAAGGTTGTCTAAACCTTTACCAAAGAGCATTTGCCCCTTAAAGGGGCAGCATGCTCAAAGAAGCCTTAGAGGCTGAATCTCCTGCCCATTGTCTAATTTAAAGAATTCTCCGGGTGGAGACAGAGTAAGCTGATACTTTGCTCATGACCCTAAACATGTTATATAGAACATCTGCAACACAGTCTACCCCTGCTAGTATTACCTGGAGCACAGCATCCTCCTCTGCACAGGCAGCCTGGTGCAGCATCTTATGGCAAGCTCGTACCACATTAAGATGCAGAAGCTGCTGCAGACCCAGAGCCAAGGCATCAAACTGCCCTTTAAGGACTGGATCCACTTTCTGATACTGCGATTCCTTTAAAATCATTCCTCCTTTATTAGTTGAGCAACCAAGGAATCCACCTTGGGGATAGCTGCAAAAACTCTGGTGCCAGAGCCTCTTTTCGCAGGCCCTCCAAAGCGTCCCAATGCTCTGTGAAGTAATTTCTGGATGTGCTGGAAAAAATATGCAGACTGAGATTTGGAGATAGACAGCAGGGAACGCTGCGTAGCAGACATTTGCGGAGATTCTAAATCCAATTACTGCAGGGATATTGTAATGACCTCCAGTAAGTCTGCTGAATTAAAAAGCCTGCACACCGTGGAGTCCTCACCCTGGTCTAGGGCCTCTACAGACTAGTGGCTGGCAGCCTCCACCAGAGACCCAGAATCCTCCACCGCGGAAGATTACATGTGGGGACATCAAGGGCATAGAAACCAATACTAAATCCTCCTAGTCCTTCTCCGACTGGATGCCTGGGTCTGGCAAAAGATACACTCTGCGGGCGGGACCGACCCTTGAGGTTTGGAATCCCCTGCGGCTGACTTGGTGCTGCATAAGCTGGTTGAGAAACACTTTTGCTTTAAATAAGCTTTAAATCGCAAATTCACAAATCAGCATCAAAACCTTACATTGGATCCCCTGAAGATCTCTGCAGGTCCATATCTTGGTCCTTCATCAGATCTACAGCATCTGCGTTTTGCCGCCACCTTGTCAGTTTTTGTGGGCTCTAAGAGGGACTTGAACCCCAACTGCTGAGCCTCTTGCATCTCCAACCCTTTGGAGGGACCCAAGGAGGCTAAGCCCATGGATTCCTCCCTTCACTCTTCAGCTACCCATCCAGAGCAAATTTTGTATGATATAGTTGTCAACAGGTTGGGGAGTCCATTCTGATTTTAAGTAAAATCGAGGTGTTTTGAGGCAGTTAGAGGTTTCTAAAATAAAATTGGGAAATCCAAGATGGCCACCACAACAGGGTTGTGGCACCAAAAATGGCCCATGGAAGCAGAAATAAAAGTTGAAAAATCTTCAAAAGGTATTTTGAGACATGAGAGACCCTCAGAGAAGTCCCTAAAACTTAATAAACCCCCAAATTCAGATCCATGACTCTCCCCATAGGAATGAATGGGTCTACTCATAGTCCTGTAGAGATGCCTGCCTGCATCAGTTCACACACACAGAGCAGCTGGGCTTGGAGAAATGTTTTTTCCTCAAACAAGCCTGAGTGTCTCAGGGGCTTATTTTTAGGGGCTGCCTTTTAAACAAGCTCACAGAGCCTGACACCCCCCGATCCCACTAGCTCCTCACGCATCTTCAGGAGGGCAGATAGAACCCATGAATCCCTGGGGACCAATGTGGGGACCAGTCAGTCTGTGCTCAATCACCTGACAATCAAGGGCGAGCCACATTCCCAGGACCTTAACCCCGAGCTATCCACAATGTAAGTGCAGGCCGGCTAGGTAGGTGCCCTAAAAAGAGGGTTGTTCCCCCAGCTGCAGATCTCTGAACCAGAACCTGCACCTTCTCCCAAGCAAAGCTGCTCCAGAATACTGGGGACCCCTGGGGGACTGGAAAGCCTCGAGAAATGGAGCAAAAATACCCCACCCCCCCAAAAAAAAAAAAAATTAAAAGCAGAGCAGAACAAAAGACACGTTCTCAACTCGGTTGGTGAAAGATAAACTGAGGAGGAGGGGCTATGCCCAGGAACAAGAAGTGAAGAAAGCTTTAGATGCCTTTTCCAGACTTGCAAGTATGGGCTATAAACTCCACTGTCCAGACTACTATGCCCTTTGCACTAGAAATCCAGTTTACATGCAACACTCAAACATTTTCACTCAAAATATTCTGGGAAGATGACTTAGGACATCTGTAGGAGAATAATCAAAGTACTCCATGTTAAAAAGAAAAAAGAGAGGAGAGGAGGAATAATGCTACTACTGAAACACAGCTGGAAAACAGATACAGAAATAAAGTGATTTCCATATTGTGCAGAGCCACAACAGTAGAAAGCATTTGAACAAAAATTAAGAGGTGGCATCTTGTAGACTAACTAGTTTATAAGGCATGAGCTTTTGATGATCATATTCTGTAGCAATCTGTTCTCTGTATATATGTGTGTGTGTATATATATATATATATATATATATATATATATATATATATATATATACACACACGCAACTTAAAACATCCAAACTATCACTGTTAAATATGATGCATGGAATGAGGTATCAAAAATAATTTCACATGGATTTTGAGTCCCTGCTTACCAAAAGGAGGTAGACCATAAGGTTGTGATGCCTGAGGATACACAGTATAGGGCTGTGATTGCTGTAGTGCCTGGTACTGCGACTGGCCAGAATACGTCATCATTGTCTCTGCTACAGGTACAGAAAGGATATGCGTGTATGGCCTAAAGACAAGAACAAAATAAAAACATTTACGTTTAGCAGCATTTATTCCAAAAGATATGCAAATGACTTAGAGAGCACACACATCACAGGTATGCTAAATGGTAATGAATATTTTTTTAATTTGAAATTTAAATTTATACATATATACATAATATAAACAGGAAACATAGTATTTATCAAAAAGAAGCAATTAAGAAAAGAAAAAAAGAGTCAACTATAATACCACACGAGTTCAAGGTTGACAAATTACAAAAAGAAAAAAGTATTTAATAATTAGAAGAAAAAAAAAAAAAAGCAAGGTCTCTAAACAGACCCTATTCACCTCTATCTAGAGCATTATAATACTAAGAACTTACACTACACCTAAATAATCAGTTTTTAACTACTGTCTTATTAGCTTCCAAAAAAGCTACTGAGTTGGATCCAAGAATACAAAATTCTTTCCTTGCCAACCCCTAAGACGTGCATAGGAACCGAAGAAAAAAAGTGGCTCCCATAGCCAATGTCTGGAGTTTAAGGCTGAGAAATAAATTTCCATGTAATTGTGCGGCTCTTGCCACATTCAGAAAGATTTGAATCCTCTGACTACAAAAAGAAACATCCTTATTCTTAAAATAGACTTTTAACACCATTAATTTATGTTTTTCAGAAGAGAATCACTAGATTTAATGGCTTCAATAAATTAATTTTTGAGTAGAGGCAAATATTCAAATACAAAACAACTCAATTGATGCCACACTCTATAATGTCTTAAAGTTCATATTATCACTTGCTATTACAGAAATTTCATACTTATTTCATTTCACTCATAGCATAATCTTCTCAGACTTCTTAACTCTTTATATGGCCTCAGCGGCTACACTCGAGTGTCATAGTTCATGTAATACTCAAGCCTATAAGTAGCCAGCCTCCTCATCGGCCTTTGAGTAGTTATCTCATTGTTTAAATAAAGATAAATATATATACAACTTAGATTTAAGAAAGAACTTATCTCATCTTATGTGAATATACTGAAATGAGGCTCCAATGTGAATTCAGCCCCTCACATTAGAAGCTGTTTCAAGGAGTAATCCACATTTAAGAAATAATACCACTATCTCCGGGTTGCTCTGGTAGAGACATAATCATTGTGATTGAGACTAGCTCCTCCCATCATGTCATCCTCATTGGAATTGTCAACTCGAAATCTTTGAGAAATACACTTAATTTGGAATTGAAATTGCTTCTCTAAAATACTCATACTTATCTAACAAATAATCTATTGTTACCAATCTGGCCTGAGGAAAATTTAAAAACCTCAATTTTCTAGAACAAAGAGAATTTTCTAATTTTTTAATTCAACAATGAATTGAAGGCTATCTTTAATAGAAGCAACTGAAGAAGCCTGAAGTATTGCAATCTGAGCATCCATAACTTAAAGTTTCTTATCCATGACATGAAACTTTGTCATCAACTTCTTCTTTTATGTAGTTTCCTGAGTGAAAGTACATAACTGTTGCATCTGAGATATAACCATAGATTCCATCCGAGTCACTACAGTCCAAATATTCACCTTATGCGTTTCAGAGTTTTGCGGTGAGTGAGCTCTCTTTTTAACATGATGACGACTGTCAACCAACATATCAGAGGAGGTGTGTGGAAGCTAGAGAACAAAGTCTCAGGATAAATGTCTTCCGATTGGGTCCTAGGAGTTGCTGTCTCCTGATGTGTTAAGAAAAATAAAGAAAGTTAAATAATAATCTTGGAAGACAGAATTAAGGGTCTTGCTGGGAGTTAGAAGGAGAGAGCACTGCAGTTGGAGTGAGAAATGGAACTTTTCTGGAATGGTTTGTGAAGACTTTAACGCTGAATATGTCAAGTTCCAGTAGCTTACTGTCCAATTGACCCCGAGGCTCCTCCACACTTATCCTCGTATTTGATGAAGAAATATAATTTGAAGTATGTTCTTGTTGATCACAACAAGGCAGAAGTCCCCATGGTTTCTTTATAGTTACTATTGAAGGACCCCTTTGTTCCTTTATTACAAAGGTGGACAACACCCTAAAGACAACGTTTATTGATTATTATAGAGACTCCGACTCAAGTACATTATAATTAAGACTTGGAATCAAGTACATCATCTCTGCAGTATTGCTGTTTGGTCTTCTGAACCTCTGTTCTCCTCCACCAAAAAGGTTGCATATTTTGGCAAAGAAACACTAGAGAAGGACACTATAGTCAAGTGATCATTCTCTTGTCAGTTCCCTATGTCCCAGCGAAGTTGTAGGAAAAAGAGTAATGCTAGGCACAGGTGAAGGAATTCTCTCTGGGGAGCTAATAGTAGCTCCACTCACTAGAAGAGGGAGAATTGATGGGTTGACTAGAAGCAACAGTAAGTGGAAATATGTATATCCATAGGTCTCCTCAATGGGGTACTCACAGATGTCAAACTCTTTGCCTGAGCCTTCCTTTTCCTCCCCCTGGAAGGTATTCTGTGTTCTTCGGTGCTCCTCGGTGCTCCAAGGGCCTTCCAAAGGGATGGGTGTGCCCCTTAGGCTGTGCACCAGTGGCCACGTGTCACAGGAACTGCGGGCTTTTAAGATGTTTTGGGTCCATCGAGGATATCACCAAGGTGCACCTCCTCTCTCTAGGGCCGTCAAAGCAAACAACCGCCTCCAGAAGACAGTCTCCCTCTCTCAGTCCAGCAGCTCACCAAGATGTCAACATGACTCCAAATGTGCCACAGGAACTTTAGGCTTTTAAGATGTTCTGGGTCCATCAGGGATGACGTCACCAAGGCACGCATCCTCCCTCTAGGGCCGCTGAAGCAAACCATTGCCTCCAGAAGACAGGGTCTCACTCTCTCAGTCCAGTGGCTTGCCAAGCTGTCATCCTGGCTCCAAAATGGTAATGAAGATTAACTAGTTTTATAGTTTTTTTAAAAAAAAGAATCCTTTACATTAACATATTCTTGGTATCATAGATTAGCGTGTGATCCCCCTGGGACAGATAGGGAAAAATGCTTAAACACTAAATAAAAATGAACATAAATACTAAATAAATAAATAAAAATGAATGGTAGGACTCATACATTTCAGCCTCTAAGAAATAATACTCATTTTATAGCATTACTATAGTACACTGCACTGTACATTGGTGATCAGTACTTGGGTATACTATGTCCTGTTCAAACGGCTTACTATCTATGTGGATACCTTTGGCAATAGGAAAAAGAGTGACTTGCTCAAAAAGTCATAAGCAATGAGTATTACAGGATGTGAACCCTTGTCTCCCTGGTTCTCAGTCCATTTCTCTAGCTAGTATAAAAGTGCTTTGAAAAGTGCTGGATTGCAAAAGGAAGCAAACCCATTTTTTCTAAACTCTCTACAACAGTGCAAGTTAATAATCATAGAAAGAAGTACAGTAAAACCTTGGTTTGTGAGCATAATTCATTCTGGAAGCTTGATTATAATCCAAAGCACTCGTATATCAAAGCAAATTTCCCCATAGGAAATAATGGAAACTCAGACGACTCATTCCACAACCGAAAAACTAATACAAAATACTGTACTGTATAAAATGTATTTTATTTATTTAAGCATTTATATACCACTTATAGTCTAAGTGGTTTACATTCAGGTACTCAAGCATTTTACCCTATCTGTCCTGGCAGGCTCACACTCTATCTAATGTACCTGGAGCATAACATAACACAACATAACATAGTGCTTATTAACTGCGTAATCGTAAGTTCAATGCGGTTTACAAAAGATTATTAACAGTAAACATGATCCAGGGAATACAATAAGTTAGTCAAATACTTGGAGAAAATATAAGTCTTCAGCTGTGTTTAAAAGAGTAAACTGTAAGCAACAGTGTTCGAAATTCTGTATCATGAGAAGCTGCTTGAAACGCTAAAGTGAGATTAAGGCATTTCTTACTTTTGCAACACTGTACGGAAGGGAAGTTAAACAGGGCATGGGTTTTTCTATGTTTGTATGAAGCAATGGAAAGTCTATTATCCAAAATAGAGGGGGGCTGTACCATATAAAGCCTTATAACAGAAACAACCTAGCTTAAAAATACCCGAGCTGCCATAGGCAGCCAGAGCAGCTCACAATAAAACGATGTGACATGATCATACTTCTTCAAACCGTAGATCAGTCCAACCGCTGTGTTTTGTATCAATAATAATCTCGCCAGTTCTTTCTTGGTGATTGTCAGATAGACAATATTACAATTTATTTTTTCTGTTACGGCCCCTCAAATTTGGAATTCTCTTCCTATTTATTTGAGGGAAGAGTGCAATCTGGAGAAATTTAAGAGCAATCTAAAAACTTTTCTTTTTAAAGATGCCTTTGATAACTAATTAGCCAGTTCTCTGGCTAATTCTATTTCTGTTGTATAATACTATGGAAATTTTCTGTTTTCCCTGCCTTATGTATTTTCCTTGATTGTTCTGCTTTCCTTTAAATATTTTGTAGTTCACTTCCCTTTCCTTCCTTGTGTTTATGGGTTTGTTAAGTCTGTTAATAGTCCTGTATGGACTTAATTATTGTTAAATATTGTATTGTTCCCCAAATATTGTAATTTTTATTATGTTCATCGCTCAGAAATATGATTAAGCAATCAATCAAAAACCTTATTAAACTTGAAACTTGAATAATCAAGAAGACTCTTTTTTTTTTTTTAAATGTGTGCCCTTTTTTCATTTTCTTTTGCTCCTAGACTTAAGACAAACACAAATCTTTTACTAAAGATTAACACAAGTTATCTGCTGCAGGACCCATTTTATTCCTATGGGACCTGCTACAGATAACATATGCTAATCTATGATAGAATTTTCTTGAATGAAATAAAATGTTGGGGGAATGAATTAGAGATTGGTGAAATGATAAAAAATGCATTAATGGAATGTTAGGAAATAAATATGGTTATGTGACTAAAGGTTAAATAATAGATAGAGGAATTAATTACTTTAAAATGGAAAAAAAAAAAAAGGTTTTATGATTAGAAGAGAGATATAATTAGATATATTGTGGAGAGGTAATGAGTTTGTCTCAATAAAGGATAAAGGGGTTATTAATAAATATTGGTTGCCTGGGGGGGAGGGGGGAAGTTGGGATTACTGTCCAATGTGTGTCCTTAAGCAGTCATTATATTGGGGGGGGGGGGAAGAAGGTGGGTATTAAAGATATTACTAGAATGATTAAGGAAAAGATTAATAAGGGATTGGGTAATTTGGAGGTAAGAATGTGTGCCATGGGGAGAAGTTTTTTAGATCTTAGTTATGAAAGAAGGGAAGAGGAAGATTATGATAAGGAGTATAAAATATATTATGTCTTTTAAGATATTTTCTATTAATGTCAATGGCCTGAATCATGTAATCAAAAGAAAAAAGGTATTATCATTTTTAAAGAAGCAAAACGCAGATGTTTATTGTCTGCAGGAGACCCATCTTAATATAAAGGAATCACAGAAACTAACGGGTGGGTGGGTGAAAGAATGTTTTTTTGCTCCAGCAGAGGGTAAAAAAGCAGGAGTAGCAGTTCTTATAAATAAAAAGTGTATGGCCAATTTTAAGATAGTAAATTCGGACCCACATGGAAGATGGCTACATGTTGATATAAGTATGGGAAATAATGCCCTGACGTTGTTCAATATATATGCCCCTAATTCGAATCAATCAGAATTCTTTAAAAAATTGCAGAGTATGTTGTTACCACTGGCTGCTTCTAATTTAGTGGTGGCTGGAGATTTTAATGCTGTAATGGATCCATTAATGGATAAAAAACCAGGTAAAAGTATAAAATCTTTAGGTTTAGATAATTTGGTTCAATCATGTGATTTGAAGGATATATGGCGTATTCTTCATTTTAATGATCAGGAATTTTCATTTTGTTCACAGGTTCATAAATCATTTTCAAGAATAGATTATATTTTTATTTCATCACATAAGGTGCAGCAAGTGATTAAGGCTTCCATTGATCCCATTATCATTTCGGATCATGCGGGAGTATGGATAGATTTATAATTAGATCAATTAGAAAATAGAAGACCTCTTTGGAGATTTGATAATGCATTGCTTGTGGATGAAAAATTTTTGGAAAATTTTAAAACACAAATTAGTGATTTCTTTCAAATTAATTTAGTGGAAGATACATCTATTGAAAATGTATGGGACGCTTTTAAAGCGACTATGAGAGGTCATATTATATCATATTCGGCTTTTGTTAGGAAACAGATTAAAAAACAGTATATAGAGTTAGAAAAAGAAATTAAAATACTAGAAACTAAATTGGTAAGCAAATGGGAACATGATGTATTACAAGCTCTTTTGAAAGCAAAAGGTAAATATAACGAATTAGCTTCAAAAATGATAAGAAGAGACTTGTTTTCCAAACAGACAATGTATTATGGAAATTCTAATAAGGCGGGAAGATTATTGGCAAATTATCTTAAAGCAAAAAAAAGAAGAACTAACATTAATGGGATAAAAGATGATAATGGTATAATAACCAATCAAACGGATATAATTTTAAAGCAATTTCTAAAATTTTATAAGGACCTGTATTCTTCCGAGCCTTATTTGGAGAGGCAAAAAGATGGTAAAAATTTTTTAGATTTAATTATTGGACCTAAGGTTCCTGATCATATAAAACGGAGTTTAGATGAACCTATATCATTAAAAGAATTAGAAACAGCGTTGAGATCTCTTAGAGTTGGATCCGCTCCAGGTGGTGATGGTTATACAGTAGAATTTTATAAAACATTTCAAAATGTCCTTTCCCCATATTTACTAAATTTATATCAGACACAACTTATAAAAGGTGATATTAAAGGTACTATGGCTGAATCAATAGTAATTGTTTTGCCTAAGCCAAATAAAAGATCCTACTTTGGTTTCAAACTACAGGCCTATATCTTTAATAAATGTGGATAATAAACTTTTGGCGAAAATTTTGGTTTTGAGATTAGCCAAAGCTCTCCCACATATAATAGACACGCATCAGACGGGTTTCGTTGCTAAAAGACATTCCTCTAATAACTCTAGATCATTGTTTCATATGTTAAATTTATTTAAAAAAATGGATGAACCGACTTTTACAGTTTCCTTGGATGCAGAAAAAGCGTTTGATAGGGTAGAATGGAATTTTATGTATCAGGCTTTAGAATGGTTTGGTATAGGTTCTGGATTTATACAAATGGTAAAAACATTGTATAGCTTCCCGATTGCAAGATTAAATATTAATAATATGATATCTGATGGTTTTCAATTGCAGAGGGGAGTTAGACAAGGTTGTCCTTTATCTCCTTTGTTATTTGATGTTGTATTAGAACCCTTATTGTTAGCAATACAGCAAGAAAGGGGGATACAGGGTATTCCATATTCTGATATGGAATATAAAATTTCGGCTTATGCGGATGATATTTTACTTTATTTGAGGAATCCAGAGTCTACCTTATCTTGTCTATTGGAATTAATTGATATGTTTGGCAAATTTTCAGGTTATAAAATTAATTGGAGTAAGTCTGAACTTATACCTTTAAATGTTCATTGGGTAAAAGGATTATTTGACGCTTTTCCGTTCATATGGAGAGAAGAAGGATTTAAATATCTTGGCATTCAAGTTAAAAATACAATTGAAGATACAGTAAAAGAAAATGAAACATTTGTATTGAAAAGAGTTACAGAGTTATGTGAGCAATGGAATCCGTTACATCTTTCTTGGTGGGGGGAGAGTTCAAACTATTAAAATGATGATCTTGCCTGTAGTTTGCTACCAAATGAGTATGATACCTATTTATTTTCAGGGGTCTTTTTATAAAAAGCTTAATAGCATTTTAACGAAATTTCTTTGGCTTGGTAAAACGCATAGAATAGCTTTGGTATCTTTGCAAAAATCAATTAAGGAGGGAGGGGTAAATTTTCCAAATTTTTATAGGTACCATCAAGCCTATATTTTACATCAGGGTATGTATTGGATCCTCCCAGAATTGATAGATAATGCACCGGATTGGTTATATTTGGAATGGCGCCTTATGTTTCCCCTAAATTTAGTTCATCTTCCAAGTATCAACATGCCTAGAAGATACAGAGAAAATAAGATATTAATGGATACTTGGAAAACGTTGAGGTTTATTAGTAAATTAACACCTGTCCCAATAAACAAGTCAACTAATCAGTCTTTATGGATAAACTCCAAGATTAAAATTGGCGGAGCTCAAATCCTTTGGAAGGACTGGATTATTGCAGGCATTAGATCTCTGAATGATGTTATTTCGGAAGGTAAACTGCTAGAATTTTCACAATTGCAACATAGATTTGGTCTTAGTAAAAAACAAAGTTTTAAATGGTTGCAATTGAAGCAGGCCATTCAGGTTGGGTTCCCTGAATGGAAAACATTGAATAATCAATATAGTTTATAGTTCTTATGCTTCCAAGCAGACTTCCTAGGGCATCAAGCCGCATTGTGGTATAAATTAATATCTGGATATTTGAATAAAAAACCAAAAAATGGTCTAAGAGACATTTGGAGCATTGAGATTAAGCATCAAATTACTGCATCTCAATGGCCACTAATTTGGTCTTGGAGTATGAGATGTACAGTGTCAGCATCTATGAGACAAACTTGGTTCTTTTTATTACATAGAGCTTTTTGGACCCCTACACGTTTGCAAAAATTAGATAGTTCTAAGTCCAATAAATGCTGGCACTGTAATCTGAAACCTGGGACTTTGGATCATTTACTGTATCATTGTCCCTACATTAAAAGTTTTTGGAATGCAATTTGGCCACAAATTAATAAATTGATGGAAAATCATGTAGCAATATCATATGATACAGTGTTATTTGGAATGATGATGAGAAAAAAAAGTCAAATTTCACCAGAAAATAACAAGCTTTTACTAGTCATGACAGGGGTTGCCATTCAGCATATAACCAATAACTGGAAGAATCATAGTAACCTTAATTATACATTTTGGTGGAATACAATTTGTCATATATTCAAAATGGAAAGAGTAATAGCAATACAAAGAGGGACATATCCTAAATTTATAAAAATATGGGGGCCATTGACAAAGTATTGTACTGAATGAATAGTAGGATTTATCTTCTTATTTTCTTCTTTTTCTTGTCTTATTTATGGCACACATGGAGGGGGGGTAGTGAAAATAATTTTACATAACATGTTATAATATGGTATACAATATGTATAAGGTGATTGAAAAGTACTTGAAGGGTGGGGGGTGGGAGAAGGGATAAAAAAATTTGTTCAGAATATTATGTAATAGATATAAAAGTGATATTGTGTATTATTAGTTGTAACTCAATATTTTGTACACTTCATGTAAAATATGAAAATGAATAAAGAATTATAAAAAAAAAAAAAAGAAAAAGTAGACAGGGACAGATTTTTCAATTTAAGGGGCACCACAAGTACGAAGGGGCACTTGGAGAAATTAAAAGGGGACAGGTTTAGAACAAACGCTAGGAAGTTCTTTTTCACTCAGAGGGTGGTGGATACATGGAACGCGCTTCCAGAGGCTGTTGTAGACAAGAAAACATTAAATGGTTTCAAAGAAGGTTTGGATAGATTCCTAGAAGAAAAAGGGATTGAAGGGTATAGATAGGTATAGACCACTACTCAGGCAATGGGCCTGATGGGCCGCCGCGGGAGCGGACCGCTGGGCAGGATGGACCTATGGTCTGCCTCAGCGGAGGCAACTTCTTTTGTTCAGTGTTTATCATTCTCTCACATGGGAATGGTTCAAATAGGTTAATTTGCACATGCCTTTCTGATGCGGCTCGAATCCTCTTCTTTCCCTTGCAGGCAGGCCTCCCCTCCGTTACCTTTTTTTTTTCCCATTCTGTCGCCCTCCCTCGCTAGACACAGCTGCCTGCCTGGTCCCAGCAAGCAGTGATGGCTGACGCGACTCAACTCCTCTTCTTTTCCCTTGCAGCGGCGCGACACACAGGAATGCCTGTCTGATCTCGCACCACTTCCCGCGAGACTGTTCGTGGGAAGTGGTGCGGGACCAGGCAGGCAGCAACTGTGCGCTGCTTCACTGCAAGGGAAAAAAAGAGGACTCCAGCTGCAAGCCACGACAGCCATCACTGCTTGCCGGGACCAGACAGGCAGCCGCGTCTAGTGAGGGAGAGCAACAGAATGAAAAAAGAAAAAAAAAAAAAAGGTAATGGTGGGGCCTGCCTGCCTGCTGAATTACACATAGGAAGCAGGGAGAAGCTGGGCCTGCGGGGAGGCCTGGAGGGAGGAGGCCTGCTTGCTTGCTTGGGTTGGGGGGGGGCTGCCAGGGAGGGAGAGGCCTGCTTGCTTGCCTGGGGGGCAGGCCTGCTTGCTTAGGGGGGGGAGGCCTGGGAGGAGGGGAGGCCTGCTTGCTTAGGGGGGGGAGGCCTGGGAGGAGGAGACCTGCCTGCATGTCCTGTCCCTACCTGCCAGCCACTAGGCCTGCCTGCCCTGTGCCCTGTCTAGGCCTACCACTAGACCACCAGAGAGGGTACAGGGTAATAATAATAACAGTTTATATACCGCAATACCGTTAAGTTCTATGTGGTTTACAATAGATTTTGAAAATGACCAATTTTTTTTTTTTGTAATTTCTTGTTGTAATACATCTTGGATAATTCTTTTGTAATTCGCCTTGAACTGCAAGGTAATGGCGGAATAGAAATCCCTAATGTAATGTAATGTAATTAAGCGAGGTACAAATTGATTTAAGAGGGGGGAAGAGGAGAGTTAATAGGACCGGAAATGCGTACAGGGTCAGAGCCTGGAAGGGAGGGGGGACAGGTGCAGATCTTGGCAAGGAGTGTGGGGTTGGATGCAGCCCTTGGCAGGGAGAATTTGGTTCAGAATATATTTTTTTCTTGTTTTCTTCCTCTAAATCTGGGGTATCTCTTATGGAGCGAAAAATATGGTACATAGACAACAAAAATCAAATCAAAGGGAAAAAACCTCGGCGTTCCACAAAAGCAGAAAAGTCCAGAACAACAACAACAAAAAAGTTGTGGAGCCAATGATCTGGATGAAGCAAGATTAAAAACAAAATCAAAAGGTCAAAACAGTGACCAGTCACAACAGTAGCAAAACTACTAGTTTATATGAGCAACATAGTCCACTGTAACAGGAAGACCCAATATGGTCTGTGTTTAGTCTATTTAAAGCCTTTCTCAGGGGTCCTCTATGTTGTATTGCCTAAAACAATTGACCACATGGAGATATATATTTATTTTGATTTCTACCCCGTTCTTACAGAAACTCAGAACAGGCTACAAGTAGATATTCACAATCGTTTGAAAACAGACTAGTCATGACAACAAATAGGTTACAGTAGACAATAACAGAGCTTATTCTAGAGACCAGACTGGTCATAGCGAAGAGTACTAGGAGAAGTATATTGAGGAGGCAGTTTTTAATGGCCCGATTGGCGGAAGAGGAAGGTGTATATATAGTGTTTGTAGCAAAATAACTGTTTCCTCCAGAAAAGGCTCAAAAAAGGTTTTTTTGGAGTGGGACGGTAGTCATCTTAAACAAAAAGAAACTATATACAGTAAAACCTTGGATTGCAAGTAACTTGGTATGCAAGTGTTTTGCAAGACAAGCAAAACATTTTATTAAATTTTAACTTGATATACAAGCAAGGTCTTGCAATACAAGTACATACAGTATACACGCATCACAACTGAGCCGATGGTTCTCTCTCCGACGCTGTGGGAGTGTAGTGACTTCTAAACGAGCAAGGTCTTGCAATACGAGTACATACAGTATTTTGTATTAAGGTTTTTGTGGAACAAATCATCTGAGTTTCCATTATTTTTTATGGGGAAATTTGCTTTGATATACGAGTGTTTTGGATTACAAGCATGTTTATGGAACAAATTATGCTCGCAAACAAAGGTTTTACTGTATTAGATTCATTTATTAAAGCTATTATGTTGCTTCTTCATTTACAAATCACCATGCTTGTTGGTAAGCAGCAGCACTAAAAGATAAACTTGAATATTCAATTTGATTCTGTGTACATTGTGGAGCACTTGAGTTGACATAGAAGCAAGGTTATTGCTGCAAAAGTGGTAATGAAAATGCCGTCTTTCATAAAAAGACTTCTTTAGAGCATATTTATTGATAGAGCCTGAATATCACCCAGGGAGATGAATTTCCAAGCAGATGAAAACATGGAAATGTTCTAAAACATGTACTCCTACAAACTCTCCCCTCTCAAACAATACACCATATGATTCTCAGTGATCAGAGTTCACTTACTTTGAAGGATACATTTGTGAGGTATAGTCACCAGTTGATCTGGACCCATAATCATTGCAAGTCAGAACTAAAAAGGAAGGAAAATGATATTTTATACAGAATTATAAGAAAATTCCAATTCAGACACAACCTCTTGCATCTCAGGCCTTTGTTTTGATTTGCAAGCCAGGCAGCTAGATACTTTCAACAATTTTATTAGTATACCACAAGGAGACTGCTCCAAAACCAGGGGACATTTGAAGCAGCAGTGGCAGGAAATTGAAGCACAAGGATAAGAGATACCTTCAGAATCAGTCACATAGCTTTTGCATTCTGTACAGCCTCCTATAATCTTGCTTGCAGCGACAAATGCCATCTACTAATAATTGTAACAAAAGTTATTAAAATTGTTGCCTATCTTCTCAAGACTTCTACAATTCAGTCAAGTCAAGACTGTTATAACTCATCTGCCTTTTATTCCTCCTCTTACCCTCTCAGTTTCTTCTTCATGGGGAAATAATGTTAATGTTAGGGTAACCTCTAGGACTTTATAACTTCTTAGATAGCTCTAGTAAAGTTCCTATATGGATATGTTAAAAGTTGTAGAATATTTAGTAGACTGTATATGGAGTGGAGTGGCCTAGAGGTTTGGGTTGCAGCCTCGATACCCTAAGGTTGGTAGTTCAAAATCAGCACTGCTCCCTGCGACTCTGGGCAAATCACTCCATTGCCCCGGGACAGATAGGGATAAATACCTAAATGTAAACCACTTAAGCTAAAAGTGGTCTATAAATATTAAAAAATAAATAAATGTTTATATACACTTCTATAAACGGCATCCCGATTGTAGGTGGCAGTAGGTATCCTACCAAGTCTAGCCAGCTAATCGGGACACACATTTAAAAAAGAAACATAAAAACAACACCCCGAGGTAGGCAGCCTACATGCAAAGCATAAATAAAGAAAGCTAAGAAAGAATATGAAAAGAAACTTGCCAAAGAGGCAAAAACTTAACTATTTTTTCAAGTACATGAAAAGCAGAAAACCAGTGAGAGAATCTGTGGGACTGCTGCATGATCAAGGAGCAAAAGGGGCGCTCAGGGAGGATAAGGCCATAGTGGAGAGACTGAATTAATTTTTTACTTCAGTCTTTACAAAAGAATATGTAAGATCTAACTGAACCGGAAATGGTTTTCAAGGGTGATGATGCAGAGAAACTGAAAGAAATCTCAGTTAATCTGGAAGATGCACTAAGCCAAATCAACAAATTAAAGAGTGATAAATCACCTGGACCGGTTGGTATACATCCCAGGGTACTAAAAGAACTCAAACATGAAATTACTGATCTGCTGTTAGTGATCTGTAACCTGTCACTAAAATCACCTGAAGATTGGAGGGTGGCCAATGATATGCTGATTTTTAAAAAGGGTTCTAGGGGAGATCTTACAGATCAGTAAGCCTGACTTCAGTGCCGGGCAAAATGGTAAACAATTATAAAAAATAAAATTGTGGAACACAGACTAACATGATTTAATGAGACAGAGTCAGCATGGGTTCAGCCGAGGGAGATCTTGCCTTCTTGACTTCTTTGAAGGTATGAATAAACATGTGGATAAAGGTGAGCCAGTTGATGTAGTATATCTAGATTTTCAGAAAGATTTTGACAAAGTTCCTCATGAGAGGCTCATGAGAAAATTAAAGAGTCATGGGATAGGTGGCAAAGTTCAGTTATGGATTAGGAAATGGTTATCGGATAGAAAACAGAGGGTAGGGTTAAATGGTCATTTTTCTCAATGGAGGAGAGTAAACAGTGGAGTGCTGCAGGGATCTGTACTAGGACCAGTGTTATTTAACTTATTTGCAAATGATATGGAAATTGGAACGATGAGTGATGTGATTAAATTTGCAGATGACGCTAAACTGTTCAAAGCTGTCAAAACGCATGCAGATTGTGAAAAATTGCAGGCAGACCTTAGGAAATTGGAAGACTGGATGTCCAAGAGGTAGATGAAATTTAATGTGGACAAATGCAAAGTGATGCACATTGAGGAGAATAACCTGAATCAGTTACCAGATGCTAGGGTCCACCTTGGGGGTTAGCGCCCGAGAAAAGGATCTGGGTATCACTGTAGATATTTCGATGAAACCTTCTGCCCAGCGGCCAAAAAAGCAAACAAGATGGTTAACAAGACTAAGAATGTAATAATGCCTCTCTGTATGTAAGAATGTTATAATGCCTCTGTATTGCTCTATGGTGCGACCTCACCTGGGGTATTGTGTTTAATTCTGGTCTTATTCCAAAAAAGATACAGCAGCACTAGAAAAAGTTCAAAGAAAAGCAACTAAGATGATAAAGGGGATGGAATGCCTCTCACATGAGGAAAGACTAAAAAAGTTAGGGCTCTTCAGCTTGGAAAAGAGACGGCTGAGGGGAGATATGATTGAAGTCTACAAAATCCTGAGTAGAGTAGAACAGGTACAAGTGGATTGATTTTTCACTCTGTCAAAAATTACAAAGACTAGGGGACACTCGAAGTTACAGGGAAATACTGTTAAAATCAATAGGAGGACATATTTTTTCACTCACAGAGAATAGTTAAGCTCTGGAACCATTGCCAGAGGTTGTGATAAGAGCAAATAGCGTAGCTGGTTTTAAGAAAGGTTTGCCAATGCTTGCCCTAGATCGAGCAGGTGAAGTCGGCCAGCAGGAGGGATGCCCAGTCATTCAAGCCAGAACCCCCGTGTCCCTCAAATGTCCGCGGCCCCACTCCCTCCTGCCGGAACCCCCCTGAAAACCTGACCCCCAACCCGACACTGAGAGAAACCCGAGAGAGAGAGAGAGAAAAAACCCGAGAGAGAGAGAGAAACCCGAGAGAGAGAGAGAAACCAGGATGATAAATGGATAGAAGTAGTGGGTCAGCTGATGCTGATTTAAGAATGGGCTTAACTACCACAGATTTTAGTGAATTGATAGTTAATGGCTATCTCAAATTTACCATCCTTCAAAATTAGTTTTCATTCAACTACAAACACATAAGAACATAAGAATTGCCATCTCCGGATCAGACCCTGGGTCCATCAAGTCTGGTGATCTGCACACACAGATAGTGACATAGTTTTAGTCCCCATATCACTGTATGCTTCTCAAGGGAGATGTGCATCTAATTTACCCTTACCCGTAATCACTCTATGCCACTCTTAAGGAGATGTGCATCTAGTTTACCCTTAAATCCTAGAACGGTGGATTCTGCAATTACTTCCTCTGGGAGAGCATTCCAGGTGTCCACCACTTGCTGCGTGAAACAGAATTTCCTGATATTCGTCCTGGACCTGTCCCCTCTCAGCTTCAATCTATGTCCTCTTGTCCATGTCACATTGGACATTGTAAATAACTGCTTTCCCTGCTCTATTTTGTCGAATCCTTTCAGTATTTTGAAAGTCTTGATCAGATCCCCTCGCAGTCTCCTCTTCTCAAGGAAGCAAGACTGGTTCTTCACCCACATTGAAAGATTAGGTTTCTTCCCTCTGCTAATCTTCCTTTTTGTATAGCTTCTTGGGATGCTGAAGCTAATAGAGATACAAGATCCATCCGTTCAGCATCCCGAGGCTTGTACAAGAACAGTTGTTGTTTAGGATAGGTTATAGCACGAAGATTATGTTGACCTCACTCCTTAGTGAAATGTATAAGAAACTCGATGAAGGCTACATTGCACTTGTCAACTCATTAGAATTGTCAGATGACACTGATGCTGCTGATCATGATTACATAATCGGCTTGCTGCGACTAGGCTCAAGGGCTCAGTTCTTAAACAGTTCATGGCAATCCTTCAAAACCATTCATTTAAGGTCTCTATATCCAATATTCTATCTGGCTCTTTATTCAGTGTCTTGTGGAGTCCCACAAGACTCCATTCTCTCACCAACCCTTTTCAACATCCTACTGAGCCCTTTAACAGCCTTGATACAATCCCTAGAGATGAATACCTATTTCTACACTGATGACATTTGTATTCATACTACTACAAACAGTAATCTTAACTTGGACCCTCTACAAGATTGTTTAGATAAAGTGTCACATTGGTTTACAGGAGCATCAACTAATCTTGAATCCACAAAATAAAACCACAGCATGCCTGTATCCTTGGAAGATTAAGGTTAATTCAAAATACAGCAGTTCGCTTAATCTTTGAGTTGAAAAAACAAGAACATGTCAGCCCTTATTACCGGCAACTGCACTGGCTACCAGTTGAAGCTAGAATAATATTCAAATTTGCTTGTATTTGTTATAAACTGTTATCTGGATTATCACCATTTTACCTTTTTTCACACTTTGAATTGTATAGATCAGTCAAGCTTACTCATCGTTCTTGTCCATTTACCTTTCCTAATCCTAAAAATTGCCGTTACAAGAAGTTTTTTGACAGAACCTAGGCCTTTCAAGCAGGCAAAGTCCAATCTTGGTTAGACAATATGATCCGTCAAGCTGTATCATATTGTTCCTTTAGGAAACTAGTAAAGACCTACTTTTAAAAAAAATATTTTACTTGATTGATGACTAAGTAACTGTATTTATGCTTTTTACATATCTGTATCTTATCGCTGATTGTCCAGTTCTCTTATTTGTAAACCGCCTTGAACTCTTTGGGTGTTGGCGGTATAGAAAAATAAAGTTATTATTATCCCTTCATGCGTACCCTGTTCAACCAGTGAATCAAGTCAGAGGTAATCCTAGATTCAAAACTAAGTTTTTCCACCCAAAATCTCATTGGTACTGAGGGCTGAATTTGTTGATTACTGAAAGCTTCTATACCGCTACAAAAGACTGGAGAGTCAATTCAGAGCGGTTTACATGAGTCTTTGTAATGGTGTTACAATACTGCTCTTCGTAGGATCAGATCTGCTCAATGCTTTTCAGACTTTAATTCTTTGCATACACCACACCATGCATTCATGGGTTCAAGGTTAGACTACTGTAATGTTGTTTACCAGGTCTCCTGAAATTTGAACTCAAGGGTCTTCAAATTTACAGAATACCGCTGCTTGAGTCTCATGTAATGCAAGAGTGATCACATTACTCTGCTTTTCAAAAAATTACATTGGTTTCCAATTTGTTATAGAATTTAGTTCAAAATACCTGTATATACTTGAATATAAACCCATCTGAATGACAAAAACTAGGGTTACCAGACATCCAGGAAAACCCGGACATGTCCTTTTTTTAGAAGACATGTCTGGGTGCCTGGCAGTTTGTCTGGGTTTTGAAAGTCTCTGAGCTTGAGGTCACATTTGGAGGCCCTCTACTCACATATGGACGTCAACACAATGATGTCATATGCATGTGCATATGAATGTGATATCATCGCCTCGACACCTGCACATGCGCAGAGGCCCCCCCCCAGATGCGGCACCGAGCTCCAGGAAGGAGACTGGAGGTTTATGTGGGGACAGAGCTGGGGGATGAATGGGGTGGAGCTGGAGAAAGAACAGGACGGGGGCCAGGCACCCTCTTTTTTGTTTTATTAGGAGGAAAGTGCCAATCCCTTCTACAAGCTTTCAAAAATCTAGCATTTTGTCTGAACATACTGCCAGATCCAAATCACCTCTTCCTGCAAACTGCTCCTTCTGGATTTCCCACTGAAGGATTTCTTCCTCTTGCAGTCTGTTCAGATGTCAGCAGCATGAGATATTTCTTCAGCACCAATATGATCACGCAACACCTCTTTGTGAATCATTACACCGACTCTCCATTTCATGCTTTTCCCTTGTCTACAAATGAATTCACTCTGAATTGCAGTGTTATCTTTCCCTCTCATATACCCTTAAATTCCTTCTTTCTCAACTTTCTTCTGATAGGAAGCCAGTATTACCCTTCTCCCTTGCTACTAAACCTTGACTCTGTGCCTTCCAGCTTGCTATAGCAAAAATATGAAATACTCTTCCTGCATACATATGCTGTGATGCCTCATCTCTTTTTGAAGTGTTTAAGGTTTTATCAAAAATTATTTTTATAACTATTAAACTTTTCAACACATGGAGGGGCATAATCAAAAATGTGCCTAAGTCTGAGGTTGGGTGTTTTGTGCAAGATGTCCACAAATCCAGCAGGAAAAATGTCCATTTTCAAAAGCTGCCATACATCTCCACCCCTCCAGCACTCCTGGCCCCCCCCCCCTCCTATACCATCAGAAGAGCAAACGAAGGAGGGAAGCTCACTCCCTCCTGCCTACAGGGCCCGTGTGCTGCAAATGATGGGACTTCCCCCTCCCAATGCATCTTGGGATGCAGTGAGATGGGAAAGTCCCGTCATATGCAGCATGCGGGCCCTGTAGGCAGGAGGGAGTGAGCTTCCCTCCTGCGCTTGATCATCTGATGGTAGGGGGAAGGAGGCCCAGGAATGTGTGTGTGGGGGGGGGGGGCGGAGATGTCAAGAGAGGTCCAGGATGTCATGGAGAGGGGTGTAGAGCTCAACAACGCAGCTGATCCTGGCAGGTGGAATCTCTATCAGCTGAGCCGCCAAGAATCCCCAAAAGCAGTTCAGCTGATGGGGATTCCTTCTACCACGATTAGCTGATAGGAAGCTTATGTTTTTTTTTTTTTATTTTGCTGTTTGGGTAGTGGGAGGGGGTTGTGAACACTGAGGGGAGTAAAGGGAGAACATGCCTTAAATCCTCCAGTGGTCTTCTTGTCAGTTTGGGCACCATTGTGGAACTTAAGATGCAACTCAAACAGGTCTAACTGCCGCGTCTCAGTTCAGTTCTAGAAAAGCTTTGATTATGGCTGGGATGCATCCAGGATGAAGCCTGCCCGATTCCCGCCCATAACATACCTCCCAACACACCTCTTTGCTCTCTGGACGCACAGCAGTTTAGAAGTGCTGTTACAGGTCCAGAAAGTTGGTTTTGATTATCGGCACTTGGACATCCCTGCTATTAGGACGTCCAAGTGCCAACTTAGGCTTGTTTTTGGACATTTTAAAGTTTTGATTATGAGCCCCATACAATCTTAACAAATAGCAACATTACTGAAGTTTAAATTGAACCACAATCCACCTGTCAATCATTCTTCTAATGCTGCTTTTAAATGTTAAACCTACTCTTACCACACAGACTTGTTTCCTTGCCCACAGTCTACTCTAGCCCCTAAGATTCTCATTAGGTCTAGCTGCTTGCAATTGGCCTACTGCTTTAACTTGTTTGTTGTCTGTTTGTCTGTCTTATGAGACTGAGAGAAGCAGGAACTGTCTACCATGTTTTTGTAAAGTGCTCTATACACCAGGCAATGCTATATAAATTATATTAGTAACTATTATTATTAACATTACTACTACAATGAAAAAAATGTTTCTGGATTAAAACTGTTTTAGTGACGTAGTTACAAAAACCCTGTTTTAGTGACGTAATTACAAGAAGCTCACCTTATAACTTGGACATGAGTTTTTATTAATGGCATTACAATAATATTTCAATGAAAAAAATATATTCAAGAGCATTACACAATGCATTTTCCCCATAAGTTTAAGTTTCAAGTTTTATTGAATTTGATAAAGCTAATAAAGGGCATGGAGGACCTCTCATATACTGACAGACTGAAAAGGCTAGGGCTTTTCTCCCTAGAAAAGCGGAGACTTAGAGGAGACATGATAGAAACCTTCAAGATCATGAAGGGCATAGAAAAAATAGACAGGGACAGATTTTTCAAATTAAGGGGATCAACAAGTACAAGGGGGCACTCAGAGAAATTGAAAGGGGAGAGGTTTAGAACAAACGCCAGGAAGTTCTTTTTCACACAGAGGGTGGTGATTACATGGAACGCGCTACCGGAGGATGTGATAAACAGGAGCACACTACAGGGGTTCAAAGAAGCTTTGGATAGGTACTTGGAAGACAAAGGGATTGAGGGGTACAGATAAGAGTAGAGGTAGATTATAGGGATGGGATTAGAGGTAAGTTATAAAATTAATCAGGGGTCACTGTTCAGGCACTAGGCCTGATGGGCCGCCGCGGGAGCGGACCGCTGAGCAAGATGGACCTCTGGTCTGACTCAGCAGGGGCAACTTCTTATGTTCTTATGCTTATTGCATACTAAGCGAGTAACATTTAAAAATATATTGTATACAACATTAAAAGGGGGGGAAAGAAAACACTAACTGACAATACAGACGAACTTAGATACATAAGGAAAGGGCAAAGGTGGGCAAAAAGTTACAAAATTGCTGTTTTTCTGGAGAAAAAAGAGAGCAAAAGCCGAGTAGGGGAAAAAACATTAGGATTGGGATAAAATGGATAAAAAGAGTTATTTTAAAGATTAAAAGAAGCTTTGAAAAGAAAAGTTTTTAAATTGGTTTTAAATAAATTAAGATCTTTAACTTCTCTTATGTATAAGGGGAGAGTATTCCAGGTAAGAGGGGACATAACTGAAAATATGTCATGACGTCTGGTTCCAATGATTTTCAAGGAAGGAACCATTAGCAGTCCTTGTGTTGTAGACCACAGGGAACGAGTCGAGTTATATGGAACTAGAAACCGGTCTATAAATTGTGGTTCACTAGTGGATAATGTTTTAAATGTTAAGAGTAGAATTTTGTATGTTATTCGTTGATTAATGGGAAGCCAGTGTGAGTCTATTAAAAAAGGAATGTTAACAGATGTTAAAAAAGGTTCTTTCTCTATGTATTATTAGTTTTCTGAGCGTACTCTTTTTCACACTTACTTTCACTGGTCATACTATGATTTACACCAAGTCCTGAAGATTCTGACTTCTGGTTGTTGGCTTCACTGTGGCCCACCTGACTGGGGAAAAAACACAAACAAGGTAGAGGACAGAGATGCAAGAACAGTGATGGTACAGAATGTAAAGACCACACTTAGAGATATACAACTATATCAGTTTTGTGGCTTTTAGTATGAAGACAAACAGTTTACTTTGAAAATCTTATTTACTGCAAGGAATATCTCTATTCAAAAGCACAAAGAAAATATATTAACACAAACATTGTTTCACTATACAAAACTCTTGTATACTCAAAACCTTAACACCATATTCTTCATAAAAATGAAATAGTGAAAGGTAAGAAATAGAAGAAAAAAAATGGGAAATCCTACATCAAAACTATTTCCTATTACCTACATATACAGTATAAGAAAGAGCACAAGGGTGTATACTCCATATGGTCAATAGATAATGGGCCTGATATTCAAAGGATTTATGCTCCTACCTTTAGGGCCCTTTTACTAAGATGCAATAGGCACTAATGCTCACCTAACAGCTTAAAATGGCATACTGCAGGACTTGGATGTCCTTTGGTAGCTGCCAAATGTGAGTGGTGTACTAAAAAAATATATATTTTTTTAAAGGGAGCAGCATGTGGGTGAACAGTTAGAACACACTAATGTAAATGCACTAACTGGTTAGCGCAGAAATACTGTGAATGGGTAGAGGAAATTTTATTTATTTTGGTATTTATATCCCGCCTATCAAGCTTATCTAAGCTGTTTACAATCAGGTACTCAAGCATTTTCCACATCTGTCCCAGTGGGCTCACAATCTATCTAATGTACCTGGGGCAGTGGAGGACTAAGTGATTTGCCCAGGGTCACGAGGAGAAGTTTGGGGTTTGAACCTACAACCTCAGGGTGCTAAGGCTGTAGGTCTAACCACTAGGCCACTCTTTCCACCAAGTGTTCACATGGTTATATTTTTTTTTTAATGGCTGTATGCTAATGGTAACATTAGCACTAGTATAAATACTGAATTCAAATACAATGGAAACAAGTCTACTTCATCGTTAGATTAACTCTATCAAAAGACTTGTAACTATAATACTATTACCAGATTTGTTACTGTGCTCTCAGATGCCTGCTCTGGTGAATCATCTAATTTAAATCATAAGATCAGCGCCATTTTGTCTCTTCAACAGGACATAGCTGCACATAAATGATACAGACCCCTGATGAAGCCATAAAAAGGTGAAACGGGTCCCCGTTGGGCAGTACAAGTTCCTTTATGCTACAACGAACTCAGGACAACACGGGTTTTGTGTTGCCATAACAGTAATACCGGCACTCAAAGTTCAGCAAGATAAGTGCCGACTTCTGTTATTTTGATGTTATCTTATGATTTAAAAATTAGAGCACTTTAAGAAGAATGATTTTGCACAAAATTTTACTGAGCTCGATGAAAGATACCATTCTCCCTGCAATATCTGGGTAGATATCTTTGATGATTCACCAGAGTAGGCATCTGAGAGCACAGTAGCAAATCTAGTAATAGTATTATAGTTACAAGTCTTTTGATAGAGTTAACATTAGCACTAGGCCATTAATACAAAAAATAGAAAACTGGCCTTTTACAGCTATGATAAAAATGGTTAATACATGAGAAAACCCCACGTAAGGGCATACTAAGGTCACTTTTTACCACAGCTTAGTAAGATCCTTTTGAGACAGGCTCCTAAATTGGCCTCTGAAAATTTATTAGGGCTAAGTGCCTACGGTCATATTCAAATTTACACCTAAATTTAGGAACATAAAAAGTGGGTGGCAAAAGGGGTAGATTTAGGGAGGGGGGAAAAAGCTAAGCATTTAGCATCGATTTTCATAAACCTACACAAATGAATTTCAGGCCTTTTAAGCTCCTAAATTAAGCTCCTTTTAACTTTTAATGTCCTAAGTTAAGATTAATTTTCAGCTGAAAATTGATGCTCCTTAGTTTGGCTGAAAAAAGGGCACAATGGTTTCTTTTTGAATGTGAGGTCCAATACAGGACTTCTTTTACAAAGTCACGCTAGCTATTGCCGCACAGCAAATGCGATAAAGCCCATTGGAACTGAATGTAAAAGGAGCCCAAAGAGTAAAACACAAGTTCACTATGAATCAATATAATTCAAAACCATGCACATACATAACAAAACCATCCTCAATATAACATCCAAATTTAAGATTAATATTGTCTTTTCATGGATCAAGAGCATGTTTCAGTGCAAGCCTGCATCAGAGGACTAATTTTACATATAGCTAATGCAGTGGTATAGTAAGTGGGGTGGACCGCCCTGGGTGCCATCTTGGTCGGAGCGCCGGCAACTCTCTGTCCCCCCATGCAGGTGCCCTTCCGCTTCCCTGCTCCCCATATCTCTCACATCTTCAAAAGCAACTACTCTAGCCTGTTGCTCATGCTAGCTTAGCTCCCTCTGAAATTACTTCTGACTCAAGGGACCAGGAAGTAACATCAGAGGAAAAGCCAGCATGAGCAGCAGGCTGAAGAAGCTGCTCATGATGGCGAAGATTTAAAGAGGTACGGGGTGGGAAGGGAGGGCGCAAGTGTGGCATGGAAGGAGTGGGGGGGGAGGGTGGCCACCATCCTGGGCGCCTCCTACTCACTATGTCACTGAGCTAATGCTTAATTAGAACAGCTCCCAAAGTGAGGCAGCCTATGGGAAGGAACAAGGGAAAGTAAAGAGCAAAAATACTGTATGTTAAATCTGTTAAAAATCACACACAAAAGGGAACCTACAATAAATTGCCTCTTACTCTCAAAAGGGGAGGCATTTCCTCAGTTTACATAGCAAAATGCTCACCAATCAAAAAGACACATATTTTCAATTGTTAAAAATTATATGCAAAACAAGTATCTACCATGACATAAGAATTACGGTATATTGGACTTGGGTACACAAGCAAAACAATATAGACCTATAAGAGCTATATAGGAACAACACCATAATCCTCCATACCATTTACCTTCCATTAGCTGCTAGCTTAAGCTGGGGCAAAAGCTCGTCCTCTGCTAGAGCGAGCCCAGACATCTAGTACTTAGATGAAAGCGCGCAGGACAATTGCGCGAGGACAAAGGAGCTCAGACAAATACACGCAGAACGTCAGCGCACCGGATTAAAAGTTAATTTAAAGCGCTCCGAGGGGGGTGGGGGGAACCCCCCAAAGTTTACTTAGAAGTGTTGGTGCTGCTGTTGGGGGGCTCAGGGGGGTACCCCCATTACAGAGGAAAGTGTCATTTTTCTCTATTTAGGGAAAAATTACGGTTTCCTCTCTAAATGTGTGTGTTTGGGGGGTGTCTCCCCCAAACGGCAGCACCAACACTTCTAAGTAAAGTGGGGGGGAAGGTTCCCCCACTCCCCCTCGGAGCGCTTTAAATCTAACTTTTAATCCAGCGTGCTGACATCCTGCGCGCATTTGTCTGAGCTCCTTTGTCCGCGTGCGATTGGCATGCTTTAGTCCTTTGGTATGACAAGCTGCTGCAGCTGCTTTGATCCCCAAGGTCCAAAGCTTCAAATTGCCTCAGTAGGACCACATCCACTCTACGATCCTGCATATCCTTCAATACTATGCCTCCCTCACTTTGGTGACCTGAGCAGCCAAGGAATCCACCTTAGGTTCAGCGAACATCTGTTGGCACTCCTGTGCAAAGGCTACAGCATAGACATTGTTTTGGCTACCTTTAAAGAGCCCTCAGGAGCATCTCAAAATGCCAGGGAAAAGATGTGGCCTGTACTTTCACTCCACTAAGGATAGAACACTGAATGCCTGCACAGTTTTTAAAATCTTACATGGTATCTTTGATCACAGGTCCCCCTAGCTTTAAATTCCTCAAGATCTTCAAGATGCAGAACTATCCATGCATTTAAACTTTCTTTTCCCACTGTAAAAGTTACCAGATCAATAAAATTGTTCATTCCTTCCCATGTTTACTAACAGCAATTGGAAACGACCTACCTTAAGAGCCTATCTATCCCATCAACTTTTTCAAAATATTTTGAAAACTACTCTGTTTCAGCATTTTCTAGCAGATAAGTTTCTATGAGGTTAATTCTTTCTTTTAAATACAACTACTGTTAACCGACTCGAGCCTTATTTCTCAGGAATGACTTGGTATATAAGCCCAAGATTTAGTTTAGTTTAGGAAGAGGCCTACTGGGAGTCTAACACCTGCAGGGAGTCAGTAATGAGCTCTAATAGCGTTGAAGGCTTGAACAGCCGGCGTACTGTGGGATCCTCCTCTTGGTCAAGGGCCACCACTGCTTCCTGTGTACTTACTCCTGTTTGTGATCCTATATCTCCCAGCAGGGAAGACTTGCTCTGTGACAGCAAGGGCATACAGAATGATCCCTCACCCTCCGAATCCCTGTCAGAAAGGTCAACAGGATCCTGGTCAGCTAATGACTGATGCGCCCTGGGATCCGACTCTCTGCCAGATGTCATATGAGGATTCTGGATATTCAAATAAGCTCTCAACATCAAATTAATAAATTCAGGAGAAAATGCCTTACTACAAGGCATCACTGGGTCCCCTTTAGGTAACTCCACCTTATGTCTCTTGGGCTTTGTGGTTTCCACACACTCACACTTAAGTATGCCACTATTCTGGAGCTTTGAGAGAGAGATTCTCACAGTAGATAGGCCCCTGCCCAGAGGTTCCTAGAGAACAAAGGAGAGGCTAAGTCCGATGCCCCTTCACATGCTGCTTAGCACATGGTGCAAGGGCACTCTTTCGGCATCTAACCAGCACAAAACTGGCATGAATTAGGGGTAAAAGAGACTGAGGGCATCATCTCTGCCAGTTTTGAGGCCAAACGAGGTGATTTGAAGGATCTGGAGAACTTTGAAGAAAAAAAAAAAAATTGGGAAATCCAAGATGGCCGTTGTGGCAGCATTTTAGAGCCAAAAACAGCTCAAACACACCTTCACTAAAGTACAAAAAACCCCCCAAACAACTCAGAAATAGGATTTTAGTGGTGGAGGACCCTAGAGGATGTGGCAGAAATTTTTTTAAAAAAGGTTTTCAGATCCCTCCAATTTTGCCAATAGGGTGTAATATTCTTACTCACTGTGACGTGCTATGGAGACTGCCTGAACTTTGAGAAATGGCCATGTCTGGGAGAAGAATCCTTTTCTCAATCGGCCAGTCCTCCAAACGTTGAAATCTTTGGGTTGCCAGTCAGATCGAAGTCAGACTGATTCCCAACCCCTGCTGAACTGCACATGCGATTAGGGGAAGGCGAAAATCACAGCCAGGACCCTGAAGAGTCTCACTGAGCCTATTTGCCTGCACGCAATTCCTTAGGCGAGCTAAGCTACTAGTGATATGAACCCCGAGTTCCACAACAGTTTCTGCAGGCTGTCCCCTGCAGACCCATGTCTACTTCTTCTCCAAGCAGCCAGAGTTGTCCCATCACTGGGGAGCTCTGGTGCACGGATAGCCACAAAAAAAACACCACAAAACATACTGAAAATGATAAATAAATATACAAAGCAGATCAGAAAAACATCTTCTGGTTCAAGTGCAAAAGGAAAAACTGAAGGGGACAGCAGAGCCCTCTGGAGGAGGTGCTGAAAAGCTGGAATGGATTCCTTCTGCATGGATTGTGAGCATGGGGAGAAGACCCTACTGTCCAGAATGACATATCTATTGCACTAGAATAGTCATTAGGCTTGATGAGTCTCAGCAAGCTCTCCATAAATTCTTAAATTTTGGCACCAGGCAGACAGAAGGGAATCATCAATCACTGCCTTTTGCTTCCTAATGGTCATGGATCCAGCAACTTTGGGGATTTCAAGCTTTGGTTCTCTCTCTCCCTGGGATAATCATCTCCTCCACTTCCAGGACTGCATACTGATTCTTCAGTTCAAGGGTAGGTGGCGTCACAGTATCCCGTCTGGGTTTTTTGTGTTTTTAAAAAAAATCTTACACCCATCGTTTTTTTAACTTTGTTAACCGCCTTGATTTGACTACAATTGTTAAGAAATGTGGTATATCAAATAAACTAACTATAATTAACTATAACTATCTATCCTGAAGATTCATGTAACCTGAGTCCAGTTGTCCTCCATTAGTACAGCCTCTTCTTCCCCACTGCTGAAAATCTTTGATGCCTCATGAAGTATTTTATCAATGTATCTCTCATTCTCGCAGATGCTTCTCAGCCTTTCCACCTCCTCACTTAGTTCCTTCATGTCCTTCAGGAAGGATTCAAGCTGAAGAAAGCTTGCACATGGAACCACCACCTCTGTTTGAGTAACATTTACTGTCGGCACAGAGAACAGAAGCCCATATTCACTAAAGTCAGAAATCGTCGCTAAACCTGTTTTCATAGGTTTAGCAACGATCGCTGCTAACCGATCCGATTCACAAACAACCCACCAAATGTTTTTCCTCCCGATCCGGCCATGCAAATTAGTAAAATCCCATGCAAAATAGCCAAGCAATTGATTCACTTACATTTGCTTGGCTATTTTTTCATCGGGTTTTATGGTCCTAAAATCCGACTGCTATAGATCTGTTGGAGATCTGTATCAGAAGTAAATTCAGTACTTATATCTTCAACCTCCAGCTGGAGTTGGAGGCGTATGCTGATTGAACAATTTAAGTAACTAAAACTGGAAAACAATAAGGATTAAGAAGAGAGAACCTCAGAACTGATTAAGCATTTCTTATTGGATCATAAGAACATAAGAATTGTCGCTGCTGGGTCAGACCAGTGGTCCATTGTGCCCAGCAGTCCGCTCCTGCGGCGGCTCCCAGGTCAAAGATTAGAGCCCTAACTGAGACCAAACCTACCTGCGTACGTTCCAGTTCAGCAGGAACTTGTCCAACCTTGTCTTGAATCCCTGGAGGGTGTTTTCCCCTATAACAACCTCTGGAAGAGCGTTCCAGTTTTCCAGCACTCTCTGGGTGAAGAAGAACTTCCTTACATTTGTATGGAATCTATCCCCTTTTAACTTTAGAGAGTGCCCTCTCGTTCGTTCTTCCTACCTTGGAGAGGGTGAACAACCTGTCTTTATCTACTAAGTCTATTCCCTTCAGTATCTTGAATGTTTCTATCATGTCCCCTCTCAGTCTCCTCTTTTCGAGGGAGAAGAGGCCCAGTTTCTCTAATCTCTTGCTGTACGGCAACTCCTTCAGCCCCTTAACCATTTTAGTTGTTCTTCTCTGGACCCTTTTGAGTAGTACTGTGTCCTTCTTCATGCACGGTGACCAGTGCTGGACGCAGTATTCCAGGTGAAGGCCCGGTACAGAGGCATGATAACCTTCTCCGATCTGTTCGTGATCCTCTTCTTAAACATTCCTAGCATTCTGTTCGCCCTCTTCGCCGCTGCTGCGCATTGCGCGGATGGCTTCATCGACTTGTCGACCAGTACTCCCAAATCTCTTTCCTGGGACGTTTCTCCAAGTACCGCACTGGAAATCCTGTATTCATGTATAAGATTTTTGTTACGAACATGCATCACCTTACACTTATCCACGTTAAACCTCATTTGCCATGTCGCAGCCCATTTCTCAAACGTGTTTATGTCCTGTTGCAGGTCTTCCCAATCCTTCTTCGTCTTCACCACTCTGAATAGCTTTGTATCATCTGCAAATATAATGACCTCGCTCATCGTACCAATTTCCAGATCGTTTTATAAATATGATGAAGGGCACGGGTCCAAGCACCAAACCCTGCAGCACTCAACTGGTGACGCTTTTCCAGTCCGAGTATTGTCCATTTACCCCCAACTCTGTTTCCTAGATGCCAACCAGTTTTTTAGTATGTCACCCTTGATTCCATAGCTCGCAATTTTTCGTAGTAGTCGTTCATGCGGGACCTTGTCAAACGCCTTCTGAAAATCCAGATATACAATGTCGACTGGCTTGCCCTTGTCTATCTGCCTGTTTACTCCCTTGAAGAAGTGCAACAAGTTCGTCAAGCAAGATCTCCTCTTGCTGAAGCCATGCTGGCTGGTCCTCATCAGATTGTGTCTGTCAAGGTGATCAATGATGCGGTCCTTTATCAGCGCCTCTACCATCATTCCCAGATCTCCTCTCGAACCTTTCTTGAAGATCGGCATAACATTCGCCACTTTCTAGTCTTTTGGAATCCTTCCCGATTTGATCGACATATTGGCTATCAGTTGAAGCAGTTCAGCCATAGTCCCTTTCAGTTCCTTGATTATCCTCGGATGGATGCCATCCAGTCCTGGGGATTTATCATTTTTAAGCCTATCAGTATGCCTGCATACCTCTTCTAGACTGACCGTCAACCCTGTCAGTTTCCCATCTTCATTTCCCGCCTATAGCCTGTCAGCTTCCGGTATGTTGTGTATATCCTCTTCGGTAAATACAGACACAAAAAATGTGTTCAGTTTGTCGGCGATGGCTTTGTCCTCCTTTAGCATTCCTTTTATTCCATTGTCATCCAATGGCCCCACCGCTTCCTTCGCGGGTCGTTTCCTCTTAATAAAGCAAAAGAACGGCTTAAAGTTTTTCGCTTCTTTGGCTATTTTTTCCTTAGTCTCTTTTGGCCCCCCTCTTACCGCCTTATGGCACCTTCTTTTATGCTGTTTGTGCTTTTTCCAGTTTTCATCTGTTTTTGACCTTTTCCATTCCTTAAACAAAGTTTTCTTGTCTCTGATCGCTTCCTTCACCGTTACAGTGAGCCACACCGGTTCCTTGTTCTTTTTCCTCGTGGATCCCTTGTTGATATGTGGTATATATAGATTTTGTGCCTCGGTGACTGTGTCCTTAAAAAGGGATCATGCTTGCTCTAGTGTCTTTACAGTGCTTATCCTCTTCTTAATCTTCTTCCCCACCATGAGTTTCATCCCTTCGTAATCACCTTTTCGGAAATTCAGTGCCGTGGCCGTCGTTCTGGATCGATGTTTCGCCCCTGTGTCCAGGTCATATTGTGATCTCTAATTCCCAGCGTCCCCTCTACTTCTACATCTTGTGCCAGTCCTCGCAGTCCATTTAGAATTAAGTCCAGAATTGCATTTCCTCTAGTATTTTCCTTGACAAGTTGTTCCAGAAAGCAATCGCCCACAGCATCCAGGAACTTGGTCTCCCTACTGGAGGTGCCTAGGTTCCATTCTATCCCCGGATAATTGAAGTCACCCATGATAACTGCGTTGCCTCCCTTGCAGTTGCATTTATTCTCATCCGTCATCTCTCCAATTTCTTCGGACTGCCCTGGTGGTTGGTAGTAGATGCCGATCTTTGTTTCCGTTTCATTTGTTCCTGGAATTTTTACCCATAGAGACTCTAACTTATTCTTTGTTTCCGGTGTGTTCTCTCCAGTAGACTCAATTCCCTCTTTGACGTATAGGGCAATGCCCCCACATTTTTGACCCACTCTGTCTCTGCGGTATAGCTTGTATCCCGGCAGCACAGTGTCCCAGACGTTTTCCTCATTCCACCATGTTTCTGTGATGCCGATGATGTCAAGGTTATCTTTTTGTACCATAGCTTCTAGTTCACCCATCTTATTCCTTAGGCTCCTTGCGTTCATGTACATACACTTGAGTTTGCGGCCTGTTACTTTCTTGCATTTCTTTCCCTCTTGTGTCCCTTTCGATCTGTCAGGATTTCTGTCTTGCCTATGATCCGGTGAGTCTTCCCTGCTATCTTCCTATTCGGTATCCTCTGGGTATACCGGTTCCCAAACCATCGACTCTGTCGACTGTCGGCTTTCCCCTTCTTCCTAATTTAAAAACTTCTCAATTTCTCTCTTGATGTTGCTTACAAGTAGCCTTGTTCCGTCTCCGCTGAGGTAGAGTCCATCCTTCCTGAATAACTTGGTTAAGTCCCTGGATTACAATTCATGGAGATATTGGGACTTTAATTGACTCATCATCAAGTTAAGTGAGCTTTATTGGGTCTGAATGGATTCAATACTTATCATTAAGAGCCTTGAAGATTGATTGATGGACTCTATTTAAAAAGCTTTAGATAGTATCTGTAGTTTTCCCAGCCTATGATTTTGTCATTAGTAGCACTCTACACTTTGTATTACTTGTTATTGTAGATTTTAAATGTAGATGAAATAAATTTTGTTAGTTTTTAGGATATGAATTGAATTAAAGAAATTAATAAATTAAACTTTTAATTAATTTTATGTTTTGGTATTTTTGGTATAGCATTTTAATGAATTCAATATCAGTAACCGATTATATTTACCCTACTTTGTATAATTGGGTAACTGTGTTACCGACAGGTCTACCTGTTTTTGTTTTGTTTTTTTTTTTTGCAATGGCACAGATATTTTGCATATATTACACATGCAAAATATCTGCCCAATAAAAATGTTTAAAAAAAACCCCAAAAATTCCCGACAGTGCTCCCTCCATCCTCGATCCAAAAAAAAAAAAAAAAAATGGCAGGAGGGATGCCCACTCCCTCCTGCCACCAGATGCTCCCCCTGTGCCTAACTTTTAAATATATCAGGAGAGATGCTCACTCCTTCTTGCCATTGCCCCCCCCCGCGATGAACTTAGATATGGCAGGAGGATGCCCACTCCCTCCTGTCGTCAGGCCCCCTCCGCCGTACCTTTAAGTCAGGAGCAGGAGGGGTGCTCAGTAAGACCCTCCTGCTCATCTGGCCACTGTCTGCGCTATGTGGGCCATAGGCCCCTCCCCAGTGCATCATCTGATGCACAGGAGAGGCCATAGTCCCTGATTGGCTCAGATGCCTCAAGCCCCTCCCCTTGGTATTAGGCATATGAGCCAATCAGGGACTCCCTTAGGCTCCCTCTATATCCCAGATACAAGGGGGAGGAGCTTTAGACTCACTGAGCAATTGGGTCAGTGGGTTTGCATGCAAACTTAAAAGTGAATCAATCGCTGTTGGAAATTTGGCCAGAGAATCGGCCAACAGCGATTGAATCGCTAATTGTTATTGAATCTAGCCCAATGATGAAAGAAAAAAAAGAGAAAGCAGAAAAAAACTCCTAACTAAAAATCATAACAAAGCTGTATCCTCTTCCTTATTGGCTGAAGAGCCTAAAAAACAAAAAATCAGCCTAGGGAGTCAATGGGAGCTGGGTGTCGGTGGGAGGGAATTAAACGCCAAACAGACTTTCCACAACTGCAATTTAAAATATTAACCTAGACCAGTGTCTCTCAAACTTTCTCGAGCCAGGGAACACTAAGGTAGTGGCCAAGGCTTCAGGCACCCAGAAGTGGGCAGATGTCATCATGATGACATCACGCATATGTGTGCCATCAACATGTTGATGTCCACGCATGAACAGAGGCCATCCACATGGGCCCTGGGACGCCAGTAGGGGGCGCCAGCAGGGAAGAGGGCCAGAGAGAAGGAGAGGCACTGGCGCCAGCTGATTGCATACAGCAGTGTTTCTCAACTACTTCAAGCTAAGTACCCCCCTAAGTCTAACAAGTACCCCAAACAGACCTCCCTAGGCCCACCCAAGCAATGCCCCAGATCCCATCCCCTTTACTAATTGTAATGCAATTTTTTCCATTCATTTTTCAGATACATACAATATACACCGCAGATATAAATTCTCAGAACTGACACATTTCAATCACTATATTGAAAATAAAATCATTTTGCCTACTGGCAATCCTCTGCAGGCTGCTGTAATTAGCTTTAAAGGTGAGACCGGGAGGCCAGGGGTGAGCCAGAGGACGCTAGAGAGAAGGGGGAAACATGTAGGCCTTCGGCAAATTGGGCAGCGCTGGCACTGCACCGAGTAAAGAAGTCAGCTGGCAGGCACCTCTCTTCCTCTTCAGTGTGCTGTGGCACACTTTGAATCTAAGGAGGCACACTAGTGTGCCTCGGCACACAGTTTGAGATACACTGACCTAGACTACAACATTTTTATATAAATTCCCAACAGAGCCTCTAAAGCCTACACTATTATTTAAACTGACTGATGAAAAATAGAATAGTCAACTAAAAAAAGTTAAAAAGGGTCCTTCCTGTCCTTTAAAAAGCGGTGCTTGTATAGGGAGAAAAGCATTCCCTCTAAGCCAGTGGTTCCTCTTGGGTAGGAAGTGTCACAGAAAATTGCTGTAGACAGCAAGACTGTTTTCTTTATAACCATCAGTGCCTGCAAGATGGGAAGACCAGCAATCTTGAGAATCAGGCTCTTTAAATCCCTGGAACTGGTCCCTATTTCTGCTTTCACCATAAACCAATCCCCTCCCCCCAAAAAAAATTTGCTGCCTTCAGCCCCAACCAAAAATACTTCAGGGATAGACTGGAGTCTTGGAAGCTCAAAATGCGCTAGGAAGACAGAATTCCTGGAGGCTATACAAGATTGTTTCATGGAGCAGCTTGTTAGAGAACCAACGAGAGGAAATGCCACTCTGGATCTAATCCTAAATGGGTTAAGGGGACCTACAAAGGAAGTAGAGGTAGTGGGACCGTTGGGAAACAGCGATCATATCATGATCAAGTTCAAGGTTGAGGTAGGAATACCCAAAGGAAAGAGAACCATAGCAACAACTTTCAACTTCAGGAAAGGAAACTACGAAGCAATGAGGGAAATGGTAAGGAAGAAACTTAGGAACACTTCCAAAAAATGGCAAATGGTAGAACATGCCTGGTCTTTTCTCAAGAACACGGTGAGCGAGGCGCAAAATCTGTATATCCCCAGATTCAGAAAGGGGTGGAAAAAGAGTCGAACAAAAGGCCCGGTGTGGATAACTAAAATAGTGAAGAAAGCGATAGGCAATAAAAAAATTCATTCAGGAAATGGAAAAAGGACAAAACTGAGGGGAATTGGAAAGAGCACAGGAAGTATCAAAAAGAATGTCACCGAGTGGTTCGAAAAGCCAAGAGAGAGTATGAAGAGAGGCTAGCCAGGGAAGCACGAAATTTCAAACCAATCTTTAGATATGTTAAAGGGAAGCAACTGGCTAGGGAGGAGGTGGGACCGCTGGACGACGGAGACAGGAAGGGAGTGGTGAAGGAGGAGAAAGAAATGGCAGAAAGACTTAACATGTTCTTTTCATCTGTATTTACAAACGAAGACACATCCAACATACCGGAACCTGAGCAATTCTTCAATGGAAATCAAGCAAAAAAATTAACATCCATGGAAGTGAGCCTTGATGTACGCAGGCAGATAGAAAAACTAAAAACTGACAAATCCCCGGGTCCGGATGGAATCCATCCAAGGGTTCTGAAGGAATTAAAGGAGGAGATAGCGGAACTACTGCAGCAAATTTGTAATCTATCCCTGAAAACAGGCATGCTCCCGGAGGACTGGAAGATAGCCAACGTTACGCCCATCTTTAAAAAGGGATCAAGAGGTGACCCAGGAAACTACAGACCAGTGAGTCTGACCTCGGTTCCGGGGAAAATGGCGGAAGTACTGATAAAAGAAAACATTGATGAACATTTTGAAAGAAACAAACTTCTGATAACCAGCCAATATGGCTTCTGCAAGGGGAGATCGTGCCTATCGAACTTATTGCACTTTTTCGAGGGAATTAACAAACGGATGGACAAAGGAGACCCCATAGACATCAAATATCTAGATTTCCAAAAAGCCTTTGACAAGGTGCCCCATGAACGCCTACTCCGGAAACTGAAGAACCATGGGGTGGAAAGAGATGTACATAGATGGATCAGAAATTGGTTGGCGGGTAGGAAACAGAGGGTAGGAGTGAAGGGCCACTACTCGGACTGGAGGAGGGTCACGAGTGGGGTCCCGCAGGGCTTGGTGCTCAGGCCGCTGCTATTTAATATATTCATAAATGATCTAGAAACAGGGACAAAGTGCAAGATAATAAAATTTGCAGACGACACCAAACTATTTAGTGGAGCATGGACTAAAGAGGACTGCGAAGAATTGCAAAGGGACTTGAACAAACTAGGGGATTGGGCGACGAGATGGCAGATGAAGTTCAATGTTGAGAAATGTAAAGTATTACATGTGGGAAACAGAAACCCGAGGTACATACGATGGGAGGGATGTTATTAAATGAGTACCCAAGAAAGGGACTTGGGGGTAATGGTGGACATGACAATGAAGCCGACGGCACAGTGCGCAGCAGCCGCTAAGAAGGCAAACAGAATGCTAGGTATAATCAAGAAGGGTATTACAACCAGAACGGAAGAAGTTATCCTGCCATTGTATCGGGCGATGGTGCGTCCGCATCTGGAGTACTGCGTCCAATATTGGTCGCCATACCTTAAGAAGGACATGGCGTTATTTGAGAGGGTTCAGAGGAGAGCGATGCGTCTGATAAAGGGGATGGAAAACCTTCCATACGCTGAGAGATTGGAGAAACTGGGTCTCTTTTCCCTGGAGAAGAGGAGACTTACAAGATCATGAAGGGCATAGAGAGAGTAGAGAGGGACAGATTCTTCAAACTTTCAAATAATAAAAGAACAAGAGGGCATTCAGAAAAGTTAAAAGGGGACAGATTCAAAACAAATGCTAAGAGGTTCTTCTTTACCCAATGTGTGGTGGACACCTGGAATGCGCTTCCAGAGGGCGTAATAGGGCAGAGTACGGTAATGGGGTTCAAGAAAGGATTGGACAATTTCCTGCTGGAAAAGGGGATAGAGGGGCATAGATAGAGGATTACTGCAGAGGTCCTGTTGGGCCGCCGCATGAGCGGACTGCTGGGCACGATGGACCTCAGGTCTGACCCAGCAGAGGCATTGCTTATGTTCTGCTATCCAAAGATTCTGTTTGCTATATAGTTTGAGTAATATATTTGCAGGTTTTTGTGTTTCCATTACTGAGGTGACATGTATGTATGTATGTATGTATGTATGTATGTATGTGTATCTATCTATATAAGAACATAAGAACATAAGCAGTGCCTCCGCCGGGTCAGACCATAGGTCCATCCTGCCCGGCAGTCCGCTCCCGCGGCGGCCCGAACAGGTCACGGCCTGTCTGAGTCACCAGAAGGGGCCCCCTTGCCACCTTGGTTTCCCATTGAGTTCTATCTTCCCATCGAAGTCCTAACCCTCCGGTCTTGCACATGCACGACCAGAGCAGGCCGCGACCCCTGGTTAGCTTTCTATACCTGTGTTACATCTCAGCACCTCTCTCAGTATCCCACGATCCCCCTATCCCTCAGGAATCCGTCCAATCCCTGTTTGAATCCTTGTACCGTACTCTGCCTGATCACTTCCTCCGGTAGCGCATTCCAAGTGTCCACGACCCTTTGGGTGAAAAAAAACTTCCTTGCATTTGTTCTGAACCTATCTCCCTTCAGTTTCTCCGAATGCCCCCTCGTGCCTGTTGACCCCTTCAGCCTGAAGAATCTGTCCCTATCCACCCTCTCTATGCCCCTCATGATCTTGAAGGTCTCTATCATATCTCCCCTGAGCCTCCTTTTTTCCAGAGAGAAGAGCCCCAGCCTATCCAACCTCTCGGCGTACGGGCAGTGTTCCAGCCCTCTTACCAGCTTCGTTGCTCTCCTTTGGACTCTCTCAAGTACCGCCATGTCCTTCTTGAGGTACGGCGACCAATATTGAACACAGTATTCCAGATGTGGACGCACCATCGCTCGATACAATGGCATGATGACTTCCCGCGTCCTGGTTGTTATGCCCCTCTTTATGATGCCCAGCATTCTGTTGGCTTTTTTCGAGGCTGCTGCGCACTGTGCAGATGGCTTCAGTGATGCATCCACCAGCACACCCAAGTCTCTCTCAAGACTGCTGTCTCCCAACATTGCCCCCCCCAATTTGTAGTTGAACAATGGGTTCTTTTTCCCTATATGCATGACCTTGCATTTTTCCACGTTAAAGCTCATTTGCCATTTGTTTGCCCAGTCTTCCAGCTTGTCCAGGTCCCTTTGCAGGTCCTCACACTCCTCCCTGGACCTAACTCTGCCGCACAGTTTGGTATCGTCTGCAAATTTTATAACCTCGCACTTTGCCTCCTTTTCCAGGTCATTGATAAATATGTTGAAGAGTAACGGCCCCAGCACCGATCCCTGTGGCACACCGCTCGTGACTCCCCGCCAGTCAGAGTATTGTCCCTTTACTCCGACCCTCTGCAGTCTACCCGACAACCAGTGCTCGATCCATCTGTGCACATCCCCTCCCACCCCGTGGTTCCACAGCTTCCTAAGCAGCCTTTCATGTGGCACCTTGTCGAAAGCCTTTTGAAAATCAAGGTAAATGATGTCTATAGGTTCATTGATATGGGATAGGCAAATTCATAGTAAAATCTTACAGTTAAACAATGACATACACTTAGACACGCTTTGTTCAACTGTGAATTTTAGTGTTTGGTGCATCACATTCATGAACGTTATTTATCAGGTGTGTCACAACAGAAGAAAGGTTGAGAACTACGCTCTAAGCTGTGCTAAACATCCAGTATCCGAGTAAAACTCGAAGAAGCTATAAACATATAATTAAACTGCAGGCCAACAATTAGGGAAAGCATGCGGAGCAAGGTTCATGGAATTCTTTCTAAACTCCTTGCATATGTGCATGTCTGTGTTTGTATCTGTAAGAAGTGCTCACAGGGTAATGTAACGGAAAGGTTTTGCTCACATTAACGCAGTCTTTATAGAGAACATTTGGACTGAAGCACTTGATGCCGATGAATCCCGAGGACCAATGTTTCCAATGCCGAAGTCAATGGACTCGACTTATGTATATCAAAAAGTGTGCTACACTGTTTTTCTCTGAGCCACATATCCCCCCCATGTCATCTGTTAATAAGAGTTTACAATGACGGTGATTTGAGCTTTAGACACTGCATGCTCTTGGAGAAAGTGCATGCCATTTCATTAAAACGTCGCAGAGAAAAATGAAAGGCCATATTAGATGTAAAGTTTAAATAATAGTATAAAGCCATGGATCTTAACCTATTACTTTTTTTTTTTCAGCAGATACAGGCAGTCCCCAGATTACAAACATCCAACTTATATTGGACTTGTACTTATGAACGGGGGTCCTGCTTCTCTCCCTTCCATATCTCAACACACCCCTCTTCCTCTTTCCCTTTTCCTCCTTCTCTCCCTTCCATTCTGTGTCCCAAGTTCGTGTCCCCCTCCCGCAGGTGTGTACCTGTGTTCTGGCTGGCTCCCTTCTACTCCTTTCCAGACGCACTTGTTTCTCTTTACAAAGCTGTGGGAAGCAGCTTTTATACACTGCTCGTGGCTGACCCGGAAGCCTTCCCTCTGACATCAGCTGTGGGAGGGAGGCATGAACTTAGGACACAGAAAGGAAGGAGGGAGAGGGGCATGTTGGGACATGAGATGGAGAAAGCATGTTGGGATAAAGAAAGGAAGGAGGGAAGGAGAGTGCATGAACTTGGGATACAGAATGGAGGGAGGAGAGCATGAACTTTAGGACATAGGATGAAGAATGGAGGGCATGAGGGAAAGAGATGTTGAGGTTGGGAGGGAATAGAAAGGGAGAATTGTTGGGCATGGGGGTGTGTGAGAGAGGGAAAGAGATGGTGTACCTAGAGAAATGAAGAGAATTGATGGGCTTAGGGAGAGAGAGAATTATTTGTGGTGTGAGAGGTGTGAGGTAGAGATGCATGGAGAAGAGAGAGATGAGAAAAAGAAATGTTGGATGTGGTGGTGGAGAAGGATGCAAGGGGGGTCTCAATGAGGTGGATACTAGGATGGGGAAGAATACTAGGATCAGACTTTGGGAGGGAAAAAGAAAGTTTTCCACTACTCTATGCTAGTCCAGAGAGATTTGTACTCTCCTCCCCTATCAAAATTGACATTCCTACCCACTGCTCTTTCCAATTAACTAGACCAAATATACTAAGATTCACACGTAATCCGAGTTGCATACAAAATTTGACTTAAGGACAATTTTAAAAAGAGAACTCATTCTTAACCCAAGGACTACTTGTATTACAAAATCTTAACATATTTTGAGAATTTAAAGACTTTTTTGCTGCTAAAAATTATGATTAGAAAACGCAGCCTTGCTTGACAATAAATCTGTGTGCAGCAAAATTTTGGACAGTAACCCAGTATCTTTCAGGGGAATAAAAGTAGCAATATAGAAGGGTAGAGGACGGTTCTGGATTTCTCTATTATCTAGTACTATTTGGTAAAAGGAAGACATATGTTAACAAACCAAAAAAGTTGCACCAACCTTAAATTCTGCTCTGCTGATCCCTGCATCTTGGCTTTTTTCACCTGCAAATGTAAAAGAAAACACCAGAGGCACAAAAATATTTTAAAATAAATTTTCTGCTCAAATTATAAATTAAACTACTATATTATTTAACTGTGTTTCTATGCTTAATAGTGTAGTGTTCAGGCTTTGTGCTTTCTTTCACATTTCTAGGCAGAATCAGAATGAATAGAGCAGTCACGTGCGGAGAGGTAGAAGGGAGTTCTGTAGCACTGGTCTTCAAGGATTTATTTTCTCTGGACTTTTAAAAGGATCTAGTATGTTTCTGCTCCCCACACCAAAAAATAAAAAATAAAAATTATAATGGTAGTTAACACGTTTTTATTCAATGTCTTCTATGCAATCTTCCCACATAACCATGACACTGTATCACTGCTGTATAAATACGATGTAAAGTATAAAAGCAACTCTAGACATGTTCCCTACATCTTACTGGCTTAAACTGTAAGGCCTTTTCTACATCAGTGCAAACACAAGAACTAAAGCAATCAACACTTGCTATTGCTATGTCCTACATAGAAATGATTTTATTTTTAAAAAGTACAGGGAACACTCTAAAGAACTGTCCATAAGAGCCTCTACTTACTCTGAATCCTGGGGTAAGAGATTATATAACAGCATAAATATATGGTTAAAATACTAAAATAATCAAAAGTATTCCTTTGTTTTCTGCTGTGACATTCCAACAGTCATCCTTATTGATATCTGAATGAAGGAGGAAACTTTGTGGTCTCAAAAGCTCATACTCTAGATCGGTGGTCCTCATTGCAAGGCCTGCAAGCCAATGGCGGCCCACAGAGACCTTTTTGGTGGCTCATCCTGCAGTCTGGGATTGCACCCCACATGCTCTTTCTCTCTCTCTTCGGGTCACCAGCAGCTTAAGTGAGGTAAACATGCTGCCTTCGTCAATCTGGAAGTTTTCCTTCTGCTACAACTTCCTGTCCCCACATTGGCGTGAAGCAGCAACAGAGGCAAGCTTCCGGGCCAGCAAAGACAGCGTGTTTACTTCACTCATGCTGCTTTGGCCCAAAGAGCAGCTGCCACCGGATCCCATAGAGGGGAGGTCAGTGGGTGAAAAAAGAAAGATGCCAGAACTTTGGGGGAGGGAAGGGAAAGAGAAGGAGAGGACAGAGATGCCACACCATTGTAGGGGGCGGAGGCGGAGAGGAGAGAGAGAGAGAGACACACACACAAGAGTACTGGAGGGAAGGAGTGAGAGATGCTAGAACAGGGAAGGGAAGGAAGAGAGAGATTTCTGACTAAAGTAGGGAGGAAAGGAAGGAGAGGATAGAGATACCAGATCACAAGAAGGGGGAAAAGGAAGGAGAGAGTGACTAGAGAGGGAGGGAAGGAGAGAGAAATGCCAGACCAGGGAAGGAGGGGGGAGAGAGAGGTAGGGGAGAGGGGGAATGGAAGAAAAGGAGGGGAGACTGATGCCAGACTGTGGGAAGGAGGGGGAGAAAGATGTCAGATCATCAAACGGGGAAAGAGAAGGAGGAGATGCTGCTCAGAATGGAGAGGAAAGGGAGAGAGAGGGAGGAAAAGGTGTATAAGGATGTGAGGGGTGGGGAAGGGAAGAGATGGATAAGGAGAAATTAGGTTCTTACCTGCTAATTTTCTTTTTGTTAGCTTATAGACCAGTATAGTTCCTTTATGGATGGGTACTATGCCTCACTGCTACCAGCAGGTGGAGACTGAGATCAAAACTTGTATATCCGTAGAGCATCCCCTCTTGCTACACCAGTTTGCTGAATAGCCAAGCAGAATCAAGGAAATTTAATTACTGAAAAACAGTAAATGATACTCCAAACAGGAGTGTAAGAAAATAACAAACATCTTTAAACAACTGTTGGAACATGTATAGAACCTGATCCTGGACAGAAAACATCCCCACAGCTCACCAGCTAAGCTAGCTGAGCCATCGTTGCTGTTCTTAATTCTCCCCGGCCCTAGAAAAATACTAGAACCCGCAGAAAAATTAAAATTCTGCACGCGAGCAAAAAACCCCGCAAACACTGCTCAAAGACAGACAGGGTGGGGAACTATACCGGTCTACAAGCTAACAAAGAAAATTAACAGGTAAAAACCTAATTTTTCCTTCTGTATTGCTTGATAGACCAGTATAGTTCCTTTACGGATAGGACGTACCAAAGCAGTACCTATCAAGAGTGGGACCCCCGAAGGGCCAACACCAGAACATGTTCACCGAATACCACATCCCGATGTGCGTGAACATCCACAGGTAGTGTCTGACAAAGGAATGCAGAGAAGACCAAACTGCAGCCTTGCAAATATCCACTGGAGGCACTAGAGAAGACTCAGACCAAGAAGCTGCCTGACCCCCAGGGGAATGAGCCTTGAGAAAGTCTGGAACAGGCTTCTTCTTCTTCTTCAGAAGATAAGAGGAAGCAATAGTCTCCTTGATCCAGCGCGCAATAGTAACCTTAGAAGCGCCAACACCGTTACGAGGACCCGCTAGAAGGACAAAGAAATGATCTGATTTCCTGATCTCCTGGATCCTCTGCACATAAGAGTGAAGGACTCAACTGACATCCAACTTGCGCCACTGTCTCTGCTCAGAAGAGCCCTCCCGACAACCCAACACTGGGAGGACTACAGATTGATTGACATGAAAAGGAGAAACTACTTTTGGCAGAAAAGAAGGAACAGGCTGCAAGACAACCCACTCCCTAGAAAACTTCAAGAAGGGAGCCCTATAAGAGAAAGCCTGCAGCTTAGAAACACGTCTAGCTGAAGTAAAGGCCACCAAGAAGACCACCTTAAGAGTAAGGTCCTTCAAAGAGCAGTCGCCCACCGGTTCAAAAGGAGGGCGCACCAGAACGGACAGAACCAGATTCCGATCCCAAGATGGAACAGAGGGTCGTACAGGAGGCCTGATCAACTTGGCCGCCCGCAAGAAACGAATCACATCAGGAATGGCAGACACATGCTGACCTTTCAAGAACCCCCGAAAAGGTTGACAAGGCCGCAAGCTGAACCCAGAGAGAAGACCAAGCCAGTCCCCTATCCAGGCCATCCTGCAAGAACTCTAAGATAATAGGCAGGGAAGCGGGGAAAGAGACCAACCCACGCACATCACACCATTCCTCAAATAGATGCCAAACCCTCACATAAGCTCGAGAGGTGGAAAGCCTCCGAGACCCCAAGAGCGTTGAGATCACTTTATCTGAATACCCCTTCTTACCTAGGCAACCCCTTTCAAGAGCCAAGCCGTAAGACAAAAGGGACCCGGATTGAACATTGGAATGGGACTGAGTTAGAAGGTCATCCAAGAGAGGCAGAGGAAGAGGATCCACCACCAGATCCACGTACCACGGTCATTAAGGCCAATCTGGAGCCACCAGAACCACAAGGTCCGGATGGTGAATTATGTGGAGAACTCTGCCCACTAATGGCCACGGAGGGAACACATACAACAGCCCCTCCGTTGGCCATGGATGAACCCTGAGTGAGAAGATCCACTTGGACTGGAAGTCTAAGATCTTCATCCCTCTGGAGGCAAACTAGGTCCGCAAACCATGGTCTGTGGAGCCAATTGGGTGCCACTAGGACTACTAAGCCCGGATGATTGGCAATCCTGCAAATGACTCGCTCTAGCATGGACCATGAGGGACACACATACAAGAGCCCTTCTGGGCTCGGATCTTCAGCTATCAAAGTGATTCAACTTTGTGTTTACAGCTGAGGCTGTCAGATCCATCTGTGGACACCCCACTGCCGAACTATGGAGGTGTACGTCTGGGGACAGAGACCATTCACCTGGGTCAAGAGTCTGCAGAATGAGAAAGTTGGCCTGCACATTTTCCACTCCTACTACATGTGTGGCTGAGGTTGCCTACAAATGAGCTTCTGCACACCGAAAGATGAGTTCAGCTTCTAAGCATAACGGGGAACTTCTAATGACTTCTTGCCTGTTGACATAGGCCACCACTCTTGCATTGTTCGAGAAGACGACGGCCTTACCTTCCAGAGACTTCTACAGTGACTAAAGTTCTAGTTGAATGGTTCAGAGTTCTAGTCGATTTATGGACCACATTTTGCTGAGCCAGTGTCCAACAACCCTGAACAGGTTGTTCGCTGCAATTACCCCCCCCCCCCCCGAACTGTAAAGGCTCGCACTGGTCATTAGAATCTCCCAAGAGGAAATATGGAGAGGCATGCCCCTAGAGACAGCAGCCATCTGCAGCCAGCAACGCAGACTGCCCTTCGCTTCCAAGTAACCAGGGAAGTGGTTGCTGAAGTGAGCACATCTGAGATGACCATCAAGTGAGAAGAGAGTCTTGGATAAACCTTATGTGCGCTCTTGCCCAAGGGACCACCTCTATGGCTGCCATCATTGACCCCAGGACCTGCAGATAATGCCATGCCACAGGAGTCAGACTCTGTAGCAGGTCCAAAATATGTTTCTGGAGCTTCAGTCTGTGTGGCTATGGAAGAAAGACCTGGCCCAAGGACATATTGAACAAAACTCCCAGGTACTCCAGGAGTTGGGCCAGCTCCAGCTGGATCTTCTTGAAGTTAATGATCCATCCCAAGTCCTGGAGTTGGACCACTCCTGAAACTGCCAATTTTCTTTTCTCCTTGGATGGGACTCTAATTAGCCAATCGTCCAAATATGGGTGCACCTGGATCCCTGACTTGCAGAGGTGCACTGCCACCACCATCATCACCTTAGTAAAAGTGCAAGGTGCTGTTGCGATGCTGAAGTGGAGTGCAGGCAGCTGGAAATGCTACTCCAGCATATGAAACTGCAAGTACCTCCTGTTGGCCAGAAAAATGGAAATGTGGAGATAGGCCTCTGTCAAATTGAGGGAAGCAAGAAACTCCTCTGGCACCACTGCTGCTATAACCGACTGAGCAGTCTCCATGCAGAAATGGGAACTAGTGGCAGTTATTCAGATAGCAGCTCTGCAAGGGGCAGGAGTTTAGGAAGATCGCTCCTGCCCTGATTCACCGCTGGACCACCAGGGATTTTAAAGGTACGCTTTTTACTAATCAGGGAGGCAGGAGGGAGGTGAGAGTTGTTTGAGTCAGCCAGGACAGGAGGAGTGAGAGATACCTTCCTGTCCTGGCTCACTGCTAGACCACCAGGTCTTATGACAGGCCTGGGAGGGGAGTTGGTGGGCGCTGACCCAAATATAAGCCGAGACCTGCCCCCCTTAGGTCATTCTTTTGGCCCAAAAATCTTAGCCCACCACTGGACCATCAGGGATTGTAAAGGTATGCTTTTTACTAATCAGGGAGGTGAGAGTTGTTAGAATTGGACAGGACAGGAGGTTGGAGGGAACCTTTCTGTCCCTGCCCACTCCTGGACCACCAGTGTTTACAGCAGGCCCAGTGGAGGCCTTCAAGGCTTTGGGAGAGAGGGGGGATAGGATGCAGAGCCTGGCGGAGCAGGGAGGGAGGGGGGACAGGGTGAAGAGCCTAGCAGGGCACTTCAATATAACCCCCCTCCCAGGTTTATATTTGAGTCAACCTTTTTTCCTCCTTTTTGGGGGAAAAATATTACCTCTGTTTATATTCAAGTATATATGGTACCCTATAATTACGTTAATTAGCTCTTAGGCGCTAATGCCACTTGTTTCAGCATAAATCACTCTGAAATTCTTAGATACCCTAGGAAGGGGAGAAAAAAAGCAAACTGTACCTTCGTCAACAGTATAAGAGAGTTAGAACTTTAGAGCCTTTGCTCTTAATCAAATTTGATATATGCTTTGTAAAGCAAGAAAATGTGAACTTTTTTCTTACTGAATTAAATTAATTTTCCATGAAACATAGATTACCTGTAGGGATGGGATAAGTTATACATGTGTAAAAGGTGAGTAAACAGAGTAGGATAAAAAGGGAGCATTGAAATGTTATCTGTGAAAATATCATTATCCTCTGTGTGTTAAATTATATCCTTAGCATATAAATGTGGCAAGATATAAAGAAAGAACAATTAAGTAACTGTTAAGAATAACCCACAGAAGCAAGAGCTAATTAGCTTAATCAGGAACTGAACAATAACTACCTATGGAAGAGAGAATGAGGTAAGTAATCTCAGCATCTCGACATGTCTCACTGCTAGTTCTACCTAAGAGCTTAAGACATCATACTTTGGAAAACTGATCCAGCTAGATCACCAACTCTCCCTCAATTAAGAAGTCTATTTGGATGTCCTAGGATTAAAAGTCACAAACACCATATGTTCTTACAAAATAATACACTTTATGCCTCTCTTTTAAAACAGATTCTGTAACCTTACTTTAATAAATTGTACAGTATAAACCATTTGGTACAGTGATGCTCATTATGATATTTTCTGTAAAAGGATATTTAAAAACAACTAAAATTTGTGCATTTCTTGTCTGGTTCAATGCTAGCTTTACTCAGTGCTTACTCTTCTGTCACAAGCTATTTTACTTCCTATATTATAGGGTTTTGTTAATTAAATATGGCTTCATTCAATAGGCAGTTGAGTAATGTGATAAGATCATTTTTTTATAAAAACATCGCCACAAGTTCTGGGCATGTGAATTTTGCTGAACCATTCAAGATGCATCTCTCAGCATACCGATAATTAGAGCTCAATCCTGCTTATCCTTGCTACTTGGTTAACTGGACTCATACAGCACCAATGCTCCTAAGATTACCAAACTGGAACATTTTAAAAAGGGAAAATGCTTGAGTACCTGATTGTAAAACCGCTTAGATAACCTTAAAAAATTCTAATAATTAAAAAGTTTTCCTGAAAAATTTCCCCATCCCACTCGCCAAATTGCCTAAATAGAAACAAAATGAAATAAAACATTTTCAATTAGTACTATCAAGGAATTTGCCATGACCCCTTGTGCTCCTATAAGCTTCTCATAGGCTTCCAACTTTTGTTAACTGGAAATTTATTGGACTGTATGTAAACAATGGGAAACTGTAACATGTTCCCATTGTGAAATGTGCGAAATCCTGCTTGCCCCTCTAATCCAACAGAAGAATTAAAGTGGTTTCAGAATGTGGCACTCTAATCTTCAGGGGTGAAATGGTTATATAAAAAATGGTTGTAGTCCATATAGCTCAAGTATGGATACAATCTATGCGGCAAGATATAAAACATGTAGTAGCAGACTTAAAAACAAGAAATGATAGAGCTCACTTGTCGCCAGGATGAAGTGGAACGACTGCATGGAGGGACTAATGGAGGACTTGATAGATGCACAGCAGTAGTTGGGGGTGTTGCGTAAAAGAGAAGCTGAGTTATGGGAGAAACTGAAAGACACTGAAAATCGCACCCAATAGTGCAATTTAAATATCTGAGGAGTACCGGAAGATGATGCCTTCAAAGATGTGAAACAAATATCCAGTGATATTTGTGGCAACATTTTGAGGCAGGCACGTGGCACAGAAGAGTCTTTGTCTGAAATCTGCAAGGAAAGGGCACATCAGGCCCTGGGGCATCCAGCAAATAACTTTCCATGTGACACTGTGATCTTAACTAGCTTCCAAGTTAAAGAAGAAATCTTTCACACAGCAAGGAAAATGAGTGAATATAGATGGAATGCAATATGAATAGACATATATCAAGACTTGGCAGTGGCCACATTGAGAAAAAGAAGGGACATGCAAGCAGTGACACAAGATTTCAGTTAGGAGGGCCATAGATATTGATAGCTTTACCCCTTTGCTTCGACGATGACAATAGGGAGAGTTAGCAAGAAAGTCAGGATGCCAACAGAGGCATGGACTGTATGCAGAAACTCATTTTCCCGTCCCATCCCCACAAGTTCTTTCCTGTCCCTGCCCCATTCCTGCAAGCCTCATCCTCATCTGCACAAGCCTCAAACACTTTAAAATCATAAGTGTTCGAGGCTTGTGAGTTTACAGGAATGGGGCAAGGGCAGGTACAGGGGACGGGGAAATTGAGTTCCTGCGGAGACGGGGAAAAATTTGTCCCCGTATCATTTTCTATTCTCCATAGACAGCAGGGGAATACAGCCACACTTGATGGTGAAGTCCTCTGACTGAGCCTGCAAGCTGGTGCTCTCCCCAGATTCAGTAGAATTTTTTTTTACTACTGAGCATGCGCAGGATGACTTGCCTCTGGGAGCCCACCCCTTAACTGTCAGTTATGTCACTAATTTAGAAAAGCATCTGTGGGAATGGCGATGGGCACTGTTGGGAAATGTTTTGATGGTATATTCCTTGCTACGACCAAACAATGGAAGATTGTCAAAAAGACTGGGAATCATCTGGAGGATATACTAAAAGCTTTCGCATGGCTGTGGAATCTTCCAAGATCTGGAGACCGTAGCCTTCACTTTCACACCAGACAGACAAACCCCCAAAGATGAGGTATCTGTCAATCTGTCATGAAGATCCAGTGTAAGGTGCAATGATCCAGAACCCATGTGCTAGGCATCATAATTTGTTTGTATGAAAAATAAGAGATTTGGGAGATCTGCAGAAGATTGAATGCTTAAGCGCTGCAAAATAGAATGTTGAAAAAGGAGAATTTGCAATTGGTGGGCTTTGAATTTCAATGTGAACACGGATCCCTGATAGACTTTGCGTCCGATGGAAGTCAGAAAATAAAATCTTTGTCTGGTAATTTTGACTTGTGAGTAGCTAACCCAGAAACCTTGGAGTTATGCAGCAGCTGTTGTAAAACACGTGTAGGCGCCTATCCTAGACATCTAGAAGCAGGAGAAAACTGATTAAGGCTGTTGCTAGTGAGCCAGCTGTAAAGCTTGGAAGATCTGATGCACTTAAGTGAAAGAAATACCAGTAAAGTTTGGTGAGATTTTGAGGATTGAATGAAAAACCTTCTTTTGTGTGCCGGAACAGCAGTCTGGAGTGAGACGAGAAGCATGGAAATCATCTAGCGAAATATAGAAAAGAATATCATTCAGGTTGATCTGGTGGTAGCGAGCCCTACACCCAAGATATCCTGAGAAGGACGCTGAACGTCTACAGATGTGGGATAAAAAAAGAGAGGATTAATGCAGAGTGCAGCAATATCCCGACAATTATATAACAGTGAGAAATAAAAATCAAGCATAGCATGCATAGAAGTTTGTGGCTATAGTAACTGAGTGTTTAGCCATTTGAAAAGATAAAAAGGTTACCTGCAGCATTTTATGTGTGGGCAGGGGAGGCTGCGAGGCAATAGCAGAGCTTGCAGGAGGCCTCCTTGTCTTGTCTGGATTTGGTTTTTTAAAGTACTGGTGGGCTGTGACTATATGGAAACCTGTAGGGAAGGTGTGTTGTATGCCTCCCCAACTGGCTACTCCTTATAGTACTGGCTGTGGATGCTATTGTTAGACTAACAGCTGCAGCAGTGAAGCACTTCCCTCGCGGTACTTGTCTTGTGCCTTGAGGGGAGGGCAGCGCAACAAACAAAGAGAAAAAAAAAAAAAATTGCTGCAGTAAACTTTTCTCTCCCCTAGCGGTACCTGTCTTGGGCCCTGAGGAGGAGGGTGATAAGTCAAGAAAAAACAGCTTTAGTTAACACGCTTCTCTCCCCCAGCGATACCTATCCTGAGGGGGAGGAGCGGCGACAAATAAAAGAGCCGTAATGAAACACTTCTCTCTCCTGGCGGTACCTATCTTAGGCCCTGAGGGGGAGGAGTGGCAACGAAGAAATCACCAGAAATGTTAAAAAAAAACCCAAAACAACAACACTTCTCTCCCCCAGCGGCACCTGTCTTGGGCCCTGAGGGGGAGGAGTGGCATTAAAAAATGCCCGACAATAAGAACTCTTCCCTCCCTGGTGGAACCTGTGTTGGGCCCTGAGGAGGAGGAGCGGCAACGAAGAATACAGCTATGGATATGTTCCTGCGCTATCAGTGGGAAGTGCCGTCATGGAGGAGTCGCTGTTCCTGAGGAAAACAGCTTTTGCAGTCCTAGAGACAACAAGATTAATAGTTGCGGAAAAAGTTTGTTGATGAGGGGGGTAAAAAAATACCAATTTGTTTGTCCTGTCATTTTGGTTCTGTTTTGTTTTTTAAAGAACTAACAAAAAAGTGTTTCTATCGCTATGAAAAATTAGCTTACTTTTTTTTTTTTTGAAATGGCAAGGAGAGGGGAGAGCTTTGACCCTGTGAGGAACCCGGTCAAAGAAAAAAACTGACAGTAAGGAGCAGGGAAAAAAAAAATTTCTACTGAATCTGGGGAGAGCACCGGCTTGTAGGCTCAGTCAAAGGACTTCACCAGCAAGGGTGGCTGCATTTCCCCTGCTTGCCTCTGGAGAATCTTTTTTCTGTTAATCTTCTCAGGAGTCCGTACGTTAGATATTCAATGCATTCCCATGAACAGTGTTTTGAGAAGAGTGCCACTCACAACTTTCAGCACACTTCTGTAAAACCTGGTTCAAGGGAATGGACTGAATACCTAACATACGGACTCCTGCACAGATGTAACAGAACAAGTGTTATGCACCATATCATATTTATTCACATCTCCATGCAAGAAGGATCAGACTCTGCAGCATCTAAGAAATAGCCTCCTCCTTTGGCTGTTGCGGAAGACTTAGCAGTGGATAATTAAGGTGATAGGTGGGGAACCTGATGTTACTGATCTGCTTACCATAAGAGGCAAACTTAACTTGAAATAGCCACCATTCTTATCGCATAAAGTTCTTCAGAATGCCACACGATTTTAGCGTATGGTAGCTGTCCTCATAAGAACCTTTGTGTTATGCGTTTTTTTTATTCAATATATTATTTTATAGTTTTCTTTATAAGTTATAAAGTGCTTGTGCTTAATACTATAATGATAGCAAAAGTAGCTTTTACTTATCTTTTTCTTAATAAACTGCATATGACTGCATATGACTGTGAATTTGTGAACAAATGGTGTGCGATCTTGAACAAATGCAGCATGGATCTCATGTTACTGATCATAGAGCACACAACCAAATTAGAAACTGAGCTTAAAGAGAACATTAATCAGATGTTAATGAACATCAGAAGTTCTGGCATCTCTGAAACAGAGTTCATAAAACAAGAAGAGGATCAACGGATTTCCCATGAAACATATAAAAATAAAATTAAACAAACCAAGATAAAAAAATATAAGCGTGACGAAAGAGACTATTCAACCAATAAAGTCTACCTATGGATGTTTAAATCAACTAATGGATCTCGACCTCAACAGCCTTTTCCTGACGACCAGGGATCTTCCTCCTCCATCTCGGGAAGTGATAGCTCTGGATCTAATTCGGGTCCAAAAAACTATTACCCACAAGGAAATCGGGGCCGTCAAAAATATCGCGGCAATCGAGGAAAAAGGGTAATATTTCATCCTCAGGGATACCAGGGTCCTCAGACCAGGTCCTAGAAGAACTTTCAACCGTAATTAATATAACCGGGACTACAATTACTCCTGATTCCCTGTCATTATTAGAACTGGGTCTAGGTTTTGTTCCAGTTAAACGGTATGACCCTTTTGAGACCCGTTTGGCTCTTTATAAATTCCTGCGTAAACTCCACACTCAGCATTATTTTTTGGACAAAGAACTTACTACTGATTCTTCCTTGATAGCACGCAAATCTGGATGGCACCCACCCCTTCCTCTCCACCCAAACTTAACAACCTGGATGGATTTAGTGCTCCATGATGTTGAGGTATTAGAAGAAAATTCCATTTCTCCTTCAGACAACCTCACTAAATGGCAACGGCTTGCTTTGAGAGATTTACGTAGTAATCAGGACATTGTAATCTCCCGTGCCGATAAGGGCGGCGCCATCGTACTACAATCTTGTACGGACTACCTAGCAGAGGTATCCAAACATGTAGATGATAAACAGTTCTACAAAAAATTATTGAATGACCCTGTGGTTGAATTAAAAATTTATATATCTGGTATTGTCTCTCATGCTTTAAAGAAAAAGATGATTACAACTAAAGAAGCTGCTTTTCTTTGTCCTCCATTTCACAACACTCCACGAATAAGGTTTCTACTGAAAATTCATAAATCCATTTCTCAACCTCCTGGGCGTCCCATCGTCTCGATGACTCACTCTGTGCTTGAACCCCTTTCCAAATTTTTGGATTTATTTTTACAAAAAGAGATTTTGAATATTAGGTCTCATGTCAAGGATAGCACTCACATGATTAATATTCTGAATTCCATTCCGCAATCTCAAATTGACGGGCTCTTGATAACGCTAGACATCAAAGCTTTATATACTATGATCCCTATTTCAGGTGCATTAAATTTGCTCCAACAAATATTTGTTAACCAAACTTTTTGTCAGCGAATCTCTTCAGCTTTCTTGATGGAATTAGCAACATTGGTGCTTACCAAGAATTATTTTTGGTGCAATGGGGAGTTCTATCTACAAATCCATGGGATAGCCATGGGGGCATCCATGGCTCCCTCTGTTGCAACATTGTATATGGCCCAATTGGAGGAACAATACATCTACACCTCCTCTTGGTTTCAGAATATTACAGTTTGGAGACGCTATCTAGATGACATTTTTTGCATCTGGAAATCTGATGTTCATACTTTCAATTCCTTTCTTGAATGGTTAAATCATTTAGATCCTAATATTCAATTCTCCGCTACCATCAACCATCAGGAGATACCATTTTTAGACATGGTTATCTTTAAATCTCAGGGGGCATTACTAACAACAATTTTTCGCAAACCCACTGACCGCAATAGTCTGCTCCGCTACCACAGCTTTCACCCTCATCAACTCAAGAACAGTCTGCCTCACAGTCAATTCTTACGGTTGAGGAGGCTGTGCCATTCCACTACTGAATATAAGATCCAAGCCCGGGTATTGAAGAAACGGTTTCAACAACGTGGATACCCTAAGCATGTAATACGACGAGCTTATACGCGTGCTAAATATGCGCATAGACATCTACTCTTGCAATATAAACAAAATCCTGACGATGATAACCTGTTGGTATGTGTTCAACAATTCTCCCACCTGGCTTATGACATCAAGAATATTGTTCTTAAACATTGGCACATCATTAGATTGATCATGGGGAAGGATTATGGCCCGCCCACTTTTGCGTTCAAAAGAGCAAAAAATTTGGGGGAATCTTATTGGTCATTATAAACATAAACGAAGTGTACCTTTTACAATTAATGGTCACTACAGATGTGAACAATGTCAATGGTGCGAGTATGCATTGACAGGGGAAACTTGGTCTCATCCCCATACTGGCCAGGTTTATACTGCTAAAACGAGAACTAACTGTAAAACTGATCATGTGATCTACATGATCGTTTGCCCTTGTCCAAAAATTTATATAGGTCGTACCAGCCGGCCCATGCATATTCGACTTAATGAACACAAGTCACGTGTCAATACCGGAGTTGAGACTGCTCCTTTGGTCCGTCATTGGTCTCTAATGAAACATAAAATCACGGATTTAAAATGGTGCATTATTGATGCGGTTCATGTTGGGTGGGAGGGAGGAAACTATGAACACAATTTGAACATCAAGGAATTGCGATGGATGTTTAAGCTCAACACCATGTATCCCCATGGCTTAAACTTAACTAGTGATTGGCTCACAGCGAGCATATGACTTTACCATTAAATGTCTGTGGTATACGAGTTAAAGGGCTGCGGGGGTGGTGAGCATTGGTCAGTTTTGAGTCACATGACCCATGAGTTTTGTTTATTAGCTTCCATTTTGCCGGTGTGTTTTTACTTCCGGCTCATAAACCATGGATTTAGCATTCAGCTAAGATAGTATACTGCTCTGGTAAGCATTGTGGCGATTTTAAAATTTCAATATTGCTGGGTTCTTAAACTTTAAACCTTAAAATTTCAAACTAACATAATGTTTGCTCTTTACAGCGTTCTCCTTCCCCGACCCTGATGAAATAATGAAACGCGTCGGTGGGGATTGAGCCAGACCCAGTTTATTAAGAAAAAGATAAGTAAAAGCTACTTTTGCTATCATTATAGTATTAAGCACAAGCACTTTATAACTTATAAAGAAAACTATAAAATAATATATTGAATAAAAAAAACGCATAACACAAAGGTTCTTATGAGGACAGCTACCATACGCTAAAATCGTGTGGCATTCTGAAGAACTTTATGCGATAAGAATGGTGGCTATTTCAAGTTAAGTTTGTTCATTGATACGAGATTTTGTGCACTTTTTTTGTTTTGATTTACCATAAGAGGCAACATGCAGTTTGAACCAGGGAAGGAGATCAGAATTTTTCAGGAATGGAAAGAGGCAGGTATAATATGCTTAGAATATATACTAGATGAAGAGAGTGATTTACTTGAGGTGGTGTATAAAATCCTAATAAACACTCAAGACAACAACAGGAATCTGGTAGGGGGATAGATGGGGAATAGGTTCGCTTACTGTCAGGCTAAACATTATGTGACCGCCCTAGACAGAGTACAACTTTGCAGACATATGGGTGCAAAGCTTAGAGAACTTTTTTTTTTTTTACACAAAAGAAGGAGAAGAGTTCTTAACTGTTTCTAGTTTGCACAAAGCATTAAACAAATTGTTACCACGTACAGAGTTGAATAAGAGTCATCAGGACTGGGAGGTAGATTTGAATATTAACCTGGAGAACTGGGATATATCTGCCAACATCAGCACTCTAACACCTGACACAGAGTGCCTGTCTGAGTGAAAGCTACTACTAGATTTTGTTACGAGGCTATTTCACCCAGAAACAATTGTTTTATAGTGGTGGTATTCAAACCCCTATATGCATTAAAAGATGACAAAGGGACAATACATTTGGTCATGCTTTTTGAAACTGTCCTAAAATTCAGAGATTCTTGAGGCGTATAGTGGACATGTCAGCTCTTCTGGGCTCACCAATTCAGGGTACAGCAGCTCAATTAGTGCTTGATATTAGTTATAAAGTTTAATTTGAATGATGGGATAAGGCAGTGGACTGGATCCTAATGACAAAGAAAAGCAGAAAGTGTGCATCTTCAGCTCTACAAAAATTCTAGAATAGAAAGGAAACAAGAATAAACCAAGCAAGTACTCAGGAGAACCATCAAAAAGTCTGAATATTATGCATGTTAATTTAAAGAAAATTCAAGCATTTAGACTTAGAAGCTGTTTTCTGAAGATTTGGAGCTTAAGAGTAATTTAGAGTGGTCTCCTCTGGCAATATTGAAGACCTGCTGAGAAGGATGCAGGGCACCATGGGAATGTCGGCGTTGCCACTGCCTGAGACGCTTCCGGGAGACGGAATGGAGGCATCATTTCGGGCGCATGAGATCTTGTTGAGCCCCAACGTGAGAGCTCCTCCTCCCAATCCCCGTGTCGCTAGCTCCCCGGGGGTGGAGAGGCAGTCGGAAGTCGGCATGTGGTTTCCCCCCCAGGTTCCTGGGGACAGCGAGATAAACAACGACTCAGGATCTTCGATTGTGCAGCAAACCCTGAATGCCCACGAGGATGTTACAACATTGGACTCAGTACCGACCCATGAGGAACGTGGAGGAGAGAAACCTTTGGTTGGTGAGCCTAACCCTTTATTACCAGATTTGCAGACTTTTAATATTGAAAAAAGCCCCAAGAAGTGACTTTGGAAGCTCTGTGGGATCTGACTGCCAATTTGGTCAGAACAGTGAACGCTAATTATTTTCAAACTGAGGCGAAAATAAAATCTCAGGACAAAGAAGTTCTCCAGATAAAACAAGACCTAGGTGAATCAAAATTAGATATTAAGAATATTAAAGATCAACTTAAGTCTTTCAAATTACTTCAAGAGACTCTAATTAAGGATAATGTTAATTTAAGAAGGAAGATAGAGACATTTGAAAATTTCTCTAGGAATAATAACCTTAGATTGATTAACTTTCCCCGAATCTTAAGTTACTCCAAGAGAAATGTTAAAACGCTATTTGTTGGAGATATTAGAAGTTCCGAAAGATTCAATGCCTCCTTTCACCCAGGTCTATTACTTGCAGAATAAAAATCAAGTTCATCAGGAAAGGAACCAAGATCCAATTGATGTGTCTGCTTTACTTGAATTGTCAGATAAAGAAAGCGCAACACCTGCAACACTGATTGTGACCTTAGCTATTACATTGGATAAAAATTGGCTTCTGAGATTATTCTTCAAAAATAAAGAGAAAAAGTTTTTTGATCTCAAGATACAAATGTTCCCGGATTTGGCAAAAGACACACAGAGGCGTAGAAGAGAGTTCTTATTATTAAAACCTGGAGTCTTAGCTCTTGGAGGCACTTTTTATCTTCGCCATCCCTGCAAACGTATAGTACAATATAATTCTCAGAAATATGTTTTCTTTGAGCAATACCAGCTAACGGCTTTTCTATCTATGTCCCCCCTGGAGAGGGAAAAGAAATGAGGGCTTAAATATATTAGACGCCTGATCACCAGTTAACTGTGTTCCACGTATCTTAAGTTTATATTTTCTTATTATTCCGTTTGTGTTACATCATGGATCTTATTGTGGACTTGAGTGATTAAGTAATATTTTATTCTTCATAAAATTGGATTATGTATTATTTTTTCTTTTGCTGTAATCACTTTCTGTACAAGTGAATTTTGATTTGTTATTTGAAATTATAAAAAAATAAAAAAATATATATATAATAAATTGGATTGGAAGAGAAGAGAGATAAAACTAGGAATAAGACAAAAGGGAAATGAGTAAAAATATGATCAAATGGGTATTCTAAAAAATATAGCTTTAAAATACTGTTGCACTGCACTCTGACAATATAGTAAATATTACTATATTAACTTTTATTTATATTTTTGACTTGTATTGCATTCATGAATTGTATTTTTATAAACTTTATTGTTAGCAACTTTGGACAAATTTTAGAATTGATAAATCAGAATAAAAATGCTAACAAAAATAGAAATACAAAGTTTTATTTATAGTTCTGTTCAGATATTTTGTATTTGGACTGCTTCTTGTATTTTTCATAATACTCAATAAAAAATATTGAACTAAAAAAAAAAAAAAGCTCTTCTTTACATTTTAATTAGGAAATTAAGACATGAGGAATTTTATCTAGTGTTTCTTACATTCAAGAAGATAACTACATTCCTAATTTAGCTAAATCCAGTTCAAATGATCCTCAAGGGCATACTGCTTAGAGAATTATGAAAATGTGTCTTAAGTCATCGGTGTTCATCAGTTCTTGTTACAAGACCGATGAAAAAAAAAAGCCTTCCTAGTTTTGATGTTATTGAAAATACTTAACAGTATAATCCCCAAAAAGGCAGGTACAGCAAGTTATGTATTCAAATTATTCCTAATTACACTTCAGCCACTATACGCCTACATTATCGACCTCTTTTATAAAGCCGCGCTAACAGCCCTGAAGCCCATAGAGATTTAAAGAGCTTCGGGACTGTTGCCGCGCAGCAGACGCTAGCGCGGCTTTGTAAGAGGCTGTATGCGTTTCTTTCTACAGCAGCAAAAGTATAGAAAAGTGATACAGTTATGTGGAATGTGTGCATAGTCCCAAGGCATGAGGACTTTGTAATTATTCATCCGATATCTGTACTAGTGAACCATGTGCAAACTAATGCAATTTTACCTACGCAAAAACAAATTTTCTCCCTACTGACCATACATTTCTTTGAATAAAAGACCTGGGTTTTAATTCCTACCTTGGGATCTGGCACCTAAGGTTGACCAATTATAGATTCTGAACTCTTATTCGTAGAGATATCACCTAGTGGCCAAATCAAGAGAGACACTGCAACTGTTTATCATATGAGCTACACTGGTACACTTATAGCCACATTTATTTGGCTTAGTTATAGAAGATAGTGCAGCTCATGTACAATAAATCTGTGAAGAGTATCAGTCAGAAAGGATTGATCTGCAGAAAGACCTGTCCCTCCTATGGTTCAAGGCCTACTATTTTTCACAAGCGTTTCCTCCGGAACTAACTTGACATATTAGTTTGCCCCTCACCACCCACTCAACATGTTATTTCAAGAAATTTGCCCTACTCTCCCCATTGCATCCAACTCCTCCTTCACAGTGTTGTTATTCTTTTCACTGCCTTTTTTCCTACTGTACATACCTTAATTTACTCTATTAATTACTTATATATTACATTGTTCTATACATTTTATAGTTATATATAATGCATTATTGTAAATTAGATATCCCTGGGTTTCTTCTTCCATTTCCTTTCCTTTATTATTTTAATTGCGCACTACTAAGAGAATTATTTTATTTGCGGTTTAGTAAATGAATTGTAAAGATTACCCATAACAGCTTCCTGAAGAGAGCTGGGTAGCAGTACTGAAATGAGGAGTGATGAATCCCAGATTAAAGCTGAATAAAAGGTATAATAAGAGACTGTACATTGTATGATTACATGGAAAGGAATATATTTCTAAAACAATCTCTAAACCATGCTATCAAATCTTTAATATATTGATATTGCATCTTCTGGAGCCAGTGGTTTATTTAATTTAATTTTTTTTTACAGTTTTAACTTACCTTGATGTCAAATTCTTTATTCTATAGTACTGAATGTGGAACACTATAGTATTCGTTACAATTTGCTCTTTAAAAAAATAAAAAACACCCATCTACAATACAGATTAATCCCTTTAGAATAAAAGACTGCAACTATCCTTACCTATTAGCTCCTACTTTATTTGGTATAAATATATTAGGTCTTCCGTGTAATCCTTCTCTTATATATTAAAGGTACTTTGTAAATTTGTTTATTATGTATCCACCAGATTATAGGCGTTATCTATTACACTAAACTTCTTCACTGGTAGCACAATTCTAATGGATGGAAAATAACCTAGAGATGTTAATTCACTTTTTTCTGCAATAAAGATTTAAGTATATATCATATACTGGAATAATTAATTGGCTCACTACTTATTTAATTTTAAGGAAAAAATGACTTACCGGCTGCTCAGGTACATCTTGTGTGTCTTCCATGGCTGTTAATAGGCTATCTTGATGCTTCGATGAAAAATAGTATGCCCCTTGCTGCAGTCTTCAAAGCCTGCTAGTGATTAGAAAAAAAAACAACTGTTAGCTTTGTGGTTTTTTTGTTGGTTTTTTTTTTTTAAGAGATCAGATAGAAAAAATCTCCCTGCTCAAAGTTGAAGCTAGTGTCTCAAATGATCAGGAAAGATGCTAATATGGTCTGGTTTGTAAAGCAGCAGAAAGACCTCTGAGAAGCAGTGTTCTATTATTTTTTTTATTTTATTACAGTAAAATGGCAAAAGGCACAGGTAAAACACCTGCTTTAGTATCATGCCACAGAATTTCAGCAAATGTCTGATTTTCTATGATCATTTTCTTTTAGCTTAGATTAATTGAAAATGGTAGCCGCTCCTCCGTCAATCAGGACTGGGCTACCAAACCTTAAGCACAATGATAAAAATCTAAAACCTACTCTAGCTTGCAGTATTTACCAAATTATAAGCAAATTAAAGTAGAAGGTAAAACATCAGCACAATACTTGGTAAAACCACAGTGCCAGTTTATAACTCCTGATTTCAAGGGATGACCCTCCTTTCTCACTTTAATTACCCTGTATCGCCAACCACCAAGGTACACAGCTTAACTCTCAATGTATGAGAATAAAATGCATTTAAAACTAGATTACATGGAACCTGCTACAAAATCTTTTAGTCTAAGCATATTGGGCCTGGAATGCAAAGCATGGCTTCCAAGAGAAACATTTTATTAATATCTTAAAATTACAAAAGGGACTCTCTACAAAGTACTGTAAAGTCACACAAATGTATCATGCCACAGTTGTCCTGGCTGGTTCATAGACAAAACCGCGGAAGACGGAGGCACGCACCAAAGAAAATGACAGTTTTTAGGGGCTCCGACGGGGGGTTTTGTTGGGGAGCCCCCCCCCCCACTTCACTTAATACAGATCGCGGAGACGTTGTGGGGGGTTTGGGGGGTTGTAACCCCCCTCATTATACTGTAAACTTAACTTTTCCCCTGTTTTAAGGGAAACAGTGAAGTTTTCAGTAAAATGGGGGGGTTACAACCCCCCAAACCCCCCACAACGCGGCGCAATCTGTATAAAGTAAAGTGGGAGGGTTCCCCCTCCCACACACCCTCATCGGAGCCCCTAAAAACAGTTATTTTCTTTGGCGCGCGTCTCCGCGCTGCGCTCAGTTGTCAGTGCGCGGTTTTGACCTGACACCATCCTGGCTTCCTATAGTATGGGGAAGAATTAGAAATTTCTCATTTGTCTGTTGCTATCAAATCCATTATACCTTTTTAAATGGCAGACAGACACCAAATTATTTTATTTCTGAATACACAGCACGAAGTTAGCCTGGTCTCACTATAAAACAATGAATAAAGGCACTTTCCAGGACATGAATGCAAGAGTATGAGACTTAAGAAAAATCTTATAATGTTGAAAATATAAAAGCATGATATGCTGATATTAATATAGAGTAATACACTCAATAATGCCAAAATTATGTCATCATTAATAGAAAGATGCTCAACACATACCACTCAAAGAAACAGGAGATACCACCTTCCCAAAACTTGGAAAGCAAAAACAGCAGCGAAGGTGACCTTTGGTGCTCAGTTGCTTTATTGTATAATAAGACTCGATATGATCGTGTTTCAGCCAAATTGGCCTGCCTCAGGAGTTTAAAATAACAAAACATGAACAACATGTAAATGATGTATGCAACATCATAATTGAATGGTGTAAAACATTAATATAAAAACTGAATTATGAATATTGGACATTGTTAGTTAAATAAATAAATGAATAATAAATGCAACATTATCATCACTGACATTTCTCAAAGACATATAAATTGTATTTCAGACCAAATCTTAAGCAAATATTCGTACTAAAAATCATATTTATACAAAAATTATGCATGCAACAAAAAAGTTCAAAACTATATATTAATGGAACCTTGGTTTGCGAGCATAATTCGTTCCAGAAGCATGCTCGTAAACCAAAGTGCTAGTATCAAAACGAGTTTCCACAAAGAAAGTAAGGGAAACTCGCTTGATTTGTTCCACATCCCAAAAGACCCCCCCCCCTCCCCGAGGCCACTAGCACGCTTCCACCCCACCTCCGCTAACTGGCATAGCCCCCCCCCCACGAACCAGCATGCCTCCCCCCCGCGAACCGGCATCGCCATCCTGCCCAAACCCTTACCGCGATGGGGCACCGGCACGCAGCACCAACCCACAGGACGTGCCGGTGCCCAAAGAGCCTGCCGCTGCTTCTGCTGGGCCTTGAGCATCTGCGCATGCTCAAGGCCTTCTGGCTCCTGCTCTCTCCGAGATTCTAATGAGATTCTCGGTGTGTCTGAGAATCTCATTATAATCTCAGAGAGAGCGGGAGCCAGAAGGCCTTGAGCATGTGCAGATGCTCAAGGCCTAGCAGAAGCAGCGACAGGTTTTTTGGACACCGGCACATCCTGTGGGTTGGTGTTGCGTGCCGGTGCTGCATTGTGGTAAGGGTTTGGGGGCCATGCCAATTTGCAGGAGGGGGTGATGCCGATTCGCGGTGGTGGGGGCTCGCAAATCGAGTCAACGCTCGGTTTGATATAATGCGTAAAGCCATAAAATCACAAAAGATATCACCTTTATTAAATCACATCTATAAAAGCTTTGGTCATAAAAGACTATATGATAAAAAGTACAGAATTAAAAATAAAAAAACTATATACAGTACTCCCCCGATATTCATGGGGGTTCCGTTCCAGGAACCCCTGCAAATGTTGAAAAGCCGCAAATACAGTTTTTAGCAGGGGAGACAGAAGAGGGCAGCTGGAGCGCCGGCAAGTGAAGGAAATCACTCGCGATATGCTCCGACTGCCTCTTCCTGCACTAAAGTCGAGCCTCGCCAATCAGGAGCTGCGTGTCAAAGCAGCTCCTGATTGGCGAGGCCCAACTTTAGTGCAGGAAGAGGCGGTCGGAACATACCGTGAGTGATTTCCTTCACTCGCCGGTGCTCCGGCTGCTCTCTCCTGCCCGGTCATTCACGGTCGGAAAATATCGCGAATGACCGGGGGAGCACTTTAATAGAAAGTAAAAGGGTTAATAATAAGCAGATATAGAAGTGCAATATATATCTTTAAAATCAATTAAAAGGCATTATTTAATCAATAATCCTATGACATACGTTGTAAATGTGGTCAATAAAAAATATTTAATGCTAATCAATTGACCAATCAATATTCAGGTATGAATATTCAGATTAGTTCAATATTACCATTACACAAGAAGCAGGATTATTTGCAACACAAATAATATAAAACGTTTTGTAGATACAATGATAAAGCGGATGTCTTATTAAAAAGCCGGTTAATCAATAAAGTTTCAAAATGTAAATATCGGTCAATTGATTAGCATTAAATATTTCTTTTACTAACTACATTTACAATGTATGTCACAGGGTTATTGATTAAAAATACCTTCTCTTTTAATTGATTTTAAATATATATTGCAGTTCCATATCTGCTTATTTTTAAACCTTTTACTTTCTATTATATAGTTTTGTTTGTTTTTAATCCTGTATTTTTTATCATATAGTTTTTATAGACGGGATTTAATAAAGGTGGTATCTTTTGTGATTTTATGGCTTTAGGCATTACATTGAATAATTTTTGTTGTAACTATGGGGTCCTTTTATTAAGGTGCACTAAATGCTAAGGCGTCCATAGAGTATAATGGATGCCTTAGTATTTAGAATGAGCTAATCTTTAGCATGCGCTAAATCGGTTAGCACACCTTAATCAAAGGACCCCAATGTTTTATATATATTTATATATTTTTGCACAAATATATGCTTTTTGGTACAAATATTTGCTTAAGGTTTGGTCCGAAATACAATTTATATGTCTTTGAGAAATGTCAGTGGTGTCTACATATGTATAATGTTGCATTTATTATTCATTTATTTAACTAACAATGTCCATCTTTAATATTCAAAATAATTCAGTTTTTATTTTAATGTTTTATACCGTTCAATAATGATGTTGCATACACCATTTACATGTCATTCATGTTTTGTTGTCTTAAACTCCAAACTCCTTAGGCAGGCCAATTTGGCCGAAACACGACCGAGTCGACTCTTATTATACAATAAAGCAACTGAGCACCAAAGGTCACCTTTGCTGTTGCTAAATATACACGAATCAGACATGTGTCTTTGATATTAAATTGTATCAGCACACTTTGCTGTCCAGGAAGGACATAGGAAAAACCTGATGGCAAACTAGAATTTGGTAATTATTATAATTCATTTTCTATTCTGTTCTCCCCAAAGAGCTCAGAACGGGTTACAGGTTCACGTACATAATATACAGTTTACAAGTTACAATTTGTCATAGTTCCAGTGAAGGTTTTTCAATACAAGTTTTTTCCTTACTTGACATACTCATGCACAGGTGGTATATCTAACATAATAATATCAAACATAATAAATACAATGCAATCCAATACCAATATACATAAAATGCAGTTTACAGGATAAATTTAACAGTTACAGTGCAAGACTTAACAACATAAGTTTTTATCCTAATGTGAAACATCGATATACATAAATATTTCTTTGTAAACTATTGGCCATGGGCTGGGGAGTTAGGTGAAGATGAATGTCTTTATTGCTTTTCTAAAGTTGGAGTCCTTTAACGGATCGGATTCCAATGGCTCGGTATAAAGTGGGAGTAGGAATATTTAGCGGTTTGCAGTTGAAGGGCATGATATGCTAAAATTGTTAAAATTTATTAGGGCCAGTATGTTTAATCCTCAAACCTGGCCCACAATAACCTTTTTCAAACATCATACATTGGCTTTATAAAAGCATAAATATGCAAGCAGGGGTCCACACTGATTAATCTAAAGAGCCAAAAGTCTTTTGATCTTGCATATAAAGGCTAAAGGAAGGGCAAAAATGTTTTTCAAATGAGCAAAACACAGCTTCTGACTGTAGTAAAGTTATCCTTTATCATCTCATACTACAATTCACATTAAAGTCTCCATTACTGAACACACACTACTCTTATAAAACAGGCTAGATGTAAAATATACAAGGTAAGGTAGACTGCAACATTCTTGAAACCAAGAGGGCCTCGCTCAATTGGCTGTTTCTCTGCAGGTGCATAAATTAATTAAGCAAGCAACTCAGATACAGCAGTTTATCAGATCAGTCACAATGTAACATAACACTATTGTCTACTGCACAAGAAGCTGAGATTAAACAGACGGTAGATCAAATCCACCCATCAACCCTGAAATATTATATTGTTCCCCCTTCAGAAGACATTGTGTCATGCACACGTGCCGTGAAATAGCCATGTAATCATCCACCCCAGACGAGGCTGCACATGTATATACGTGCAAAAGGCTTGTTGACCTATTTTATTTTTAATAAATCATTTTGAAATTTATATCCCAAATCACATTCAAGAAAATAAAGGCATCACTAATATACAGAAAGTAAACATTAACAATAAGACAAACATTCATAGTCTACATCTAAGGGATACATTAGTTACAAATTAATTCCCTAAAAGGATATTCTTACAAAGACATACCCTCCCTCAAAATCAGACTCATATTCTTCTAAAGAACCCATCAACCCCTCCAGACACCAACTCAAGATTTCACAACATTGTGGTCTAGGATAAACTTCTCCAGTTTATCCTAGAACAGTGTTTCTTCAAGTCGGTCCCGGAATACCCCCTTGCCAGTCAAGTTTGCAGAATATCCATAGTGAATATGCATGAAATAGATTTGCATGCACTGCCTCCACTGTATGCAAATCATAAAATTAATAAAAATTGGGGGGGGGGTGGGCTCTAGCGAGTCAAACAGATAATAATAACTTTATTCTTCTATACCGCCACAATCTTGCGACTTCTAGGCGGTTTACAATCAAGAGAGCTGGACGTTCAGCGAGTTACAATATGCAAATAGTCAGAGGAAAATACAGAGTGCAGAAACTTTAAAAAAGCAAAAATATAGATATACAGTTTGCTGAGCGAGGATATAAGATATACAGTTTGCTAAGAAATTTCCAAGAGGATCTGTTAGGAAAAGGTCATGCAGATCTAATGCTTTAAAAATTTTTCATAAAATATGGGAGCCACTGGATTCTTACAGCCATGCACCTGTTTAATCATAATGTTCTTTTTTGCTGTATTTGCAATAGCATTAATGGTATTATTAATTTGATGTTTTGTTCTTACTTTTTATAAATTTGTGACTTATGATGTTATGTATTATATTGTTTTGAGAACTGCATATGTATGATCTCTTTAAAATACTAATAAAAATTACTGAAATTCATAAAAATGGACAGTGACCTTAGACACAGAAATCAAAATGACATGAAGGATAGAGAATTATTTGAAAATACATTTGTGTTACTCCATCAGTCCAAGACCAATACATAACAAATGTTCAGAAATGTTAATACAACATGATCTACTTCCCAATTCCAACAACGTACAATCACAAGAGTTTTCTCCTCCCTCACTGATACATCCCCAACCAGCCCCAATCTCCCCTTCCCCCACTCCGCTTTCCCCAAATCTACCCGTTAGAGAAGTATTATGAAATGAATGTCAAGTATACAGTATAACTGCAGCATAGAACAAAACATCAGAAGCATAGAGAAGAATGGCAACCCCTCCCCTCCCTCCACATCCCACCATTCTACAAACCACCCCTCAACTATCAAAGATAGTTTCCCTACAATTTTAAGCAAAGTGAGGGGCAAAACTTCCAAATATAGAACAATGCCCCAGTATCAAAATATCCCCAAAACTGCTAAATCTTAATTTCTTTCATTCTTAATCTTAATTTCTTCATTCTTATGTCATTGAAAACCCATGAAAAAGATAGCTATCACCAAATTTTTAGGATAAAATTAAGCAGATGCAACCCATCAGACCTACGCATTTACGGCTCCTTTTACTAAGCTGCGTTAGGGCATTAAAACACGGAATAGCGTGCGCTACAATGCCGCACACGCTAGATGCTAACGCTAGCATTAGCATTGAGCTGGCGTTAGTTCTAGCGCGTAGTGTGGGATTAGCGCGCACTAATCTGCTGCATGCGCTAAAAATGCTAGTGCACCTTAGTAAAAGAAGCCCTTAATGTATAAGACATACAAGCAACATATTAACTAAGCAAAGCCAACCTGAACATTTAAATAATTTGAAACTTAGTGCACAGCTATCTCCTGTGAAAATGTGATGATGCTAGAAGAACTTTTTGAATGCACTGATAAGGAACAAAAATGAGTTAGTTACAGAACTGAAAATCTTTTACGATATAAAAAAATTAAATTAAATGTTTAAAAAAAGCACGAGAAAAAAAGTTCTATTTAAATACAAACTGAAGGAAAATATGGATTCTCAGACGCTACAACATTTCTAATAAGGAATGGAGGTGGTAAAGAAAAAAAAAGGAAAAATCTCAATCTTGAGAGCAGGATGAAGAAAAAAAGAGGTCTGTTAAAATATGTAGATCATCAAATTTATCTAATCAGAGATTTGTTTTACTATTTAAATCCTTCCTAGAATAAATCTTTGCCCTCGAATTTGAATGACTGCCCTAAACCCCTCAAGCTTTCGTATAGTAAGTTATAACAAGCCGATATCCAGGGAAATTCACTGGAGTATCATATCAAATCCTCCAGGACCTTTTAAACCCAGCATATTCACTCCTTCCCTGTCCCAGAGTTGACCAGACATCATCTTCAGTCCCTACCACCAGATTTTTTTGCTATCATGGCCTTGCCCACAGCAGATTATGCATTCCAGCAAAACATCACTTTCCTCTAAGCACATTATAGATCTAGATGTTATCTACATTTTATCTCCCACAACCTGGCAAACAGAGTTTCTCACCTCTAGACCTGTTAAAATTAGTTTCCCATTCTCTGTTTTAAAATTCAGAGTTGCATTAATGATCTAGCAGAAGCTTCGAATCTACCTCCTATAAGAATAAATGACTGGATGGCAGAGAAACATGAAGTTCACCACTTTTGAGAAGGACTATATAGACCAGTAAACTGGTTTTGCAGGCTGACATTTCTAGGACTAGATGACTCAGTTATGACACCAGGGTACAGTGTTTCATGATTTAGAAACCAAAAGCAGGAAGCAAGTCTTTTACCTATGGCCATTGTCAATAGCAGCAAACTTATCATCACATCACTTTGTGGCCTATCTGTGGTGTAGGAGAAATAAGTTGTCCATCTCAGTTTAGTGTCCAGGTGATACATTTCCTCACCACTAAAATCTACACTCTCATAAGATAATAGCTGGTACTCTTAAGCATTTTCAGAAAGTTTATGTGCCCCAATGCCTTTGATGGGCATGTTACCATGGTTCCTACTTTATGTATTTTATTATGTATTTTTAAAATGTATTAGTTATTTATATATAACCTATCAAGGTTATCCAATGGTTTACAATCAGATACTTAAGCATTTTCCCTATCTGTCCTGGTGGGCTCACAATTTACTTAATATACTGGGGCAATGGAGAATTGATTGATTTGCCTAGGGTCACAAGGAGCAGCAGGAGATTTGAACCCACAACCTCAAGGTGCTGAGATTGTAGCTCTAACCACTAGGCCACTCCTTCTGTTAACAGTATTGGTGAATGGGAACACTAATGCATTTAAGGAATTCTAAGCTAGGGAGTGCGACCTGCCTCCCATATCTGATTGTATCTAACTTTGAACTAGGACGGGGGGAAAAAATTAATTAAATCTAAATCCAAAGGAAACCAACAATAGACAATCATGGATCATTGCATTTGTATAAATCATCCCTTAGCTACACAGTTTAACAATGATTACAGAAATAGGGGGGGGGGGGGAGCAGTGAAGGGGCAATGGAGGTAATTTAATGTTTTTCATTTCATACTTGTTCTCTATTGAAATTCAAAACTTCAGTATCTAGAACTGTCAGTCTGATACCTGTCATAATTTACAAATTTAAAGACTTCCAGACTGGATGCCAAATCCTCTAACTACCTGGAACCATAGGACAGCATACATGATTGTGCTCTTGGGTGACATCTGCTAGCCAAAATTATACATTACAAGTTCAATATAGACCAGTGCTTGTCAATCTTTTTGTGGCTGTGACCCCATGATCAGAGCCAAATTGTATGAGATGCAGAATAATGATGCATCTCTGGATAGGCCACCCGGATCACCACCCTGAAGGCAGGTTTTGTTTTTTTTCATGTATTTTGTATTGGCCTCTCTTACAATATGGAGCAAATCACAATAAAAACAAACAGCACATTACAGATCAATCCTTTACTGCAAATTTATTTATTTATTCAATTTTCTATACCATTCTCCCAGGGGAGCTCAGAACGGTTTACATGAATTTATTCAGGTACTCAACCATTTTTCCCTGTCTATCCCAGCGGGCTCACAATCTATCTAATGTACCTGGGGCAATGGGGGAATTAAGTGACTTGCCCAGGGTCACAAGGAGCAGCATGGGTTTGAACCCACAACCCCAGGGTGCCGAGGCTGTAGCTTTAACCACTGCGTCACACAGCTACTTTAAACATTTCTTGAATCTATTAAGATTAGTTAGCTTTTTTCTTATATAACAAGACTAATTTTCCTTATCTTTCTAAAATTATCAAATTAAATTACTCATGCCTCAACTAAGCAGAAAGATAAGTAAAAATGGTTATTCCTGTGTAATATTCATTTACTTTCCAGCACTGTTTTAGGAGAAAACTATCTAAGCAGTTTAAGGGAACCGAAAGCCTAAGGTGCCGTCTCATTTTCTAAAATTATCAAATTAAATTACTCATGCCTCAACTAAGCAGAAAGATAAGTAAAAATGGTTATTCCTGTGTATTATTCATTTACTTTCCAACACTGTTTTAGGAGAAAACTATCTAAGCAGCTTAAGGGAACCGAAAGCCTAAGGTGCCGTCTCATTTTCCACATTTTGTATTGGATTTCCTAGAACTATAACCATTAGCTATAAAAAAAATAAAAATAAATAACAAATTTCATGCAGAATCCAGTAAAGTCTACGGACACCAATTCATCTCTTGCAAAAGTCTAAGAGTGAGAAGGATAGTCTCACTCACTGTGAAATTACGGACACAGGTAAATCATAAACAAGCTAAATTTTCCTGCTAAAGGGAAAATAGCTTCTTTCAATGAATAAGGTTCCTCCTGAATTACTGTCATCCTCTTTCCTCCTGTACCTATGATGATTCTAAAATCGGTTTCTTAATTCTAATTTTCCTGATCCATTCAGATAATTTCTTATTCAGTCACAGCTTTTCATAATTATAAAATGAGGAAAGTAGAAAATCAGTTTTATTCATTTGTTTTGTGCATTTCTAGTTTCTCCGAGGAGTAAGCTATTCTAACTGATTTGCAGTACAAATGCGCTCCCTCCCTCCCTCCATATATATAAAAATAAACACAATTTACTAAAGCACACATTTGTTTGCTTTCAGGATTAAAGCAACCTCTGATGGAACATTCTGAGTTTTCTGCTTGCGTTGTTGTCGTCCTCCCTAGAAACAATGCTAAAAATTCTCCAGGCATACAAAATCAGATTGCTGGCACCATAAAACAAAATATGGTTAAAAGTTTGCAAAATTCATTTTAAGACGTAGTAACATTTAAATTAAAATATAATTTTTTAAAAAAAATAAATTACCTGATGTTAAGATGAAAAGTGAACCATTTAAAATGTCCTGTGAAAATCAATACAATATTGTGCTCTCAGCCTGCAAACTTGAATTAAGGTCAGTGAATACCAAGGTCTCCAAACAGTCTGTATGACTGGTTGACAGAACAGATTATTAAATGGATAGTAGATTAAATATAAATACACCAGGAAGGAAAAATGGAGAAAAAAAAAAAAGAATATAAAATTATTTGCTGTATATGCTCTCCCAGTATGTCTTAAAGAGTCAAATCCTAGCAAAACATAGAAATCTAAACAAATTTTGCACACTTATATTTACATAAAAAGGTACCTATATCATTTCTCCTGATATCAGGGGCTGAGGTAACTGTTTCTCATATGCCAGCATGGGTAATGACTGATACACATGCAAATAAGCTCTGGTCAGATCCTGTCTGCTGAATGTGCTGAAAATCTAACAGACTTGCAAGAGTTGGGGGGCAAAATCCTCTTTCCTCAATTTTGGCTTCAGTATACTCATATTACAATTTTTCAGTTTCAAGTAAGGTTATTATCTACTCCTCTGTATTGTAACAGTATAAGACTCACTATCTGCTTCCTTTCCTTGGCTCTTGTTTCTGGTCTTCATCCCACATCTACCCACAATTATGCAAATATCTTCTGTGCATGTTTATTGTAGCTAATCTTTAAAACCTGCCCTAGTAGGAATGTACAAGAAGTGTAACAAAGAAAGCAAAACAAAAGAAGAAACCTTCATCCTGGGTGGAGGGCAGAACAATGAATCAGAAAAACCAAAAGTAGAAGTAAAATGATACTCCTAATTTATAAATACAGTATGCTTAACAGAATATGGTATCCCTCTGTCTGCTTGTGTTCTTCCACTGCTGGCCTCCAGGGGACACTGTGTAGGTTCCACAAAGGGGCATGATAAGCACCAATTCTATAACAGTGATAGACAGCATCTTACCCATTACAGAAGCGCACAGTTGCTCTAGCACACCAAACCTTAGATACAGCCACTTATACCAGGTCAACACCTGATTTAAGTTGATGCGCCATGCAGCATGCGCAACTGATAGCATTCTATAAGTTGTACGTATAACATAGTGACATGCCCATAACACACCCATGGTTACAGCCCACTTTCAAGTATATGCTATGCAAGCTGTGCACCAAGTTTTTAAGGATAATGTCAAGCTCTTATATGTTTAAGTGCCTATTAATGGCACCAATCTGCACATTAAGTGCCTTCTTTTCTGTAAATTCTGGAGCAGAATTAGCACCTTACTTTAAGCACATCTTATAGAATTACTTTTATTGTTTACAAAGCAACAGGGTCACAGCATTGGAAGGAGGACAGAATGGACAGCATGGAGGAGCAAAAATGCCAGTACCAGTGGAAGCATAAGTTAGGCAGAGGTGGCTGGAGTTTCAGGGACATGAGAGGAAACTGCTTCGAATCCTTTGGGAGATTTTTATAAAATCAGTCTGAGAGCTTTTTGAACAGACCTCATATGTGAAACTAACATCTCTGCAATTGCTAATGCAAGATGAATTATCTGTATGTTAAAAATCCTCGTTCTGCTTTTGCTAATTTAGGATGAACAACTGTATTAGAAGATTTATCACTATAGCCCGTACCGCCTTAATTATCTGTATATCGTTTTTGTTCAGTTATTATGTATGTTACCTTGTAACCTGTTCTGAGCTCACTGGGGAGGACGGGATATTAAAATAAAATAAATAATGTATTATTTATTGAAAGCTTCTATACAGCTGCTAATGACTGGGGGGGGGGGAGTCAATTCAAAGCGGTTTATATGAGCTTCTGTAAAGGAGTTACAATACAGAGTTTGTATTTCCTGGCATTTATTTTTATTTTATCCATCTTCCTGCTTATACATACCTACTTGTAGACCTATATAAAATATATTGTATTTACTCACCTTCTTATATACACATATACATCCATATTTAATATCATGTATTGTGTTCATAATACTCCTATTTCAATGAGTGTTTAGTGTCTGTGTCGTCATCTGTGTTCAACTTGGAAGTACTAACTTCCTGATAAATTTAGCGGTATATGACACCACATTAAATTAAATTAAAAGGGGCAAAAATCTTACCCTAAGACCCAAAAGTTGCAGGACACATCTCAGTTTCACAGTGTTACTTTGAGGACGAGATATTTTAGGAGAGATTTGGGGTAGAGAAAAGGGAACAAATCCATTGAGTCAGATGAAAAGAGTGCCAGGATCACAAAAGGCAGGGGGTGGTGGGGAGAAGAGAGAAGGAACCTACAAATAATCTTCAATAGGTAATAGTATCTTCTGAACAAGAACAGGATGAGCAGGAATTAATACATATTTTGTGCCATGTATATTTATATATTTAAAAACATTTGCACACCACATTGCCCCCAGTCCTATGTGGGTTACAAAAAAACATTCAAAATAAAAAGGGAAAGGGATTGTGCCTTATATACCACCTTTTTGTTTGCCATCTTCAAATACTTTCTCATGGCACTCTCAAAGAGGTAAAGCATTTCCCCTATCTGTCCTGGTGGGTTCACAATCTATAATGTACCTGGGGCAGTGAAGGATTAAGTGACTTGTCCAGGGTCACAGGGAGCAATGCGGGGTTTGAACTCACAATCTCAGGGTGCCGAGGCTGTCATTATAACCACTGTGCCACAATTGTAGAGCAGGCTTGTACAAACTTTTGCCATCAGGGGCCACATTTGATATTTTCTAACATTTGAAGGGTCATAACATACATGCCCACATGCTCTTATGCTCTCATTTTGAGATCATACACTCATGCAATCTCTGAGAACACACAGAAATAAAGTGATACCTTATTACATTTTTAATTAGTTTTTAGATGTCAATATCTTCTTCCTTAAATCAAGACAAGCATTTATAACCCTATACTGTCTAGACCTGAAGGAGGAGGTTTAGGCCTCCGAAAGCTAGACAAAAAAATATATTTAGTACAATAAAAAGGTATCATTGTTTTCCATTTTTCTTTTATTTATACTTTTTAACTTTTAAAGTGGATTAACACAGCTACCACATTACTTCATCCTAAATTAAAAATAAATTTATTTTTCCCTACTGTTCCTCTTTGTCCATTTTATTTTTTCTAAATTGTGTTAGCCCTGCCTGTCCCTCTTTCTCTCTATCCCTGGCATACAACATTGCTCATGTCTTTCTTTCCCTCGTCTCCAACTGCACCATTCACCATTATGCAGTCTCTTTCTCTCTCTCCCATTACATCCAGCATTGCTCATATCACTCTCCCCTCCATGCAGTAGTACCTGCCTCTCTCCCCATCGTCTCTCTCCCCATCCATCATTTCCTCTGCCCTCATCATCCAAAATTTCCTATGTCTGTCCCCGCCCCCTGCATCATTCAGCAATCCCCTTGCCTCTCTTTTCCCCCATCCAGCACTGCCTCTCATATCTCCCTCCTCCTATGCAGTATTTCCCCCTCTCTTCTGTATCTCCAGCCCAGTAGCGTAGCCACACCTCAATTTTTTGGTGGGCCTGGGGATGGACGTGATCTGCTCATTTCTTCACTGCCTGCTACCTCCCTCCCCAAGCAGTAAAAATTAATACTTTAGTTGATGGGGATCCCTGGGCTCCACCAGCCAAGGAGTACTTTCTGGAGTCCTCCTGACAAGCAGTCTCATTCCTGCAGCGATCAACAGTATGTTTTCAGCCATTAATACTGGGGCTACACCCCCCACACACACACACGTGCTCAGTTCAACCCCTATGCACACATTTGCAGGGTGCTAATTGGACTGAGTGTGTGTGTGTGGGGGGGGGGAGAATGCCAGCATCAGAAGCTGGAACCCCCCCCCCCCTCTGCTGACTGCTGCAGGGATGAGACTACTTGGGGACTCCAAAGAGGACTTTTCAGCTTCAGCTGGCAGGGCCCAAGGTTCTCTGCTAACTACACTAAATGTGTGCCACCCATGGCTATGCCACCGTACCAGCCTATTCAGCATTGCCTGTCTCTTCCTCCCCTCCTCTCTCTCTCTTCCTTGCCCCAATCTCGCATGCATGCATATGGAAGAAATACAGCTTCAGTACCCTATTTTCATCAAGACTAGCCATAAGCAAAAAGAAGAAAATCTCACATTTGTGCCCCCTATACCTTGTCTCCTACTCTTCACCTGGCTTCAGCTTCTTTCATGAGATCCCTGCTTCCCCGATGTAAAAAGTCCTTTATCATGATCCCTGCTTTCCTGCTGCAAAAGCTCTGTGAAGTCTAATGAAAGACCCTGCTTTGCTGCTGTGACTGGTCTTAAGCATGAGGCTGAGCTGTGCCAGGTTGGTTTCATGGTATCGAGTCTCGCAAGACTTGAAATCACATGAACAGCCTCAACTTCCGGAACCACATGGCTCAAATACACAGTTAGGCCAGTTGTGGTGCAGAAGCAGGGGACTTCAGAGCTTCTGGAGGGCCAAAAAAATGAAGTTGGCGGGCCACAGGTTGGAGAAGCATGTTGTAGAATAATCATCTCATAATACAGACTGCTAGATATCACACAGATTGGTGAATCTGATATCATAATTGAAATTCAGAAAACAGTCAATCTCAGAACTATCATATTCCAGCAGAATTCATACTTGACCAAGGCATCACACTGAATCAGACAGCTTTTTTTTTGTGGTTTGATTTATATACTGTTTAACATAGCCAAGATTCTAAAGCAATTTACTATATAATATACCAGAATACAATATAACAATACAAATATTTTAAAAAGTCAGTACAACAGCATAGTTCAACAACACAAAGATCACAGCTTTTAATCAATAAGCCATAGTAACTGGGAAAAATGAGTTTTGCACATCCTAGTCCGGTACTCACCAGTTTTTCTGTGGCTGTAACCCCAATTTATATAACAGCATAAAGATTACAACCCCAACGGCAACATAGGACAATGATATCCTAGGAAGCACCCACCTAGGTCACACCCCAAATGTAGATTTCACGAACCTGTTTGGGTAAGTGACTCAAGGAACTTTGGCTGATGTACATACAGCTTACTAGAAAAATCAAGCTGGACATCTGTATTGATCACAGAAAATATCCAGAAGAAGGACTGTTAGTAATACCTACACATTCCATACCATTTCCCCTGTGAATTCCAAAACACCTTAATAATCTTGTGAGGGAACTTCTTGATGCTTTAGGGCAGTAGCCTAAAAATAAGCAGAAAGCATAATAAGCCTATCCTTTAGCACGGCAGCTGTCAACAGTGGAAGGCTAGTGAATTACTTTTTTTTTATTCTGTGTTGTATTTTATGGTGATATTTTTGTGGATTCTGTATGTTGACTTAATTATCTATTTAGAAGTTTGGATTATGTGAAATATATTTTTTTTAAATAAATAAAATATGCCCTAGGCACTCTAAATGACTTCAAGAGGAGCGACAAAGCCCAGGCTCAGAAATCAGCAAATACACAATCAATGCATTGGCTTTTGTCATCATAAATCTGGCTACAGGTATCTTATATTTCTTGCTCTACACCTTTACATCTCTGGGAAGATAATGCACAGATCTGCAGTTATCTAAAATTATCCTTTTGTTTTGATAACCAGAGAAAACTTCAAAATCCAAATACAATACTCCTTTTTCTATTCCTCCACTTCTGTGTGCCCAAATTGTAAAAATGTCTGTCTTTGTCAAAGACATGGATTCCAAGACTTAGCCTGGAACTTACTTGTACCATACTGCACACAAGCAACTAAAATCCTACCCGTTTCCTTTATTTCATACTGTCAAAGACAAACAAGAAGATCATCTTTTTTGCTCATTTAAAATTATTAATTCATGAACTTTTCAGTATTTCAGCAGAAACTTTCTAGCTTAATCATGGGCTAGATTTTAAAACCATATTCAACTAATTTCAGATTGAAGTCACTGAATTCCTGCTTCCCTTCTTCCTTTTTGTCATATTGTTACCCATTCTGCCCGTTTGTGTGCCGAGTCTAGTGAGATTGGTACTATGCTATTCAGAAATTGTAGTTCCTTTCCTGTTTGTATCAGTAGATACAACACCGCCTTGCTTTGCTACTGTAGTTAAGTGATAAAGTAAATCCAAATTAAATAAATAAAAAATAAACAAACTGGACAGACAAAAGCTAGCATAGAAAACTCACTTTACTGTTCTTACCCTCAAGCTCTCAATGCCAAAATTGTTGTCCTTGCAAAAAGCTGAACATACTTGTGGCTCCTACCTTTCAATCTTCTCTCTTCTACTGAATTCCAACAAACTCCCTGACCTCAGAAAGGATGGACTCTTAGAAACCCTCAACCACTAGGTTCAACCATCCAGAACAGAAACCTCTCCCAACTAGCGCCCTCTTCTGGTAGAACCAGCTTCTTACAGTTATACAGACTGATCTACTATACCAATTCAGATAGCTTTTAAAACCGATTTCTTGCAAATCCAGTTCAACCTATTTATCCTCCCATATTTACCTTGCTTGTAGTCACTGCCATGCCATTAACCTAAGTGGAATAGTGTGGAACTAAACAGATATACGCAAGTAGAATAAATTTGATTCTATTTTTCACACACAAACCTATCAAACAGGTCTCACAAAGTCAAGTGCAAAGAAAATACGCACTTGAGTTGGGAAGTAATCAGTGGCACAGATGCTGTTTGAAGTATAAATACACTTGGGATTAGAAGGTTTGATTATGAAAGTCCTCGCTCCAAATTAAAAGACTAAAAAGCCTTAACAGACAAAGTATTTTTCCATCAACTTAAAAAATAAAATACAAAAAAATATTCAGGTTTCAGGGATGATTGTTTACAGACAATTTATTCTGCTATTAATAGCAATTTAATGTGCATAAAGCTGTAAAAATAAAAATATATTATATAAAACTTAAGATTCAAATATCACATTTCATCTAGAAAGAATTGCATGCAGTTCATGCTCATTCTGCTTATTAACTGCCTGCCCTCAAGCAAAAGTCTTCAGAGGAGTGTTAACATATACAGAACATATACAGAAAATGTGTTTTATGACTGCAGGCTACAAATACAGAACCCCTTCAAAAAATATTTGAAGAAAAGTGCTCCTCTCTTTTTAGAAAGAACCATCATATAAGCTGAGAGATACAGTAACTCCATTTGGTTATACAAATACAGTTTCTAATTGAACCCAGACACATTTCTAAGCAGGTAGAAATAGGATAAAGAATCTACTAGAAGAGAATAAAAAAAGGACTTTCTCTGGCACAATATTCTCAGAGCTATTAAAACAGAACTACAATGTATTCTTCAAAGCACTACAAGGCAATGAGTGAGAAAAGCAAGAACTTCATCCTTCAAGACAGAGGTATCTGCAGCTTTTTGTTTTCCAAGGCCAAGGGTATACTTAAGACGCTATAGTGCATCTAAAATCTCACGCTAAAAATAAGGCCATGAAATTATGTAGCAATGCCATTTGTTTAATAAACATGAAAACCCCCTTAGGTTTCAGATCCTGCTTCAATTTCAACCTTCTCCTGTAGCCAAGCAGCCCAGGTAGTTAGCAAACACACACACATTAGAGCAAATCCATATTTTATTTTTAATATGCGTTTCAGTTCCAGGCCTACCACTGCTCTTCAGCTACAAAGCCCAGGATTAAACAATTAATACAATCAAATCGACAGCAACAAGTCACTGACTCTTATGACACCTTGGCAAAAAGGCGTGTTTATAAAGGAAACTGAACACCAAACTGTGAAAAAACCCCTGAGATTTTTAAAAACAATGTACTGCACAGATTCTGTGCCACTTGCGTAATCGCTCACTGTAACTCTGATTATGTATATCAAATCTATTTTATAATGATTGCCATTCACTATGACCTTTATGATATATGCAAACCAGTATCCTTAGAACTACTTATTTTTCAATTACCATTTAAACATTTTTTTAAAATGTCATAAGCATCTATTTTTTATTTATTTATTTTTTTACACAATTCCCCCTTCCCTCCAAGACAAAATTGGTATATATTTTAACATACAACATACCTGGCATATCATTAATTCATAGCTGATAAAATAAATATCTGCTATATATATTAAGTTTTGTCCTAGGTTCAGATTTCAAAAATCAAGTTCTCAGGATTGTAAGGGGGAGAAGGAGGCGGGGTCACATGCAAATATTTAGTAGTCCCCCTCATTCCCTATTTTAACTCTGCAATTCAAGAACCACATATGACTGAAGGTCTGCTCTATGGTTCAGAAGCTGTATAGGGCAACCAAGTTTCACAGTATTATGCCCAGACCAAGGGAGCTCTCTATACATCCTTTTGGTTATGGCGGTATAAAAGAATAAAGTTATTATCATCATCATCATAAATGTTGATAAGAGCATCAAACTTTGGCATCAGCAATTAAAAACTAATGGTTAGAAAAAGAAAATTTGATGGAGGCTGTTTCGAACTGTGCTCTTTCATGTGACTCACTGAAGGACAAAGGCTGTGACCCTGTGGCATAGGTCAACTAACATATGGGAAAAGGGATGGAATTTGAAATATAGCCTGTGGTTATAGTCAGAATGGTTTATATATTATATACAGGTACTTATTTTGTACCTGGGACAATAAAGGGTTAAGTCACTTGTCCAGAGTCACAAGGAGCTGCAGTAAGAATCAAACCCAGCTCCCCTGGTTCTCAGGCCACAGCACTAACCGTTACATTACTCCTCTATTCCATATGCTGAAATTTACACTCCTGGATGTTAAACTAGCACTGCAACAACAAACCCATAAACTGGTTGTGTAAACCCACTGCTGGGTAGGATGCACTGCTTCATATTAATCCTTCACTGCAGCAAATACCTTCTTTATGGCATAATTTTGAACTTGCAGCAGATCTTGCTTTCTTCTCCAGTGGTTCTGCTGTTTCCACTGCTAAGCAGTTTGAAAAACATTGCTGCAGAGTGCTGTCTATATATATAACAAAATGCAACTTTGCTGTCAATGTACTGCTTGAAAGTGTTCCTACTACTTCATTACCTGTTAAGACACAATGCAAAGCAAAATAGGGGGAAAATAAGACACATTACCAGCATATAATCAAATATTTCTGGTGAAACCCACAGTAAAGGCCATCTGTCAATAGAGGGTACTGAGCTACCAAGAACTGCTACTATATATTATACACAAGCATACACACACACACACATACATACATTGTGCATGACAGATTTGATAGAGAACCATGTACAAATTCTGAAATATGCTTGTGCCCTTCCATCTCTACCTCAAGATTCCATACCCCAAATTAAAGGAAAAATAAATCTTCAACACTGATATAGGCACACTTTTTTGCTCAAAATCCGATGTGTAGAGATGTATAAGAAATACAGTCTTGGAGGGAGTTTAACTGCACTACAGTTAGAACAAAATGTAAAAATACTGCTACGGTAGTGTTATTGTTCTGATTGTCATCATTACACCACACGAGAACTACCCAGGTATATCCAGAGTAGGAAATAGCCAGGGTAGCATGAAAATGCCCTCAAGCAAAAGACACAGCACTCACAAAAGAGTTTTAGGGAATATGACTAATATTAAAAAATGCATCCCTCCCCAAAGCACAAACCATAATAAGTTACAGATAAAGGAGCCCTTGGAATCAGACCTCCAAAGGGAAGGGCAAACTTCTGGAAATGAGGAAATTAAAACAAGGAGACATAGCTTTCTGAACTGCGTAAATGACAGTAAAAATACAAAATTAAAACAGAACAAATTCTATTTTTACCTTCAAAAACAGCTTACACATGAAGGCAGAAGTTTTATCAATAAATACAGTATTTAACTTTACAGAAAATGCATGTAAAAAAGAATAAAGAATAAAGGTAAAGAATAAAACCTTGAATGCCTGAAAACCTTTCTAATTTAGGCAGAGCCAGATTCAAAATGTGAAACTGATATACAGTACATTTATTTTATTACATTTTTTTTCATTCTCTGAAAAAAATAATCTATTCAAACTGAATCCACTAGGGGGCATTTACAGAACAAAAAACACCAGCAGAAACCCCTGGGTAGGATTTATTAAGACCTTCCTCCTATTCTGAAACAACTGTGATATCAAGAGAACAGAAAGTGCCACCTGTCACTGCTCCAAAGTCTGTGATATCGGATGCTCATGAGAACAAGCTCACATTAGTGCTTTAGATGCTTATGTTTTATGCAAACCACATAACTTGCAGAATACACATGAAAAGGCTAGCTAGCATGGATATCTAAGTCAAAGCTGCCTGAATCTGTCCTGTAAGGCCTCACTCCTGCCAGTGAGGTTTTCAGGATATACAATGAATATGCATGTAAATCTGCATATACCAGTTCTCAAATATGCAGCAAAACAGATTTTGGGAAGCCTGATTTAAAGTACTATACATGACTGCCCAAAACACAAATTCTGTTTTTTATGCCATGGCCAGGACCAGCACAATTAGCCTTGGCACAAGAAATCAGAAGTAAACACACATTGTACCCCCTCTTCTGAGTTTCAACACCATGATAATAAATAAGCAGCCTGCAAACAGTTCAGTGTTCCTTCCTGCCAGTGAGTTGTCTCCTCTCCAGCCCATATTTTCTCTATTAGATTATGAGCTCTATGGTGAAGAAACTCTCTTATGCATCTGTTCAGTGCTTCATACATCCAGTAGTGCCACTGAAATGTTCTAGACTAGACCCTACCTTTACCATATAATGCATCACTTTTATTACACAACAAATAGGAGATCCAAACACAGGTTACCTGGATCAGATGACAGCATACAAAGCTAACATCAAGCCTCATAACTACCCTAAAATATATATATATATATTTTTATTTCTTTCAGCTATAATCAACTTTTGTAACTGCTACCAAGTTTAGGGAGATTAAACCAATCTGCTAGTTACATGTTAAAACTTAAGATTTATTTCCACATAGCATCAGAACATACCCTACTAAATCCAGACATTTTCAGGTAAGACAAATTTTTACAACTAATTCCAAGGAAATAGGAAAAGGTATGAAAAATATAGCAACAAACACTGCATCCTATTAGTAAGTTTTGCAAATCTTATAGATATGTATGAATAAATACATCTAACAAGCATATTTTGGTTAGATATGGATTGATGGTGCCAAATAGAAATTACATTTTTAAAAATCCATTAGAGCATGGTCAAATTTCAGCATTCCACAACCTTCCAACCACAAACAAATGCACATGCAAAACATGGGTTTAAATACATTTCATATACACATCTACACTGTCAGAAATTATATTTTACATTACGCATCCCCTCAGATTCCACTCACCCATAGCTTGAGGTTAGTGGGTCTTATTTGTATCTCTTCCCTCATTCACAAATACAGTATGTCTATCTTGACTGTAGATAATTTTGATTCAGAAGATGGCACCTGACAAATTCATACTGAAAGAAGCACAAAAATGCTGTGTAAGGATTTATTATCATAGCCCACCATGCTCATGAAAATGACAACTTCAATGTCAAAAAACTATTTTGCTTACTACATACCATGACTATGCTCCCAGATTTAGGTCTGTCTGAAAAGATCTCTCAACCTAATGCCCAGACCATCGTTGACTACTTCCTCAATAAAATAAAAACAGTATAACAAGAAGTTGAGAATGCTACCATCACAAAAGATCCAATTCGCTCATCACCACAAATTACTTCTGACCCCTGTGCTGCTGACCAAATCTGGAGCAAATTTATGCCACTAGAAAATTCTGACACAGAAAAACTCTTAAAGAAGCTCTCCTCCAGCAGCAGCATCCAAGTGCCCCAGCTGGTTATTAGCCAATGCCCCAAATCACATCATTGTTTGGTTGACCCACTTTCTGAACAATTTACTACACCATGGCCAACTTCCACCCCAAATGCACTCACCCCTATTTCCAAGGCCCCAAACGAGGATCTAACAAATCCTACAAACTACAGGCCTATAGCTGGCATTCCAATACTCACCCAAATTTTAGAAATATATGTAAGTAAAAGCTCTCAACCTATATAGGCCGTTCTGAGGTCGGGATAAAAATCTAAATAAATAAATATTGAAAAGCACTCCTGCTTTCACCACACATAGTTCGGATTTCGCCCACAACACAGCACGGAACTGCTTTTACTAACCTTAACTACCAAAGTCAAACAAACTCTAAGCAAAGGATATCAAGCCATCCTCCTTCCATTTGACATTTCAGCAGCATTCAACTCCATCAACCACCAACTCCTAACTCCTAACCATACTCAATGAAATAGGCATAGTGGGCACAGTATAGAACTGGTTCATAGAATTCTTACAGAACAGGAATTACCTTGTCTGAAAAGATGAGGAATTCTCACATCACTAGCAGACGTTCTACAGTTTTCACCAAGGACTTCCCCTCTCCTCTACAATCTATTCATGAGTTCTCTAGGAAATATTACCTTCCATAACAATGAGAGCCTATTACCATATGCAGATAATATACTCCTTCTCGGACTGGAAGAACGTCACCAGTGGGGTGCCGCAGGGCTCGGTGCTTGGACCCGTGCTCTTCAACATCTTTATAAACGATCTGGACATAGGTACGACGAGCAAGGTGATTAAATTTGCGGATGATACAAAGCTATTCAGAGTAGTGAAGACGCAGGGGGATTGCGAAGATCTGCAACGTGACATAATCAGGCTTGAGGAATGGGCATAGACATGGCAGATGAGGTTCAACGTGGACAAGTGTAAAGTGATGCATGTCGGTAACAAGAATCTCATGCACGAATATAGAATGTCCGGGGCGGTACTTGGAGAGACTTCCCAGGAAAGGAACTTGGGAGTTCTGATCGACAAGTCGATGAAGCCGTCCACACAATGTGTGGTGGCGGCGAAAAAGGCAAACAGAATGCTAGGAATGATACATAAGGGAATCACAAATAGATCGGAAAAGGTTATCATGCTGCTGTACCAGGCCATGGTGCGCCCTCACCTGGAGTACTGCGTCCAGCACTAGTCGCTGTACATGAAGAAGGACACGGTACTACTCAAAAGGGTCCAGAGAAGAGTGACTAAGATGGTTAAGGGGTTGGAGGAGCTGCTGTACAGCGAAAGATTAGAGAAACTGGGTCTCTTCTCCCTCAAACGGAGGAGATTGAGAGGGGACATGATCGAAACATTCAAGGTACTGAAGGGGATAGACTTAGTAGATAAGGACAGGTTGTTCACCCTCTCCAAGGTAGAGAAAACGAGAAGGCATTCTCTAAAGTTGAAAGGGGATAGATTCCGTACGAACATAAGGAAGTTCTTCTTCACCCAGAGAGTGGTAGAAAACTGGAACGCTCTTCCGGAATCTGTCATAGGGGAAAACACCCTCCAGGGATTCAAGACAAAGTTATACAAGTTCCAGCTGAACAAAAACATTCGCTGGTAGGGCTAGTCTCAGTTAGGGCGTTGGTCTTTGATCAGAGGGCCGCCGTGTGAGCGGATTTCTGGGCATGATGGACCACTGGTCTGACCCAGCAGCGGCAATTCTTATGTACTTATATTCTTTAATAGAACACGACTCCAATAACACAGAACTGCATAGACAAGATACAATCATGGGCCACGCTCAAAAAGCTCAAGCTTAACACAGCAAAAAAACCAAAGTACTGTGGTTTCACAATTCCCTACAAACAGTCTCCACAACTATCACCCTGCCCTCAGGAACCAAAGTAGATATCAACAAAACTTCCAAAATACTTGGGGTCATATTGGACTCAACCCTCTCCTACAAACCCCAGATCTCCAACTTATGAAGGAAAACCTTCTATAGCATGAGACAACTGACTGATCAGACCCTTCTTCCATAGTCATCACTTCATAGTACTGACACAAATGTTAATTCTATCTTAATTGGACTACTGCAACTCCCTCTATACAGGTATAAACACTACCCTCATCCGCAAACTTCAATTCAAAACACAGCAAATTTAAAAATTGGACTCCATATCACCCTATTTCAACAGACTTCAATGGCTGCCAATCTCTGCACACATTAAATTCAAAATATCATGCATAATGTATCACACATTATAAGCTAGCTCAGGTTTTTTCATCAATTCTTGGTCCACCAAGAAACATCAAGAAATGTCTTCTGATCCTCCCATCTCCTAAAGGAACTAAATACAAGCGCATATTTAATACACATCACCTACATCGGGGCAAAGACCTGGAACAACCTCCCAATAACCATCAAAACAGAACTCTTACCTCAGATTTTGAAATAAATTAAAGACTCTTCTCTTTGAGACAATTTTCTCCATTGACAATCAGTAACTTGTTAAAATTCAAAGATCTCTCCCTCATCCAATGTAAACTGTACTTTTGTCTACTCATCTCTTCCCTGTAGAAGACTCTTCACCCTTCCCTCTCCTGTTTACCATCTCCTCACTCCTTAATTCTTCTTTCAATTTCACCTGCTACTTGAATTGTACGTCCCCTTGAACCTGTGTAGGCATAGAGCGACTCACAAATTGTAGATAAGATTAGAAAAGCATCTTTTAGCATTAGTTAGATCTTTTAGCATTAGTTAGTTATCTGGAGGCTGACGTCAGAGCGAAGTCTTCTGGGTCAGCATGTTTGAACCACTGTCTGTGGCTTTGTGAAGAAACACATGCAGCTGCCTGAAAGGAAGGAGGAGACCACCACCAGGAGACAGGTACAGACCGTGGGAGAGGGCACAAAGTTGGGGCACAGAAGGGAGGGAGGGGGCATGAACTTGAGATATAGGATGGAAGGACAGAAGAAGGGAGGGAAAGATGCTGAGGAAAAGGGAGAAAACAGAAAGGGAGAATTGTTGAACACGGGTGTCTGAATGAGAGGAAAAGAGATGGTGCTTATGGGGAAAAGAAGAGAAGAAATCGTTGGGCGTAGGGAGGAAGAGAGAATAATTGGATATGGTGTTTGGAGAGGAGTGAGCTCTTATAGAGATGCATAGGGAAGAAAGATGAGTGGGAGTTATGTTGGATGTGGTGGTGGAGGGGGAACATTGGGACAGATGTAAGAGGGAGGAATGTTGGACATGGTGCTGTAGAAGAGTGATAGAAGAAGAAATGTTGGCATGGGACTGGTGGGCAGGGGCGAAAGATGCTGTACAGCACATATGTCAAACACAAGGCCCGCGGGCCAAATCCGGCCTGCCTGGCCTTTTTATGTGGCCCGCTGCAACGTTCCCAATCTTCCCGTTCTGAGCCCAGCGTGTCCTCCTATCCGTGCCGGTCTGCTGCGCCGGAAAGTCCGCTAGCCTCGGCAGCGACTCGGCAGTGCTGTTTATGGCTCCCCCTCCTGCCCTCCGTCTGCTGCGGTCCACCCGGGCAGAAACAGGAAGTTCCGCGTCATTGGAGACAGACCGCGGCAGGCAAAAAGTAGTAGGAGGAGCCACGCACAGCACTCCCGAATCGCCAAGGCCGGCAGATTCCCCGGCCCGACAGCGACATCGGACTGGCGCTGGAGGGAAAGACATGGCAGGCTGTGAAGAGAGCGAGATGAAGGGAGAATGGTTGGACATGGGGTAGTGTGGAGAAAGAGGGAAAAAGATACTTTAAGGGAGAACTGTTGGGAAGAGAAGGGAGGCAGGCAGACAGGGGGTGAGTTGGGATGGGAGCAGCTGGGAAGAGAAAGGGAGAGAAGTTGAATCTGGAGATGGAAGGGGATGGAAAAATGTTAGGCCTGGGGGTGGAAGGGAGAGAGAGAGATGCAGCATCTTTTTTTTTCTTCCATATTATTATTCAGCATCAAGGAGGAATGGAAGAACAACAGAAAAGAGAGGGAGCAAAATGTTGGACCAAGAGGAGGAGAGATAGAAGGAAATAGGAGGCTGGGAAAAGAGTGAGATGGGAAATGGGAGAGCTACAGAATAAGAGAAAGGTAATTGAAAGGTAGCTGAAAATTTAAAAAGGAGCAGGATGAGAAAGAGGGCAAGATTTGAGTGGACAGAGGCAGAAAAGAAAAAAGGAGAAAAGTTGAAAGGGAGAAATCAATATGTTGGAGACAGGGACTGGAACACGAGAGAAGAGGAGGAAAAAGAATAGACAGCAGACACTGGAAAGAGAATTAGAAGATAGATAAAATCAGAAAGAGAAACTGGGATCAAAAGCAAAATGACCAGACAACAAAAAGTAGAAAAAAATAATTTTATTTTCTATTTTGTGATTACAATATGTCAGATTTGAAATATGTATCCTGCCAGAGCTGGTGTTAAGACAGCAAGCATGAACTAGAACTTAAGAGAGGAAAAGTCTTTTTTATTTATTTTGTAGCCGGCATGGGGTTGGAGAGGTTGCATCCCTATACTTCAACTAAAATTAACCCTCTCCTTTGCTGGCGCGCAGTGTGGGTTTTGGCGCCAGCAACTGATCCGACGCTCACAGAAGTACTGTGAGCATTGGAGCCGCCACCGGTACTGGGGCCCACACTGCGCATCAGTAAAGGAGGGGGAAAATATCTTAATAAAAAATCTGGCCCACGACTTAACCTAGGTTTTAGATTTCAGCCCCTTATGTGATTTGAGTTTGACACCCCTGCTGTACAGGATCAGAGGGATGAGAGAGGAAGAATGGTGGGCAGGGATGAAAGATGCTGCACAGGGTTTGGCAGATGAGAGGGAGAAATGTTGGATGTGAAACAACTCTGTGCAGAAATACAGTGTCAAAAGTCTCATTAAATCGTTTTTCTTTATTTTCTGTAAGTTTTTGAAGTTTTGTTTTTATGCTAAACACATATAAACCCATATTGCATTACAAAATCCTCTCAAACCCCCTTCTCTATCTATTACAGCTCTTTGGAAATTTTGGATCAAACATTTACAATAAAATGGCTCTTTGATTTAAAAAGCTTGCAGATCTCTGTCCTAGGTAAATTGTTGTTATATAAATAAATAGAAATTGTATACATTATGATATTTTTTGTATAGATAAATACAAATGTTCAATTATGCATTTTTACATAATTGTTTCTGGAAGCAGTTGCACTGGGCTATTTATAATTGTTGCTCTTAATTATCAAAATCTCAGAGGAGGGGGCCTAATGCCCTTAAAGTTAACAGGATGGGGAGGAGGATACCAAGCTGAAGGTTCGCCTACAGCACCTTATAACCTTGTATGAGCTCTGCACCACATCCAAGTCCACTCATAAAAGCAAACATAAAACTTTTTCCAAAACAAAATACATTCATTTGCGAGCCCCCACCTGACCCCGGGAACTGGCTTTGTTGCTCCCCCGAGGCCACCGGCGCTGCTCCCTCCCTTCACGATTGCCTTCTCCCCCCACTGACCGGCCCAGTCCTTACCCGTGCGTTGCCGGTGTTGGAAGTGCCTGCCACTGGTTTTCTGTTGGGCTGCTGCTGGGCCTTGAGCATTTGCGCATGCTCAAGGCCTTCTGGCTCTCACCCACTCCGAGATTCTCATGAGAATCTCTGAGAGGGTGAGAGCCAGAAGCAGCTCAGCAGAAAACCGGCGGCAGGCATTTTCCAACACCGGCGGTACACGGGTAAGGAGGCGATCGTAAAGGGAGAAAGCAGCGCCGGTAGTCTCGGGGGAGCAACAAAGATGGTTCCCGGGATCGGGTGTCGGCTTGGGAGTTGGATCTCAGGTGGAACGACTCATCCGAGTTGCCATTATGGCCTATGGGGAAAGTTGCTTTGATATATGAGCACTTAGAATTGCAAGCATGCTTCTGGAAAGAATTATGCTCACAAACCAAGGTACCACTGTACTTAAGTAATGACAAACCATAAAGCGAAAATGTTGCAAATGTTATAGTGTAAAAGGCATAATCATCAACTGTCAGTGGGACCTATCACCCACAGTCAAACAGTACAAGAGACAAAGTTCTTCAACAGTGAAACATCACAGCTCTGTGGATTTTTAGCTATGCAGTGCAGTGGATGACCTTTTGTCCCATAGAACAGACATCCAGTGCCAGACTTATCATATCTATTATATGGCTCAGTGGCTCAAGGATTCATACAACATGAGAGAAACATGATCTTAATGAAGTGCTAGACAAAGGGATTGCTATTGAGAGGGTGCCAATGCTGTTCCGGAAGGTAAAACAGAGATCAAAGATAGAGAATGACACGGGGAAAAAAATCTGTCCCCATCACTGCCCCACCGTCCCCTTCACTGCCCCGCCCCCAAACCCGCTGTCCCCTTCACCGCCCCATCCCCGAACCCGCTGTCCCCTATCCCGCAGTCCCCTTCACCGTCCCGAACCCGCCGTTCCCTTCACTGCCCCGTCCCCAAAGCATCCACCCTTCCCTCTCACCACCTCACCGCCCTTCAGCGGCCCGAGAATCTCCCTCCCCCTTACCTTCGCAGCGTAAGGAAACATAAGGGAGGAAAGGCGCGCAGTCACCGATCGCACACGCGGCCCCTACCTTCCTTCCGTCCCTACCTCTGGCCAAATCTATCTCCCTCCCTCCCCCTTACCTTCATGGCGCTTTAGAAAAGAAACCAATGACGGGGAAGCCTGCCTGTGCCGCCCTGCAGTTGCGTGTGTGGGGGTGGAAGCTTCTCCTCTGACAATTGTCATTTTATAAACACAATTAAAACAGAGCAAGGTTCAACATAAAACATCTCTCCTCTCTTTCACAAATATCCCCTTCACTATTGTGAAAACTGAACAAACCAAATTACTACAGAATGCTACACAGAAAAAAATCAAGCTAACAGAATACTTTAGTCACACATGGCAAGAATAATGTTAGGGGAGTGTAACTGCCCCCTGGTCAGAGATAGCCCTAAGCCAGCTGGAAGCTAAAGAAGCACAGCCTGGACTTTGCGGTCCCCAGTTATGTCTAATACCAGCTCTAGCAGCATACATATTTCAAATCTGAAATATTCTAATCACAAAATATAAAATAAACTTATTTTTTTTCTTCTTTTTGTTGTCTGGTAATTTTATTCTTCAAATCACATTGGTCTCAGGCTTTGGTTTTAGGTTCCTTCTGTCTTCATCATGGCATGGCTGGCTCTTGACGGTAAAATAGGCGCAAGAGGAACTATGGAGAAGATGCAGAGTCTGACATGGGCACAATTTTTTTTACCACAGGAGTAAGACTTTTCACCGCTCCCATGGGGCGGTAAAAGATCTTGTCCCCATTCCCGCAGGGCGGTGAAAGGTCTTGTCCCCATTCCCACGGTAAACCAGTTGCAAATGTCTACATTCCTGCAGATTTACTGCGGTGACCCGCGGTAAACGGTCCCCGTGTCATTCTCTAATCAAAGATTATTTGTATCCATCTGTCCATGCAGCAATGCTACCAAATACTTTTCTGCAACACATTTATCACACTGCTCATGGACTTCTGGAACATCTTTAAGAGGCAGCTCTGATAACACAGCTCTTTGCACACCTTGAGGTCTCTATAGACTCTGCTCTCCATGTGCTGTTGTCCCATTATTACTACATAGTAAATGAGGAGAGTATAATGGTCTGTCCTTTCATGAACATACCCAGGTGTGCTTGGATTTTGCTGCAGGGACTTGGAATCTCGGATGACAGGAATTATTGACTCTAGCTCAATACTGCTATCATCTTCAGACAAAACAAGGAAAATATGGGCCTTGTGATATCATTTCAGAAACATGAGGCTCCCACTTCCTCTAATCCTCATGGAAGCTCTATCTGACCTGTACCTACAATCTCCTGGCTTTTGTCTGGAGTTGTGCGTGTGTGTTATACAGCAGTAGAATTCAAAGTGAGAAGCAGAAGATAAGTACGAGGGCTGTTCAAAAAGTATCAGTATAAGTGCTGTAGCATATTCATGTCAGATCCCTACCACCTCCATCCCATTTCTGTTATGATGTTAACTGCTTCAGGTGCTATTTCTTACCAGCCTAGCACAGGTCAACCTGCCTCTTCAGGTCAAGGATGTTATATGAGCTCAGGATCCCCACATATCTTGAGTTCATATCTGATACCTCTACATGACTCCTATCATCTTGGATGCCAGAAGATTACTGCCCAGTAGTGCTGCCCGATTCGCATCGATTTGCTTCGGTTTGTTATTGCAGAAAATAGGACTTACCGATTAGTTGGCCCCCTTGCTACCACCGCTTTTGCCTGGCCAGGGAGGAGAGGAGAGAGCCTTGCTGTCCCGATCTGTACGCAGAGACCCATTTGGGATTTCCTTCTGCCACCAGAGTCCTTGCTTCGATGTAACTTCCGGTTTTGCAAAAACTTTATTGTTTGAACCAAGCCTCAACACAAGCAAAGCCTTTAATCAAGAAGTGTTGGCCAAACTGTTCCTAGCACTAACTGCTGTAATAGACTATGCTAAGAGCTAAGGCAACATGAAATAACTAGGCCCAAACTTGCGAGTCACTCCCTTGCTTGCTTACTTTTGACCTGCTTATCAATGGAAAAGCAATGCTACTCATTTGTAACAGACATGTTTGTAGACAACAAGAATTTTCACAGCACAAAGATTTAGACTCCTCTGAACACCATATATACTTGAATAAAAACTTAAATTTTGGAGCCAAAAAAATTACCCAAAAATGGGGGTCTCAGTTTATATTTGAGTCTCTTTTTTGATGATGGTGCTTTCTTCCTCCTTTCCCCACCCGATGACCAACACTGCTATTTTCTATCCTTCCCAATGTCCGGCACTACTATCCCTCCACCCCCCTCCAATGACCGGCACTGCTATCTCCCCCACCCTCCGATGACCAGCACTGCTACCCCCCCCCCCCCCCGATGACTGACATTGCTCTCTCTCCCATTCTACTCCCCTCCCCCCACCACACGATAACTAGCACTCCTATTTCTCCACTACCTCTTTGTCCCAGACCAACGTTGTACTTACAGTCCCAATGCTCTGGAAGCCCACGATGGCACTCTGCTGGCTCTCACCCTCTCTGGGATTATCAAAGTGAGTCCAGCAAGCCTTGAGCATATGCAGACACTTAAGGCTCAGCACAGTGTCAGCTTCCAGAACATCGGGTCTGTAAATTAGATGTTGGGTCTGGGGCGGGAGGGAGCTGGTAGTGGAGGATAGGAGTGCCTAAGCCACTGTTCTTCGATTCTCCAGCGCTGCCTGTGGCCTCCTCTGTACTTTTCTTTTGCCGCGGTCCACCCACCTCTGAAGCAACTCCACTTGGGTGGACCGCAGCAAAGGAACGATGCAGAGGTGGCCTCCAGCAGTACAAGAGAATCACTCCCACGCCAGCGACCTCTCTGCAATTTTCTTGGTGAGGGAGGGTTTTGGAACCAGGTGGAGAGAACATATGGTGGTAGGTAAAGGGGTGGGAAGGGAGGAAGAAAGGAAGGAGAGATTCTGAATGGGTGGGGCAGAGTGAAGAGGAATGGGGGCACACAGATGGAGGGGAGAGGAAGGAGACGGTGGCACATGGATAGAAGGAAAGGGAAGAGATAAGGCACATGGATGGAGGGAAGAGACGCATGGCCGGTGATGGAAGAAAGCAGAAGAGAATGTGCACATGGACAGAGGGAAGGGGAACAGTTGGAAAGATAGATCTGAGACGGAAGCAGAAAAATGGAAGAGAACTGAATATGAAAATCAGTGCCAAAGATGGATGTATTGTAGTGCAAGAGGTGAAGGAAAGAAACAGTAAATGTATAAGGAGGCTTCAGATGGAACCAAATGATTAGAAAAATAAAATTGCCAGATAAAAGTAGAAAAAATATTTTTAATTTTCAATTTAGTGATTGAAATATATGTCAATTTTGAAAATTTAGATCTGTTTTTATATTTTGAACAGCTCATGAAAAAAAAATTATTTCCATTTATCTTGTGGTGTACTGTGTGCAAAGTCTGGCATATTAGGGCTTTATTTGTGTATAATAGTACTTTTAATTTGTGGGTTTGTATTTGAAAAGGGATTTTTCTGCATGTGTGACTGAGGCCAGGTGTTCTGGTGGGGATAAAAATCCAGAAACTTTGGTTGGTGTTGTGGCCCTAAGTAGGAAAATATCTGTCAGCTCTTCTTCAGCTTTTTGGACTCAAAACAGCCCCAACTAAAAATTAGTAATTACTTATGGCAGGATCCCTGGCAAACAACACTCACATAACTCAAATTTCTAACCTCGGTTTATATTCAAGTCAACCTTTTTTTTTTTGGGGGGGGGGGGAGGTTATCTCTGTTTATATTTGAGCATATACGGTATTTGTGTTCTAATCTCAGTTCTCTCATAATTACCTAACATTTTTCTCATAAATTCATTAATCTACTTTTTTTCTAATCATTCACTGTTATTTCATTTTTAAGTCTGACAATTTGTACCAATTTGTATAATGCAAGCAGGAGTTTTATACAGATTTGAGGACGATTATCTATATACTTTACACCAATTACCAAAGGGAAATTATCTGAATATTTTGCCTTTGAAAATTATTTCACAACTACCTGAATGGAAGATTAGATTCTTACCTGGATAATCTTGTTTCTGTTAATATACACAGTCTGTACAATAAGTGATCAATCCATGCTCATGAACCACATGCAGAAGAGTGTCAATCATATTTTTCAGCTCCTCATAAGAATATAAGAATAGTTTTACTGGGTCAGACCAATGGTCCATCAAACCAGTAGCCTGTTCTCAGGCTGGCCAATCCAGGTCACTAGTACCTGGTAAAAACCCAAGGAGTAGCAATCCAGGGCAAGCAGTAACTTCTCCCATGTCTCTCTCAATAACAGACTATAAACTTTTCCTCCAGAAACTTGTCCAAACCTTTATTAAAACCAGCTATGCTATCTACTCCTCCTCCTTCACTAGTGGAGTACAGCTCCCTCTTCAGTGTGTATCAAAGCAATCAAGCTCCACTGTTAACAGGAGAAAAAAAGAAGGAGGGGCACGGGAAACTTCCCCGGAAATACAGTAACATACATTTCTGTTAATAGCATGAACTTGCAAGAGAGGTGTTTCAATGAACCAACCTGCTGTGCGCAAGTAGTACTAACACAGGGTTGTCCAACGTCAGTGCACAAAGGTCACAATTCAGTTAGATTTCAGATCTCCTCATGAGACTAATTTGCATGCGCTGATTCTACTGCATGCACAGATCACGTGCATATTCATTTGGGAAATCCTGAAAACCCGACCTGGCGAGGGCAGAGGTTGGACGCCTCTGCACTAACACATAAGAAACATAGAAACAAGATGGCAAATAAAGACCAAATAGCCTATCTAGTCTGCCAATCCGCAGCAACCATTATCTCTTCCTCTCTCTGAGATCCCACATGCCTATCCCACACCTTCTTGAATTCAGACACAGTCTCTATCTCCACCACCTCTTCCAGGAGACCATTCCATGCAGCCACCACCCTTTCGATAAAAAAATATATTTCCTTAGATTACTCCTGAGCCTATCACTTCTTAACTTCATCCTATGCCCTCTCATTCCAGAGCTTCCTTTCAAATGAAAGACTCGACTCATGAGCATTTAGCCATGTAGGTATTTAAACGTCTCCATCATATCTCCCATCTCCTGCCTTTCCTCTAAAGTAAATATATTGAGATCTTTAAGTCTGTCCCCATATGCCTTAAAATGAAGACCATGCACCATTTTAGTAGCCTGACTCCATCCTTTTTATATCTTTTTGAAGGTGCTGTCTCCAGAATTGTACACAATATTCTAAATGAGGTCTCACCAGAGTCTTATACAGGAGCATAAATACCTCCTTTTTCCTACGGGCCATACCTCTTCCTATGCACCCTAGCATCCTTCTAGCTTTTGTCGTTACCTTTTCAACCTGTTTGGCCATCTTAAGATCATCATACACTAACACATCCAAGTCGCGCTCTTCTATCATGCACATAAGTTCTTCACCCCCTAAACTGTATTGTTCCTTCGGAATTTTGCAGCAGCCCAAATGCATGACCTTGCATTTCTTAACATTAAATTTTCACTGCAAAATTTCAGACCATTCTTCAAGCTGTGCTAGGTCTTTCTTCATGTTATTCACACCATCTGGGGTGTCCACTCTATTGCAGATTTTAGCATCATTCGCAAAGAAGCAAATCTTACCCGAAAGCCCTTCAGCCATATCGCTTATAAAAATGTTAAAAAGAACAGGCCCAAGAACAGAACCTTGAGGCACACCACTGGTTAACATCCCTTTCCTCAAAGCAATCTCCATTAACCACTACCCTCTGTCGTCTTCCACTCAACCACTTTTTGACCCAGCCTGTCACTTTAGGGCCCATACCAAGGGCACTCAGTTTATTTCTTAGACATTTGTGTGGAACACTGTCAAAGGCATTGCTAAAATCTATACACACCTCATCTAGCACACTCCCTCTACCCAATTCTCTGGTTACCCAGCCAAAGAAATTGATCAGATTTGTCTAACAAGACTTCACTTGTGAACCCATGTTGCCTCTGGCCCTGTAATCCACCAGATTCCAGAAACTTCACTATTCTCTGTTTTAAAAGCGTTTCCATTAATTTGCTTATCACAGAAGTCAGACTTACTGATCTGTAATTCCATACTTCTTCCTTACTTCTACTTTTGTGAAGAGGGACCACATCCACCCTTCTCCAGTCCTCCGGTACCACGCCCAACTCTAAGAGAAGCATTGAAAAGGTCAGTCAGCGGAGCCGCCAGAACTTCCCTAAGTTCCTTCAGCACCCTCAGATGTACACCATCCGGCCCCCATTGCTTTGTCTACCTTTTAATTTAGTTAGCACCTCACAAACACAACCCTCTGAAAATCTATCAGGGTCTACCACTCTTCCATCCCTATTCACATTTGGCTGCAGTCGTGAACAGAGAACAGAAATATTTGTTAAGCAATTCAGCCTTTTCTTTATCAGCTTCTACATATTCCTCCCCTTCACTTTTGAGTCTTACAATGCCACTTTTGCACTTCTTCCTATCACTGATATATCTTTAAAAAAAAAAAAAAAATGTCTTGTCTTCGTTTTACCATATCAGCTATTTTTTTCTTCCATTTGTATCTTTGCTTTCCTGATTACTCAACCTCTCTAACTTTTCCAGATATTTTTACCTGTCTTCCTCTTTCTGCAATCTTTTGTAGTTTATGAAAGCTAACCTTATTCCTTACCTTCTCAGCTACTACTTTTGAGAACCAAAGCAGCCTTCTTTTCCTCTCACTTTCACTTACTGCCTCACAAAAAGGTTTGTCACCCTCACAATATCTCCTTTCAGTTTGGTCCACTGCATTTCTGCCCCTTCCAGATGTTCCTATAGACAATTCCTTGACGTAATCCACATCCAAACATAGTTAGTTTTTAAAGCTTAGAACCTATACTTTTGAATGAGCCCTCTCTATACCAGTCTTAATATTAAACTATACCATGCAGTGATCATGGGATGCCAGATGATCACCCACTGTAACATCAGAAACACTTTCCTCATTTGTAAACATCAAGTCCAGTATGACCCCCCATCCCATTTGGGTTCCATTACCAACTAGGATCTCCCTACTTATAGAAGACCCCGCAATAGATATACCCCAAAAAACATCCGGCATGTTAAAAATCACCTATTAGTAAAACTTCCCATTTTTTAGATATATTCTGAATGTCTACTATTAAATCTGTCTGTGAAGGAGGCCTGTATATCATACCGATGTAAATATATTTACCATTCCTTCTTTCCAAATTGCCCTGCAGACCCTGCGATTGTATGGCTTTAATATGATCTTTAACAAATAATGCTACTCCCCCTCCTTTTCTTCCTACCCTGTCTTTCCTGAACACCTGAACAGATTATAGCCCAGCATAACTACATTCCAGTCAAGGTTCTCCGTGAACCACGTCTCTGTGATCGCCACTATATCTAACTCATCTTCTTCTATCACAGCTTCTAGATTCAGAATCTTTGTTTCCCATACTTTGAGCATTAGTATATAGCGCTTTCCAGACATTGCTCCTTTTTCCCATCCGTATAGAGGTATTCAGTGATTTACTTACCTGAGGGCTTATATTCACCCTTCCCTATCACTTCTAGTTTAAAGCCCTCTTCAGTAGATTAGCCAGCTTGCTGCTGAAGACACTTCTTCCCTTCTTTGATAGATGCATACCATCCCTGCTGAGCAGCCCTTGGAAAACCAACTCATGGTCAAGGAAGCCAAAACACTCTCAAATGACACCATCCACGTAGCCACACATTCATCTCCAGGATAAGAACATAAGAACATAAGAAATGCCTTCACCGGAGCAGACCGTGGTCCATCTTGTCCAGACATCCGCGCACGCGGTGGCCCATTTAGGTACTCTTTTTTGGAGACCCGGATTTCCCGTATCCCTCAATATGCTTTGCAAGAAGGTGTGCATCCAACTTGCGCTTGAAACTCGGAACAGTAGTCTCCGCCACAACCTCCTCCGGGAGAGCATTCCAAGCGCCAACCACTCGCTGTGTGAAACAGAACTTCCTAACATTTGTCCTAAACCTGCTGCCACTCAGTTTCAGGCTATGACCCCTTGTCCGTGTCACCTCCGAAAATGTTAGTAATGCTGTTTCCTGGTCTATTTTATCAAATCCCTTTAATATTTTAAAAGTCTCTATCAGATCCCCTCGCAATCTTCTCTTCTCGAGGGTGAATAGTCCCAGTTTTCTGAGGCGTTCTTCGTAGCTCAAATTTTCCATACCTTTGACTAGTTTTGTGGCTCGCCTCTGCACCCTCTCCAACAGAGTTATATCCTTCTTTAGGTATGGAGACCAGTGTTGGACACAGTATTCCAAGTGAGGTCTGACCATTGCTCTGTAAAGTGGCATTATGACCTCTTCCGATCTGCTCATGATCCCCTTCTTAATCATGCCCAACATCTTGCTTGCTTTGTTCGCCGCCGACGCACATTGAGCCGAAGGCTTTAGGGTTCTGTCTATCAGTACGCCCAAATCCCTTTCTTGTTCGCATTTGGCTAATGTCACCCCCAACATCTTATACTCATGTTCTTTGTTTTTCTTTCCTAGATGCATCACTTTGCATTTATCTATGTTAAAATTCATCTGCCACTTTTTCGCCCAAGTTTCCAGCTGGTTTAGATCCTTCTGGAGATCCTCGCAGTCCCCTAGAGAGCCAACCACCCGACATATTTTTGTATCATCTGCAAACTTTGTTACATTGCATGTTGTTTCTTCTTCAAGGTCGTTTATAAAAATATTAAACAAGATAGGCCCAAGAACCGAACCCTGGGGCACGCCGCTGGTCACTCTCTCCCAGTCCGAGAATTGCCCATTAATGCTAACCCTCTGCCTTCTGTTCTCAAGCCATTTGCCAATCCACCTGTGCACTTCTCCTCCTATTCCATGGCTCAGTAGTTTTCTCATAAGCCTGGCATGCGGAACCTTGTCAAACGCTTTCTGGAAATCCATGTAAACTATATCCACTGGGTTTCCATTATCCAATTGTTTGTTCACCTTCTCAAAGAATTGAAGTAAATTTGTCAGACATGACTTCCCTTTCCTAAAGCCGTGTTGACTAGCCCTTATTAATTTGTAATCTTCCAAGTGTTGTACAATGTTGTCTTTAATTAGTGCTTCGATTATCTTCCCAGGAACTGATGGGAGACTCACAGGTCTGTAGTTCCTGGTTCACCTCTTGATCCTTTTTTAAAAATTGGGATGACATTTGCTATCCTCCAGTCCTCTGGTATTTGCCCGGTTTTAATTGACATGTTGGCTAGGGATTGCAATAGTTCGCCAATTTCAACCTTAAGTTCCTTTAATACTCTCGGGTGAATTCCATCTGGTCCAGAGGATTTGTCACTTTTTAGTTTGTCAATTTGAAAGTATATCATGTCCAACTCCACATCAACTGTTTCGAGGCTTTCCTCTATGCCTCCGGTGAATATCTTCCCCATGTCTGGCATTGTTGTAGTGTCCTCATTTGTGAAGACAAAGGCAAAGAATGCATTTAACTTATCGGCTACTTGTTTGTCTTCTTTGATTGACCCTTTCCTTCCTTGGTCGTCGAGAGGGCCCACCGCCTCTCTTGCTGGTTTCTTTCCCTTTATATATCTAAAAAAAGGCTTGAAGTTTTTGGCTTCTTGTGCTATCTTTTCTTCATAGACTTTTTTGGCATCTCTTACCACTTTATGACACTTTTTCTGATCGATTTTGTGACAGTTCCAGGCCTCCACTGTTTTTTCCCGTTTCCATTTTTTAAACGAGTTCCTCTTTTCCCTTACTGCATCCTTAACCTCTTTGGATAACCAAGCTGGTTCTCCTTTATTCTTTTTTCGCCTTCCTTTGGATATCTTTGATATGTGTATATTCTGTGCTTCTGTGATGGTGTTTTTCAGTAGAGACCATGCTTGCTCAACTGTTTGGATTTCTGCTTTGCCCTTCTTGAGCCGTTTTCTAACCATGGTTCTCATGCTGTCGTAATTCCCTTTTTTGAAGTTAAAGGTCTTGGCTTTAGTCTTGATTGGTTTCCCCCTTCCGATGCCAATGGTATAATTCAGTGTTCTTCAACCTTTTTACACCTATGGACCGGCGGAAATAAAATAATTATTTCGTGGACCGGCAAACTACTAAGACTGAAATTTTTTTTAAAAAACCATCGCCGCCCCGTCCCCGCAAGCTCGGTCCCACAAACCATCTGATCCCATCCGCACAAGCCTCAAATAGTTATAATTTTATATTGAACATATTTTATTAAAGTATAAAAAGAAACAATATTCTATACAATTGTCATTTTATAAATACAAATAATACAGGGCAAAATCAACAAAACCCCTGTCTCCCCTCCCCTTCACATATATCCCCTCTACTATCAAGAAAACTGAATAAGCCAAATTATTACAGAATGCTACACAAATATCAAGTAACAGAATACCACAGTCACACATGACAGGAATGGTGTTAGGGGAGTGGAACTAGGGCAACTGCCCCCTGGTCAGAGAGAGCCCTAAGCCAGCTGGAAGCTAAAGAAGCACTGCCTGAGCTTTGCACTCCCCAATTATGTCTAGCAAGATACATATTTCAAATCTGATATATTTGAATCACAAGATAGAAATAAAATTATTTTTTTCTACCTTTTGTCGTCTCTGATTTCTGCTTTCATTGCCTTTTCACTCTCTTCCAGCCAGTGTCTGCCCTAAGAACATAAGAATTGCCACTGCTGGGTCAGACCAGAGGTCCATCATGACAAGCAGTCCGCTCACGCGGCAGCCGCAGCCCTCTGGTCTAAGACCAGCACCCTAATGGAGACTAGCCCTACCAGCGCACGTTCTTGTTCAGCAGGAACTTGTCTAACTTTGTCTTGAATCCTTGGAGGGTGTTTTCCCCTATAACAGCCTCTGGAAGAGCGTTCCAGCTTTCTACCACAGAACTTCCTTACGTTTGTATGGAATCTATCCCCTTTCAACTTTAGAGAGTGCCCTCTCGTTCTCCCTGCCTTAGCTACTAAGTCTATTCCCTTCAGTACCTTGAATGTTTCTATCATGTCCCCTCTCAATCTCCTCTGCTCAAGGGAGAAGAGGACCAGTTTCTCTAATCTTTCGCTGTACGGCAACTCCTCCAGCCCCTTGACCATTTTAGTCGCTCTTCTCTGGATCCTTTCGAGTAGTACCGTGTCCTTCTTCAAGTACCAGTGCTGGACGCAGTACTCCAGGTGAGGGCGTACCATGGCCCGGTACAGCAGCATGATAACCTTCTCTGTCTCTTCAGTCCAGCATCTGCCCCTTCCATTCACTGTCTGTCTTTCCCTGCCATCTCTCCTCCTGCCCCCCTCACCCCCCAATTTGGTCTAGCATCCATCATCTTCCTTCTGTTCCCCTCATGGTCTGGCATCTCTATCCTTCCCTCCCCCCTGTGGTTTTTAGCATATCTCTCTTCTCATTTCCTCCACTCAGATCTGATCATTCTCTGCTCTCTCTTCCCTTTTCTTCTCTGGTCTTCCTTCTCTATTTTCTGCCTCCATCTAAATTAAATTCTTTATTACTATTTAGTCCCGTTTCCCTCTTTTCACTGTGTCTACGCACAGCTTGTCACCCCTTTCCCTCACCCCTCCATTATCTTACTATTTTCTTCCCCCTTTATTTATCTCCTCCTTCCATCCAGTATGTGTTCTTTCCCCACTTCCATTCAGCATCTGCTCTCCCCTCTCAACTGACATCCATCTGCCTTCTGCTCTCTCTCCCTTCTTCTCACTTCCATCATCTGTCCCCTTCTCTCTCTCTCTCATCTCCTCCATTCCATCATCTGCCCCTTCTCTCTCTCTCTCCCCCCCAACTTCCATCATCTGCCCCCCTTCCCCTCACTTTCTTTCCCCTGAGGGTGGCTCATATCACAGGGGAAGCTTTGGCCGAGCAGAACCGCTTGATTGACAGTGGAACTTACTTGATTGATGTCGATGCTGGGGCCCGTTGCCGTTTGAAGGAAAAAAAAAAGGTGGAAAAAAGGGACCTGCAAAGGCGAGAGGAAGGGAAACCTCCAGGACAGCTGCTTTTTGCCCTCCTTCAGCGGCCCAAGAGTTCAGACCAGCAGCGGCAGCTCTGTATGCTTTTAACTTCGGCACAGAGCTGCCCCTAATCAATAGTTTAGCGCGGTTTCATGAAGCAGCCTCGGGGCCTTTGATAGCTGGCCCGCTTCGATGATGCGATGTGGGCCGGCCTAGCAAAGGCCCCGAGGCTGCCTTATGAAACCGCGCTAAACTATTGATTAGGGGCAGCTATGTGCCGAAGTTAAAAGCATACAGAGCTGCCGCTGCTGGTCTGGAGGTGCGAAGACAAGGCAGGAGGCAAACGCGGTGGAAGGCAGGAGTCCCGGCACAGCGACTGCAACAGGAAGTTGCAAGTCAGCTGACACCGGCCTTTCGTTGCGGCGGGGACCGAATCCTTTACGGACCGGCAAGATTTTGTTTGCGGACCGGCACCGGTCCGCGGACCGGCGGTTGAAGAACTGTGGTATAATTGATCATATTGTGATCACTTGTCCCCAGCGGGGCCGTAACTTCTACATCTGCTGTCTTCCCAGTAATGCCATTTATGACCAAGTCAAGGATTGCGTTTCCTCTTGTCGGTTCTCTTACCATTTGTTCAAGGAAGCAATCTCCTATCACTTCTAGGAATTTTATCTCTCTACTGCAGCTTGACGTTCCCAAATTCCAGTTTATCCCCGGAAAGTTGAAGTCTCCCATGTTCGTTACATTTCCTGATCTACATCTACGACTAATTTCTTCCACCATTTCTTTGTCTGTTTCCTCATTCTGTCCCGGGGGTCGATAATAGAGGCCAATTCGTGTGTCTGCTTCTTTTTGTCCAGGAATCTTCATCCAGAGGGACTCTAGTTTAACTTTAGCTTCTGTTTCTCCATCCCTAACAGACTCTATTTCCTCATGGACGTACAGGGCAATACCTCCCCCTTTTTGCCCAATCCTATCTTTTCTGTATAGTTTATATCCTTGCAATGCCGTGTCCCATTCATTTTCTTCGTTCCTCCATGTTTCTGTTATTCCTATGATATCCAGTTGTTTTCTTTTTGCTAATTCTTCCAGTTCTCCCATTTTGTTTCCTAAGCTTCTCGCATTCGTGTACATACATTTAAGTACTGTTCTTGCTAATTTCTTGGATTTAGTGGACTTCACATCCTTTTTCGTATCCATTTGATCTGTTTCATTGCCACGTGCTTCTCTGACCTGGCCCTTACACTCGATAGGGAAGATGGATGAGAATAGCACCTATGCACATGACTGCTTCATTTTATCTCCCAGAGCCACAAAGTCACTTTTGATACGTTCGCAGGGGTACCTGGCAGTATATTTTGTGCCAATGTGGATGAGCAGCATCGGATAATAGTCATCAGGCTTGATGAGTATTGTCAATCTTTCCATAACATCTCAGATTTTGGCACCAGGAAGACAGCATACATCCTGGGACATCATGTTTGGTCTGCAAATGGACATTTCTGTACCCCTAGAGTTGTGAGGCAGAATGCACAGGGTGGGCTGTATAGATTCTTGTGTATATTAACAGAAACAAGATTATCCAGGTAAGAACCTAAACTTTCATTCTGTTACATATACACACGCCTTATCCACTCTATAGAACTTTGTATAGATATGGAAAGTAGACTAAGCAGCTGTTCTACAGATCTTTTTGGATGGACTACTGCAACATACTATATCTCCCTTGCCCAACAACCATGATGAAGCAACTACAAACAGTACAAAACACAGCCCTAAGACTTATCTACACTAAACGAAATTAAACGTCTTCAAATTATCCAGAATGTATCCATTAAACTCATCACTAAGTCTAGAAAATATGACCATGTTACACCCCTTTTGATAAATGCACACTGGCTCCCAGTTATCCATCGGATAACATATAAACTCTGTTTACTTGTTTTTAAGTCTCTTCTCTACAAGACTCCTGCATTCATATTTAAACATTTAATACCATATCATCCAAGCAGAACTTTGAGGTCTAATGAGCAAAATTTATTGACCATTCCATCACTTAAGGTTATTAATACTAGATGTCAGTTTATTTTTTCTGTAACTGCTCCTCAAACTTGGAACGCTCTCCCCATTTATTTACGGAATGAGCAGGATCTGGGAAAATTTAAAAGTAATCTAAAAACATTTCTTTTTAAAGATGCTTTTAATATTTAATTAAACAGTTCTTAAACCAGCGATTTTATTTTACTGTATTATGCTCTGTGGTTATTTATTTCCCTATTGTATTTTTCCTTTGTTTTGCTTTTCTTTATTAATTGTATTTCAAACCCTTATCTTACCTTATGTAATGAGTATAATGTATAATGTATTAGTTATCTACCCAATGTTATTATTTAAAGTCTGTAATGTTTTGTCTCTATTTGACTATATTTTAATATGTTCATCGCTTAGAATTTGATTAAGCGATCAATCAAGAAAAATATTAAACGTGAAACTTGATACGCACTGAAGAAATACGACCACATTACAGAGGCATACCACAACTCACACTGGCTCCCAATACAAGCGAGAGTATTCTTCAAATTCTACTGCCTACTATTTAAAGCCATAAACGGAGACAGCTCAGCCTACTGGAGCAACCGACTAAATCAATCCACCTCAACCAGACACAGGAGAATCCACACACCATTCACGTATCCTCCAACCAAAAACGTGAAATGAAAAAAGCTGTACGACAACCTCCTAGCCACTCGAGCAGCAAAGCTGGACAACCAACTATCCAATCTACTTATTTCAACCACAGACTACAAAACCTTCAAAAAAGAAACAAAAATCCAACTATTCAAAAAATACATAAAACCAAACTAACACACCTAGATCTACCTCAAACATCACCTGCAATACTCTCCATTCCTTAGCAAATTAGAAAATATCCAGACCACTCCTTATGTACTTCTAAATGTCCTGACAATTCATATGTAATCCGCCTTGATCCCCAAGGTAATGACAATTCATATGTAATCCGCCTTGAACAGCAAGGTAATGGCGGAATAGAAATCACTAATGTAATGTAACTGCCCAGGACTCCACCTATGGAGATGCCACACTTCTGGTCAAATGAGCTTCGACAGAAAAAGGCAGCTGTTTGCAACAGCCAATGTACGCCGACGAAATTGCCATGCAAATTCATCTGGCGGTAGAAGCCTTGGAAGCTGGTCCGCCTAATCTGAACTGACCAGTTAGCACAAAAAGATGGTCGGCTGGTTGGAAAGGTGAGATTCATTTCCCTTTTCCAGTTAATGGAGTAGAACTCTTCACACATCTTTATTTAATTTGTTTTCTATCCTGTTTTCCCCAAGGAGCTCAGAACGGGTTAAACAAAACAGGTTAAACATACATAAAATACAATTAACAGGTTACATATGACAGTACAATTTTATGATACAATGTATCCTAATTCAATACATACTAGGGGTGTAATACTAGGTTGTATCCTAATTCAATGTATAATAGGGGTCTAATACCAATAAACAGAGTTTACAGGTTACAATTTGCCATAATTATCCTCAACAGCGGAAGTTTTTCAATACAAGTTTTTATCCTAACTAGATACATATTAGGGATCTACTACCAATATACAAAATATACAGTTATAAGTTAAATTTGCCATAGTTACAGTGGAAGATGTTTCAATACCAGTTTTTTTCTAACATGATATATACTGAGATCTAGTATCAAAATACAGTAAAACCTTAGATTGCAAGTAACTTGGTTTGCAAGACAAGCAAAACATTTTATTAAATTTTAACTTGATATACAAGCAATGTCTTGCAATACAAGTACATACAGTATACACGCGTCGTATCACAACTGAGCCGATGGTTCTTCTCTCTGCGACGCTGCAGGAGTGTAGTGACTGTTCTAAAGAAGCAAAGTCTTGCAATACGAGTACATACAGTATACACGCGTCGTATCACAACTGAGCCGATGGTTCTTCAATCTGCGACGCTGCGGGAGTGTAGTGACTGTTCTAAAGAAGCAAAGTCTTGCAATACGAGTACATACAGTATATACGCGTCGTATCACAACTGAGCCGATGGTTCTTCTCTCTGCGACGCTGCAGGAGTGTAGTGACTGTTCTAAAGAAGCAAAGTCTTGCAATACGAGTACATACAGTATATACACGTCGTATCACAACTGAGCCGATGGTTCTTCTCTCTGCGACGCTGTGGGAGTGTAGTGACTGTTCTAAATGAGCGAGGTCTTGCAATACAAGTACGTATAGTATTTTATATTAAAGTTTTTGGATTGTGGAATGAATCATCTGAGTTTACATTATTTCCAATGGGGAAATTTGCTTTGATATACAAGTGCTTTGGATTACAAGCATGCTTCTGGAACGAATTAGGCTCACAAACCAAGGTTTTATTGTACATTTCTTTGTAATCCATCAGTCATGGGCAGGGGAGTTAGGTGAAGAGGTATATTTTTATTGCTTTTCTAAATCTGAGGGATCTGCAGGGGCAGTCAATTCCAGTGGCTCGGTATGAAGTGAGTGTAGGAACGACATTTGGCAGTTTGCAATTAAATGGCATGACCAGGAGGTGTTTTGAGGTATATTTCATCCTGGGAGCGGAGGGATCTGTTCAGCATGTACAGAGGAAGCTTTGCCATAATGTGCAAGGATTTGAACGTTAGCATCAAGCTCTTGAAGACACAACATTTGGCCATGGGCAGCCAGTGAGTCGATGATGGAGACAGGGTCAAGGGCACAGAGGTTTTTAAAAGTGATTGGGAGATTCCCTGTCTTGATCAGCTGAAGTGATTTTTTCTTCTTTTTTGAAAATGGGCACAGCTGTTGTGCGTGTTTTACAAATGCACAACAGCTGCACCCATTAAAAACATTTTTTTTTTTTAATTGCCTGATGCCGCCCCCCCTTTCGATGTCAGGACTCCACCACACCTCTCCCCCAATATCCTCAAACTTAAAAAAAGAAAAATCAGCAAGGATGCCCATTTCCCTCCTGCCACAGGGTCAAGCCCCCCCCCTCCCATGTCAGGATCCCTTGACAAACTCCTGACCTCCCCTATCTACCTTACAGCTGAAGTTCGGAAGAAGGGATGCCCACTCCCTCCTGTTGGCAGACTCGCCCCTTCATAATGAGAGGCCTTTCCCAGTACATCCTGGGATATACTGGGAGGGGCTTTAAGTCCTGATTGGCTCAGGCCCTCAATTTTGAAGAGGCATCCCTCCTGCTGAACTTCAATTATAAGGTATGGGAGAGGGGTATAGGGGTTGTCAAGGAGTCCCACCATGGGGGGGTCTTGACTCAGTGGCAGGACAGAATGGGCATCCCTCCTGCTGATTTTTTTTTTTAATGTCTGAGCACGTCATGGTGGAGTGGTTTGGTGGGATCCCGGCTTCTGAGGGGTCACGGGAGAGGGTACAGCGGTGCTATGGACAGCTGTGGAGAATCAGAAGGATGGAGGGATCAAGGACCTTTTTATACAGTATTTTTTATTTTAATTGGGGGGAGGGGCCTGAGCTGTCAAATCTTATTTTCCTGTCAATGCTCGAGTCAATTAATACTCAAGCTCTGACAGGAAAGTAAGGCTACAACAGCTCAGACCCTGCCATTAAAGTTTGGTCGCTAAACAACTGTTTTTTAAAATTTTTTTGCTGTGCATTACACAGTGCTCATAATACTAATGAGCTCCTTGTAATGCATTAGCATAGGATTCTGAGTGGGTGCTACAACAAATCAATAGCAGCCACGAAGAACCCTTTTCAGCATCGGCAGGAGAGTTTCCTTGCAAGTAAGACTGGTTAGAACTACCGGGTTCCATGTTAGACGTCACTCACATGCGAGATTATGCCTGCTTGTTCTCAGAGAAGGCCTGTTATAAAATTAGGTCACTCGACATATGCACAGGACAAGCTGGCATATATTTTGGAACAGGCATGCTCGGGTATAGCATATGGTAATATTTATGCCTGCTCTTGAGTAGGGATAACATCCGCACCTTTTTAAAACCTGTAGGCACCTCGATATAACATTACACTTTTTGTCCTTGGCAAGAAAAGGAAGTATTAAAACCACCATTTTTCCAAAAAATATAGCCATTAAGTGGTGGCCCTCACTAACTGCACTCCATTAAGTGATATGCTTGGGTTATACATTAAATCAGCAAAATAAGGACCTTGTAGAAATGTGTTTCTTTTTATTGCTGACCTCAATCTAAAATTTCATAAGGGATGAATAAAATGCACAGTTGCCAGGCAGGCACCACTTGTTTACAGTAGTAGGCTAACAACATTCACTCTGCAAAGCTAAATCCCAGCTTTGCTTTCACATCCCTTCCCAAAAAAAAACAAAACCCCCAAAACACAACCCTTCTACACTAAGCACTGAAGCTTCCCACTTACAGAAAATGATGTAGCTATGGTGAAGTTGTTGATTTGTTTTCTCCTCATTATTGTTTGGCCTCAGCAGCGATTAGTACTTTTATCAGAGAAGAATCAGCACAAAGGATATTTATAACAAGTTGTGTCTTAGCAACACTCTTGAGTTGTCAAAGTAACCAGCTCAAAGATTAAAAAAAATAAAAAAGCATCCCTTTTGCACTTACCTTTTAAATAATCATGGGGTGAAAATTTTCAATGTTAAACCATCACATCTGGTAACAGTTGCACTAGTGGTTCATCAATAAAATTTGCCTTCTCCAATGCCAACATTAAAACATGCAAAATAGCTTTAAATACAATTTTGATTAAATTGGCAAAAGATCTGGTTGAGTATGGCATCTCATGTTCCTTTATGGCACTAATCTGCATGGTTTAATTTAAGAGCTAAAAACTAATGGCCTGTTTTACAAAGTTGCACTAGCGGCTGCCGCACGGCAACAGCCCCGAAGCCTTTTAAATCTCTAAGGGCTTCGGGGCCGCTAGCACAGCTTTGTAAAAGAGGCCAAAAAAAGTACTGGATTTCAAGCATACAGACCAGTAAGATGGAGAAATAACTTAAAGGAGAAGCTGGCAGAGAGAAATAAAGGAAATGAGGTCAACTAAAAGGGCTAAAAAAATGGCACTAGATCTTTACATAAGGAAATCTAAAAGGAATAGGAAACCTATACAGCTCTCCAAAGAAATAGCTGCAAAAATAAAGGGAAAAAATCATAAAATATAGAAGTTCACAATAAGAGGAAAGCATAAAAATTAAGGAAAAATTATGTTCTTACCTGTTAATTTTCTTTCCCTTAGACGCAGCAGATGAATCCAGAGACCAATGGGATAGCCTACATCTACCAGCAGGCGGAGATAGAAAAACTGATTAACAGGTGGTCCTATTGGCTGGCACTCCTCCTGTTTATCCAGTTTAGCTCCTTGCCCAAGCATCCGTAACCATCAATAGGCATAGCATGTAAAAAACTTCTTTCCCATAACAAATCTCAAAATGCAATAATACAGAAAACAACCTGCCATAATAACAAACTGCGAAAGTTGCAAAAGAAAAAAACGAGAGACAATATCCAGAAAGGGTGGGGCTCTGGATTCATCTGCTGCATCTAAGGGAAAGAAAATTAACAGGTAAGAACATAATTTTTCCTTCCCTAGCAACAGCAGCAGATGAATCCAGAGACCAATGGGATGTAGCAAAGCAATCTGGGTGGGAAGCAAACGCCGCCTCCGCAACAACCGAAGCACAAAACGCCCCTACCGCATGCGCCCCCACATCCAAGCAGAAATGCGGAGAGAAAGCACTCTCGGAAGACCAATTAGCCGCGAGACAAATCTCCTCCAAAGAAAAAACCTCTGGGCCGAGCCCAAGTAGCAGCCATCGCTCCAGCGGAATGGTTATGAAGTTCTTTCGCCAACCGCTTCCCTGCCAGCAAGCAAGCATAAAGAATGTCCTCCTGGACCCATCGAGCGATGGAGGCTTCGGACGCCGCCATACGTTTGAGGCGTCCCTTGAAGAATACAAAAAGGAGATATAAACAACTAAAAGTCGTTAGAAACCGAGCTCACGGAGAACGCTACGGACGTATCAAAAAATGCAGTGAATAAAAGCACTGCTCCCAATTTCTCCTCCCAGGAAGAAGGAAGGAAAAGCGAGCATGACATAAAAGAAAGGATGTCACAATCACAGCTATGGGACCTGTATATATCACAAGTTTCTCTTAGCAAATAAAGGACGCCTCAGCCCCACCACTCCACCGCTATGTTAATTTCTTATTTGCGGGAAGAATTATGTGGCACTTCATCATTGGCTGTACCTTTATATTTTTATCATTTTCATGCTATATATTTTTATATTATTTTTTTCTTAATAAATAAGTGCTCTACAAAATTTTTTGTGTACTTAGCTCTTCTTTCAGCCAACGCCTGGGAGTCTGACCCGACATGACATGTTTCGCACCCGAAGTGCTGTATCAAGGGTCTCCCTGTGAAATAGTGGAAAGAGTATGTTAGGTGACTTTCACAACAACCTCCCCCACGACTTAAAACTGGTTTTATCCCATTCATTCATAAAAGCTAATAACTCACCGAGAGCGTGACATCTTTTGCCTCTCATAGTTACTGTAGAGTCGGATGACACGCACGCTCTCGGTGAGTTATTAGCTTTTATGAATGAATGGGATAAAACCAGTTTTAAGTCGTGGGGGAGGTTGTTGTGAAAGTCACCTAACATACTCTTTCCACTATTTCACAGGGAGACCCTTGATACAGCACTTCGGGTGCGAAACATGTCATGTCGGGTCAGACTCCCAGGCGTTGGCTGAAAGAAGAGCTAAGTACACAAAAAATTTTGTAGAGCACTTATTTATTAAGAAAAAAATAATATAAAAATATATAGCATGAAAATGATAAAAATATAAAGGTACAGCCAATGATGAAGTGCCACATAATTCTTCCCGCAAATAAGAAATTAACATAGCGGTGGAGTGGTGGGGCTGAGGCGTCCTTTATTTGCTAAGAGAAACTTGTGATATATACAGGTCCCATAGCTGTGATTGTGACATATATTCGAAGGGACTTGAGAGAGTTATTGCAGATAGTGCCATACGAATATAGGGGATAAAAGAAAGGATGACACCCCCCTAGAAAGAAATAGTGGTACCATCCGAACTGATACCCCATATTTCGGAAATCAGAAATAGGAATCCCCGTTGAACAAGGCCTGCAACATAGAAAACTGCAGAGCTGAAGCCATGGCCACAAGAAACCCCATGTTCAATGGCACAGCCCTTTAGAGTCCCAAAAGACAAGGATGAAATGAAGCCTTCGGTAAACTGAGAAGAAGTACATGAAGATTTTACTCCAAACCGGGCTTTCTAAGAGGCGCATGAATATACCGCACTCTGTTTAGGAACTGAACTACATGAAGCTGAGAAGTAAGCGAAGAGCAATATACCTAGCCCTTGTAACAAGCCAAGAATGTCACTAGAAGCTGAAGGGAATTGAACGCTAAGCCCTCGGCAATATACCTGTGCCAAAAAGGAACTCTGGAGTGGATCAAATGTTAAGAAGCACCCAAGAATGGAAAAACCTCCAAAAGGAAGCAGAAGCCACAGGAGAAGACGTCCGTAGCACCTGGATAAGAGAAGAAACAACCTGCTTCGCATAACCCTTACACGTCAGCCAAGATTTTTCAAAAAACTAGGTCGTAATACTAAACTAGTACAAATATCCATGTTGATCGGACCCTAGGCGAGCAAAGCCGGAGATACCAGGAAACTTCTTAGTCCGGCTGTCGAAAGACTCATCAAATCTGCAAAGTAAGGATGGTGCTGCCAATCCAGAGATTCTACAAATACTGTGCCCGGAAAGCGAGCTCGAGATGGCAAATCCAAGCCATCATCAGCCAGCGGAAAACACTGAAAAAGAGAAGGCAGAAGCGAGAAAGGAGCCATGCAGCTACCCCCTCTAACTCCCACTCCCTGGGCCCGCCGAAGAAGCTAGGAAGCTTAGAATTGAAGAGACGAGGCCATGAGGTCTAGGTTAAGGAGATCTCACGTCCATAAAAAGAGCTAGAACGCCTGAGCCACAAATCTCAATATCCAGGATGCAGAAGATTACACTATTACTAACATGCACACTTTCCAGAGCGTACACTGTAACATACAAGAAATGGACCATGCTCAGATTCCGCGGAGAGAAAGTCTATCCAAACTCTTATCCTGATCCATAAAAGGATCTGCCAACAGAAGACGAAGATGAGAGTCCACTCATTGAAGCAGAACAACTTCACCTGCCAATGAGTACAACACCTACTGCCCAAGCTGTAGAGAAATACCCCCATCCTAATACTGACCAAAAGGACCCTCAGCAGCAATCCGGAAGAATGATCTGAAGCTCCAGAAAGGTAGCCTGACCCTGCTCAAGAGTAGAAGAATGAACAAGTACTGAGTCGCCTCTGAAGACCAGACTCCTGGAGCTGAGGATGGAAGCCACCGAGCCCCCCAACCCGACAGCCCGGGATGGTCGGTGGTCATGAGATAGTCCAGAAAAGACCGAGGCATGCCTTGAAAAGAGAAATTGTGCTGAGCCACCAAATCATACAGAGCGATGCAGGAGGAGCATACCAAATAATTGGTGCCTTGAGATACCGGGAACCACCGGAACAAAAGCGACTGCTGTAGTGTAAGAAGGGGAAAGCAAGCCGAAGTCCCCAGTGGAGTCAGCAATATGGATCCCAGAAACTGTACAGAATCCCATACTCTTGGTCATGGTACGCGAAGAAGAATACCAATCTGAGACCGAGACCCCACGCCCAAGTCTCTGGAAAGAAACACATGTCTCTCCTATATGAATAAAAACATCACCCCGATATACCTATAAATAGTACAGGAGAAAAGAGCGCTGTGCAAATTCGAAGATGCACGTGTAAAGAACTGAGGAAAAGATATCACCCTTTTCGTGTCAGTCAAATGGCCCGACTGGAAGTCATCCGAATCAAGCAGGCAGTCAAGAAGAAATTAGATGAATCGCCTGGTAGTGCCAAAAAGCACAGTTACTTACCGTAACAGGTGTTATCCAGGGACAGCAGGCATATATTCTCACATGTGGGTGACGTCATCTACGAAGCCCCAGCGCGGACAGCTTTTCAAGCAAACTTCATTGAAGTTTCAAGTCTGCTACACTGCACCACGCATGTGCATACCTTCTTGCCCACTAGAGGGCGCATCCCCACCTCGTGGTCCTCAGTTCCATAACCAGCAAAGAAGCCATCCCCGGGGAGGAGGGCGGGTTGTGAGAATATATGCCTGCTGTCCCTGGATAACACCTGTTACGGTAAGTAACTGTGCTTTATCCCAGGACAAGCAGGCATGATATTCTCACATGTGGGTGACCTCCAAGCCAACCAAAAAAGGGCAGGTGGGAGGATGGCAATTTAGGAAAATAGGTTACGTAACACCGACTGGCCAAACCGGCCGTCGCTTCTGGACAAAGTGTCCAGACAGTAGTGGGAGGTGAACGTATGAACCGAAGACCAAGTGGCAGCTTTACATATGTCCTCCACAGGAGTAGACCGGAGGAAAGCAACAGAAGCTGCCATAGCCCTGACCTTATGCCCCGTGACTCGACCATGGAGCGTGAGACCAGCCTGAGCGTAGCAAAAAGAAATACAAGCAGCTAGCCAATTGGACAAGGTGCGCTTGGAAATAGGATGTCCCAGCCTATTAGGATCAAAGGACAAAAATAATTGAGGAACCTTCCGATAAGACTTGGTACGTTGGAGATAAAAAGCCAACGCCCTCTTACAGTCCAGCGTGTGAAGTGCCGCCTCACCAGGATGGGAGTGGGGCTTCGGGAAGAACACCGGAAGGACAATAGACTGATTGAGGTGGAAATCAGACACAACCTTAGGTAGAAATTTGGGATGGGTGCGAAGAACCACCTTGTCATGATGGAACACAGTAAAGGGCGGGTCCGCAACCAAAGCCTGAAGCTCACTAATTCAACGAGCAGACGTGAGCGCAAGTAAAAAGATCACTTTCCAAGTGAGAAACTTAGGAAGAGACTTGTCCATTGGCTCAAAGGGAGGTTTCATCAACTGAGCCAAGACCACATTCAGATCCCAAACTACGGGAGGAGGTTTTATAGGAGGATTAACATTAACTAAACCCTTCATGAAACGAACCACCAGAGGATGAAGAGAGAGAGAACGACCCTCTAGATGCCGATGGAAAGCAGCAATAGCACTAAGATGCACCCGGATGGAAGTTGTCTTCAGCCCAGACTTGGACAAATGCAGCAAATATTCCAGAACCGAGGACACCGGAACCAAACTCGGGTCCAGATGGTGCGAGGCACACCAGGATGAAAATCTGGTCCACTTCTGGGAATAACAAAGCCGAGTCGAGGCCTTGCGCGAGGCTTCCAACACCTCCCTGACCGCCGAAGTCAGGGGAAAAGGAACCAAGCCGTCAGATGTAATGACTGAAGATTGGGATGTAACAGCGAACCCTGACTCTGAGACAGCAGAGAGGGAACAACTGGCAGAAGTAGAGGCTGCCTGGCACTGAGTTGAAGGAGCAGGGAAAACCAGTGCTGACGAGGCCAACGTGGCGCTATGAGAATCATAGTGGCTCTGGAGGACTTGAGATGAACCAATGTCCTCATTATCAGAGGAAAAGGAGGAAACCCATAAAGGAATCTCTCTCCCCAGTCGAGAAGGAAGGCATCTGCCTCGAGACGGTCCTGGGCGTACATCCGGGAACAATAGAGGGGCAGTTTGCGAGTCTCCGGGGAAGCAAAGAGATCCACCTGAGGGGTCCCCCAGCGGTCGAAGGCCTCGCGTAGGACTCGGGAGTTTAGTGACCACTCCGAAGCCTGCTGCAGTTGCTCGATGGCTCCGGACAGCTCCGAGGTAATCAACGCTCGGAGCAAGTCTTGAAAGGCCGGGATCCCCATCATGGCCGGTAGGTCCGAGGCCGGGGGGTGCTCCCTAGAGGGCGACCTCAGTCTCGAGTATTCCCTCGGGGCACTAGATTTGCCAACCTTGGGCTGAGCCGAGGCCGACCCACCCGCTGTCGAAGAGCCCGAGGATGGCTTCTTCGCCGAACCCGGAGCTGAGGAGGGAAGCGGGGACTTACCCGAGGAAGGCTTAGTCGGAGCAGCAGGCTTCGATGAAGTCGAGGGACGCGGCGAGGATCCCGAGGCCGAGGTCGAGGCCGAAGCCAAGGCCTTCCCTGCCGCGGGGTCTGCAGAGAAGAGCTCCGCCATCCGGGCACGGCGTCGGCGGAGCGCTCTGGACTGAAAAGTGGAGCACCTCTCACAGGAGTCAGTAGGGTGCTCCGGACCCAAGCAAATCAAGCACCACCGGTGCGGATCGGTAATTGACAGCAACCGATCACACCGGGTGCATTTCTTAAAGCCCGTCAAGGGACGGGACATGAAAAAGAAAAGGGGCCGGGAACGAACGACGTCCCGCGGCCGCGACTCCCGGGAGCCCCCGAAGCCGAACGGAAGAAATAAAACTTTTTTTTTTTTTGACGATAAACGACATGACTAAGAAGGAAAACAACAAATAAAGCACAGCGACCGAGCAAAACAACCCAGACGCGGTGTCAGAAGGCAGAAAAACAGGAGCTCAATTTCCACAGGGCTTCTGGCTCCGCGGAAAAAAACTGAACTGAGGACCACGAGGTGGGGATGCGCCCTCTAGTGGGCAAGAAGGCATGCACATGCGTGGTGCAGTGTAGCAGACTTGAAACTTCAATCAAGTTTGCTTGAAAAGCTGTCCGCGCTGGGGCTCCGTAGATGACGTCACCCACATGTGAGAATATCATGCCTGCTTGTCCTGGGATAACGGTACCACCACCCACATCACCTAAAACGTTCGTGAAGCCTTGGGTAGGCGAAATGGCATGTGCCAAAACCGAAAGCGCCGCTCCAAGAGAGGCAGGCAAACCAAGTGCCAGTTCGGAGTCCATAGAGAAAATGTAAATATACTCCCAGGTTGTCTGCAGAAATGTGTAACCCCGAGAAACTAATTCAGCAGAATGGGATCCAGCCTGCCCAATGCCCCCGTCTTGGGCACCATGCAGTAAGTGGAACAACGTCCCTTAGTTCCCGAAGAACTACAAGAACTGTCCTGAGGACCAGTAACACTGAAAAGGGAAACACAAAACATAGAAACTCCAAGAACGAACTGGAAACCTGAGGAGGATGCAAAGATGCAAGCATCCTGAAAAATCTTCACAGCCCCCTGACCTGACATTATAGCGTCTTCTCCCTCATGAGAAAGCCTGAAGAGTCATTGGAAGAAGTCAAGATCCCCTCAGAATGAAGTGCAGAAGGTCAGGGAATGGCAGGATGAGACTGTAGGATCTGCAAGAAGATTCTCCTAGGAAAAATCAAGTTTCACAATGTAAAGAGGAATATACTGGAACCATGAAAACAGTACTAACCCCATGCAACATGAGCGAAATACGTATGTCCTTTAAAGTGAATACGTACTAGACTCAATCAAGATGTTGCATCTACTGCCCTGTGGAAAACAACAGCATCCTTACAGGTATCAGACAAAGCTCACATCGCTAATGAAAGCTTCAGGGATGAGGCTAACAGCCACATAGCGCGTGATCCTCCGCGGGTTTGATAGAATAGGTAACTAGCTCCTGGTTAAAAGGAGCTGTACAGCCCTTCCTGTCTGGTCAGGGGGCCCGTCTAGCATGTGCCATGAGAAAATGGTGACAGGAGAAACCAGCGTGATAAGCATGGAAATCTGAAGTCCAGGCCCCCTCAGAAATAGAGAAAGAGAGTCCTGGCCGCAGGAAGATGCGCAGTGTCATTATGTCTATAGAGACAGCCCGAACTTGGAAACTGTTTGTACTACCTTTAGGCAGATATATCCTGTGCCACTACTAGACACATGCCCAAATAAGGACAGTTACCAACAGACAAAGGCTCAATCTGCAGGGACCCCAAGAGAGACAATGAGATACCTGTGTGAAATACAGGGCACTATCTTACTGCTGACCTCACCGTGCTGTGAGTTGCCTTATGTCGCCCCAGTCCGGAGACAAACCGAGACGGGGTGACCTAGCCCAGGTCAGAGTCTCTCTGGTAAACCCCTTGAGTGCTAACCCCAGAGTCCGATTAAACAAGCAGCTTCCTTCAAGGGAGTACAGCAGGAATACAGACATAGACATATAAATCTGCCCAAGCTTGTCCCAAAGCTGGTGAAACACATACAACTTGTCTGAACTGGAAAGGAGAGAAGCCCCGGCATACCCTGACCAAAGTCAGCTGGAAACAAACTACCGGAACGCTGCAGCTCTCCCGCCATCGCCGGAGACCCAAGCGCACGCCTGATTCTCGCTGACACGTGGTCGCTGCATCAATGCTCCTAGAAACAGTCGGATTCGAGCCCCGCAAAATTTACCCTGACGCGGCTTGCATAGAAAGAAAATCAGACTCGGGGAATAACCAGAAGAACGGCCCACAGCGCCGGAAAAAACATGTCCCATCTCATGTGCGCTGCAATAAACCGGCACCTGCACAATCAGCTGCACATGGCCGTGACAAACACCGATGAAAGAGAGCCTCAGAATAAACAGGACTACTGCTACACTGAAACCCAACAATGAGAACAAGTACGAGCATGAAATCGCATCGCTACTGCCGCGCTGTAACCAACAAGGAAACCAAGCGCGTGCATGCAAAGGGCAGGAAGTCCCGGCTCCCTCCACGGATTTCTAGTCATAAAACTTAGCCTCAATAAAATATCCATACCTTAAATGTACGATGACCGAACCCACAGTACTAAGACTCCCAAACAGAACCTGAAGTTCAAACAACCGTAAAAGCCAGACATACTCACAAGCTTGTTGTTAGGGCCGGTTGAAGCCAGTTTGCAGCAAAAGCATGGCAGAATGTAGCAACTGTGGTCTGTTTTTTTTTTGTTTTTTTTTACAGAGAAGGGAAAGAAGAAATAAATTGAGACCCAGTCAGACCCTCTAGCAATGGAGGGAGGGTGAGGCAGGGACCTGGGGGGGGCCCAGGTGTAACCCCTAAAGCCGGCACCGTTCAGCCGGACACCCCTGTCTCACTGAAGAGAAAATCTCAACAGGAGAAATAGCATTGCCAGCTCACTGAAGAGAAACCTCAACAGGAGAAAATAAAGTTCCAGTCACAGCCAGAATTCAGGAGCTAGTTGAATAGCGACCTTTTCCTGCTGGGAGATAGAGAATACTGGATAAACAGGAGGAGTGCCAGCCAATAGGACCACCTATTAATCAGCTTCTCTATCTCCGCCTGCTGGTAGATGTGAGCTATGCCATTGGTCTCTGGATTCATTTGCTGCTGTTGCTAGGGAAATGTGGAATAACTAATCAATCCGAAAGAACAACTCTTCATGGAAATTAGCAGAGAACGCGCTGGATATACCAAAAGCAATAAGTCTCCATGAAGGAACCACGCAGATGACTTTATATTGACTGTATTGTCTGTTTTAGCCCTGATTTGGTTGTATGGTTGTGTATTGTTTTGGAAAATTCAATAAAATAAATATATTTTTTTTAAAAAGAGATTTTTCATATAGCTGAGAAAAAGTCACTTGTGGATTCCAAAAATCACACTTGGAGTTTAAACATGGCAAGATCCACTTAATGTTTTATAACATCTCTTAACAGCTGCAAGAACTACTTTATATACAAACTTTACTGCAGGCATGTACAATTAAACCATGTAGAAAATGTTCGCTTGCATATGCAACTGCCATGAAAGAAAACTTTCAAAGTTATGGAGGATTTTCTACAAAAAACTGGCTTTGACCAGTCAATGAATAGGTTGTGCAGCAATTCAGCCAGCAGATTGTTTGCTACCCTAAATATGAAGATGCCCTCTAACTCCCTAATATAGATCTCCTGAACAGAACCTGTGGTCTGAACTCTGGAAATGTAGCTTCAGTTCCACTTGTAGTATGGATGCTCTCAGATACCAATGGTTGGTACAAATCATCACTATTAGCAGAAAGAGTCCATTGCACAAGAGACCAAGTTTCATGATATAGGAGACTGGCATGAAGCGAAAAGCACAAAACACAACCACACACATATGCCCGGCACCCAAGTAGAGAGTCAATGGCAGAATATAATCTAGGCGAGTGTGTGTGGTAGAACAGTTAAAGCTAAAGCATCAGTCTTTGGATTCTTGACCAGAAATAGCTAAAAAGAAAAAAAAAAAAAAAAAATTAAATTGAATCAGGTGGGGCAGACTGGATGGACCATTCGGCTCTTTATCTGCCGTCATCTACTATGTTATGTTATGTTACTCTGAGGCCGACAGTTCAAATCTCACACTGTTCCTTGTGACCCTGGGCAAGTCACTTAATCCCCCATTGCCCCAGGTACATTAGCTAGATAGTGAGCCCACCGGGACAGACAGAGAAAAATGCTTGAGAACCTGAATGTAAAAAACTACTTAGGCTATAAGTGGTATATAAAATAAATAAATAATCTTAGCAATAATGGGACATTCTGCCAATGAAAGGCAGGGTTCAAACTCCAAAAGGTACACTGTTGACCACAGGAACCCACAACCTGAATACAATCACTAAAGACCTCTTTTACTAAGACGCAGTAGTGATGCTGCCGTGGTAAATGCATCGAAACACATAGGAACTGAATGGGCTTCAGTGTAATTACTGCAGCAGCATTGCTACCACAGCTTTGTAAAGAGGCCCTAAAAGATATAGAACCAACACCATATTTTTAAAAGCATAATATGAAAGTGATTTTCATACTAGTCAAAGTTAGTTTTTATTTAATTAAATTAGTCTCTCTCTCTCTCTACTTTAACCAATTTAACAAAATGCAGTGCCATAGGTCCATGCTGCCAAATGAATATTTTAATAAGTTTTTAAATGGACATCTTTCAGTCCACTAAACTGTTTTAACATCTAAAAAAACAAACATATGTGAAACAGATATCACAACCTAAACTAACCCCCCTTTTATCAAGCTGTGCTAGAGTTTTTTTAGCACAGGTTGGTGAGTTGAATGTTCCGACACACTTAGGAATTCTATTTACCGCACCAGCTCACAGTAAAAACCTCTAGTGCAGCTTGATAAAAGGGGCCCTAAGAGAATATATTCACAAATCATTCACCTAAAAGATTCTATACATCAAACTAAAATTAACTACAGTAGTAACAATGGCTTTGAGACTGCAGTGTTTACAAATATGTAACACAATAAACATTGACATCTTAACAGTTCCAATGCACCGCATCATGTACTCAAGAATAGAGGGGAAAAGGGAAGGTCAAAAAAGGCAAACCACAACAAAAAATTTAATTTTTTTCCTTGGCTCCTGCTCACAAAATAATTATTTTATTCTTTTGAATTTCTGTCACCTAACAAGCAGCTCTACTTTGCTGTCAGTTTTAATGTCACTAAAGAGCATTTTTCTCATACATCTGAAAGTACCAGCAGTTCGGATTGTTCTTTTGATAAGAAAAGCCAGTTCAGAAACTTTTAGGAAACTTCTGAATGCATGTGTGTCAAATCATGGAACAGAGATGGCGTCAAACATGAAGCTACCATTAATAGACTAAAGCTCTGACAAAGTTCTCCAAATATCTCAGAATCTTTATCAATGCTCTATCATGAAGAAATATTTCTCTCTCACTAATTTAATTACTAGCTTCATCAGGAGGCACACTATTTTGTAGGTGGCAATATTGTGTACTACAATGCAGATGACCTCAGATTGGATTCCCAAGCTGGGCAGGGCCATTGTGGAAGCAGAGGGAGGGGGTTTCCACCACCACTGAATGGAAACACTTAGGGGTCCTTTTATCAAGCTGCGGTAGGGGTTTAATGCGTGTTAAACCGCCTGCTGCGCTAGCCGCTAATGCCTGCATTGAGCAGGCGTTAGTTTTTTAGCCAGCCGCAGGGGTTAGCGCATGAAATGTCCGACGCGCTAACCCCACTAGCGCGGCTTGATAAAAGGATCCCTTTGGCCCCCTTTTACTAAGGTGTGCTAGCTGTCTTAGCACACGCTAAACGTTAACACATCCATAGACTTATAATGGACGCATTAGCGTTTAGCGCATGCTAAAACGGCTAGCACACCTTAGTAAAAAAAAACCCTTAATCACCATATTCAGATTTCGGAGTCCACTTTAGCTGTGCTCCAAATGGCATCACTGATACCTCTAACCAAGGGTTATCCCAAAGAGCTGCAAATGAAGGATCTTGGCACCAAAGATGCAGGAGGAACCTGACAAGACCAAAAAAGTGTTTAAATTCATAATTCTATTTCTTGAGTTCACAGATCCTACCAAAAAGGGGAAGAAGCAGATAGTGTACAAACAAATAAACTGGAAGAATAGAAAAAACATCTACACATTGAAGGTATCTAATATAATAAAACGGTAAGCCGCGCATGCGCACTTCCTATGCGTGCGCCAGTTTTCCGTGAGCTGTAGCGACCCATTGGAAGTGCGCATGTGCGGCGTACGGTTCTATTTTTCGGTCTGGCCTGCTCCCTGCCGTATTGCATTTTTTAGTTGAAAGACGCAGCGGTGCTCCTCTCACGATCCCCGCCTGCGTCAGACTTCCGACGCAGGTGGGGATCATGAGAGGCAGGATCGCGGCAGAGGAAACAGCTTTGGAAGCCGATGGCAACCTGCAAGGATCGCTAAAGTACTGGTGATCCTCTCTGCAGACTGCTCCGCTGCTGGAATTAGGTAAATAGACACCAGCGGAAGGCCAGCAGGAAAGCCGGACACCAGCACTTCCCGACTGACTCTCCCCCTCACCCTCTAAAGCAGGAGCGGCCGGCCAGCAAGAGGCAGCGCTGCCGCTCCTGCTTTAAGGGGCGAGGGTCAGTCACCGAATCGGGAGGCCAATTTTTTTTGTTTTTAAATTGATTTGAATCATGAATCTGGCAGCACTACTCTATAGACCATTCTGGCAACATTTTATTTGGGGTGCTGCAATGAGACTGAATGAGAAGTAGTTATTCTATAAGTGGGTTGTGAAGTGGGGGCACGAGGTATGCATGTTACGGACTGTGTATGTGTTTTTGGATAGAGAAGTAATAGGGAAGGAGGTTTTTTTTCTTTACAACAGAGAGGACGGCGGGGTTCTCTTTGGGTTTTCTGTGAATATAAGAAAGAAGAAAAATGTTATATTTTTCTTCTATTGTAACTTGCCCCCAGTTGGATTTATATGTAGACAGAGGCAAATATGTTAGAAATCTGTTTGCCTTATAAAGATATATAAAAAATTCATTTTTGGACTTAGGAGTTTGAAGTTTCTTGGGTATTTTATAGTACTATTTCCCTGTAAATATGGAGTTAAAATCAAAAGGGAAAATACTGGTACACATTGTCACAAGCTAAGAATAAATTATTTTCCTGGATGCAGGATTTATTGATTCCACAACCAGGCCATGCACTCTTATGCAGGATTACAGTTCTATATCCACTCAAAGTTTCTATGTCACAATGGTGGAACCAGTTTTCTTGCTTCAGTTTCCAGAGTAGATTTTAATGTGGGGAGGGGAGATATGACCATGTTGTTCACATATCAAATTTGTAATATTGTATATACTTGAATATAAACCCATCTAAATAAAAACCAAGGTAGCCATTCCCCCCCCAAAAAATGTTGACTCAAAATATAAACCAAAACTTTCAGAAGTCTCACAAGGTTACTATGGGAACTTTCATCAGTCATTCTGAATGGCTTATGGTAGGCTCAGGGAGAGGCCTACAATGGGTCCGAGAGGGAGAGACTCAAATATAAACCAAGACCCCCCATTTCTCGATTTTAAGAAAAGATGGGATGAACATGTGGGTTCACTTCGAGGAAGTGCTTAAGGGGGAGGGTTCTTGAGTGGGCAGACTTGTTGGGCCGACGGCCCTTTTCTGCCGTCATATTCTATGTTTCTATATTTTATTGGGCTAAAAATCTAGGTTTATATTCAAGTATATATAGCAATTTGTTTGTGCACTCATTTTGCACTCAAATGTATAGTCCTGAAATTCTGTGAACTGCATTAAAACAGTGCTACTAATAGTTATGTCATCTCCTTCATGTTCTGGCACAGTGTATACTAGATTTGAATTTGTATGACTACTTAATTGGAGGTGGACATGCTACACAGAAGCAGCAGTGTGTGAAATAACTATACAACCAAGAAGCATTAATCCCTCTGCAAGCATATAGATTCTGACATCTTGACAGGTAAGTTGAATACTGTGAACAATACTTGGAGCCAATATGTGGTTATAACCAAGACTACATCATGTTTGGCTGCCTATATGGTTGGCATGGTGGAGATTTGACAACCAGTGTATGAGCATGGGTGACTAGGGCCCAGAGTGGCGGGAGAAGCTCTGGCTACCTTGTTGGGCAAACTAGATAGACCGTATGGGCCTTATCTGCTGTCATTTACTGTGTTATACCCTCTGCAATCAAAATAAGATTCTGACAACTGATAATACAAACAAAAGGGATTTTACATGTACCAAATTAAATATTTCAAGTTTTAGACCACTGTTACAATATTAACAAAATTGCTTTCCTTTACCTGGTGCAGGCTGTTGAGTTTCTCCCATTCGGTGCCAATGAACAGGGGTAAATCTTACTAAAAGATGAGGTGAACTGTTGGTTCCTAGTGGTCTGAATGCAACTACCCTGGTTACACAGACCAATACTTAAATTATAATTCCTGCAATTCCTTCCTCCAAGAGATAAAGAAAGGCCAATGAACTAAAATGCCCACATTTTTTTTATTTCTAGATATATACAAGGCCGTGACTGACATTTGCTCAGGGGAAAAAAAAAAAAAACGGAGATGATTTGAAAGCTTTACTCCTGATACAAGATTAGTGAGACAGAACATTTGTGCTATTGCTTATGTCCTATTTTTAACATTTTCCCCCTATGCCAGGGAGAGATATAAGTCAACATAAAATGTAGCTCATTTTAGCTATTGCAAATTCAATTAATTTGAACTACTTAAAGAGAAAGGTAATCACTTATCTGCAGCTCTTAGTACTATTGTAGTCTTAGGACTACAGGATGTGGAGCACAGCTGCAAGGGATGCATTTTTCAGTGCCAAAGTATAAGAGAAAAGCTTTGTAAAGCATAGAGGTAGTAACGTATAGTAAAATAAAGAAATAGCTTCTTTTTAACTTGACTATACATACAATACAAAAATGAAGACTCTTCAGACTCAGTTGCAACACTCATTCATTCCCTCGCCCCAAGAGTCTATGCAAGCATAATATAGCGTTTCACTGAGAAATCTTCATACAAATAGTCTTTCCCTTCTTCATGTTAAAAGCTTGTGTTAGCTCAGAGTTTATGAAGCTATTAAGCTAATAGTGAACTTTTCTACAGCGGATTGAGCAGCATTTAACAAAGCATTTTCTTACCACTTTCCTTTAAAAAGGTGGTACAGCAAAAATAAGGCAAAATCATAACCCTTAAGCAGTATGCAAATTAACCCTCCACTAGAGGACTACTTTCAACCCAAAATCAAAATACTGTTATCAAACATTAAAATGCACACAGTATGGCTTTCCTCTAATCCCAGAAAACAGCAGCAAAAGCTTGAAAAAAAAAATATGTACCAGTGATAAATGTACTATGTCCATTTAAAAAAACAAAAGGAGGACCCCCCCCCCCAAGTTAGTTATTCCCATAGCTGATACACTAGGGCAGGCTGCAGTTCAACATAGCTGACCCAAAATTTGGATGTGATAATTGATTAGGTTTTCTGAATCTAGGTGAGGTTCTTTCTTTCCCAGATAGTTATTTTTAGAAGGTACTAAAAACATTACATGAGCTTTAACTTCTAGTTAATTCAATTTAAGAATACTTAATTCAAAAGTTATCTTCTAAAATTTAGATTCTCACTCAAGTCTCATCACCTAGTGGCAGCAAAAAGGGCGAACAGAATGCTTGGAATGATTAAGAAGGGGATCACGAAAAGATCGGAGAAGGTTATCATGCCGCTGTAACGGGCCATGGTGCGACCCCCCACCTGGAATGCTGCGTCTAGCACTGGTCGCTGTACTTGAAGGACACGGTACTACTCGAAGGGATCCAGAGAAGAGCGACTAAAATGGTTAAGGGGCTGGAGGAGTTGTCGTACAGCGAGAGATTAGAGAAACTGGGCCTCTTCTCCCTTGAAAAGAGGAGACTGAGAAGGGACATGATTTAAACATTAAACATTCAAGGTAATGAAGGGAATAGACTTAGTAGATAAAGACAGGTTGTTCACCCTCTCCAAGGTAGGGAGAACAAGAGGGCACTCTCTAAAGTTAAAAGGGATAGATTCCGTACAAACGTAAGGAAGTTCTTTTTCACCCAAAGTGGTGGAAAACTGGAACGCTCTTCCAGAGGCTGTTGTAGGGAAAACACCCTCCAGGGATTCAAGACAAAGTTAGACAAGTTCCTGCTAGACCAGAACATACACAGGTAAGGCTAGACTCAAGTTAGGGCTCAGGTCCTTGACTTAGGGGCCGCAGCAGGAGCAGACTGCTGAGCACAATGGACCACTGGTCTGACCTAGCAGTGGAATTCTTATGTTCTTATCCTGCCACAGTAGTTGCCAAGACTATCCCCCTCCCTGCCTGGGCCCTACCAACATCACCTCTCATTATCTTCCTTTCTCACTCAGGGCCTTCCAGCCATCCCAGTTTAAACAGTATGAACCACAAAGGAGGCGGCAGAACCAGCAGAAAGCAGAGTGCATTCTCAGGACAGGGAGCTTGGAAGATGGCATTGTGAACACAATAAGGTTAGTTTCCAGGATAGGGGTGAAAAATAATGGAAAAACATTTCTTTCCATGGTGTTCTATTGATGTTTTCCCATTATAACCAAAAATCAGAAGCCTTAAATGTAAATGTACTAATTTGTTCTTATTTTGGGTCCCTGGTGAAAATGCTTTGTACACTTGGCCCAAAAATGGGAACATAGAGCTAGCTATACCCAGTCTCTCGATATAAAAAGAAGAATGAAAAAGTTGTTTCATTTGCATTTACAAGACAGCAGGCACAACTATTTTTGAAGGACCCTGAAGACTTGGTTCATCTCAAAGTACTATTCACATAATCCCCACAAATAACCCTAGAAAGGTGAGTAGCACTCATCTCAAAGTACGGCAAACAATTTTTCTATCACTGACAGATTCAGAGTGTTCTACAACAGCAGTAGCAATCCCTGCCTAAGTTAATTTATCTACTAAAACAAGCTTGATAGCATGCATACACAAACACACAGTGTTAACTGTTCATCCACATATTTGTTGTCAAGAACTTCCCAAGCTAGACTATTAAGTGAAGACCAAGTGGGAGGGTAGAGAGAAGATTGGGTGTTTTAGAGTTGTAAAGTTTTGGATTCCCCCCACCTACATTGAGATACTAGACCACCGGTAATACATTAGCAATTAATACTGCCTCTCAGAAAGGTAGCCTTGACAGCCAGTGTGCAGGAATATCCTATCATCAGCTGTCAGTGCCACCCATATACCATCTCTGTTCATGACTTGCCTGGATCCTGCAACTATCTGTGCTAAACAATTAGCTGCTGGTTTTAGCATGTGGCGGTCATTTGTGTGGGTTCATACTAATGGTTACTGTGCATTAACACCCCCACACTAACTGCTTAATGTATTTGAGTAAATGGGTCCCAAAGTCCTTTGCTTTCCCGCTGTGCCTGCAATATCATTCTTTCCAAATGTAATATATAACCTAAGAGCATGACTGATTTTCTTTCTCCCATTTTTTTTTCTGGTGGGGCAGGGGTTCATTCAAGAAAAGAAAAAGGGAAGGCATAGGGTAATGTCTGTATTGCAGAATTTCAATTCTATTACACTGGTCAACAAGCATTTTGCTACTGGAGTTCTGTCACCTGTACCTTAACAAGGGCCACATGCCGACTCTAAACCTGAAAACAGTTTTCGGCTATCATATCCTGTTTTTAAGTTATGAATCAGTTTGTGTTTATATCATTTTTGTCAATAACACTGAAGACCGTGAAGCGTCTATATTTTACTGTTTCTGTTAACACAATATTGCATTTTAGGACAGCTACTAGTATTTGAATGTTTATACTAAAAAGTGATTATGCTGCTTTTTCCACCTGTGAATTTTTATATTTTGTTTATTTTTGTGTAAGATATTATAATTATTATGAACAGATGAGGCTGGGTTAACCATCTTGATAATTTCTGTTATGTCTGCAGACAATTTACTGCACAAGATCAGCGAAAGAATCTGTCCAGCAGACACCAAAGTGAATAAAAGCATTATTTTGGCTGTAAAGTTGGTGACCAAGATAAAGCGTGTTTGCTATTCTGGATTAACACAATGGCTGAATGGGAAATGGAAGAAGATGCCTTTCGCTGTACCCATGATGTGGCATGAACCAACAAATCACTCAGACTGTTATTTTTGCATGACAAAAATTGCTGGATTCACAAAGAGGAATACATCAAAAATTGTATATCCTGATTGCCTGTCAGCAATTAAACCCGTTCCTCAAGACTCAGAGAATCCAGTTCCAATTCCTCCTTACACATCTGCAGCACAATGTGCTGGAAGTTCAGATGAAGAATGTGCCTCTGCAGCCGTGGAGGAGTTGTATGAGCTTGAAGTGGATGAAAAACAAACAACCTCACTTGCTAACTCTAGAAGATCTTAATGATCTGGTTAGAGACTTGTCACTATCGAGAAAGCAGAATTGTTGGGCTTAAGGCTGAAGCAATGGAATCTTAAGGCAGGACATCAAAATACCTTTTTTTCTGTGATCGTCACACCATTCTGGTTTCCTTTTATCAAATGGAAGGAAACATTTGTTTCTGTACTGATATTAATGGTCTCATGTGTGAACTGGGATATGAACATGTTTCTGACAAATGTAGACTATTCATTGATTCAAGCAAAGCAAGCCTTAAAGCGGTACTTTTACACAATGGAAACCAGAAGCCATCTGTTCCTGTTACTCATGCGGTTGGATTGAAGGAAACGTACGAGTCTATGGAGACACTTTTAAAACTCACACGCTATGCAGATCACCAGTGGAACCTCTGTGGTGATCTCAAAGTTGTGTCACTCCTTCTGGGTCTGCAACTGGGGTATACCAAATATTTGTGCTTCTTATGTCTTTGAAACAGTCGGGATGATGCCAACCACTACAGGCAGAAACAATGGCCAAACCAAAATGAGTCCGTACCTGGCAGATATAATGTGAAGCACCTGCCGTTAGTACATCATGAGAAAATCTATCTTCCAGCACTTTACATAAAACTAGGCCTTCTGAAAAATTTTGTCAAGGTGATGGACAGAATGGCGATGCATTTCAGCACCTAAGAAGTACATTTGGTTTCGAGAAAAGTGAAACCAAAATCAAAGGTGTTTTTGTTGGACCCAAAATCTGTGAACTGATCCTTGATGATGCATTCAAACAGAAGCTGAACACAGCTGAATCAGCAGCAAGGGAAGCATTCATGCTGGTTGTTCAGAATTTTATTGGTAATCAAAAATCTGAGAATTATGCTGAGCTTGTTGAGAACATCAGCTAATGGGTACCAGAATGTCATTTAAAATGCACTTCTTACATTCTCACCTTGACTTCTTCCCACCCAATCTTGGTGATGTCAGCAATGAGCATGGAGAAAGATATCCTCTAGCACCTAGGATGTCTCTTCACAGACTTCTGCACCAGAGAGAAGGGTTAGGAAAGCCATTGTAGTTGGAGATTTGATCACTAGGCATGTAGATAGCTGGGTGGTATACAGGACCCAAGAGACAGGCAGAGCTCCGAAGTTTCAATGTGTGGATGAGGCGTTGGTACAGGGAGGAGGCTTTTAGATGTGTAAGGAATTGGGCAACATTCTAAGAAAGGGAGGGCCTATTCCAGAAAGATGGACTCTACCTTAACCAGGGTGGAATCACGCTGCTGGCTGGATTTAACATGTCATCAGGGATGTGCCAGAGTAAATCAGGGCAGTAGAAGGACCCGAAGCAGCGTGTGAAGACTGCTGCACACCTGCTGGAATCGCAGGGTAGGTAGTCGGTCCGCGGGAAGGGGGGCGGCAAGGACTCTGGGGAGAACGGCAGACACCGGCCCTGTACTAACTCCAGGAAGGGAGGCTTATTGCTGGACAGGGGGAGCAGGAAGAGGTGCTGATGGACCGGGGGGGGGGGGGGGAAATGAAGGGAGGCCCACTGCTGGACAGAGGGAGCAGGAAGAGGTGCTGATGGACAGGGGGGGAGGTAAAATAAAGGGAAAAGGGCTGCTGCTGGATAAGGGGAGCAGTGAAGGGGTGGTGGTGGATACAGGAGAGGTAAAAAGAAGGGAGAATGGCAGGAAAAAGCAGCTAAGGAGACAGAGAGAGAAAGAAATAAAGACAGACACACACATATATTCTAGCACCCGTTATTGTAACGGGCTATAAAGCTAGTTTATTTATAAATGTGAGTATGTATATATGTATGTATGTGTATATATATATATATATATATATATACACACACACACACATATATATATATATATATATATATATATATATACACATACATACACACACACATTTATAAATATACACACACACATTTATAAAGGTGACAAAATTAGGCCCCTTTTATCAAGCTGCGTTAGGGATTTTTTTAAATCACGCCACTACGGTAAAAGCTCCGACGCTCATAGAATTCCTATGAGATTGGAGCTATTACTGAAGCGACCTGCGATAAAAAAACTTAACACAGCTTGATAAAAGGGGGCCACAATTACCACCACCCACCTCTTATGAAGCCACACTAGTATTATTATTATTTTTTTTATTGGTGGTTGTGGCAATAAAGGTTTTGACACTAAAAGGAATTGCTTAACAAATATTTCTGTTCTGTGTTCACGGCTGAAGATCCAGAAGCGGGACCGCAAAAGACAAATGCGAATAGGGATGGTGGAGTGGTAGACTTCAATCGATTTTCAGAGGGTTTTGTTGGTAAGGAACTAGCTAAGTTAAAAGATAGGCAAAGCAATGGGGCCAAATGGTGTACCGTATTTTTCGCTCCATAAGATACACTTTTTCTCCACCCAAAAGTGGGTGGAAATCTCGGTGCATCTTATAAAGCGAAGGTACAAATTTTGTTACCCCCGTACCATTGTAAAACCCACCCCCGTCCTCCCTCATCGTTGCCCCCCCCCCCCTTTTTAACCTGGTGGTCCAGCGTGTATCCTTCTTCCCTCTTATTTCCCAGGGGTAGTGGTCAATGGAGATCGCTCTGAGGAAAGGGATGCTACCAGTGAGGTGGCTCAAGATTCTGTTCTTGGGCCTGTTCTTTTTAACATTTTTATAAGCGATATTGCTGAAGGGCTATCAGGTAAGATTTGCCTCTTTGCAGATGATACCAAAATCTGCAATAGAGTAGACACCCCTGGATGGTATGAATAACATGAAGAAACACCTAGCGAAGCTTGAAGAATGGTCTGAAATTTGACAGCTAAAATTTAGTACTAATAAATGCAAGGTCATTTGGGCTGCAAAAACCCAACGGAACAGTTTTGGAGGTGAAGAACTTATGTGCACGACAGAAGAGCAGGACTTCAGTGTGATTGTGTGTGATGATCTTAAAGTGACCAAACAGGTTCAAAAGGAAAAAGGAGGTATTGATGCCCCTGTATAAGACTCTGGTGAGACCTCATTTAGAGACCATATCTTCAAAAAGATATACAAAGGATGGAGACAGCTCAGAGGAAGACTACTAAAATGGTGCGTAGTCTTCGTCATAAGGCGTATGGGGACAGACCTAAAAGATCTCAATAAGTATACTTTAGAGGAGATATGATAGAGGCGTTTAAATACCTACGTGGCATAAATGCACATGAGTTGTCTCTTTCAACTGAAAGGAAACTCTGGAAAGAGAGGGCATATGATGAAGTGAAGCGGTGATAGGCTCCAGAGTAATTTTAAGGAAATACTTATTTTTACAGAAAGGGTGGCAGATGCGTGGAAGTGTCTCCCGGAAGAGGTGGTGGAGACAGAGACTGTGTTTGAATTCAAGGAGTGGGATAGGCACGTGGGATCTCAGAGAGAGAAAGAGATAATGGTTACTGCAAATGGGCAAACTAGATGGGCCATTTGGCCTTTATCTGCCATCATCAGAGCTTTTACCGACACGGATGGTAATAAAAAAACGCTAACGGGGGGTAGTAGTAATTTAGATGAACTTGTTTGCAAAATCATATAGCTGATAAGCCTGAAAACAGAAAATTAAAAATATTACCTAAATTTATTATGTATGAAGCCATTTTATAAACTACAGATGAAATAATTCCACCTCTCAAACATTTAAATAAATTTGATAAAAAGCCACATAAAAATCTGAACTTTTGTGAGGCTCCTGCAAATTGTATTTTTTTTTTAATCTTATAGGTAAACTTAGCATTGTGTGCCAAGAGGTGGAACCAAGAGGCAAAGTGCAAGGTGGGGCTGGGGGTGTATCCTAAAATCTCCCTCTCAAAAATATGAGCTCCTTGATAGCTCTAACACATTGACCAAAAAGTCTGAAAAAGGAAACAAAGGGCTCCTTTTAAAAAGGTACGCTAGCGTTTTTAGTGCACGCACCGGATTAGCGCACGTGCTACCAGAAAAACTACCGCCTTCTCAAGAGGAGGCGGTAGCGGCTAGCGCACACACTATTCCGCACGTTAAGGACCTAACGCACCTTTGTAAAATGAGCCCAAAGTCCCACTGTGTACAATATATATGTACCCTATCTTTTGTATTCGGCTGACATCATATACGATTTCTGGAAAGTACTATTAAATGTTTATTCTGTTAATCTATTACTATGTTTCAATTTGCCATCTCTTAAGTTTACCTCATTGATTGTACTGATGCTTATATTTGGTCATTTTTACTATTGTTCTCCTATTAAGAAAATTATAAGTTTTATGTAAAGCTGTACATCTTGGGTGAATCACATCATAGAAACAGTTAATTAATGTATGTTTTTATTCTGTCCTTGCAATCTAATTACAGAATACTGTAGAAAGTTATTATAACCCCTGTATTATAAGAGGGGGTGCTGAAAAGTTCTCAGCCCAACCAACTTCCTAAATTGTGAGCATTATTTTGCCATTGTATAAGTACCAAGTTTCAGAAACAAAATTCTCTGTTTTGACTTTGTTTCAGATCATTGAACCACATCCATGTCATTCTCTTCTTGGTTGAGCTGAGACCTTTTCAACACCCCCTTGTACTACTTTTTCTGAGACATGATACAACAAGCAGTTTAAATATCTTGAAAGAAAACAGAAAGTTACACTTCACTTTCTTTTAACCTTAAAATTTTCTTAACATAATATCTGCATTTTTGTTCAATCTTGTTCAGCATTTATACTGTTAGGCAATGCTTGGGGACACTGACCAACTAACGAGTCCATCATCAGTTAGCAGTGCCAGACTCAATCACCCAGGGCAGCTAGCATAATGGTTCAAAGACTAACTTGCATATAAAAACTTATCTATTCTCCTCAGTAAATGTCTTAGATATTTACGATAATCAATGAATGAGATAGCATGGAATCATTACTAGGCTTTCTCAATACAAAAATAAATAATCTTGGATATGGCTTTAATAATATGTTTCACAGTCGTCTGATCACTTCTCCAGCTGCCATTATAGCTTTAATCTTATATTTTATCATAAAATAATCATTCCCCTTTGCTTGCATTTTGACATGATTAAGAGGAGACTAAACAAATAGTGGAAGGGACCAAGGAAAACTTAGAAATATTGAACTGTTTGGCTTTTACTGAAGAATGATTCAGAGAAAGGTCAGCAAATACTGGCAAGGATAAGTGTAATTGGGGGGGGGGGTGCCAAAACCATTTGTGGAAGAGACTACTTGAGTGGAACCAAAAGCTGAAAAAGTGGGTAGGTACACTTCGGTATGTTTGGGCAGATCAGATAGAGAGAGCATTCCACTTTTATTCAGCTAACGCAGTGCTTCTCAATATTTTTGTCGCTGTGACCTCCATGATAGCAGCCAAGTAAAAAGTGTGCGATTCGCCTCCCCCCTCAAGAGCCCACCCAAGTTGGGAAGCTCTTGAGTGAATGCTTTTTTTTTTTTTTTTTTCCCCTGGGGTCGCTCAGGGCTAGTCACATTCAGGCATTTTCTAGGTAGGAAAAAAAAAAACCCAGTAAGGGCAAATTCGTTTTAAAGGCTATTTAGTTATAGACTGAGGCAGTGCAGCAAGGAAGGATAACGAGCAAGTCAGGTGGAGCTGGGGAGTTTAACTGCCAGGCCCCGGGCACTCACTGTTGCGGGGGGTGATTCGCCACACGTTTGCCGCTACAGGTCTGGTCGAAGCTGTTAAAATCCCGCGGCGGTGAGGAGCGGAAATCCTCCAGCAGCCCAGTCGACGCAGCGGTTGAACCCAGAAGCGCACGCGCCCTTAGCAGCCGGGGCCCGGAAGGTGGCCGCCCCCGGTGTCTGCCGCTTAGCCCCCTACCCCTTAACTAAAAAAAAAAAAGACACCGTGACCCTGCAACCTCCACGCATGCGCCTCACGCCGCCCGAGACGAGGAAACCGAGACTACTGACCTGTGACGTCACGGAGTGATACGCCGGCGCGCCCTTTTCCCCCCTGCAGGAACTTCCGGTCGGACGCCACATTGCGGATGGCAAGAAAGGGGTGACTTGGCGGGAGGCCGAGTTGGTGAGAGTAGTTTCAGGTCAATCTTTTTATTTTCTACCACCGCTTCCTCCGGTTGTATTCTGGTACCTGCAAATACTTTGATGTGATTAGCGGTGGACGGAAAAAAGTCAGCAGAATAGAGTGGGACGGGGGGGGGGGGGGCGGGCATGCTTCCTCTTAAAAAAAAAAAAAACACAAAAATCTGACAACCCTATTTCTGTGGTACAAAGTGGTTTACATTTATTATATGCATGTATTTTCTCTGTACCTGGTGAGCTTGCACTCCAAGTTTTTGTACTTGGGGCAATAGAGAATAGGTGATTGCCCAGATTCACAAGGAGCTGAAATAGGACTTGAAACCATTAGGCTGCTCCTACTATGCAGATCTCTTAAGGTATACAATTCTAGGACGAAGATTTTAGACCAGTCCTGCATTTCTGACAACCTCATCCTGATGCATTATGCAACCAGCAGCACTGATTTCAGTGAACAGAATCGGGTACAACAAATATTACCCTGCTTTAGGATGTAAGTTTAAAACCAGGACTGGCCAAAAATTCTTGCTAATTCTAATTATGCAGAGGTTTTACAAATAAGAAAATCTCTAATTTTTAAATCTGCTTTTCACAGAAGTAGTGCTGCACAATTCATGAAAAAAATTTCAATTCAATTTGGCCTATTGCATTGAGTTTTCGATTTGATTCACTTTTCTTGCCCAATCGGGCGTTTTTTTCAAATGGGCTGGCGGATTTATTTTTGTAGCTACTCCAACCCCACGCTGGTGCTGTGGTGTAAACAAAACAAAAAATACTTTTCCTCTCTCTCCCCATCTTTTATGAATGCATAATGTAGGTTTTAGCCAGGGCTGTTGAGTCGGTAGATAAATCCTTTAACTCCTCAGTTTCTGGTACCCACGACTCCGACTCCAGGTACCCAAAATTGTCTCTGACTCCTCGACTCCACTCCTGGTTTTAGCGCCAGCAGCGGCGTTAACTGCTCCAATGCTTATAGAATTCCTAGGAGCGTCAGAGCAGTTCCTGCTGCTGCCGGCGCTAAAACCCACACTACGTTTGTAAAGAGGGGGGTCTGTTAGGTCCTAGCTCACACTCGCTGTCTAACACCAGCTCTGGCAGGATACACATTTCAAATCTAACATGTTGTAATCACAAAGCAGTAAATAAATTTCTTTTTCTACCTTTTGTTGTCTGGTCATTTTATTATTCAAATCATGTTGGTTTCAGGCTCTAGTTTTTGTTTGTCTTCTGTTGACTCACTCACCAGGGTCTCCTGCCCATTTGACGTTTTCTTTTTTTCTCTGTGCTCACCTTTTATCTTTCATCTTTGTACCTTCCCTTCCACTGCCATATCCAACATTTCTGTTTCTTTCCCACTATCCCCCTGTACAGCAGCTTTCCATCCCTCTCTCCCTGCCTTGTGCACTGGGTCTAGAGAATGACACAGGGACAAATTTGTCCTCGTCCCGTCCCCATGAGTTTTGTCGCTGTCCCTGTCCTGTAAGCCCTGCCTTAACCGCACAAGCCTTGAACACTTATGATTTTAAAGTGTTTGAGACTTGTGCAGATGAGGATGGAGCTTGCAGGAATGGGGCAGGGACAGGAAAAGAACTTGTGGGGACGGGACAGGAAAATTAGTTCCTGCTGGATGGGGAAAAATTTGTCCTTGTGTCATTCTCTACCTGGGTCAAACCTCTCTATTCTCCTCCATGCGGCATCTCTCCCTTCCTCCCCTCCATTATCATGTGTAACATTTCTTTCCCTCTCCCCAAGCACCATCTCTCCCTGTCCCTTCACCCTATGTCCACAATTTCTCTCTCTCTTCTCTATGCATGTCTCCCTCCCCCCCACACTATATGCAAGATTTATCCCGTTCACTCCTTTTTTACCTTTTTGTTGCATCTCTCCCTTCATCTCCTCCACCCCATGTCCAACAATTCTTCCTTTCTCCTCTCTCCCCCCATCTACAACAGCTTTCCATCTCTCCTATCCCCCTGTACAGCAGCTTTCCATCCCTCCCTCCCTCCCATCCCCCTGAGTAGCAGCTTTCCCTGTTCAGAGTGCTGCCTCTTCCTGTTGGAAACTGCCATTGCTGCTGCCACTTTAGGAGGCCCGGAGATATTGTCAGGACTCACTGAATCAGTGAGTTTGATATTTCCAACAAACAAATCAATTCAAATCGATTCACCGATTCAGATACATGTGCTAGACGCCCAAAGTTGGCAGTGGAAAAATGTCCATTCTTGAAAATACATCTAGAAATGTTTTTTTTTTCCCCCCCATAATCGTCCATCTGGACATCTAGGCCATTGATCGTCCAGACTGCCAGCACATCTATCTTTATACCACATTTCCATCCAAAAATTCATCTAAGTCCCAAACATCCAGAACAAGACTAGTTGGACTTGGGAAGGACCAGCATTGTGATGGACTGGCCACTCAGACATGGCAACAGAGCAGTGGGGCACCTTACAGGACACTGTTGTGAACTTCACAAAAAGGGTGCCACATAAACATCTAACCAGAACTCCCTTATAGGATATGGTGAGCCCCCCCCCAAAAAAAACACTCCCAAAACCCAGTATACCACCTGTCTATAACCCCAATAGCCCTTTTGGCTTCAGGTGCCACCTATATAGCAGTACAGTAGGGTTTGGGGGGTGTTTTTGGTGGGCTCACATTTTCCACCATGAATGTAGTGGTTAGAGTGGTTTATGGGCCTGGATCCTCCTCTCTATGGCCCACTAGCACACCCCCCAGGCTACTTAAAACAGCTGTATGCAGCTCTTCTAGGCTTTCCTATAGCAGGTGCTGTTGTTCCGGAGTCAGTATGTACGTTTTTATTCTGATATTTCTGACAGTGTGAGGGGGTCAGTGATCACTGGAAGAGTGTATGGGGGTCTTTACATTGTCTCTGAAGTGGTTATCTGGTCACTAAGGATACCTTTTTGGCATTTATACCTGCTTTTACATCATCTAACTCTTAACACATGTTTCATCCAGAAAGTCTCATGAAACATTTGATTATCCCTGCAGGACAACTAAGTCAAGGTTGGCCCACATCCCGTCCAAATACCACCCTAACCACTCCTCCAGATACGCCTCTTTTAGCTCTGGGCGCACAGTGGCATTCAGAGGCCTAAAAAGTCCCTGGATATGCACAGAAAGTTGGTTTGATTATCGGCACTTGGACGACCTGTCTTTTAGGTTGTTCAAGTGCCGACTTGGGCTGGTTTTTAGATGTGTTTAAGTTTCAATTATGAGCCCCTTAGTGTTGTATCATAATGGGTAGAAATGGGAGCCAATATTTAGGTAACTAGAGAAAATACAGCATTTATTTTGTTGTACAGCGCTGTGTATGCCTTTCAGTGCTATAGAAATGATAAATAGTAGTAGCCCTTGGTTGAAGTGGATTGTAATCAGAGATGTGAAATTTTCTGTTTATTTATTTATTTGAATTTATATCCCGTCCTCCCAGAAGAGCTCAGAATGGGTTACGAGTTTACATACATAATAAAGTAGAACAGGGTATAATAATGTAGAGCATGACAGTACATTTTAGGTCATAACATGATAGCACAATACATAGGGGAGCATGATAGTAGTCAAAAAGCATGGCAATACTTAACACGATATGACAGGACAAGACCTCATACAACATTGGGTGGTGATGTTATGAGTTTGGAATGACATTGCGGTAACTAATAGAGCTTGACAGTACATTATAATATGGTTTGTTCTTTATTATATCCTTTAGAACCTAACGGATGTAGCGGTATATAAGAAATAAATTACATTACATTACATTACATTTAGGAGCTGAGGGCTGATATATTAGCAAATTTAAATTATTTATTTAAGCGTGAGCAAACATGTTTATCTTGTTGCTGATGTCAAATGTTCCATATGTGTTTCTGCAACCTTTCTCAGATTCAGTAATGCTAAATGAGTGGACTTTCCCCATTCATATACTGGAGAATGGGGGCTGACTTGTCACCTATATCCACTAGTAAAGGGGGATCTCTTTCTCCAAGATACCTTGTGGCTTCTTGGCTGCATTTTCTAATGTGGAATTCAGTTTTTATTCATCCGAGGTGGCAAATAAGATTTTACTGGAAATGTTTCTGTTGCAGGTAAATCAAGACCAATGTGATTAGTTTTCATGATTATTATGGTTTGATATACCGCTTTAATGCCAAAGCGGTTTACAATATAAAACAATTTTTAAAACAAACAAAAATTGTCACAACATGGCACAAGAGGAAGAAAGGGAGGGTTTACAATTTATAAAATAAAAATGGAGAAGGGGAAGACTTGGGTGATCCATTTATCTAAGTCTCAAAAGCATCCTTAAAAGATTTAAGGCTAGTTTTAAAAATGATTAGAGTTAGTTTCCAGTTTTAACACTAACCCCCTCTTCTATGAAACCACGCTAGTGGTTTTTAGCGCAGAGAGCCGCGCTGAATGGCCCGTGCTGCTCCCGACGCTCATTGAGTTCCTGTGAGCGTCGGGAGCAGTGTGGCTCTCTGCGCTAAAAACCGCTAGTGCGGTTTTATAGAAGAGGGAGTAAGGGGAGGACATTCCATAGAATAGAAATGACTACAGAATAAATAGTTTTGTGAGTTGTGTCATAAAATAACTGACAAACAGATGGAACAGAAAGAAGATGTTGCTGAGATGATTGTAAAGTAAGCAAGGTTTCATATGGGATCAGAAGTCTGTCGATAAATGAAGGAGAGTGATTGGCCTGAATGTTGAATGCAAGAAAGAGAATTTTAAATGTGATTCTGTGGGAGCTGGGCAACCGGTGGGCCTTTTTGACATGGTCAAACTTCTTTGCAGTATTTTTAATAATTTGTAATCTAATCTCTTCTGGATTCCTTCAAGAGTATTAAACTTCATGAAATCATCAAGAAGAGGTTTAATTCATGAGAAGTATCATTGTGTTAACAGTAATATGAATATTTGTTGTGTCCTGTTACCGTATTACTCCTGATGCTATCAGCAAGGCAAGTGCTCTTTCTTAGTGTTTCACATACAGTGGTGCTTTTGTGCCTCTCAGATCATGTATATTTTATAGTAAAATACAGGCATACTAACACATCTTGCATTTGAATACTTGCTTTTCCAAATTAAGATGAAGCCAAGGTATATAACAGATATTTCCATTTCCCAGATGGTTTATAAGCTAAATTTATACCCGAGATAATGCAGGGTTAAAGTGACTTGCTCAAGGTTACAAGGAGAGTCAGTGGGAAAACTGGGATTTGAATAATAGCTTCCAAGGTTTTGAAAAATTTCTGACAGAAGATAAGGAGGCAATACTATTGTGCCCTAAAATTGGCCCTGAAGCAGTGGACAAACTAGCGGTCCACGAAATGCCAGCCGCGTCGGCTCCAGTTCCAGCTCCGAGAGTAGGGAACAGCTCCGATCCTGGTTCAGGTAGTTTATGGTGGCACACAGTAAATGAAATCTATGATTGAAAACTGAACTACAAACACTAAACATAAGTAAACCTCTGGCTAGTTTTTCAAACTGTGAAGTGGTCTGTATTCAGAGTTGAATATATTAATCACAAGTTACAATTAAGAAAAAAAGATAAAATAAGTTAAAAATAGTAAAAGAGTTATAAGTTAAAGACTAATAGTAAAAATGCACTAAGCAGGTTTTTGGCCAGTGATTGTAGCATGGAGTATATATTTGGACTATATCTACGCTGACAGTGAATGTCGATGAGACTATAAGCGTAGTACTCCTTAACTCTGAGGCCTTTTCCTGCATAAACAGTGTGCTTTAAAAAAATGCTTACAAAATATTCAACACATGATTAATCAACTGGTTTAAGAAGAATATAAGAATGAGTAACAGAATATAGATCGTTTCATACGAGTGGAGTATTGATTTTTATTGTAAACTGACTACCAATACCACTCAGTTATAATCTCTTGAAGCTTTGTTTCCAAGGTTCTTGGCCTGTTTTCCTCAAACCACTAGATTAGATTAATGCAATTAAAAAGGAAATCAGTTGAGATCTTAGCTTGGCAGAAACACTGTTACAAAAGGCTCTACATGCAGATATAGGTAGAGGCTGCATCTCTCATTTATATAAGGCCTTATTGGTGAGAGAGGCCAATGGGAACAGCTGCTTGGGAAAATGTAGCAATCTAAGCAGTGGGAAGTTATATATAGGTGTCTATTTAGAGGTACCTTTTTTTCAAACTTGATTGAAAATGGTTGCAAACTTTATTATATGTGGTATTATACCCCCTCTAGACTTTAATGCTTTTATGGGTCTGGATCAGGATTTTGCTGACGGCATGTGGCTTTCAGGGAGATTTTTGCCATATATGGTGGACCTGTCCAGTGATACGAGTCTACTGGCAAAAGGTGGGACAACTGGTGGTTCGGCTAACGAGTCACTATTTTCCTATATTGATGGAATGCTGTCTATTGAATGCACCAGTTCTGGGATTTCCAGTAGCGGAGTCCAAATTTACAGCCTTTGTATTCACAGCAGCGCATTTGGCTATAGAAGACGGTCCAGATGCCTAATTTATTGTTGTGTGGAAAAGTTGTAGTGGGCACAAAATGGTAGGGATTACTAGTCCAATGTTCTTGGGGGAATTCTGCACCAAAAAATGTAAACTTCTGCCATCTTTGAGTAGGAACTTTTATTGGTATTCTAAATTAAGTGAAGACGGATACACTGTACTTTGTTGAGAAAATCACTGGCAATTCATTTTCCCTACGAAAATATCTATTTTTAGTGAGTTGTAGCCCTCTTGTGGCTGAAATCATTTATTATGGCAGTGCAGATAATCTTTTGATCCCACTTTGCCGCACGATTCTTGTGCAAAGTGGGAATCGAAACCAACACAATTCCTTTTTTTTTTTTATGTCCTGGCAGTTTTCTTCCTCTCCTTTTGAGCCACCAACTCAACTGGAACCAGGACCTAGATAATACTTCCACGAGACTTCATTTCCAAACAACTTAAGGACCCCTCCCCCCCCCGGTACTCAACTTACCCATTTGGCCCCGTGGTCACGGCGCACCTGAGTCGGAACCATGCACGGGGCTCTTTCTGAAACGCAAATCCAGCTTACTAGTCGTTACCCTCCTGCTGCCCGCGCACTTTTGCCATCCGCAATATGGCGCCCGAGCGGAAGCTCCTGGGAAGGGAAGGGCGTTCACTCTGTGACCTCACAGTTCGCTAGTCACGATTTCCTCTGCGTGTGGCGCATGCGCGGCTGCCGGCCAGTTGTTCCTGGACGCCGAGAGAGGCGGGGAGGACCTGGCGGAGCTCTTCCCTTCCGGGCGCTTCCCCTGAGTCTCCCGAGACGCACTGTCGCCTGACTAACCGCCGGCATGTACGGGCCGCTGGAGGATTTCCGCTCGCCGCCGCCGCGGGATTTCAACGGCATCGTCCAGATCTGCAGCGGCAACGTCCAGAGAATCACCCACAACAGTGAGTGCCCGGGGGCCCGGCCTCCCCAGCCGTGTACACCCCCCCACCCCCTTCCCCTCTGCCGGTTCTACTTCACACCGGCGCCCGGTACACCCAGCCCCGTCAAATTGTCCCTAGGGCTGTCAGTATTGGTAAGCATTATCCTGCCCACCAAGGGCCACTGCGTTTCCTCCTTCCCCCCCTCCCCCATAGCCCATCCTATTCCGCAACCTGTCAACACAGCTCCACAAACGCCCAGCCTAACAAAAATTCTCGATCTGTCCTACATACAGACCTCAATCCCTCCTAACCGAGTCCCACAGCCTATCCTTCCCAATCTTACATAGTAACATAGTAGATGACGGCAGACAAAGATCCGAATGGTCCATCCAGTCTGCCCAACCTGATTCAATTTAAATTTTTTTTTTCTTCTTAGCTATTTCTGGGCAAGAATCCAAAGCTCTACCCGGTACTGTGCTTGGGTTCCCACTGCCAAAATCTCTGTTAAAACCTACTCCATCCCATCTAAATTAGAGAATAACCGGATAACCGCGGGAAATAATCCCATGTCATTTTCTAGTGCCTATGTCAACCTCAGTTCTTCTACACCAGCATTCTTCAAAGCAAAGCTTGCGGGTCAGTGGTTGTGGCCATTCATACTCTGATTCTTCCCTCTCTCCTTAAAGAATGACATGAAGATGGTTTCCCGCGGTTATCCGCAGGGATAGGAAAGATGATGAATTTTGTCACCGTGTCATTCTCTAATCTAAATCCTCTTTAGATGGGATGGAGTAGGTTGAAGCCCTCTCTAGCCCATCCTCCCCCAAACGGCCATATACAGACACAGACCATGCGAGTCTGCCCAGTACTGGCCTTAGTTCAATATTTAATATTATTTTCTGATTCTAGATCCTCTGTGTTCATCCCACGCTTCCTTGAACTCAGTCACCGTTTTTCTCTCCACCATCTCTCTCGGGAGCGCATTCCAGGCATCCACCACCCTCTCCATAAAGTAGAATTTCCTAACATTGCTCTTGAATCTACCACCCCTCAACCTCAAATTATGTCCTTTGGTTTTACCATTTTCCTTTCTCTGGAAAAGATTTTGTTCTACGTTAATACCCTTCAAGTATTTGAACGTCTGAATCATATCTACCCTGTCCCTCCTTTCCTCTAAGGTATACATATTTGAACGTCTGAATCATATCTCCCCATCCCTCCTTTCCTCTAGGGTATACATATTCAGGGCTTCCAGTCTCTCATACGTCTTCTGGCGCAAGCCTCCTATCATTTTCGTCGCCCTCCTCTGGACTGCTTCAAGTCTTCTTACGTCCTTCACCAGATACGGTCTCCAAAACTGAACACAATACTCCAAATGGGGCCTTACCAATGACCTGTACAGGGGCATCAACACCTTCTTCCTTCTACTGGCTACACCTCTCTTTATACAGCCCAGCATCCTTCTGGCAGCAGCCACTGCCTTGTCACACTGTTTTTTCATCTTTAAATCTTCGGACACTATCACCCCCAAGGTCCCTCTCCCCATCCGTGCATATCAGCTTCTCACCTCCCAGCATATATGGTTCCTTCCGATTATTAATCCCCAAATGCATTACCTCTACACTGTTTTATTATTGCTTCCCATCTTGACATCTCAGCCTGTCCCTAGAATCCTCTGACTTATTACTTGTATCCCACCATCTGTGCTGCCCCATTTCCGTCTTTACCCTCCTCCTTCTCTTCTATATCTTCATTATAATACTTAATTCATCCAGCCTCCATATTTACATTGTGATGTGTTCTACATATCTAAAGCTCCACCCTAACCTTTGCTTTCTAAACTCATACCAAATCCCTATCATCTATATCCTATACTAACTCGACCTATTCCTCCAAAACAAGCCTTATTGCCTCAAATTAACCCTCCCCAAGCAATCTCCAGATTGTAATTTCTTCTTCTGTGCTAGCCCTTCTTATGGTCTTTTCAATTTGTCCCCATAGCACCAACCTCCCTTATAATAGGACCTAACATGTACTCCCCCCCTCCCCCGTCCTGTTTTGGATCTAAACTAATGTTACAACAATGATATTGGGTAATAGACAGAGACAACTCTGTCTTTTCCACTCTTTCTGTGCTCCTCTTTCCTGATTCTAAAGGGTTCTTTTACTAAGGCATGCTAATGATTGCTGCAGCTAAATGTCAAGAAGCCTATGAGGCTCATAATCAAAAAACATAGATGTCTAAAAAGCATGAGGGGCCTTAGGCATCTGAGCCAATCAGAGCCTTAGGCCCCGCCCCTGTGCATCCCAGAATGCACCAGGAAGGCCCGCCATTTTTGAGTGGCAAGTTTACTGGTAGGAGGGTGTATGCATCCCTCTGGCCAGACTTTCATCTTAAAAGATACTGTTGTGTGTGGGAGGGCTGGGGGGGGTCTACAGGTAGGGGGGTCTGGAGGGGGGTGTTGCTGGGTGGGGGGGGGGTGATGGCAGGAGGGAGTGGGCATCCCTCCTGCTGGGGGATTTATCAGGGGGTTCGGGGATGGCTGTGGGAGGGAGTGGGCATCTCTCTTGCCAGCTGACTTTGCAGCGCGGTGGAGGCGGGGCCGTGGCTGCTCAGCTGTTTGCAGCAGGAAGATTTCCTTGCCGTGATCAGTTCAGCGGCTGCATCCTGATTGGCTGGTTAGACAGCGGTAAGACACCATTTATAGAATTTGCTCCATTGTGAATATCTCGACAGGTACAAAGGGCCTGCTTTAGAAACATGTCCCTTGTACATTGCCAGAAAACCCATAATCTTTACTAGAATGCTTGCAGAAAATATCTGCTCTGTGTATGTCTCATGGGTTGAATCTTCAAAGTCTGTTTAATATGTAGGTTCAGTTGTGATTATGTAACGTTTAGCTGACCGATTATGGGGAGCAGAATCTATGTTATTTGTGGAAACAGGCAGTCGGGATCACATGCTCTATCATGGGAATGTGAACTTATTTTAAAGGCAAATATTTTTTTTAACACAAATCTCCTTTTTCTGAGTCTGGTTTTTGGGAACAATTTAAAAGCCATACTTAGTACTAGAACGAGCACATGTGATCTCATGAATAGAGCTACAGATAACTGGATTTGAAATAGTTTCCTTATTTCTTTCAAGATTTATTTGAAGAGTAAAAGTGGAATCTGTTGATGATAGGCATGGTCAGTGAACCTTCATCACAGGAATATGAGGGTTTGGGGGCACTGCCATCCTTCACCATCATTTCCAGATCAAAGGCAAGCTTGACCTAGGTTGGATTCTTGGTTTAGTTGGGGTTTTTTTTCTCTTTGGGTTCATTGGGAATGTTGCAGAGGCAGTGATTACAATGTCTTTGCGGAGGGAAGGGGGTGTCGCAGAAGAGGGGAAGAAATCACTGCATATTGGTGTCATCTAGTAGCTGAATCCAAAGCCTATGATTGCAGGATTCTAAAAACCATGTCTCCCCCCCCCCACCTAGCTGACAACTGTTGCTGCAATGAGCAGACTGAAGTAAGAGACAGAAAAAAAATAGCACTAATAAGACCATAAAGAAGAATTTATTGACAAACCAAGAGTCTTGTGGGGTATGTTTCATCTCTTTTTGGACCTTGGTTCTCTGCCCTGAATCTCTCCCAGTTTGCAAATGGTTCTTTTTTTTTGTTTGTTTTTATACTTTTACCATTTCACTAACAATAATAAATGGATGTGTTAGCTGTTTCTGAATTGTGTATATCTATACCTCCCATTTAGGCCTCCTTTTACGAAACTGCGATAGCAGTTTCTAGCGCGGGGAGCCGCGCTGAATGGCCCGCGCTGCTCCCGACGCTTATTGAGGAGCATCGTACTGATTTGCTGCTGCTGTCTTTAACTGCTACAGCACTTTATTCTGGGTTAATAATGCGTTTTTGTGCATGAGTAGGACAAAGAGTTCCTTCAAGATACCTGGAATGTGGTTTTCTGTTGCTCTTGTAGTTGCTGGGTAGTGATGAAGATAACGTCCATAACTCAAAAATAAAGCTTTATTTCTTTTGTCAGCAGCATATATTAAGTATCTTTTTTTAAACTTTCAGCTGCTCAGATAAAGAGCCTGTTGAGTCAACTGGGAACTAAGCAGGATACCAGCAAGCTGCAGGAAAATTTGTAAGTGTCAAATATGCTCTATCTTTTGTGTGCTTGCAGACTATGCTGATTTTCATTTCTGAGACTGGGAAAAGTCACTGCATTGCAACCTTGATTCAGCAATGGAAACTGGAGCCAAAGACAGTATCAAAATTTAGGAAACCCTGGGGATCTCTGAGGGAGAGGAAGGGATTGAAAAGCTGAGTTAGTGTGGCTGGGCAGATTGGATGCACCGTATGGTCTTTATCTGCCATCGTGGTGTATTTGTTCCTATGTTGGGACATCTTACAAGATGCAATAGCTTATTGAAGGAATAATCCAGAGGGAACTGCTTTTGTTGCAGGTAGAAATATGCTGAAAAAGTACATGAGAATTGCCGCTGCTGGGTCAGACCAGTGGTGGAGAAACAACTTATACATAAATCAAGAGCAGTGGCGTACTAAGAGGGGTGGGGGACAGCCCGCCCCAGGCGCCGTCTTGATGAGGATGCAGGCACCCATTCTCCTCTCTGCTTCTTGGTCCTTTATCCCCCCCCCCCCCCCCGCAGCACGTGCACCCCACTTCCCTTCCCCCGTACCTCTGTAACATTCTTTGTGCAAGCAGCATCCCCCAGCCTGTTGTTGCGCCACCATTGGCTCTTCCTCTGACGTTGCTTCCTGGATCCGCACCTAGGAAGCAACGTCTGAGGAAGAGCCAACGCTGGCGCAACAGCAGCTCGGGGGTTGCTGCCCATGCCAGGAACGTTACAGCGGTACAGGGGAAGGCGGGTGGGATGGGAAAGGAGCGTGTGGGGGGAGCGGCGCCACCGCCCCAGGCGTCTCTCACTCTTGCTTCGCCACTGATCAAAAGCTCTTGGTATAGGACCAGATGTGACTGACTGAGTTAAAAACTGATTGAGCGGGAGTTGACAGTGGTAAATGGCATTCAGTCAGAGGAGAAGGGTGTTATCACTAGTGTTCTTAGGGATTGGTCCTTGGGCTGGGGGGTTCCCCCCCTCCATCATTTTGAAAGCAGTATTGCAGAAGGGCTGCTGGGTAAGATTAACATCTTTGCAGATTCTACCAAAATCTGTCATGGGTTAGACTAAGCTGAATGGTGTAGATAGCATGAGGAAGTCTCTAGGGAAACTTGAGGAATGTTACAGAATTGGGCAACTGAGAATTAATGCTAAAAAAAAAATGCAGGGCCTTGCGTTTGGGCTGAAAAAAAAAAAGTGGTACCATATAGGGGGTGAAGTACTAATCGCATGAAAGAAGAGTGAGACCTGAGAGTGATTGATAGGTGGCCAAATAGGTAGAAAAGTAATGGCAAAAGCCAGAAGAATGCTTGGGTTTAGAGGAGGAGGAATGGCCAGCAGCAAACAGGAGGTGCTAATGCCACTGTGTAAGTCTGTGGTTAGACCTCACTTGGAATACTAATAACAATTCTAGAGTCTGTACCTTCAAAAAGATATAAATGAGACGGAGTCTGTTCGTAAGGTGGTTACTAAAATATTCAGTGGTCTTTGTCATATGGGGACTGGCAAACTTTAATTATGTTTACTTTGGAATATTTAGATTATTAGAGGGTTTGTAAATTGTAACTTGCTCTGTATGGATTTTGGCTGAAAGTGGCATGCCATAAGACCTCGTATATTTATTTATTTAAGTATTTATATACCACTTATAGCCTATGTAGTTTACATTCAGGTACTCAAGCATTTTCCCTATCTGTCCTGGTGGGTTCTATCTAATGTACCTGGGGCAATGGGATTGAGTGACTTGCCCAGGGTCCCAAGGAGCAGTGTGAGGTTGGACCCCCAAACCTCAGGAGGCTGAGGCTGTAGTTCTAACCACTGCGCCACACACTCACCCATTAACTCCATGAAAGGGGAACTATGATGGGGACATTTAAATACCTCTGTGGCATAAATGCACAGGAGACAAGTTTCTTTCAATTGAATGGAAGCCCTGGAGCAAGGGGGCATAACAAAAAAGTGAAAGGGGGTAGATTTAGGAGTAATCTAAGGAAATATTTCTTTACAGAAAGGGTGGTGGATATGCGAAATGTCCTACCAACAGAGATGGAGACTACGACTGAATTTGAATTCAGGAAAACATGGCGCAAGCATAGAAGATCGCTAAGGGAGAGGAAAGGCTAGGAAACCTTAAAAGGTGTAGATGGGCAAACTGGATAAGCCATATCATTTTATCCCAGGACAAGCAGGCATGATATTCTCACATGTGGGTGACGTCATCTACGGAGCCCCGCGCGGACAGCTTTTCAAGCAAACTTGATTGGAAGTTTCAAGTTTGCACACTGCACCACGCATGTGCTAGCCTTCCTGCCCACTAGAGGGCGCATCCCCACCTCGTGGTCCTCAGTTCAATTTCATCCGCGGAGCCAGAAGCCCTGTGGAAAATTGTGCTCTGCATTTGCCTTCTGTCGCCGCGGCTGTGTCCTAATTTCGACGCGGTCGCTGCGTTTTGTTGTTTTCTTTTAATTGTTCGTTCTTCTAAAACTGGATAAGCCATATCATTTTATCTGCCATTGTATTCTCTGTTTCCATATTTAAACATACCTGTAGGCATAACACCTCTCAGTGTGGCAAGAGGTTTGCATTGTGGAAAAGCAGGCAGACTTGAGAGGAACAACTTCAGACAGTTGAATAGTTGATCCAGGTTTCCAAGTTTATTTAAAAGTCTGATATACTACTGCCCATTGGAAGGTCTGCTGAGTAGTTTACAAAGCTAAAAATTCTATAGTAGTGAAAAGAACTGCATTTTTGTCCAAAAAGGATAGAAAGAAGAAAAGAAATAGAAAACGAATTTACCAATTTTTCTTTTTATTATCAGCCATAAGATAGTCCTATCCTAAATAATGGGGTCCTTTTATCAAGCTGCGGTAGGGGTTTAACGCGTGTAATACCACGCGTTAAACCGCCTGCCGCGCTAGCCGCTAACGCCTGCATTGAGCAGGCGTTAGTTTTTTAGCCGCCGCAGGGGTTAGCGCGTGATGAAATGTCCAACGTGCTAACCCCGCTAGTGCAGTTTGATGAAAGGACCCCAAAATCATAATAACCAAAGATTAATTCATATTTGGTGGCATCCACCCCGGTGTCCAGATCACATCTAACGAACGCAGATTCACCTAAAAAAAAAAATAAAAAAATTTATGTTCCAAAGGCATCATGAAATATAAATGCTTTTAACCGAGTCTTAAAAGTTACTAGAGATGATTCCAGATATAAGTATTGATGCACTTCATTCCAAAGAGAAGGCCCTGTAACTCTAAATATTGTTACTCTAATATCAGGGCAAATCAAAAATTAAAGGCAATGGTTAAATTATGCGATAACTGTAACAGAGCTGGTGAAATGCAACATATGTATTCGTACATTGCCTGTTGGATAGTTCGTCTCTATGCACAGTGCAGTGCTCGGCCTTGAGTCATATGGCAACCACGAGGTCAGAAACATGGACACTCCATTGCAAGATTACACCATCGAAATGCAACATGCAGTAGAGCACTTTGGACAGAGAGAGTGAAACCTGTGGAAATTCATCATTGGATATTGACTCAGTATGGACATAGCACCATGAATCAAGTAAAAAGGTTTAAAGCGAGAAGAACAAATGTAATTGATGAAGGTCGCTCTTCCGGTCGCCCATCAACATCGCGCACACAAGAGCACAGTGGCAGGACATATGCCTTGATTAGAGAGACCAACAGGTAACGGTGCCTCAATTGGCTGCAAATTTGAATATCAAGTATGGATCTGCGTTTGCCATGATGACTCGGGATACAGGAAAGTCTGTGCATGATGGATTCCAAACAGCTTACTGATCTGTACAAGCAACAGTGTGTGGAGGTTGCAACACAGTTCCTGAGACGTTATGAAGATCTGAGTGTTCTGGAGAGAATTGTCACTGGCGATGAGACATGGGCGCATTACTGCAACCCAGGAGAGCAAAAAACAAAACACAATGAAGGAAAGGAAGCAGTGCTTTTCTGTCTTCAAGAGCTGCCAAAAAAACTTCTCGGCAGAAATGCAGAATCTAGTTGAACAATACAACAAATGCATTATCTTGCATAGGCACATTGTAGAAAAGTGATATTTTCAATTGCTCACAGTTACTTTTATTAAAGCCATTAAATGTATTTTGCCTTTACATTTTGATTTATCCTCATAGTACTGTAACGCCTTATTCAAGGGTATTACTCAAAAAGAGATCAGGCATTTACACCTAATTCAAAATGCTTCTGTTAAAATGATCATGAATGCAAAAAAATTTGACCATGTTTCACCGCTTCTTAAAAAATCGCATTGGCTCCCAGTATTGCATAGAATAATTTACAAAATATGTCTGTTATCACTTCAGACTCAACTCTATAAGTCCCCAGCTTTCATCGACAGGATTCTAATTCCCTACGTCTCCACTAGAATACTTCGGTCTAATGACCAATGTTTGCTAACCGTTCCATCACTTAAAACTATTAATACTCGAAGACAATACATTTTTTCTGTTGGGGCCCCTCAATTGTGGAATTCCTTGCTAATCTATTTAAGGGAAGAAAGAAACATTGACAGATTTAAGAGTTGGCTAAAATGCTTTCTTTTTAAAGATGCATTTAACTGCTAGACATTATAAAAACAACAAAACAAAGCCAAAAATCCTTCCTTTTGTATTAAAAAACAAAACCAAAAACCCCTCCTTTTGCAATTTCCCTTGATTGTCTCATTTGCCTTTAATTATTGTATTTCTATCCCACGTATCCTTTTGGTCCCGTCTGTTTTGAAAGACATGTATTTGCTATATGAACTTTTTGTTCCCCTGTATATTGGTGTAAACTGTTTTTTAGAATTGTGCATCACCCTGAATTTATGATTGGGAGATCAATCAAATTTTAAATAAACTTGAAATTTGACCATTAATTGATTTTGTGCTGCTGATCTGAGTGATCTTATAGGAGGATAAGGTATTAGCAATCTATTTTTTTTTTTTTTTTGTATTAGCAATCTAAATAAGGCAAAATGCCCAGATGATGTATTTTGTGGACTAAAAATATAATCAATGATATCCTATGTTGAATTGGAAGGGAGTGTTCCTCTCAAAGTAACAGTGTAACATGATCAAATTTTTTGAAATTTAGTAAGCAATTTAACTGCTACACATTAAATTATCTGAAGTCTTCTGATATCCAATAAGTGAATACAGTTAAAGAGGGAATTGCAGTAATTCAGTTGGCTAATTATGACAAAAGAATGCATCAGCACATGAGGGGCCGAAACAGAAGAGATGCCTAACCAAATAAATCATTCCTAACTTATAAAAACTAGAAATCTGTATCTGAAAAGTCAAAGTATGATCTAGTATTACTCCAAGAATTTTTACAGTAGACTTAAAAATAGTTTTACTATTCCCTATCATCAGAGGAGCTTGTAATTGAGGTGTTCCAGCTCACTTGAGTAACTTGCACAAATCGCTTTGAAAATATTGTTACAGCAAAAAAGAAAAAAAAAAAAGACTTGTTATTGTAGTAATCTTATAATTGACTGAACTACCGTAAGTTAAACCACGATCTAGTTAAAATGTAGATAGAAACCCCAGGTCATTCATGTTTGTTTCATATGGTTTTTTTCTCTTTTTGTTAAGACAACAGATACAACATTCCACAAATCAGATTGCCAAGGAAACAAACCAATGTTTGAAAGAGCTGGGGACCCTGCCTCTGCCGCTGTCTCTCTCGGAGCAGGTTAGTGCTTCAACAGGATGTATCTGCTAAGACTGATGGGTGAGAGAGAAGCTGTAGTGTGATACTCAGAGGAAACATAGAGGAAAACATGTTCATTTGTGTACAGGCCGTTCTCTTGGCTTTTCCTTCCTTTGAATCGCTGATCAGAATCCTCATTATTACCGATTCATATGTGACACTTCAGATCCTCCAGTGTATTTCTCTTGCACCATAGGGAGTAATTTTTTATTATATAAAGGGAACACACTTCCAACTATTAATTAGATAAAGCAACTAGTGTGTATTTTATTATTTTCCTTTCCTGTTGAGGGTGTGACACATTCTTACAATAATATAAGGAAACGGCCTCAAAGACTCAACAAGCATAGAGAGCAGAAAAACTGCCCAAATAAACTACACTCCCCCTCAGTATTTGTGGGGTTTAGAGGCAGAGCCGTCCCGTGAATATTGAAAATTCACGAATAACTTTTGGGCTGACTCTGACCCTCCCCCGCCTCCCTCCCTCTCATGACTACGATGGGAACTCATGGTATGCACAGTGCAGGAGCATAGGAAGATCGCTCCTGCCCCGAAAGATTGCTAGACCACCAGGTAAGGTCTGGGAGGTGGGGGTGATTCTGGTTTTAGGAAATCGAAAATAATCAAAATCGCAAGTCCTAAAACTGCGAATCGGGAGGGGGAAGTGTACGCATTTTTTGAGCACAGAAAACTGTCTTCATTGGCAGCTGTTGCCAGAAAAAAAGAACACAACTAAAAACCCACTTCTTTGTAGGAAAAAATGAAGTGCTACAAAAAAATACCAACTGGCATCACTATTAAGTTGACTATCAAAACAGTCACACCCCAAACAGGAAAGCAAAATTATATACACTAGAACGCCGATTATCTGAATGCTGATTATCCGGATTGCTTTGGGGGTCTCAGTTTATATTTGAGCTCCCCCCCAAAAGTACCTTTCCTATCATTCTCCCTCCCAGCCCCCCTCCCCAAACCAGGAGACTTTTCCCCATTGTCAGCACGCCCCCTACAAGAGAAGACAGCATTCTCCCTCCCTCCCTGAACAGACACTATCAACCCCTCTCCCAGAGCCAGAGGAAGGACACCAGGCCTACCTTGTTTCCTTGGTGGTCTAGCAGCGTTCTGAGGTAGAAGCAATGCCCACTCGCTCCTGCCCATGCTTTTTCAGTGATGAAAATAGCTGCCTAGACTTTCAGTGGTAATCTCAGCAGCTCTTTTTGTCACTGAAAAAGCATAGGCAAGAGTGCGTAGGAATCGCTCTTGTCTTAGTGTGTCTTTCCTCTGGGTCCGGGAGGGGGTTGGTAGTGTCCTTGGGGAGGGAGGGGGAATGTTGCTTTTTCTTGTTGGGGGGGGGGAACTGACAGCATTTTTTAACAGTTATTAAAACAAAACAAAAAATGTCCAATCATTGGATTTTCTATCTTCTGAAGTTATCGGCGTTCTACTGTATAAGAAAAGGTTCTCAAAACTGAAAAACGCAATAGCATCACAAAACAATGCAAAGGAGACTTATCTTTATAGAAAAAAACAAAACTGAACACTTAAACAAATTGTGCCACACCATGAGCACCTGTGTGCCTTTTAAAATAGGCTTCCTCTTCCAGCTTCAGTAGCATGCTCAATGCCCAAGCACAAATTTATACCTGCTCTGAATAAGATGTACCATACAGACTCGAATATAAACCAAGAATTTTAGGCCCAAAAATGAAGGTCTCGGCTTATATTTGGGTCATCGCCCGGCCGTCCCGCCCCCCTCCCGGACTTGTTGCAGGCCTCCGCTGGGCCTGCCATATGGCCTGGTGGGGTTGCTGAGACAGGAGGGATCCCTCCTGTCTACTGTCCCGGCCAACTCTGCCAATTTTTTTACCTTCTTCCCGCCTCCCCCCGTGTACCTTTTTGAATCCCTAGTGGTCCAGCAGTGTACTGGGCAGGAGTGCTGAGCCAGTCCCTGAATGGCTGCCTTGAGTTCTCGTGGCCCAGCGGTGTACTGGGTAGGAGCAACCCTTTCTTTGCTCCTGCCTGGCGCTGAGCCACTTGCTGAATGGCTGTCGCTAGTTCTCGAGTGCAAGCCTTTACCATGACTAATCACCTACTTTTTATTATGTGTTCAAGAGCTTTAATGTGAAATTGATTGGTGATATTGTTCAATCCCTCAGCGGCAGCAGAAGCTACAGAAGGAACGCTTAATGAATGACTTTTCGGCTGCTTTAAACAGCTTCCAGACTGTTCAGAGGAAAGTATCGGAGAAGGAAAAAGAAACAGTGGCCCGTGCGAGAGCTGGTTCTCGCCTTTCAGTAAGTACTGCTGGATTAAGGGAGAGCTGGTTGGAAGAGGGTACAGCCTAGAAATGGAAAAGCTGCTGCTCTTCAGCCAAGCATAGTACAGCAGTTTTAACATTTTGCTCTGTAAAAACCTGAAAAATGTATTTAACTTTTCCGCAAGATGTGGTCTGGAAAGCAAATGTATTAGTTTTGTTTCTTTCTATTATTAGAAATGTGGATTTGCTTTATCCTTTTCCTTTGTTTGGACATTACGAAAAAAAAGGAAATTAGAAACACCTAAAAACCTGGCTATTCTCAAAACTGTAACACTTCCCCCCTCTTAGGCCTCTCACCTTCCCCCTTTACACCTAACTCTTTAATCTCTCCACTGTAGTTCCTCTCTCATCTTTCTTCCTGTAAACCGTGCCGAGCTCCGCATTCGTGGAGATGGTGTGGTATATAAACCCAAGGTTTAGTTTAGTTTAGATGCCTTCAGATAGTGCAGAATACATCTATCAAGATTATCTATGGCGCTAAGAAATATGATCACATTTCACCACTCCTGTTCAGCGCGCATTGGTTACCCGTTGAACATAGAATTAGTTATAAAATCTTACTTTTAACTTTTACAACATGTTTAAATAATCAACCAGAGTTTATTGATAGACTTTTAATTCCCTACAGTCCTTCAGAATCGCTTCGCTAAATGTCACAGAACCTTCTTGTCATACCATCACTAAAATCAATCAACATGCTGCGATCCAACAACTTTGCTGTCACTACCCCTTCTCTTTGGAACTCGCTACGCAATGAATCCGTAATAAATCAAATCAAAATTAAAAATATTCTTGTTCCAGGATGCTTTTGGACAATAATTGTCCTTTTAAGGACTAAAACAAGCTTTGTTGCTTTTTACTCTAACCTATTGTTTTTTCCCTTTTATTGTGCTCTTTTTCTCACCCTTCCTCCCTACTGTTTGAAGTTAGTCCATACATCTCATTATGCGTTTTACTAATCTATGTTGGTATCATTTAGTATCCCTGACTTTTAAATTGTTTATGTAATTTTTATATTGTTCACCGCTTAGAAACCTGATTAAGCGGTTTAAAATTTTTTTAAAAAAATTTGAAACTCGATAAAATAATTGAAATAACTTTTCTTATATTTTACAAAAGTGGAAGACCATTCAAACCAGTTTAGAGCAATAACATGCAATATCAAAATTCTCCGCATCTCATCCAAGTCCCTAATCAAACCTTAAACACAAAAACATGCCTACAAATATTAAATACATAAGAGCAAATAAGATATACAAAAAAATGCCCAAATAAAATGAAATAAGACTCACTAATTACTCATGAATTGCTTGTTTATTATGTGGTTATTCAAGAATAATGAATGTATTTATCCATTAATTCACCCATATCCACAACCTTTTTTTATTATTATTTATTTATATTTTTAAAAATAATTTTCAAGCATACAACACTTGTACAGAAAGATAGATTGAGCAGGTATCTTCAATTTGTATATCAGATTGAACAAAAGGAACAAAACAATATGCTAATCTATCTCAAGTCCTAAGATCGAAGATTACTTCAGAGTGATTAAAAAAGAAAACAAAAAATTATCAATCCTATCAGGAAATTACAGTTTAATAAGTAAGGGAATCTTACACGTTCAGATATCATGATGTTATATTCCTTTCTCAAGATTTTTGAGAGATATAAAACTGGTCAGCTGTGAAGGTTCTAGGAAAACATATTTTAAGGACTGGTATCTAATCACACACTTGCAGGGAAACCTGAAATAGAAAACACCTTCTATCTCTGTTACTGCTGGTCTCAAAATCAAAAACTGACGTCTCCTTTTTTGTGTCTCTCTCGAGACATCTGGAAATATTTGGATTTTATACATATCCACAACCTAATTTGGCTTATTTCAGCTTAACCTGGGTAGGTGGGGCAATCTAATTATCTAATAATGACACTCTTTACAGTGGAAAAAGGCTGGATCAGCTACTTCAATGCTGTCAACAGGCATGTCTTCACCTCTGTTCTAGAGGTGTGCATGGGGTCAAAATCTGGTCCCATCCCTACTTGTCCCCAGTCAATTCTTTTCCATCTCCACCATATTGCTACTATCCTCTTAACCATCCCGTCAATTCTTTCTATCCGTGTACCATCCCCATAGCTTGCTTTCTCATGTCCTTACCCAATCTGCATTTAAAATATTTTGTAAATTCAAACAAAACATAAAATGTATCCTATAACTTATTAAAATTTAACACAAAAACAGGCATATAACTTTGTTAATTGTGCAAGAAAAACATACTATCTATTAACATGTACTGTGAGAAAACAATCATTTGAAAAGTATGTAAACATAATAAACCATATGGTTAGTTATTAGATAACATGCACATCCAGGGAGGGGGTGGGGAGGGAGGTATACAAGGGCTTTAATTAATTATTCTTATGGATGGAAATAGGGGGGAAGGATGATAAATTTTGTGGTTTGATGAATAAGTGTGAATATATATATATATATATATATATATATATATATATATTCCTGTTTAAAATATGTAAAATATAGGACTAAAATGATGGGAAAATTTTATAATTACTTAACGGAGGGAGGGAAATTAATATGTATGAATCTTGAAAAATTTAAGTGATGTTTAATGTGTAAAATGATTAATATATTCTATATTTCACTTATTGAATATATTTTAAAAATGATATTTGAAAAAAAAATATTCTGATGACGTACTGGTGGCAGGAGTTCCAAACAAGGAGCAGGCAACACGTCTCTGTTTCGACCACACTCTGTTGCCAGTAGGTAGTGAGTAAGAGACTAGTAAAATTCCATGTCCAAGCTTGATATGTATGTATCAACTTTGTCGTTCACTGAAGCCATTTCCTGGCTCTTGACTCCTCAAAAAATCTGTCTCTGATTCTTCTTGTCTTGCATGTTTTGTGGGCGGCTCAGCAACCTTGAGTGAAGCTTGATCTGTTGTCAGTGTTCAGTCTGTTTATGGCACTGTTCCACCCTTCAGTTGTCATTAGATCCAAACAACTCTTCAACCTTGGATCCAGCCAGTAAGGGGAGGGGAGCTGTCCGCCCTGGGCTCCAGCACCCCTTCCCTTCTCCTGTACTTTTAAACTTAGGCGCGAGCGGCGTCACTTCCGGGACCCGTGCTTAGCAAGTGACGTCGGAGCGAGCGCCGAAGCCGACGCGGGCAGTAAGTTGGAAGGGGCAATCGGGGGAGGGGCGCCACCGTTCCAGGCGCCGCTCACCCTCGCTATGGCACTGGATCCAGCAACCTTGCCGCCAGGTGTGTTTCTGTAACTGTAAAATAGCGATCCAGATTCTTTAAGGATGCTAATCGCATGGCTGAACTGAGCTTGCAATTGTCAGGTGCTGTTTCTGCTGCTATTGTTAGATGTAGTGAAGGCTTGGTATCTGTCTGCAGTTCTTTCGTAGTCCTGTCAAATGGTTCCGACACCATAACAACTTCTGCCAGCGAAGAGTCATCAATTGCGCACCCAATTTGGTCAGGATCTGCTTGTTCGCACCTAGTTCAATGGCAATTACATACAACTCCTAAATGTTCTTTGCCACAGGTTTCAATATCAGTGGAACGCTGTTCCACCCGAGTTGACACACACTGCTTGAACAGTTTAGAAACATAGAAAGTGACGGCAGATAAGGGCCACGGCCCATCCAGTCTGCCCACACCAATGACCCTCCCTTACCTCTCTCTGTGAAGAGATCCCACGTATTGATCCCATTTAGTCTTAAAATCAGGCACGCTGCTGGCCTCAATTACCTGTAGTGGAAGACTATTCCATCGATCCACCACCCTCTCGGTGAAGAAGTACTTCCTGGTGTCGCTATGCAATTTCCTGCCCCTGATTTTCCACGGATGCCCTCGTGTTGTCGTGGGACCTTTGAAAAAGAAGATATCCTCCTCCACCTCGATATGGCGCGTGAGGTATTTGAACGTCTCGATCATGTCTCCCCTCTCCCTGCGTTCCTCTAGTGTGTAGAGCTGCAATTTATTCAGCCGTTCCTCATTCTGCTGCTAACAGAGTCCTGAGACCATCCGGGTGGCCATTCGCTGGACCGACTCAAGTCTCATCACATCTTTGCGGTAATGTGGCCTCCAGAATTGTACACAGATGGGGGTCTCACCATGGACCTATATAATGACATTATGACTTCGGTTCTTCAGTGAACAGCTGAATTTTGTTCACTTAGTGTAATCACAGTGTTATAAGCTCACTTACCTCGAGTCGCTAGGAAGATCATTCAGATCAACTTCAATTTTTGATGGCTGGCGCCCATGAGAGAACACAAGATCAAAATTATGACTTGTGCAACCTATTCAGTTGCTGCTTTCATATTGGCTTCATTATCGGTCTTGTAGACGAGACTGGCTCGATGGAAATTATACTCTGCCAAAATGCTTGAAACAAATTGATGATGTTCTCAACTGATTTATTGGTGGGCTCCCTTGTTGACAAAATTGCCGAACACATGTGCCAGATTCATCAAGGTGAACTCCTCTTTCATTTTTCTTTTCTTAAACTGAGGTGGTGTCAATATAATCTGAGGTGGTAGGGGCATAATCTGGTCACCCCTGTACTTCATCAGGAAGAGGACAGCTGGTCAGGTAGTGGCTCAAATATAAACTGAGTCACCCATTTCTGGGCCCCAAAAATCTTGATTTTTATTCGAGTATATATGGCAAATGCTCTCAAGTTGTCTGTGTTGTACTATGCAGTGCTTTTACAGATAACACATTACGTGTGGATCATGTGACTCCTTTGTTAGCTGAGCAGCACTAGCTCCCTGTTAGCAGCAGAATTTAAATGCAAAATCCTCAAGCTTGTCCATCATGCTTTGTACCCTAGTTTTCCTGTTTATCTGCATTCCTGTCCAATTCCTCACTCTCTGAGTCATACTTTGAGATCTCGGGTAAATTTTCTAGTTATTCCCTCGCCATCTACTGATAAGAACGGATACTGCACTTAATCTTAGCCAAAAGGCTGTGAAGTGATTTCCCTGCCATCTAAACTCTGTTTTGAGCCTACTTGTTTTGCCTTTCACTGGAACACTTTGCTCTGTGAAACTCTTATAGAGACAAGAAGTGTAAATCTCTAAAGACATGGCTCTGGCCTCAGATAGGCTTACTACTTTTTTCCCCTTTCTCATTTGGTGGATAATATCATATTCTGTTCCCTCCTTTTGTGTTCCATGTATTCAGAGATCTTTGTCTTGTTTTACAGTACAAGTTCAGGTTCCACTAGATCTATAAACTGCCTTGATGGCATACCTTGTTTGAATGGCAGTATGTCAAATAATTTTTTTTATTAACCCTCCCCCTCTCAAACAACATACAGTCCTTGATTCTTGAAATTTACAATTTAATAAAGACAAAGAAAACAGGCAAAACGTACTGGGAGATGGGGAAAAGTGAGGCTTCTTGAAGGGAAAGGGGGAAAAGGGATAGGGCTTGATATACCACCTTTCTGTGATTAGGACCAAAGCAGTTTACATATTAAAGGTACTTTTTTTATACCTGGGACAAGGGAGGGTTAAGTGACTTACCAGAGCGACCAAGATGATAAAGGGGATGGAACTCCTCGCGTATGAGGAAAGACTAAAATGGTTAGGGCTCTTCAGCTTGGAAAAGAGACGGCTGAGGGGAGATATGATTGAAGTCTACAAAATCCTGAGTGGTGTAAAATTGGGTACAGGTGGATTGATTTTTTTACTGCATCAAGATTTACAAAGACTAGGGGACTCTCAGTGAAGTTACAGGAAAATACTTTTAAAACCAATAGGAGGAAAATTTTTTTCACTCAGAGAATAGTTAAGCTCTGGAACGCGTTGCCAGAGGATGTGGTAAGAGCGGATAGCCTAGCTAGGTTTAAGAAAGATTTGGACAAGTTCCTGGAGGAAAAGTCCATAGTCTGTTATTGAGAAAAACTTGGGGGCAGCCACTGCTTGCCCTGGATCGGTAGCATGGAATGATGTTACTACTTCAGATTCCGGAATCTTGTGTTATTCTTTGGGATTTTGGAATTTTGCTGTTCTTTAGGAATCTGAATGGAATGTTGCTACTCCTTTGGTTTTGGCCAGGTACTAGTGACCTGGATTGGCCACCGTGAGAACGGGCCACTGGGCTTGATGGACCATTGGGTCTGACCCAGTAAGGCTATTCTTATGTTCTTAATGTGCTGCAGTAGAAATTGAACGCAGTTTCCAAGTTTTTCAGGCCACTGCACTAACCACTAGGCTGCTACTCCACTCCACTTGAGAATTTATATGGGTGAATGATGATCTATAGATAGAAGCAAAGACTTAAGAATAAAGCAAAACTCTAAGAAATACATTAGTACTTGTTTTGAAAATTTACATTAATGGTGTCTTCAAGCTGCATGCACTGGTAGGTTTATCACATCCCATACCCACTTGAAAGTGTAGTTAGCTCTGCAAGACAGGCTGCTCTTTATTCATCAGCTCAATAAGGATGTTATTGTTGATTTCAGCTGCATCTGGTTCAACTATTTTGGGGTTTTTTTAAATCATCTTATGGAGAACACATTGTGCTTCCTCCTAGCTCACCTTCATAAATTACAGGTTATAGCAAGCAAAATGCAGCAATTAAAGACAAACCTTTCTGTCTTTCAGGGTGAAGAAAGGCACAAGGATGAGCAGCTGGTTTCCTTTGACAGGTAAAGAACTGTGGATTACATAGGCCAATATCTAATTCATGCTACTCTGATAATGAAGTTTACAGCCTTAGATGCTGTGTAGTATCAGATTCATAAATACAATTTTGCTTCTTCCCTCACAAGAATAGCAGGTTAGTTATTTGCTTTTGAGTTTTTCATTAATGATCCAGCCCTTAGGATAGAGAAAGTTTATGACTGAGGTCACATAGAGGTGCATACTTCCAGGGGGTTGGCTGCTTTGCAGTGTGCCCACCAGGACAGCCTGAATTCACTGATCAGAGCTCAGGGACCATTCACTTGGGAGCATGGCTCACCCAAGGTTCGTCCGCTAGTGGGTTGGTGTCCAGGATCAGGGCCAACTGCGTTCCTCTATTCCTTCGTATATACGGCATTTCCTAGTGAGGGTGGAGGTCTCCGGCCGAAGCATTGGGTCCAAGAGGCAGTCAGAAGACTGGCAGACAAGGTTGCTTGAGGCAGAAGATCTCCCTGTAAGCTGTTTCAGCTTCCATCTTGCAGCTCCCAGCACATAGTATGGCACAATGAGTAACAGGCTGATAGCCTGTGAGATGATTTTGGTATTTCCCTGTCCCCAGAAGACTCATAACTTTAAGTGTACCTATGGCAGGAAAGGGTGAAGTGAGTTGTTAGAAGAGTAGAAAGTTCCAGCAGCCACACGCAGCTCCGGCTGCTTGTAGGAAAAAAAATTCTGAATCGCTTGAAGGTAAGGGGAAGGGAGGGAGATGCCCGGATGGACGGCTGGGGCTGAGGCGATGCCGACAACGACGTCCAAGAGACATTAGCAGCACTCACGTCCTTGATAAAGAAGCAGACTTTGGAGAAGAGAGGCAGGAGGAAGGGAAAGTAGGAGATTATGTTTGGGGTAATATACTGGTCATACTGAAAATCTTTGCTTAAAGAAAATGTCTCCCAAAAGGAAGCACAAGTCCCTGAAGTAATAGCCATTCTTTCCTTTCTCTTTTGTTCAATAAAAGGGTCTATTTACTAAGGCACAATGAGATTTTTCACCTAATGCAGTTTTAGAAAAGTTCTCTGGATAAATTTGTCTTCCACTGACTTAAGTAAGCATGCCAGACAAATAATGGAAGAAGGAGAACTATAGCATTATTAGTCCTGCATGAAGGGCTCTTAGCCACATCGTGAGGTCACCTCTGATGTTCTATTAGCTTGGCATTCAGTCAGTGTTTGCAAACACACATGCAGAACAGAAATAAACAGTAAGATTGGAGAGAGGGGGGGATGGAGAGGAACAGATGCTGAAGGGAAGTGGGGAAGACAGAGAGTGGGGAGAAGACGCGAAAGGGAAATGGGGAAGAGAGAGAGTGGGGACAAGACGCTAAAGGGAAATGGGGAAGAGAGAGAGAGTGGGGACAAGACGCTAAAGGAAAATGGGGAAGAGAGAGAGTGGGGAGAAGACGCTAAAGGGAAATGGGGAAGAGAGAGAGTGGGGAGAAGACGCTAAAGGGAAATGGGGAAGAGAGAGATTGGGGAGAAGACGCTAAAAGGAAATGGGGAAGAGAGAGTGGGGAGAAGACGCTGAAGGGAAATGGGGAAGAGAGAGTGGGGAGAAGACGCTGAAGGGAAATGGGGAAGAGAGAGAGTGGGGAGAAGATGATAAAGGGAAATGGGGAAGAGAGAGAGTGGGGAGAAGACGCTAAAGGGAAATGGGGAAGAGAGAGAGTGGGGAGAAGTCGCTGAAGGGAAATGGGGAAGAGAAAGATGCCAGACTACGGAGGGAGCAGAGGGAAGAAGATGGGTGCCAGACCAATGGTGGCGGGGAGGGGGGAGAGAGAGAAGAGAAAGAGGCAGCAGAGGATGGAAGGAATTGAATGAGGAGAAGATGAGGAAAGCAGAAACCAAACAACAAAGGTAGAAAAAAAAAGTCTCTTTATTTTATTTTATTTTTTTTGCTTTAGGACAGGGGTAGGGAACTCCGGTCCTCGAGAGCCATATTCCAGTTGGGTTTCCAGGATTTCCCCAATGAATATGCATTGAAAGCAGTGCATGCAAATAGATCTCATGCATATTCATTGCGGAAATCCTGAAAACCCGACTGGAATACGGCTCTCGAGGACCGGAGTTCCCTACCCCTGCTTTAGGATAAAGTAGTATATTAGTTGTGTTGATAAACATTTATAAACAAAACCCTACCAGCTGAACATCTCTTTCTCTAGTTCAGCAGCCAGAACTTTGATTTATAAAATGACAGTTCTTGTACAGTCCCTCTGGAGGATGAACTAGCATGTAGTGTATCTATTCCAGCCTTGGCTGCAGAATTTTAAAATAAAACCAACCCCCCTCTGTGAGGTCACCTGTGCGGCCACTCCCCTTGAAGTTCAGTTTGTTTCTGCAGCCTTGCTGAGAACTTCTAGTTTTCTTCTTGTGATGTTATTTCTCAATTCCTAGTATTTTACTTTCTTCAGTACCGCGGGATTGCCCACTTGCTGCGGATCAACTCTGTGCGAGTGATCCTTTGGCGGGAGATCGCAGACATTTTCAAGTTTGTCTGCTTCTGGAGGGTGCTCTTTAAGCCTGAAACTGCAGTAAGCTCTCTGGACAGCCTGCAGATTAGATCGGGTCTCCAGGATCAGGAGCCATCTCGTCCCTGGTTCGTCCACAAAGGGGTAGAGCGCAGGCTGCTGCGGTTCCGAGGAGGTACGCCGGGATCAGAACCGTGCCGTGTGTCTTCCCTGATTTCCCTAAGGGGTCCTGGTGGTCGTGATCTCAGGTGACCGGGAAGGTGAGGCAGTCAGAAGCCCTTTAAAAAATCCAGTTTAATCAGCTCCTGAGGTACTGATATCCCTATGCTTGCATTGTGTATTGCTGGTTGCCATTGAAATGCATTGCAGCACATGTCTCTGTAATGTCTGTGAGTCACAAAGTTGGCCGATTTTGAGGGGTGCTCAAATCGAGGTTTTGGGGGTTTCCCTGCATGCCCTGGTCCCCCCCACCTGTAAAATCCAAAAAATAGACTTTTTTTTGTTTGTTTGTTTTTATTATTTATTTATTGAAATTTTACATAATTCACAAGAATATTCCTCTTGTACAAGTAAAACAGAAAAGAAACAAATTAAACAAACTCGCATTTACTGCTGTCAGGAAAATTCATTCTTTCTTAGACCACTAACTCAGGAGAGGGAGGAGATGAATATATTGAAGAGATAACAAGCATAAGCAATAACTATAATCTTGAAAGGCTTAACAGTCTTTAACCCCCTCTTTTCTTCCTACTCTTAAACATTCCGGGTAGCAAGATTCTTTAAATCTAAAAAGGTACGTAGTTGTTCTGGTGCATAGTAGACATATTTAACAAGTCGTTTTTTAGGCAAAATTGGCATCCGCAGCGGCCATCTTGGATTTTCTTCAAAGTTTTTAAAAGTACATTTTTTAGACTTAGAAGCTTCGTTTTTGCTCCAAACTTCACAGATGGCCACCTCAGGACAGGTTGGCATGGATTCATGCTTTAGATGCGGCAGATGGCGGCCTGATTCGTGGCCATGTATCCCGTGTGCCGGGGGGGGTGAGATGTGTGCGGATCCCATGCTCCCCTCCTCCTGAGAGGCCTTAATACCCTTTAATTCCACCGGAGTCACGATTGCTGCGTCCAGGGCACCTAAACTGGGCACGGATGGCGTTTTTTCAAAACGCAAGCACAGTTCCGGGAAAAAGTCTCCTCAGTCTGCTAATCCTGTGAGATCTGAGACGCAAAGAGTGTTTCCAGCTGCCGGTGACTGTATTTCCCCAGATTTTGGGGCTCTGAGGTATCTGAGTGTAAAAACAAACAAACAAACAAACCAGGAGTAAAAGGGGCTTTGCCTGTTTCTCCCACTCAGACTCCAGTACAATAGTCTATTTCACCTTCGGATGCCAGCATGACGATTTGTTCCTTTATTGGGGTACCAGAAAGCAGGCGGCTCATCCCTGCCCTTGCTTCTGCTTCAGTGTCTGTGCCGCTGCTGTCGCCTGTTTCTTTGGCGGAATCAGCAGAGGTGGCTAACTTAGCGGATCTGGGTGATATAGCCAGACCAGTGGGTTCCAAGACCTTGTGGATTTCCAGGCGGTGTGCCAGCTCTTCAAGACTAGCCGCCTGCCCGTTTTTATTTTTGGGCCACTGTGAACACGGAACCTGGTTTCAGACCATGCGGTTCCGACAGAATGTACAGTTTTATTTTATTTTTCTTTCCAGCTTATGATTTATCTTTAATCTTATCTATTGTTTTGCCTTTTGTCTTTGTTTTGTTCTATTTCTATCATTTAAATTTCTCCAGAATTCTACTGTTCAACGGCTCCCCCTTCTGCTTCTATTCCTTTCTCTCCTCTCTTCTACCTTCCAAAGTATTTAGATCAATGCTGTCTTGTTAAAATGTTTATTTTATTTTTATTTTTCCTCTAACTCTACTTTTCACTTCTCTATTACCCTCCAGGTACTTTAGTTAGATTGTGAGCCTTCGGGACAGTAAGGGAATTTTTCAAGTACCTTTCTTATTTCTAATCTTAATGTATATTTTCTGTAAACCGCTTAGAACCTAACGGATGTAGCGGTATATAAGAAATAAATTACATTACATTACATTCAGAGTTCTGAACCTCTGCTGTCCACCTCCTTGCTGCAGTGCAGTTTTGGTGGAAGTGCTGTTAGAGGTCTGGGATAGAGGTCTGCACGGGAACGGAGATCGTGGGAATCCCGCGGGGATCCCGTGGTGATCCCCCGAAAGTCAACGGGACTCCCACGGGGACCCCTCCCAGGCCGACGGGACTCCCACGGGAATAGATCCGGAGTTCCCATTCCCGAGGCCTACCTAATGTCGATCCTTGAAATTTTCAAGTTGAGTCTGGTCCGGGTCCAGCGCTGCAGCAAGAACAGCTGTATTGAGCAGTGAGCTCAGCACGTAGGTGCTCAGTGTGCCTACGTACTGAGCTCACTGCATTGAAGCTGATTGGTCGGGTGGTGTCATGTGCAAGACTAAAGCAGGAAGTCAGCTGTATTTTTTGAGCCGCCTGAGTCCCCCAAAGGCCCCGATACTGGCGACTGAGAGGTGAAGGAGGAGATCCGATTCAGAAGCAGCGACGCGACCAACACGTTGAATGGAATGCTGTTTAATCAGGTTAAATCCCTTTTTATTTTGCCCTAATGTCTTGTTTTACTCTCTGCTCTGGTTCATACTTCACTTTCCGTTTGCTACCGGCATTTCTCTATTTTGGTCGTATTCTTTGCTTCAGTTGTTTTGGTTTGTCCCAGTGTCTAGTTTTTTTTTTGGGGGGGAGGGGGGTTGTTCTGGCATCATCGTCTATTCGTGGTTTCATTGCCTTTTCTTCTGTTTAGCGCATATTTCAAACTTTCAATTTGATTATGTTGGCCTGTGGCTTTACCTTGGTTTCTCATTACATTTTAGTCTGGCTTATATACAATTGCACATGTTTTTGTCTTCTCAATTGGCTTTTCTATGCTTCTTCATTATTTTGTCTGGCTTATTTAATTTTACATTATTATTTTATATACATGATTTTATCTGTTCTTTATGCCTTTTTGTCTCTATGCTATCATTGCTAGATTCTCTCATTTATCATGTGGCCAGATTTTAGAAATGCTTTTGGCTTTTCTGTGTTTAATTGAGTTTGATCCTCATTTTGGTTTGTTACACTATTTATGCATATATTTAGTATTTTTTATTCATTGTGATTCATTTATATATTACTTCATGCAGTTGGATTTCCATGTGTCCATACTATGTAATGTGTTTTATTTTTGGGGACAGGTAACTTTTATGGGGGACGAGGACGGGTGGGGACAGAGGGGATTCCTCGCGGGGGACAGGTGGGGACGGAGGGGATTTAGGCGGGGACGGGTGGGGATGGGTAAGATTTTGGCGGGGATGGGTGGGATTTCTGTCCCCACGCAACTCTCTAGTCTGGGAGTCCATGGAGGGTTCCCTTATCCTTGGACTTGGCAAAGTTGTATCCCATGGCATTGGATTTCAACTAGAGACGGGTCCCGCTGACGGTGGTTTCAGCTGTGGCTCAGGTCGCCAAGCATACCTCTTTTTCCTCAGACAGAGGGATTGTCCTGCAGGATGTTCAGGACTGACTATTGCATTTTGATCTCCAGCGTCTTTCTGTTTCCGCTACGGCGGGAGGGTGAGCTGCGGCTGCTGCTTCCTTGTGGCTTGGGCATGTCTGAATTTTTTGCCCTACGCACTCTGTAGCATCTTGAACTAAGCTGGGAGTTTCTTCAGACTCCACTCGGCAAATGACTTGGATTCACCAGTGGTTGGGTGCTACTTCAGCTAAAGGCTCCGTTGAGCAGGTTCCCTTTTAAGGGTTCGCTCCTGTTTGACCAGGGTTTGGATGACCTTATGGCCAGTGTTCAGGTCTGTAGCCTGAAGTGCTCCCTGGCTCTAGACCTCGTCCGACCAGGGATGTGGGACAACCGGATTTTCTTCCCTGCTGGCGCACTTCTCAGTTTGCCAGACCCCTGGCAGAGGGACAGTATTTTGGAGCTCCCTCCAGTCCTCGCTTTGGAGGTGCAGCGCACCAACAATTTTCCTATTCCTGACCTTCTGCCCCTCCCTTGAGAAAAATATGATGCCAGGTCTCTGGTGGCCCCCCCCCCCCTAGTTCAGGGGGCGGCTATCAGCCTTCCTTCCGGAATGGCACATGGTAATCTCGGCCCAATCCTCGTGCTCAGGGAAGGCCTTTGACTACAGTTTTTCCGGCCTCTACCGGAATTCTTCCTGTCCCCTCCTGTGGGAATTCCAGCCAGGTGCGAGCCACGGTGAGCAGGTTGCTGGATCAGGTGGCTATAGAGCCTGTCCCAAAGGGAGACTGGGGCACTGTGAGATACGCGATTTACTTCATCATGCCAATGAAGGACTCCGAATATTGAAGACCAATTCTGGACCTGAAGGCAGTGAATTCCTTCCTGTGAGTTCTGCGTTTCCAGCTGGAAACGGTGCATTCAGTCGTGGCAGCAGTGACGCTTGGGGAGTTTTTGGCTTCTCGAAAGTGTACCGCCACATCTCGATTTTTTTGTTTGTTTGTTTTTTCTAGATCATCAGAGGTTCCTGAGATTTCATGTTCTCGGGAGGCACTTCCAGTTATAAACAAAGCCCTGCCAGCTGAACATCTCTTTCTCTAGTTCAGCAGCCAGAACTTTGATTTATAAAATGACAATTGTCCAGAATATTGGTTCTTTTTATATTTTAATAAAATAAGTTCAGTATAAAACTATTTGAGGCTTGTGTGGATGGGATCAGATGATTTGCGGGGGTGGGACGCGGACCGAGCTCACGGGGACGCAGACCGAGCTCGCGGGGACAGGAATCGAGCTTGCGGGGACGGGACGATGTTGGAGACCGAGCTTGCGGGTATGGGACAAGCTTGTGGGGACGGGGCGGAGAAAGAGAGATTTTTTTCCCCGTGTCATTCTCGACTCTATATCTCTTGAGTAGTTGTGAAATGTTGGCCCATCTTAGATAATAATCTAAGTTGGATTTTCTTACATTTGATCTTTGTGAGGAATAGAATAAAACAGTGCATCTCTAATTCTTTTCAGCAATGAAGAATGGAATCAAATGCAGTCACAAGAGGAAGATGTTATAACGGAGCAGGACCTAGAACTCATTAAAGAGAGGGAATCTGCAATCCAGCAGCTTGAGGTGAGGTCTGATAGAGCATATCAAAATTCTGCAGTTTTCCAGTTGTTGCTAGAGATAAATCATTACATTGAGGGGACTATGTGAGATCATATTGTTCACATGTGAAGGGTATAAAGACTGAGGGAGAAGAGATTTATTGTAAGAGATTAGCACAGCACTATCTGTGTTGGGGAAATGTTCTGGTTTCTCCGCTGCAGTCTAGCCTTTGGACCTGTCAGTCAGAGAACGGATTACCAAATGCAGACATCTTTAGCACTTTCATAGCAGGCCAGGACAGCCTCAATACTTTATCTTTATATATATATATCTTTATCTCTATTGAATTTTAAAACTACAATTGTGCAACAAGTAATTCATATACATATAATATTACAAGAAAAGCACAATAAACTTTTCATACATTAATGTACAATTATATTTATCCCCCACCCTCCCACCTAATATCCAAATAAAATAAAAACCTTCAAGAAACTATCCATAAATTCCCTTAATCAAATTCCTCCTATCTAAATAACCGCTTAAACCAAATCTCCACCTCAAGACACAGAAGAACCTCGAACCCTTTCGCCTTCCCCCCACTCAAAGGCACACAACGCAAGAAAATGTTTGACAACCTTCTGGCAACACAAGCAGCAAAAATCAACCATTCCATCTCCAATCTTATGACAATATCAGACAACTTCAAAACATTCAGAAAAGAAATCAAAACCCTGCTTTTCAAAAAATTCATCCAAATATTTTAACCCCTCCTCTTTTACCTCCAGAAGATTCACCTACCTTCAGATAACCTTCCCCCAAATGACCCACCTTAACACCTTCCAATTAAACAAATACCATAAATAGATTGTAACCTACCCTCTCTAACTGCATTCATATGTATTTTTCATACAGTTCTTCACTGTCACTTTAATTTCCATCCTATAAGTTCACATAGAATTTTTCTTTTTTCAACCATCTTTATTTTCTCTTCTTTATTAATTTCCAGGTACTTTAGTTAGATTGTGAGCCTTCGGGACAGTAAGGGAATTTTTTAAGTACCTTCTTACTTCTCATTTATAATCTTAATGTATATTTTCTTCAAACCGCTTAGAACCTAACGGATGTAGCGGTATATAAGAAATAAATTACATTACATTACATTACATTCCAGTACAACTCCTTTTCCCCTCCTTCCCACCCACCCTGGATGTGTATGTTTACAGGTCAATGAAATGAAATCAGTTATCATTCCTTACAAAATTTAGCCAATGGCTCCCAAACATCCATAAAATTCCTGTAACGTCCCTGCTGTATGGCCATGAAACGTTCCATTTTAAAAATATAACAAAGGGATTCCCACCAGAATGTGTAATTTAACCTATCTCAGTTCTTCCAATTCTTCAAAATAAGTTGCATGGCAACCCCTGTCATTATAAGGAGAAGTTTATTATTCCGAGCAGATATTTGACTTTTAGCTCTCATGAACGTACCAAATAAGATAGTACCGTACATCAATGTCGCCGGATTTTCCAATAAATTGTTCACTTGTTCCCAGATGGATCTCCAAAATTTAAGTATCAAGGGACAATAAGCCTCACTACATTTTACACATTAGGCATTAGAAATACTAGGCAATGCCAGCGACTTTTGGCAATGGTGCTTACTGTTGTGTAGATGGATCTGAGTTCAATTCCTGGCTGAGATGATCTGCGGAAACTGTGTTCGCAGCCTCTGAGGGATATGAGGTCAGTCCTTTCAAAGTGGTATTACCTTGGGATTTCAGGGTTCCGGAGTAGTAAACGAGTAGCCTAATGGTTAGTTAGATAAATATATTTTATTAAGATTTTCAAAAAGAACACAAAACGGCAACGTAGTATACAAAAGAAATGAATGAGTGAGTACAATAGTTCAGCCCATTTCCACTGCCGTCCCTGTTTACCCCCCCCCCCACCCTCAACAACAGGAAATCACAAAATACAATAGAATTATTCCAGTCCAGCGTGTCTTATACCAGTGGAGATCATACATTCAGTAAATGACTACGGGCTCTGGGTGTCAAAGTATTCCAGAATGGCTCCCAACGAGTACAATACGCTCGCCCCAGCACTGTGTCCAGGGACGAAAGGTATCTAATGGTTAGCTATTGAAAACCAAAATATAATACAAAACAGACAATCAATTAAAAAAAAAAAAAAAAAAACCAACACCTCACACTGTCCATGTCACAGGGAGAAAAGAAGGAAGAAAAAAGAGATCAAAGTTCATATTCAAAACCTTAGCTTAGGGCTCCTTTTACTAAGCTGCGATAGCGGTTTTAGCGCGTGCTGAATTGCCGCGTGCGCTAGACCTTAACGCCAGCGTTGAGCTAAAATCGCTATCACAGCTTAGTAAAAGGAGCCCTTAGTGCGCGGCGGCAGCTAAGAAAGCAAATAGAATGCTAGGAATTATTCCGAAAGGAATGGAATACTGTGCGCAATTATGGTCACTGCACCTTAAAAAAGATCAAGCCGAATTAGAAAAGGTTCAGAGAAGAGCGCTAAAAATGATAGGCTAACTTCCCTAAGGGGAAAGGTTAAAGAGGCTAGAGATGGCTCAGGGGAGATATGATAGAGGTCTATAAAATACTGAATGAAGTGGAATGAGTCGATGTGAATTAATTGTTTACTTTTTCCAAAAATATGAGGACTAGTAGTAGTAAATTTAAAACAAGCCAGAAAAAATATTTCTTCATTCAAGATGTAATTAAACTCTGGGATTTGTTGCTGGAGAATGTGGTGGTACATAAAAAGGTTTGGATAATTTCCTAAAACAAAGGTCCATAAACCGTTAAGATAAACTTGGGGAAATCCACTGCTTATTCCTAAAATAAGCAGCATATAATCTGTTTTACTCTTTGGGATCTTGCCAGGTACTTGTGGCCACTGTTGGAAACAATATGTCAACTCTTACATTCTTAACCCTTTCAGGACCATAAGGATTGTAGGCCAATTTTTGTGGTTTTGACGACATTTTTATGGTAAAAAGGGCTTGCAGATGCCAAAAAATTGATTTTTTTTTGTGAAATATCATTATTTTTATTTAAAAAAATCACACTTCTGGCTTATGGACAGTGTGGCAAGTGAATCTTCTCGTCAATCTGGCAACGACGCTAATGAATGAATGTCGGAACCAGTTTGTTTACATAAAGGCAGTATCATATGGAATCCGTACATATCAAATTTAGAACTGTAGACTATCCCAATCAAAATTTATAGGATTTTAAAGTTATGGGACAAATATGTCCCTTGGTCCTGAAAGGGTTAAAGAAAAATTATACTCCCTAATCTTGCAGTATATCTTCATCAAAGGACTCCTTAACGCTGCTCTCTTATTCCATCATGAGGAAGATGCTTATCAGCTAGAAATTGTTCTAATCAATTGGATGAAATAAACAGATTTCACACCCTAAGTAATTGGGCATCAGCAAGGGAACCTTAGAAAAAAGGTACCCTTAATAGGCAATCTTTAGGAGGAAAATACTTTATGCCATGTCTTGAGTAGCATGAGAAACATTAGGAAATATCGATATCTTTTGATCACAAAAAGGCAGTTCCTTAGGTTAGAAATATATTGGGTGATTTTTAAAATCTGGTTCTAAACATGTCTATTCCTCGAATCCATGGGAGCTGCTCTATAAGTTTCAGGAATAATTAAGGATGAATATTACAGTATTTGTGTGTACAAGTTAAAATAAGGCACAGCAGGTAGGGGGGAGCTGTTAACTTTGAAATAGTCCCGCTATAATTTGTTGGGGGAGAGCATGTGTCGTTCTTAACCAAATATAATTACCCTCTCTTTTTGGAATATTGTGGTGGTTTTATTTTGATTGCTGCACTCAAAATGGTCCCTCAAGAATGTGAATTAAGAGAGAAATCCATGTCAAAAATGCATTTGTCATTTCGTGTTTGCTATAGAGTCTGCAGGGTCAAATATGCACTCTTAGAGAAATGGGGACATTCAGAATTTGGCAGAGAAAGAGAACACATTCTGATTGTGTCTATAGTTGGAGCAGGAAAACTATGCCTATGGAAGCCATTTTCCTCCCAGTTATTTTTGATGGGTACTTCACTAGTATGTCTCATAAAACAATGTGTATTTGTATTTATTTATTTATACCCCGCCTTTCCCAAGGCGGGTCACAATAGAGTACATACAGTACGATGAATAAAACATAACAGTGATAATGTAAATCCTCCTAAAATTACAAAGAGGCTACCAGCGCCTCAAAAAACTATAGATCAAGCCCCATATTTCATCTTACAGAAGAGGTGTTTCTTCAACATTTTCTTAAAACTACTCAAACTTGTTTGCTGTCTTAAATATCCCAGAAGCTTATTCCACTCCCGAGGACCCACCCACGAAAATATGCTGGCTCTAGACACAGCTAACCGCAGCTGTTTCACTGTCAGAAT